>NC_060146.1:64057892-64682892 GCF_021461385.2 Schistocerca piceifrons | reverse complement strand
CACTTCTACTGCTACTTCTGTTACTGCTATTTTATTGTGTGGTATGTTATCTTTATAATGAGTTGTAGCTTTCTAACTGTCACTTTCCTCACGCACTTGTGGTATGTTATCTTTATAATGAGTTGTAGCTTTCTGTCACTTTCCTCACGCACTTGCTGAACCAGGACCAAGCAGCAATATAAACAATGCTAGAAAAGGGCCTACCCTGGGTAAAAAAAGAACTGCACCTCCTGTAAGTGGACCAATACAGAATCGACGTAGAAGAGGAGAACGAATTGAGGGTTCACTTCCAGAACCTGGCTCAAAACTTCTGGGGAAGGGCGGGATCACGGAGTGGACTGTAGCAGACTTCGGTGTTACTACTCCAGGTAGGATAGGTCAGCAGAATATATTGAAAGAAACACAGGGACCTACTCGACACGCAAAGCGGCACGTCTCAAATGATGATGTTTCGAGCGCCTGGCGCCTTTTGGTTGATCAATCAATGTTGAAACACATAATGAAACGCACAGAAGCAGAGGCACAGCGGCTTCTTGGAAATGTTTGCTGGAGTTTGCATTTAGAAGAATTAGATGCATTTGTTGCTTTATTATATGTTCGTGGTGCACTAGGTGCCAGATGTATTGAAGTAGATGAGTTGTGGTCGAAAAAGTGGGGAGCCCCATTTTTCACTGACACAATGAAAAGAAACATGTTTAGAGAAATTTTGAAATATCTGCGTGTTGATGAAAAAAATACACGGTCTGAACGTTTGAAAAGTGACAAATTTGCACTTATATCAACTACTTGGAACTATTTTATAGAAAACTGTCAGTGAATTACATACCTGGATCAAATGTCACTGTGGACGAACAACTTTTTCCCAGCAGATCCAGGTGTCCGTATTTGCAATATATGCCGAATAAGCCTGATAAATTCGGAATCAAATTCTGGCTTCTAGCGGATGTAGAAACAAAATTTCTTTGTAATGGATTCCCTTATGTACGAAAGAACGAACAGAGGGCACCTAATGGGAAACTTCCAGAACAAGTAGTAATGAAGTTAGTAGCTCCCTATCGCAATAAGGGGCGAAATGTGACTACCGATAATTTTTTCACTACGGTCACACTTGGGGAGAGACTGGAAAAAGAGAATACTAGTCTTGTCGGCATTATCAACCGTGCAAGATAAGAAATTAAGAACACTATAAAAAAAATGAAAACTCCTCTTTATACGTCTGTTCTCTTGAAAAGGGAAGGTGGTACTCCGACTGTTTACCATGGGAAAAAGAACAAAAATGTTCTTCTGTATAGCACCATGCACACAGATGTTGATGTACAAAATAATTCGAAACACCTTCCCGAAACAGTGAGCTTCTACAGTAGCACAAAATTTTCTGTAGATGTCTTGGACCAGATGACGAGGAAATGTTCTGTCCGCTCTGGTACTCGTCGATGTCCTGTACACGTATTTCACAATATCCTTGATTTAGCAGTCATCAACGCATGAATCATTTTCAAGCTAGTGACAGGGATCAAAATAAGTAGGAGGAATTTCATCCTAAATCTAGCAGAAGAATTACGTAGAGCCTATATGGAAACCAGAAATCAGAAAAGGATGCCAAGGGATGGAAATGAAAAGGAAGAAACGGACGATGGTGATGAAGAAAGAGAAGAAGCGGAAATTCCTGCCAAAGTAAGAAAACTATGCCAAACGAGGAAATTCAGAAACAAGACAATTGAAGTGTGCAGTAAATGCAAGAGATATGTTTGTGGGCCGTGTACATATAAAGTAATACAGACAGTAGTTTGTAATGCTTGTAAGTAGAATTAGCTACTATACATGGTCATATTTTATGCTTGGTCTTTCTCTTAACATTTTCATGGGTCCTTAGTTTCACCAGTAAGATTAATTTCTATTAATTTTAAAACTAGTGCAATACAATTAGTATGGTTTCAGATAAATATTGTGAACTATGTTCTTTAATATTAGTAATATTATGATCCCATTGTTGTTGTAAAATACAATGATACTGTTATTAAACGTAATTAAAGTGATACATTGTTATCAAGGTCATTAATATTTACATTAAACAGCACAGCACGTAATTACAAAGAAAGTGGTCACTTTGACGACATCGGCGGTTCTAAGTATAGTACTAGTTCCGGCGGTTCTAGTGTTAATAAATTTAGTGGCTGTTGCACCCATTATGAGGAAACGTATTTCGTTTAAGTCACACAACAGCAGATCACTTTGAAACTTCATGGCAGACTCGCTATCAGCTGCAGTAGGTTCTTTAAATTGGCGTATCGAGCCCCCTTACGCAGTGCGAGCGCATTTTTGCTCGGAGGGAGAGCGGAGGGTTTCTGCCTCGGCACACCTCCTCGGTAGACAGGAGACTAGGTAGGTGGGGTGCGACCGCGTCCGTCTTCATTAGCCGCTAACGGCCGCCTTTAAGGCAGGCGCCGCCTTAACGGCACAGCCGGGGCGCCGCAGGGGTCCGACTGGGCCCGCATCCCTGCTGCTCCTGACACCCTCTATCTCCACACCCTATTCCCCTCGCTCCTGCTCAACTTCCCCTCTCCGCCACCCACTTACTCACCAACTTACGCCGACGTCTGTGAAAACTGCAACTCCCACACGTACGTTCGAGATAGTGTCCTTTAAATTGCGTCCAGTGAAATCTGTGCCGAGAAATGGTCGAGGAAAGATCGACTAATCCCCCTGTCGGACCTTCGTAACTTGTCCGGTAGGTAGAAGAGCCGAGGATGGTTACGTGATGTAGGCTACTGAGGAAGAGGACTGGACATTCCTGAGAAAGAACTCTATAGCTGTGGGTCAGAAATGGCTGGCTCTGAGCACTATGGGACTTAACATCTGTGGTCATCAGTCCCCTAGAACTTAGAACTACTTAAACCTAATTAACCTAAGGACATCACACACATCCATGCCCGAGGCAGGACTCGAACCTGCGACCGTAGTGGTCATGCGGTTCCAGACTGAAGCGCATAGAACCGCACGGCCACACCGGCCGGCTAGGTCAGAAATGCCACACATAATTTACTGTACTTCGACATGCGTCGTACACAGCGAAATTGTGTAATACTCCATGATGCTACTCCAGGCGGGTGTAAAATGAATATGCGCAACGGAAAATAATAAACGCTAAAAAAATGATTTGGCCCTGTTTGACTGCCGCCTGAAGCAGATCTTAGGAGCTCTTAATTCTATAAATTACAATCTAAACATAAATGAATGATGGAGGCAAGTAATCCTACTAAATGATAAATGTTGTTTCTGCTTATATACACTACTGGCCATTAAAATTGCTACACCATGAAGATGACGTGTTACAGACGCGAAATTTAACCGACAGGAAGAAGATGCTGTGATATGTAAATGATTAGCTTTTCAGAGCATTCACACAACGTGCTGACATGAGGAAAGTTTCCAACTGATTTCTCATACACAAACAACAGTTGATCGGCGTTGCCTGGTGAAATGTTGTTGTGATGCTTCGTGTAAGAAGGAGAAATGCGTACCATCATTTTCCGACTTTGATAAAGGTCGGATTGTAGCCTATAGCGATTGCGGTTTATCGTATCGCGACATTGCTGCTCGCGTTGGTCGAGGTCCAATGACCGTTAGCAGAATATGGAATCGGTGGGTTCAGGAGGGTAATACGGAACGCCGTGCTGGATCCCAACGGCCTCGTATCACTAGCAGTTGAGATGACAGGCATCTTATCCGCATGACTGTAACGGATCGTACAGCCACGTCTCGATCCCTGAGGCAACAGATGGGGACGTTTGCAAGACAGCAACCATCTCCACGAACAGTTCGACGACGTTTGCAGCAGCATGGACTATCAGCTTCGAGACCATGACTGCGGTTACCCTTGACGCTGCATCACAGACAGGAACGGCAGCGATGGTGTACTTAACGACGAAGCTGAGTGCACGAATGGTAAAACGTCATTTTTTCGGATGAATCCAGGTTCCCGTGTTTGGCGACATCGCGGTGAACGCACATTGGAAGCGTGTATTCGTCATCGCCATACTGGCGTATCACCCGGCGTGATGGTAAAGGGGTGCCATTGGTTCCACGTCTCGGTCACCTCTTGTTCGCACTGAAGGCGCTTTGAACAGTGGACGTTACATTTCAGATGTGTTACGACCCGTGGCTCTACCCTTCATTCCATCCCTGCGAAACGCTACATTCCAGCAGGATAATGCACGACCGCATGTTGCAGGTCATTTATGGGCCTTTCTGGATACAGCAAATGTTCGACTGATGCCCTGGCCAGCACATTCTCCAGATCTCTTATCAACTGAAAACGTTTAGTCAATGGTGGCCGATCAACTGGCTCGTCACAATACGCCAGTCACTACTCTTGATGAACTTTGGTATCGTGTTGAAGCTGCATGGGCAGCTGTACAAGTACACGCCATCGAAGCTGTGTTTGACTCATTGCCCAGGCGTATCAAGGCCGTTATTACGGCCAGAGGTGGTTGTTCGGGGTACTGATTTCTCAGGATCTATGCACCAAAATTGCGTGTAAATGGAATCACATGTCAGTTCTGGTATAATATATTTGTCCAATGAATAGCCGTTTATCATCTGCATTTCTTCTTAGTGTAGCAATTTTAATGGCCTGTAGTGTATTCATTGTAGATTAAAAAAAACTTTATATTACAAAATTTGTATTTCCTAAGTGAAACTACTGATCAATTATTATGACTGCGCAGTCTAATATCAATAACGCGAAATGACTGACATCATTTACATACCAAACACTGGAAGACATTACTTTCAAAGATGGTCTACAGTGGTGTGCAATCTCAGTGGAAATAAAACATACGTGATCATAGCTGTTTACCTTTTATAGCCCTAACAAGCCGAAGTAATTTGCGATATCACCGTATGTACTGCGTCCGCTGTGTCGAAGTGGTGGTTCTCGTACTCGACTGCGACGGTGGAAGAACTCCAGCCACAAATAACCTCTTACAAACACTAGGACGGCAGAAGGCGGTCCTCTGACTAATGTACTCTCATACTGTCTTCTCCACTCTGTGTTCTACAGACGAGAAACGCGAGCTCCCAGCCACAAGGACGGAGTTCAGATAACGTCTCAATGTAAGTATTAGCAGAAGAAGTGCTCTCAGTCACTGAAAGCTGCGTAGTCAACGACGACTTCCTACCCGGAGGTGAAGTCCAGAATCGTATCGGTTCACAACAGTACAGTGCCTAACCGTTCTAACTGAAAAATCTCGTGGGAGCAAAGACAGCAAGTTCATCCGTACCAACAAGAAGCTGATATCGAGCGACCGTCACACACGGGCGCTCACAACGGAAGACCGCATCTCTCCAGGGCTGGCTTCCCAGCAAGGCTCGGCTCCCCACCCACGTAATTCCGAAAACGAATCATATTCCCGAAACCACGGAATATTCTCCCTCTCTACAGATACTTCCGAACGCCGACCAACCATATTTTAGTCTATTTTCGTCCAGCGCGAAAGGTTTGCGAGGAAAAGCCTATACTCGTACAACGGTACACTTTGCATGGGGGCTTAATTAAATATAATGAAAATATTTTTAGTTTTAGTAACTGTCTGTCCGATTACGCAAGTCTCGTAATCGGTTGGCCCTGACTAGGATTGTTACGCTATCTGACTGCAAAGAACAATGTAAGAAAATTTCCGTAAACACAGTTAATTAATTAAGACCCCAGCAACTATAAAAATCTACGAAACCAATGAGCACAAGAGTAACTGTTCTGTATGTGGGAGTGTGACTCAACGTACGCATCTGGCACGGTTCTTTTCCAACAAGACAAGAATTTTGATACCAATTATACTGACGTGACAAAAGAAATTTAGAAAAACTATAATTACGCAAAAAATCACAATTACACTCTAATCCAAGAACACAAGCCAGATGCTTTGTTGACTGAACCTGTAGTGACACATTATTTCAGATACACAACTAATAAAGGAACATTATAAATTTTACCTTCATATATATTGACGAAATGCACTCATTACAATAACATCTGCTATCTCTCCCATCAAATAACTGCATAAAACAAGGAGCAACACTCTTTACTACCACATCTCACTCCGACTTCACGACAATCACGAGCTCTTAACACACACTGTGCTCTCTACTAGCACTGACTGCCACGAACTCTCAACAACCACTGACTTCTACAATCTCATAACAAGCACTGTGGAGGCGGCTTAATAGTACTCTTTGGCGCACTCTCTGGCGCAGTGGCACAGTGTAGCCACCTTTCATATGCCCCTCCTCCACAGGCCAGAATTTGATGGTATTTTTGCCAGCATTGGTGGTGAAAATACCACCAAATTCGTCCAGAAAAATACAGACAAAAATAAAAGATAATATTAATACCTAAATATCACATAATTAGTTAAAAATTTTGGCTTTGCACTGACCTTTCACTAACCTAATATATGAAATACAGTAAGCAATACAACTTCTTTTCATACATGTGACTTTACATAATAGTTTACACAATATACAAAAAATCAGTTTATACAAATGTTCACATAAAATGCTTTCAATGATTAGTTTATACAACAAAAAGATACTAACAGGTGACATCTTTTCAGTAGAAGCAGTCCATCAGTTGCACCCAGTAAAGTTTAGCAGGTACACCCAGCAACAAGTCACATTAATTCAGTAGAAGCAGTTCATCAGTTGCACCCAGTAAAGTTGCAGAGGTACACACAGCAACAAGTCACATTAGTTCAGTAGAAGCAGTTCATCAGTGGCACCCAGTAAAGTTCAAGAGGTACACACAGCAACAAGTCACATTAGTTCAGTAGAAGCAGTCCATCAGAGGTACCCAGCAATGTTGAGTAGGTGCAGACAGCAACAAGTGACTTCATTTCAGTAGAAACAGTTCATCAGTTGCACCCAGCAATGTTGAGTAGGTGCAAACACCAACAAGTGACACCATTTCAGTAGAAGCAGTCCATTAGTGGCATCAGCAATGTTGATCAGGTGCACACAACAACAGGGGACATCCTTTCAGTAGAAGCAGTCCAGACAGCAACAAGTGACTTCATTTCAGTAGAAGCAGTCCATCAGTGGCACCCAGCAATGTTGAGTAGGTGCAGACAGCAAAAAGTAACATTATTTCAGTAGAAGCAGTTCCATCTGTGGCATCAGCAATGTGGATCAGGTGCACACAGCAACAGGGGACATCTTTTCAGTAGAAGCAGTCCATCAGTGGCACCCAGTAAAGTTTAGCAGGTACACCCAGCAACAAGTCACATTAATTCAGTAGAAGCAGTTCATCAGTGGCACCCAGCAATGTTGAGTAGGTGCAGACAGCAACAAGTGACTTCATTTCAGTACAGTTCATCAGTTGCACCCAGCAATGTTGAGCAGGTGCAGACACCAACAAGTGACATCATTTCAGTAGGAGCAGTCCATCAGTTGCACCCAGTAATGTTGAACAGGTGCAGACAGCAACAAGTGACTTCATTTCAGTAGAAGCAGTCCATCAGTGGCATCAGCAATGTTGATCAGGTGCACACAGCAACAGGGGACATCTCTTCAGTAGACGCAGTCCATCAGTGGCACCCAGCAATGTTGATCAGATGCAGACAGCAACCAGTGACACCATTTCAGTAGGAGTAGTCCATCAGTTGCACCCAGCAATGTTGAGCAGGTGCCGACAGCAACAAGTGACATTATTTCAGTAGAAGCAGTCCATCATTAGCACCCAGCAATGTTGAGCAGGTGCAGATAGCAAAAAGTCACATCTCTCAGCAGAAGCAATTCCATCAAATTCACTAGCACTGATCACTCTGTTCATCAGCAGAAATTAAACACGACCAAATGTCACACATCATGTTGAAAAGTGCAGGTAACAGTTCAGAATATTTATCTTCACTAATCAGACAGTTCAGGCATGAACAATAGTTTGAATGCACATACAAATACTTTTACAGTAAGATACAAATCATAACAAACACACAAATGATGTCAGATAATTGTCCTATTAACTATTACAATACACAAATACCAGTAAACCTATAATATTTATGGGTGTCAGTGCAAGCCACTACAAACAAATAAAATAATATTTAGGAGATAGGTGGTTAGGATTAGTAAAGGAAAACACACAGAACACACTCACTCATCTCTCATCCACCTTAAGTACTACTGTGTAATTGAATAGTGTTAACTGTGTAAATGTAATTCTGTCAAAATCTGATGTTCATCATGTGTATCAAGTAGTAGTGGCAGCAATGTATAACAGTCAATAATAGTTAGGTCAACGTCATAGTCATCATGTCAAGACCAATGTTTGCCAAGCCAGATCAAATGTACTGTTGCTGAACAACTGTCAGTGAGCCACGATATGCAATTACTTCCTCTCTCCAAAAAAAAGTATATACTGCTTAGTGATTTAACAAAGTGTGTGTATAGACTGTCTTCTTTCTACTTTAGTGTTTTAGTCTGCTCTCTTCATCCTCTTTGTTCCATAAGACCAACAAAAAAAATATGCTCCTCACTTACTTTACCTCTTATCCACCAAAACTCCAATAATCATCAGCATCACATAATCTCAATAATACCTCAATAATACGTCGATAAATGTAAACCTCAGCACCAATATCACCTTACCCCTTGTCCACAAACAACTTCATATACTCTCAATACCTATAATAATACATCGATAAATATAAACCTCAGCACCAATATCATTTCACTTCCATAACAACTCTTTCCTCTCGCCAGTCTCCTCGAACAAGTACAGATAAAATCCTAATGCAACTTCAATTCAGCATCCCATACAATCCGAAGACACATTGCCAACACACAACCTCTGTGTAATCCATCTGACCCAAATTTTCTACTCATTATAAATTATAAGATACATTTTGGTTCCTTGTCCATCATTAAATAAAAGAAATGCATACCTGACCTCTAACAGACTTAGTTCGAATAACTCTCAGTAATTAAGTACGATTACGGAGTGTGAATGATCATAATATTTCACAGTGTGTACACCACTTCAAGAATTATGGCAGACAGAAGCAAACATGTGGAGTATTTCTTGTGTCAAGTGTCACTTCCTATTTCAATTGCTCACGAAAAATGCAGTGTAATAACTGTCAATGGTCTAAACCTAGTATTGGTATGTCATGTCGTTAGCCTCCTTCCTATTAGCATAAATTTATACAGCTTCCATAAAACCTCCAGCTCATGTGACTTCTATGACTTTCTTGTACTAATGTCGTTCGTCGAATTATAGCAGTTAATTTTCTTATCTTAAAAATATATGGCACTGAGCGTAAGCAAAACTTGCAATAGCGAGTAAATATACCAGTAGAGAACAAAATGTCAACAAGTGGATGCAGCACAATTCCTACAACGAGGCTCTGCCAAGCGAACAATCTATAATTAATCCAATAGTGTGACCTAAACTCTATGTTTATACACAGTATATCAGCATTTCTATACACCAAATTAAAGAGCAGTTATGGCAACAAAACAGAAATGTGTAAATATGTAATCCATACGCATAGCAGTAAACATATATCTTACGTAATAAACAGGTCATTAGCATCATATCAGCATAAGCAAATAAATGTTCATATGTAATCTTAATAAGTAAACATGAAGGCGCAAGCAGATAAATGACAAAGTATAACTTACATACCTAAACACATCAGCACAATAAATCAGGTTACCATTATAATTTAAATAAATAAGCACAGCAGGCACATAATTAAAAAAAAATATGACATCAGTGAAAAAGCAGTGCAGCCAAGCGATGCATAATATACACAAGTTACAACCCAGTTCATTAATAATCATTGTCAAATTCAGTTAACGTACGCAAGCGCGTCGCTTCACACGTAAATTCATAGAACATAAAATTAGCACAAAGTATGAATCACGTAATCGCGAGCAGCAAATTACGTCTAAAGTACGTACCTATGTGGAAATATGTTACCTGAAAAATAAACTCAATTAATAGTTACCCTTTTTTAGTTAATTAGTTTCTTCTTGGAAATTACATTCTTCCTGAAAATTTCTCGATAGCAGGTCGTCTTAACGTCGGAGACACACAGAGTTTACCTGAAGTTCTTAAATATTTTATAGAACCGTATCCTGCAAAATACTGAATGTTAATAACAGAATTCATCAAGTCACTATAGCTTTATACTGAATTTAGTCGGAGAAATTAAACTGTGTGTTTGTTTACGGCTGTCAGTGCATTCGCACTGAGCGCTCGATCAGCTGTGGGCGCGTGACGTATTTTATACAACCGTATCCTGCAAAATACTGAATGTTAATAACAGAATTCATCAAGTCACTATAGCTTTATACAGAATTTAGTCGGAGAAATTAGACTGTGTATTTGTTTACGTCTGTCAGTGCATTCGCACTGAGCGCTCGATCAGCTGTGGGCGCGTGACGTATTTTATACAACCGTATCCTGCAAAATACTGAATGTTAATAACAGAATTCATCAAGTCACTATAGCTTTATACAGAATTTAGTCGGAGAAATTAGACTGTGTATTTGTTTACGTCTGTCAGTGCATTCGCACTGAGCGCTCGATCAGCTGTAGGCGCGTGACGTAGGAAGTCATTGTTCGCGGTCAACGACTGCCTTGTGCGGCGCGCAGACTTGACTGTTGCTTTGAGTATGTGCCGCCGCCAAAACACAGCGCGGTATCCTTGTACTCTCTGCGTGTTTACATGTAGCTGTTGGTTCCTCAAAAGTATGTCATTCCACAAAAATTTTTACGTTAGATATGTGATGTATTCCCTTAGAGCGTCGAGATTTAAGAGTTTCTACTTCAACAGTGTTATCATGTATAATTTTGCGAATTCTATATGGACCGTTATAAAGCAGAAAAAATTTGCGACACAAGCCTTTTCCTTTGTGAGACAAACGGTGGGACTTAATTAATACCTTTTGACCAACTAACAAGATTTTTGAACGACCAGGACGTCTAGCTGATTTCTCTCTTCTAGCAGCCGCAGATGCAATATTTTGTAGAGCCAGGTTAACAACTTCAGAATGCCGCAGTTTCCGTGAAGGCGGAAAAGGAATGATTTCAGATATGCGATTTGTCGGTGCTTTATTTTTTAATATCAATAGAGGCGGTAAAGAAGTTGAGTCATTAGGAAGTTCATTCAGAATGTTTTGAAAAATATGAAGATACTGATCCCAAGTTCTGTGATTCTGATGACAATAAAGACGGCACAATTTATTGATTTCCTTCATCCATCTCTCTGAAGCGTTAGATTGAGGGTGAAAAAGTGAAATGAAGATTGGTTTAATTTTACGACGGTGTAAAGTACGAAGCCAAATTTTAGAACGAAACTGTGATCCATTATCTGATATAACCTTGTCAACATGACCAACTTCTTTAAGAAAATGTTTGATGAAAGCATTAGATACTGAACGAGCTGTTGCTTTGCGTAACGGTGTAAAACACACATATTTTGATGTCAGTTCCACTGCTACGAAAATGTACGCAAAACCATTAGTAGAACGAACCACTGGACCAAACAAATCGACTGCAGCCATCTCCTTTAATTTCGCTGGAATGATGGGAAACAACGGTGCTCTGTGAGAAATCGTTGGAGGCTTAGCCATTTGACATAATTTACATTTGGCAAGAACAGATCGAATACGTTTTTCCATATTACTGAAGTAACAATTTTCTCGTAATTTGTGAAAGCATTTTCGGGGACCAAAGTGTGCATAACTGAGATGCGTATACCAAATCAATTTATTGACCCACTCATCAGGAATACAAACTAACCAAACGGAGTTGTCGACCGATTTTCGTTTACAAAGAATGTCAATGCGAACTGAATAGCATCTAGTTTCTCTGGATCAGGAAGAATACCTTCTGTAGCAATAATGTGACCGACAAATTTCACCTGAGAACGACCAAATTCAGATTTTTCCAAGTTCACTGTAATGCCAACTTTTGCAAAGATACGTAATAATGAGTCCAAAATTTTGTTGTGCTCACTCCAAGAACGTTTAGCAATAAGAATGTCGTCAACATAAGAAGTAATGTTGTCACGAAGATAAACAGGTAAAATTTCATTTAAACTACGAATGAATGCTGCTGAAGATACAGTAAGTCATATGAAGTAATATTGTCACGAATATAAACAGGTAACATTTCGTTTAAGCTAAGAATGAATGCTGCAATAGGTACAGTAAGTCCAATCGGTAATTTCCGAAGTCACCTTTGGGTACATTAGTCAAATCCGGTTATTGTTTAATTACTCACTAGATAGATTGATAGTCGAAGAGTTGGTTTGACAGATGCAAAGAATAGTGAAAGAGTAGGCAGCGGTCCAGAAAACTAAAAGAGAAATAGCACCACTACAGCTCGGGGCCCTATGCTCGCTACGGCACATATTCACTTAGAGTAGTGAATCCCCTGAGGACTTTAATAAGTTCAAACAGTACTTTTCGAAATCTCATTTAGGTAAGTAGTCAAATCCGGTTATTGTTTACTTACTGTCTAGATAGATTGATAGTAGAAGAGCTGGTTTGACAGATGCAAAGAATAGTAAAAGAGTAGGTAGCGGTGCAGAAAACTAAAAGAGAAATAGCACCACTACAGCTCGGGGCCCTATGCTCGCTACGGCACATATTCACTTAGAGTAGTGAATCCCCTGAGGACTTTAATAAGTTCAAACAGTACTTTTCGAAATCTCATTTAGGTAAGTAGTCAAATCCGGTTATTGTTTACTTACTGTCTAGATAGATTGATAGTAGAAGAGCTGGTTTGACAGATGCAAAGAATAGTAAAAGAGTAGGTAGCGGTGCAGAAAACTAAAAGAGAAATAGCACCACTACAGCTCGGGGCCCTATGCTCGCTACGGCACATATTCACTTAGAGTAGTGAATCCCCTGAGGACTTTAATAAGTCCAAACAGTAATTTTCGAAATCTCATTTAGGTAAATAGTCAAATCAGGTTATTGTCTACTCACTCTCTAGATAGATTGATAGTCGAAGAGTTGGTTTGACAGATGCAAAGAATAGTAAAAGAGTAGGCAGCGGTCCAGAAAACTAAAAGAGAAATAGCACCACTACAGCTCGGGGCCCTATGCTCGCTACCGCACATATTCACTTAGAGTAGTGAATCCCCTGAGGTCTTTAATAACTGCACATAATTTCTAGTTTGTGACTTAATGGCAACTTTGGCGGAAGTGCGTACATAAATTGATCTAGCCATGAACATGGATGTATGTCATTCTTAGAGTTACGGAAGATCTTAAATTTCCGAACAGTCAAACAGTGTTTATAGTCAAAGTTTTCGCCCCGTGGCGACAAAGACCTACCGCGTCTGTCCCAGTCACAATGACGACTATTGTTAAATTCACGCGCCTGGCGCTCTCTAGTTGCATCACGTAAATGAAACAAATTATTTTCCTCAAACCCTTCTGCTAAACTAACGCTTGTCAATTTATCTGATATCTCAACTCTTTCCGATGAGTCACTTAATTGTCCTTTCTGTTTATTTACGTCTTCCGTAAGTGTCGCGACTCGGGTTTCAGTATTGTCACATTTGGTAGCTAGCTGTTCACACTGTTGCGTTAAGTTATTTATTCTGTCATTTGATACGGACTCCTCGATTCTCTCAAGTATTTCTTCCTTATCGTGTGCACATTGTAAATTTAACTCTGAAAATTTCTGTACTATCACGCGATCTTTTTCTTCCCGTTCTCTGTCCTGTTCCTCTTGTCTGATTTCTGTTGAAATTAAACTATTATTGTGAGAATTCAAAATCGGTTGTACTTCTTCTCTAATTTCTTTCTTTGATTCTTCATTCGTATTTTTGAAACATGTCCCTATTCGTGAGCATAACCGTGTTGTCAAAGTTCCCATCTCTGTTTTAATTGTTCCTATCTCTGTTTTTAATTCAGATCCTAAAGTTTCCATTCATGTTTCCATTGTCCCTATTTGTGTTTTAATTGTTCCTATTTGTGTTTCCATAACTGTTTTTAATTCAGATCGTACCTGTGATCCCAAATTTAATATAGCACTCATCAACTGCTCCATAGTAACTTTTTCGAAATTCCTTTCGCCCCTCACATTTCCCACAAAACCAGCTTCCTTCTGCATGGCTATAAAGCTATCTGTGTTCGATACTATTCCAGATTCTTCTATCGTTGATCTCGTATTCTGTGAATTTTCTGATTGAGAAAAATTTTGAAATGGTTCCGGACTATTTTCCCGACTTATCACATTGTTTTCCACCTCATTATCCACCATACTGTTTTCCTCTGTTGGCGAGTTCGCCATGTTAACAATTTCGTTATTCTGACCATTCATCATTTTTGCCTGTTTCATTGACCGCGTAATCATTTACAAAATATAAAAATTTCGTCACTGTTCGAAAATCACACACAATGACTCCTTATCTACAACAATACTATTCACACTAGATGTTTCCTTCAGACACGATCAATCGAACAATTGAAATAATTGCACTAATTTGTCAAACGCGTATACAAGGCAATAAAAATTAAATTTTGAAAAATACCATTACAAGAATGCCAATTACCAAATCTACACATGCAAAATAGACTACAGTTACTAAACTACGAATTACCACAACAATACTACAGTCTACAATTTTCACAATCAGAAGAATCCAAGAGACGATCCGAAGCAGCGGTCGCCACGTGCATGGGGGCTTAATTAAATATAATGAAAATATTTTTAGTTTTAGTAACTGTCTGTCCGATTACGCAAGTCTCGTAATCGGTTGGCCCTGACTAGGATTGTTACGCTATCTGACTGCAAAGAAGAATGTAAGAAAATTTCCGTAAACACAGTTAATTAATTAAGACCCCAGCAACTATAAAAATCTACGAAACCAATGAGCACAAGAGTAACTGTTCTGTATGTGGGAGTGTGACTCAACGTACGCATCTGGCACGGTTCTTTTCCAACAAGACAAGAATTTTGATACCAATTATACTGACGTGACAAAAGAAATTTAGAAAAACTATAATTACGCAAAAAATCACAATTACACTCTAATCCAAGAACACAAGCCAGATGCTTTGTTGACTGAACCTGTAGTGACACATTATTTCAGATACACAACTAATAAAGGAACATTATAAATTTTACCTTCATATATATTGACGAAATGCACTCATTACAATAACATCTGCTATCTCTCCCATCAAATAACTGCATAAAACAAGGAGCAACACTCTTTACTACCACATCTCACTCCGACTTCACGACAATCACGAGCTCTTAACACACACTGTGCTCTCTACTAGCACTGACTGCCACGAACTCTCAACAACCACTGACTTCTACAATCTCATAACAAGCACTGTGGAGGCGGCTTAATAGTACTCTTTGGCGCACTCTCTGGCGCAGTGGCACAGTGTAGCCACCTTTCAACTTGCGAGTAAAAATCCTTGGAAATAACCCAGCCTGCGTGGTTTCCGAGGTGTCGCTTCTTTGTTTGTCCCACCTGCGGCCAAAATTTGCAAATTTCTGAAGTATTATCTGGTTATCCTTCCGGCCCTACTACGATAGCAGCTGGTCGTCACCCTATTGTATTCCACAGCTCAGGTGCCACGACGTCCGTCTAGCTACTTCCTGTGTTGGCCTTCCACCCAGAGCTTGAGTTCTGCCTGCTGTTTCATCTCCACTGGCGTTCTAACCTCTACTAGTATAGGCATTCATTAATTACGCCGTTTTTATAATAAAGACACTCCGTCACCTTTCACGCAGCGAGCGTTAACAGTTATTTACAAGGAGTACATGACAATGTCACTCTCCCTTATAACGGGTGATCAAAAAGTCAGTATCAATTTGAAAACTTAATAAACCACGGAATAATGTAGATAGAGAGGTAAAAATTGACACACATGCATGGAATGACATGGGGTTTAATTAGAACCACCCCATATTGCTAGACACGTGAAAGATCTCTTGCTCGCGTCGTTGATCGTGTGTTCAGCCGCCACTTTCGTCATGCTTGGCATCCCAGGTCCCCAGACCTCAGTCCGTGCGATTATTGGCTTTGGGGTTACCTGAAGTCGCAAGTGTATCGTGATCGACCGACATTTCTGGGAACGCTGAAAGACAACATCCGACGGCAATGCCTCACCATAACTCCGGACATGCTTTACAGTGCTGCTCACAACATTATTCCTCGACTACAGCTATTGATGACGAATGATGGTGGACATATTGAGCATTTACTGTACATTATTCCGTGATTTATTCAGTTTTCAAATTTATACTGACTTTTTTATCACCCGCTACTTCTCAGAAGGAGACTGTATGAACTTCCCCTCAGCGATTTGGTTCATACTGACAGAGTTTGGAAAGCATGATTAGGACTTCAACAAGTGTAAACAAAATGACGAAACTCTATTTTTCGAGAAAATCTAATTTGTAAATTTGGGGGGGGGGGTGCTTATATTATGACCACAGGCCTACTACCGATATGTAAACAAGTGCATGCGATGACAGCGTCAACTGACGACGAATGACTGTTAGTCAGACAAAGTCACGGTGTATGTAGTACGCGGTGTTCAAAAAGTCTCTACGCAGTGCCGTAGGATTGTTAAGCGCGCGAGCCGTATGATTTTATGCCTGCCTGGGTTACTTCCCTTCAAGTGGACTCTCCCAACATTCCACCGCTTCGTTTATCTCAGCCAGCGTCAGTAGTATCGTTGGTGTGTGCCGTTACGTGTTGACGTGAACGTTTAAGTTTAGTTCCTTTGTTCCTTTTTTTTTGTCAGTGTTAAAATGTTAACCATTGAAGAACGTGTCTTTTATGTCGAACAACTATTCAAAGCTGGCGGTAAATACGCAGTTTCAGTTCGTCAAACATTTAATTCAATTTTGCCGGAGACAAGAAAAAATGGCTCTGAGCACTATGGGACTTAACATCTGAGGTCATCAGTCCCCTAGAACTTAGAACTACTTAAACCAAGCTGACCTAAGACATCACACACATCCATGCCCGAGGCAGGATTCGAACCTGCGACCGTAGTGGTCGCGAGGTTCCGGACTGAAGCCCCTATAACCGCTCGGCCACACTGGCCGTCCCCGGAGACAACTCTCCCACATCGCGATAGTGTGCGATATTTGATTAACAAATTTCGAAGTACGGGTTCAGTGACAAATTCACTGAGAAGTGGTCGTCCTACCGTTTTATCTGAGGATAAACTACTCGATATTTCCGATAAAATGTCCATGAGTCCGAACAAGTCAGTAAGAAAACTCGCCCAGGAAATCGATGTTAGTGTCGGAACGGCCCACACAGCTCTAAGGAGAAAGTTAGAACTTTTCCCATACAAAGCGACAGTCGTACAAGAACTGAAAAATACTGATCATGGCAAGAGACTGCATTATTGTCAATGGTTCAAAAATTTCGTTCAACAAAATGGAAGGGATACTCTTAATGACACTTTTTCACTGATGAGGCTGAGGCGTGATTTCCTTTATTCGGGTACATGAACTCGCAAAATTCTAGTATGTGGACTACTGCAAATCCATTGTGTATTCATGAGGAATCACTTCATTCTGTGGAAATAGGAGTTTGGATTGAAATTTCTAGACGTCGGGTTGTGGGTCCCATATTTTTCAACGAAATAATAAACGCACAACGATACTGCAGTGATATTCTGTACCCATTCATAATAGAACCTGTGTTAAGTGAAATACTGAACGGTTATTTTCAATGAGATGGTGCAACCACACATAAGCTCGCGTTTCAATGACACTGCTTGCTGATGTTTTTGGTGATCGCATAATTTCACAGGGACTTAGGCCTCCACGATGGCCTGACCTAACACCACCTAAATTTGTATTCTGGGGTGCAGCGAAAGCAACTGTCTTTAAAAACCGGCCAAAATCCATCGTTGAATTGAAAACTGCATTATCCACTTTCACTGCTTCTGTTACAGAAGAAATGTTACAGCTTGTTACGGTATATTGATAATTTTTACTTATGGACCGTATGACAGCAACTGAATAAAACACAATTTTAATGCCATACGCGTTTCGCCTTTATTTTCTGCAAGGCATCATCAGTGGCAGGTTGCGTGGACAATTTCTTACATATTACGCTCCTGTTGCATTTTGGGTGTTGTTCTTCTCCCTATGAGCGCCAATTTGCGGTTTTTTATCACATGCCACAGCACTAGGAACTGAACGCTTGTTTCAATGCAATGTTTTGATTTGGAAGAAGAACAACACCAAAAATGCAACAGGAGCGTAATATGTAAGAAATTGTCCACGCAACCTGCCACTGATGATGCCTTGCAGAAAATAAAGGCGAAACGCGTATGGCACTAAAATTGTGTTTTATTCAGTTGCTGTCAGAAGGTCCATAAGTAAAAATTATCAATATACCGTAATATTACACGCAACGGAGGAAGACAGGACTACAAAAATTGAAGATGTTACAGCTTGTGTTTGGAAACATGATTAGACGACTAGTGTTTTTTTTTTTTTGTTTTTCTTTTTTTAAACTGAGTTGCAATATCTTGGTCATGTCATAAACAGTCAAGGTGTACATCCTCTTCAGCCACATTTTTTAGCCATACGTGACCTGCCAATTCGTCGCATTGTCGCAGAATTGCAGTCAGTCTTAGGGAAAGTGAACTATTATATTCGGTTCACACCGAATGCTGCACAAATCGCAGCTCCATTGCATCTCAAGAACGTCTCTTTTGCTTGGACAGATGAGTGCCAAGAGGCTTTCAAAAGCAAAAAGATGCATTGCTCAGTGATCGATGCCTGGTTCACATTAATCCCAACAAACCAGTTATGTTGTAAGTTGACGCTTCCTCTTACGGAATCGGTGCAGTTCTTTCGCACACGCCGTTGTGGCCGAGCGGTTCTAGGCCCTTACTCTGGAAGGGCGCAAATGCTACGATCGCAGGTTCGAATCCTGCCTCGGGCATGGATGTGTGTGATGTCCTTAGGTTGGTTAGGTTTAAGTAGTTCTAAAGTTCTAGGGGACTGATGACCTCAGAAGTTAAGTCCCATAGGGCTCAGAGCCATTTTTTGATTAGATGAATTGAATCGTGTATTCAACAATAGGGGGGACACTTCCAATATTTTATGTGAAAATGTGTAAGTAAAAATGAATATTCAGTAAATTAATAACTTGTATTTCACTGACTTTCATTTCGGTATGTTCACTTCGGCGCACGGCCCTTCTGAGAGTCTTTTTTAACACCCCGTATCTCCTTAATGCTTACGTCTTCATCGAATCTACTGCTAACAAATCTACCAGCCCGCTTCTGAACTGCTCTGATGTCATCCTTTAATCCGACCCGGTGCAAAATTCACACTCGGACAGTGCTCAAGAACAGTCCGCGCTAGCGTCCTATTTGCGGTGTCCTTTACGGATGAATCAAGATACTCCCAATACACCGAAGTATATCACTCGCATGGCCTGCGAAAATTCTCGCACGATCATTCCACTACATATCGCTCTGCAGCTTGACGCCTAGATATTTAAAAGGCGTGACTGTTTCGAACGGTAAACTACTAATGCTGTACGCAAACGTTATGAGTTTACTTACATTCTTCTATATTTTCAGCTAGCTGCCAATCATCACACGAACTTGAAATGTTATCTAAGTCATCTTGAATCTTCCTACATTCACTCAACTTCGACAACTTATTTTACACAACGGCATCGTCAGTAAACAACAGCAGATTGCTGCCCAACTCGTCCACCAATCATTTGTGTACATGCAGAACAACAGCGGCCCTAGCACAATTATCTGGGGCCAGTCCCAACGATACCCTTGTATCTAATGAACACTAGCCGTCTATTACTTAAGAAGTCTTGGAGCCACCCACATACCTGTGAAGCTATTCCATACGCTCGTACCTTCGTTAACAGCCTCCACTAGGGCACAGTGTTAAAATGCCATACGGAAATATAGAAATACGGAATCTGTCTGTTGCTCTTCATTCATAGTTCGCAATATATCATATGAGAAAAGGGCAAGCTGAGTACCGCATGTGCGATGCCTTCCAGAACCATGCTGATTCGTCGACATCAGCTTCACAGTCTCAAGAAAGTATAACATACGTCAAAACAGGTTTTGCATCACCTCAGTTCCGAGAGTTCCGGAACCCGTACAGAAAATTGGTACAGAGATCAACATAAACATCATGTCCACCCTTTCAATTGCTCATCAAAACCACACATTGTATGTTGGACCACTATACAGCGAGACCTTAAGAGGTGATAGTTCAGATTGCTGTACACACCGTTATCTCTAATACCCAGTAGCACGTCCTCTCGCATGCCTGTATTCGTTATGGCACACTATCCACAAGTTTATGAAGAAACTGTTGGTCCAGATTGTCCCATTCCTCAACGGCGATTCGGCGTAGATCCCTCAGAGTGGTTGGTGGGTTACGTCTTCCCTAAACAGCCCTCTTAAATCCATCCCAGGCACGTTCGATAGGGTTCATGTCTGACGAAAATGCTGGCCACTCTAGTCGAGCAATGTCGTTGTCCTGAAGGAAGTCATTCACAGGTTGTGCAAAATAGGGGCGCGAATTGACGTCCATAAAGACGAATGCCTCGTCAATATGTTGCCGATATGGCTGCACTATCGCTCGGAGGATGTCAAACACGCCGGCCGCCAGTGGCCGAGCGGCTCTAGGCGCTTCAGTCTGGAACTGTGCGACCACTACAGTCGCAGGTTCGAATCCTGCCTCGGGCATGGATGTGTGTGATGTCCTAAGGTTAGTTAGGTTTAAGTAGTTCTAAGTTCTAGAGGACTGATGACCTGAGATGTTAAGTCACATAGCGCTCAGAACCATTTGAACCATTTTGATGGAATTCACATGTCATACAGCTGTTACGGCGCCTTCCATGATCACCAGTCGTACAGCCGTCTTGGCGCCTTCCATGACCACCAGTCATACACCCATTACGGCGCCTTCCATGACCACCAGTCGTACAGCCAATACGGCGCCTTCCATGACCACCAGTTGCAGCCATTACAGCACCTTCCATGACCACCAGTTGCAGCCATTACAGCACCTTCCACACCACCAGTTGTACAGCCATTATGGTACCTTCCATGACCACCAGTCGTACAGCCATTACGGCGCCTTCCATGACCACCAGATGTACAGCCATTACAGCGCCTTCCATGACCACCAGTCGTACAGCCATTACGGCGCCTTTGATGACCACCAATCATACAGCCGTTATGGCGCCTTTCATGACCACCAGTTGTACAGCACATACGGTGCCTTCCATGACGACCAGTCGTACAGCCATTATGGCGCCTTCCATGACCACCAGTCGTACAGCCATTACGGCGCCTTCCATGACCACCTGTTGTACAGCCATTACGGCGCCCTCCATGACCACCAGTTGTACAGCACATACGGCGCCTTCCACGACCACCAGTCGTACAGCCATTATGGCACCTTCCATGACCACCAGTCGTACAGCCATTACGGCGCCTTCCATGACCACCAGTTGTACAGCCATTACGGCACCTTCCATGACCACCAGCCGTAAAGCCGTTATGGCACCTTTGATGACCACCAATCATACAGCCGTTACGGCGCCTTTCATGACCACCAGTTGTACAGCACATACGGCGCCTTCCATGACCACCAGTCGTACAGCCATTATGGCACCTTCCATGACCACCAGTCGTACAGCCATTACGGCGCTTTCCATGACCACCAGTCGTACAGCCATTACGGTGCCTTCCATGACCACCACTTGTACAGCCATTACGGCGCCTTCCATGACCACCAATCGTACAGCCGTTATGGCGCATTTGATGACCACCAGTCATACAGCCGTTACGGCGCCTTTCATGACCACCAGTTGTACAGACCATATGGCGCCTTCCATGACCACCAGTCGTACAGCCATTACCGCGCCTTCCATGACCACCAGTCGTACAGCCATTACAGCGCCTTCCATTACCACCAGTCATACAGCCGTTACGGCGCCTTTCATGACCACCAGTTGTACAGCACATACGGCGCCTTCCATGACCACCAGTCGTACAGCTGTTACGGCGCCTTCCATGATCACCAGTCGTACATCCGTCTTGGCGCCTTCCATGACCATCAGTCATACACCCATTACGGCGCCTTCCATGACCACCAGTCGCACAGCCATTACGGTGTCTTCCATGACCATCAGTTGTACAGCCATTACGGCACCTTCCAGACCACCAGTTGTACAGCCATTACGGCGCCTTCCATGACCACCAGTCGTACAGGCATTACGGCGCCTTCCATGACCACCAGTTGTACAGCCATTACGGCACCTTCCATGACCACCAGTCGTACAGCCATTATGGCGCCTTCCATGACCACCAGTTGTACAGCCATTATGGCGCCTTCCATGATCACCAGTCGTAAAGCCGTCATGGCGCCTTCCATGACCACCAGTCATACTCCTATTACGGCGCCTTCCATGACCACCAGTCGGACAGCCATTACGGAGTCTTCCATGACCATTAGTTGTACAGCCATTACGGCACCTTCCAGACCACCAGTTGTACAGCCATTACGGCGCCTTCTATGACCACCAGTCGTACAGGCATTACGGCACCTTCCATGACCACCAGTCGTACAGGCATTAGGGCGCCTACCATGACCACCAGTCGTACAGCCATTACGGCGCCTTTGATGACCACCAATCATACAGTCGTTATGGCGCCTTTCATGACCACCAGTTGTACAGCACATATGGCGCCTTCCATGACCACCAGTCCTATAGCCATTATGGCGCCTTCCATGACCACCAGTCGTACGGCCATTACGGCGCCTTCCATGACCACCTGTCGTACAGCCATTACGGCGCCCTCCATGACCACCAGTTGTACAGCACATACGGCGCCTTCCACGACCACCAGTCGCACAGCTATTATGGCACCTTCCATGACCACCAGTCGTACAGCCATTACGGCGCCTTCCATGACCACCAGTCGTACAGCCATTACGGCGCCTTCCATGACCACCAGTCGTACAGCCGTTACGGCGCCTTTCATGACCACCAGTTGTACAGCACATACGGCGCCTTCCATGACCACCAGTCGTACAGCCATTATGGCACCTTCCATGACCACCAGTCGTACAGCCATTACGGCGCCTTCCATGACCACCAGTCATACAGCCATTACGGTGCCTTCCATGACCACCAGTTGTACAGCCATTACGGCGCCTTCCATGACCACCAGTCGTACAGCCGTTACAGCGCGTTTCATGACCACCAGTTGTACAGCACATACGGCGCCTTCCATGACCACCAGTCGTACAGCCATTATGGCACCTTTCATGACCACCAGTCGTACAGCTATTACGCTGCCTTCCATGACCACCAGTTGTACAGCCATTACCGCGCCTTCCATGACCACCAGTTGCACAGCCATTACGGCACCTTCCATGACCACCAGTCATACAGCCGTTACGGCGCTTTCCATGATTACCAGTCGCACAGCCATCATGGCGCCTTCCATGATTACCTGTCGTACAGCCGTTATGGTGCCTTCCATGACCAGCAGTCGTACAGCTGTTACGGCGCCTTCCATGATCACCAGTCGTACATCCGTCTTGGCGCCTTCCATGACTACCAGTCATACAACCATTACGGCGCCTTCCATGACCACCAGTCGTACAGCCATTACGGCGCCTTCCATGACCACCAGTCGTACAGCCATTATGGCACCTTTCATGACCACCAGTCGTACAGCCATTACTGCGCCTTCCATGACCACCAGTCGTACAGCCATTACGGTGCCTTCCATGACCACCAGTCGTACAGCCATTACGGCGCCTTCCATGACCACCAGTCGTACAGCAATTATGGCACCTTCCATGACCACCAGTCGTGCAGCTGTTACGGCGCCTTCCATGACCACCAGTCATACAGCCATTATGCCACCTTCCATGACCACCAGTCGTACAGCTATTACGGCGCCTTCCATGAGCACCAGTTGTACAGCCATTATGGCGCCTTCCATGACCACCAGTCGTACAGCCGTTATGGCACTTTTGATGAGCACCAATCATACAGCCGTTACGGCGCCTTCCATGACCACCAGTTGTACACTCATTTACGGCGCCTTCCATGACCACCAGTCGTACTGCCGTTATGGCGCCTTTGATGACCACCAGTCATACAGCCGTTACGGTGCCTTTCATGACCACCAGTTGTACAGCCCATACGGCACCTTCCATGACCACCAGTCGTACAGCCATTACCGCGCCTTCCATGACCACCAGTCGTACAGCCATTACGGCGCCTTCCATGACCACCAGTCGTACAGCCGTTACGGCGCCTTTCATGACCACCAGTTGTACAGCACATACGGCGCCTTCCATGACCACCAGTCATACAGCCATTACGGCGCCTTCCATGACCACCAGTCGTACAGCCATTACGGCGTCTTCCAAGACCACCAGTCGTACAGCCATCACGACGCCTTCCATGACCACCAGTTGTACAGCCATTATGGTGCCTTCCATGACCACCAGTAGTACAGCCATTACGGCACCTTCCATGACCACCAGTCATACAGCCGTTACGGTGCCTTCCATGATCACCAGTCGTACAGCCTTCGTGGCGCCTTCCATGATCACCAGTCGTACAACCGTTATGGCGGCTTTCATGACCAGCAGTCGTACAGCCGTTACGGCGCCTTCCATGATCACCAGTCGTAAAGCCATCATGGCGCCTTCCATGACCACCAGTCATACACCTATTATGGCGCCTTCCATGACCACCAGTCGCACAGCCATTACGGCGTCTTCTATGACCATCAGTTGTGCAGCCATTACGGCACCTTCCAGACCACCAGTTGTACAGCCATTATGGCGCCTTCCATGACCACCAGTCGTACAGGCTATACGGCGCCTTCCATGACCACCAGTTGTACAGCCATTATGGCACCTTCCATGACCACCAGTCGTACAGCCATTACGGCGCCTTCCATGACCACCAGTCGTACAGGCATTACGGCGCCTTCCATGACCACCAGGTGTACAGCCATTATGGCACCTTCCATGACCACCAGTCGTACAGCCGTTACGGCGCCTTCCATGATCACCAGTCGTAAAGCCATCATGGCGCCTTCCATGGCCACCAGTCATACACCTATTACGGCGCCTTCCATGACCACCAGTCGTACAGCAATTACGGCGCCTTCCATGACCACCAGTTGTACAGCCATTACGGCACCTTCCATGACCACCAGTTGTACAGCCATTACGGCGCTTCCATGACCATCAGTCGTACAGCCATTACGGCGCCTTCCATGACCACCAGTTGTACAGCCATTACAGCACCTTCCATGACCACCAGTCGTACAGCCGTTACAGCGCCTTCCATGATCACCAGTCGTACAGTTGTCATGGCGCCTTCCATGATCACTAGTCGTACAGCCATTATGGCGCCATCCATGACCAGCAGTCGTACAGCCGTTACGGCGCCTTCCATTACCACCTGCGGTGTACGTCGGCCCCACCCAAACAGCAGGGTATCTGCACCTTGCTGCACTCACTGAACGGTGTCTAAGGCGTTCAGCCTGACCGGGTTGCCTCCAAAAACGTCTCCGACGATCGTCTGGTTGAAGGCATGTGCGACAGTCGTTGAGGAAGAGAATGTGATCTTAACGATGAGCAGTCCTTTCGGTATATTTTTGGGGGCCATTTTTACCAGGCTCCATGATGCCGTGGTTGTAAAGATGGACTTCGCCTTGGACGTTGGGAGTGAACTTGAGCATCATGCGGCCTATTGCGCACGCTTTGAGACGTCATCCTGTGACTGCTCAGTAAGCATTATTCAATAAGCTTGCATTACTGTCAGCGTTCCTCCGAGCCATAATCCGTAGGTAGCGATCATCCACTGCGGTAGTAGCCCTTGGGCGGCCTGAGTGAGGCATGTCATCGACAGTTCCTGTCTCTCTGTATCTCCTCCACGTCCGGGCAATATTGCTTTTGTTCACTCTGAGGTGCCTGGACACTTCCGTTGTTGAGGGACCTTCCTGGCACAAAGTAACAAAACGGACGCGATCGAACCGCGATGTTGACCGTCTAGGCACGGTTGAACTACAGACAACACGAGCCGAGTACCTCCTTCCTGGTGGAGTGACTGGAACTGATAGGCTGTTGGACCGCCTCCGTCTAATAGGCGGTGCTCGTGCATGGTCGTTTACGTTTTTGGGCGGGTTTAGTGACATAACAGTCAAAGGAACTGCGTCTGTGATACAATATCCACAGTCAACGTCTATCTTCAGTAGTTCTGGGAATCGGGGTGATGCAAAACATTTTTTTTTTTTTCATGTGCGTATATTCAAATTAGAAATATGTTCAAGGATTCTGCAGCAAACCGAAGTTAGTGATAATGGTCTGTAATTTTGCGGGTCTGTTCTTTGCTCTTCTTACACACAGGAGTTCCCTGCGCTTTGTTCCAGTCGCTTGGGACTTTGTGCTGGGCGTGAGATTCTCAATAAACTGCAAGCTGGGTAAGGGGACAATGCCGCAGAGTACACTTTGCAAAACCGGATTGGTATTTCATCTGGACCCGATGACTTGGACCACAGAAGTGTTTGGGTTTGGTGAACGACTGTAGAACGTTACCTACCAACAGAGTCTTTGCCGACAGTGAAATATGGAGGAGGTGGTGCCTCTCGTGGTTAGTACATGTGTAAGGTGTCAGGCAAATCCAACACCTTCCACGAAAACCCTGACATGACAGTAAATCCGGCAGTATGCCACATAGCTCCGAATAAATCCTGACATTAAATTAACGAAAGTAATACGATCAACGAGTGAGCAAATGGAATACCACAGACTAACACAAGAACACCTAAATGCATGTCATACCTTCCCACCGTGAAACAGACGCAGTTCCGAGAGGAGAAACGAGAACAGAAGCCGAGAGGAGAACCGTGTTAAGCTAGAAGGCCCTATGACAAGGGACGGACACCCACGTCTCCAGCTAACAGACCGGACCACCCTCCAGCCCATGTTAAAAGATAGAGCCCTCCAGAAGAACAGTATAGATCTTACGGTAACACTAAAAGGGCCACACCAGCTGCAAGTTTTAGAGTGAGGTGTTTTCGCGTCTCTGTTACGTAGCAAACATTAAAAACATTGCCCCACCACGAAAACTATAACGTTTCTCATTGGATAGACAGAAGTTTTGTAGGCCAAGCTTAAGGTTAACATTGAGACCCTGATTGGTCAGTTGAAAACACAGCCAGATAGCTTTTCTTAAACCAACTTCGGTAAATTGTAGTAAGGAGAAGTTAGAAAGAGTTGCTTCCGAGACGGCAAGGTGTGTGGAGCTGCGCCGCCCGCCACGCCCTGACGCTGCCTAAACACCGACAAGGTAATGAACGCACGCGATGCTGCATAACAGTCACTGTAGACCATTTTTGATAGTTTTCTCTTTTATGAAACTTAATTTAAACCTAGATTATAGACGTGATATGGCATAGGTCATCCTTAGATCCATTGTAGAACTTGGAAACCCATTCAAGGAATATTCATTCACATTTTTTGTTGAACGCAGTTGGTTTTTATCATCCTGTATTAAAATATTTCCTTTTATCAATAGTGCAATTTATAAACAATGTTTCATGAGTAGAATAAAATTTCCAATGGTAAACTTAACTGCTTTTTTCGAAGTTATTTTACCAGCTAACTAAAAATAGGAAAGCCTTGAACCCCTTCCACTAAATTTAGTTAGTATTAAGATTCTTTTACAGGGAGTGCAGTGGAGCTGACGCTGAAATCATTAAGTATTTGATTATATCATCGCTAGTCTCACTGAACTCTCCTGAACTCTACATGTCATGCGTGGTCTGGCGTCTCCTTACCAGCAAGAGGTCCCAGGTTCAAACTAGTCAATTCCCTAAAAAACACGCTCAGAGCGTCGTTGCGCAAAAGTGGTAGGGAGACACGACTTATGGTTCAAATGGCTCTGAGCACTATGGGACTTAACATCTGTGGTCATCAGTCCCCTAGAACTTAGAACTACTTAAACCTAACTAACCTAAGGACAGCACACACATCCATGCCCGAGGCAGGATTCGAACCTGCGACCGTAGCGGTCACGCGGTTCCAAACTGAAGCGCTTAGAACCGCACGGCCACACCGGCTGGCAGACACGACTTAGAACAAACAGAAACCACGCAGAATGTTAGACGTGGTCCCTTTATTAGACTTAAGAAAACGCTAAGTGCGAAAGGATATGATCACATTTTACAGTATCGTGTACTGCGTACAGCAGAGGAACTGTTTGCAGACGATGATCGAATTGTACCAACTTAACAATGCACCCTACCATAAAGCAGCACCTGGGAGGGAATGGTTTGTAGACAGTAAAATTTCTGAAATGAAGGCAGCCTGCACAATTTCCCGACCAGAACAAAATGAAACATCTTTGGGTGGAGCAAGAACGTTGGCTTCGCTCCAGATCCCAGTGTCCAACATCAGTACCTCTTCTGATTTCTGCTCCTGCGGCAGATGGGCTGCCATTCCCTCACAGACGTTCAGACACTTGGTTCAAAGTGTCCCCGACATAGTTCAAGCCGCCATAAGGGCGAAGGGTGGAGACATGTCCATTAATAGCTCTCCAGATTGTAATGGGGCACCCTCCGCTAACATTACCTCTATTTTATATAGAAATAGCCGATACCAAAAAGTACTTTGGAATCTTGTACAGGTTAAAATTATCTTAGCTGTTTCACTAAAAGAATTCCATATGATTTTGTATACGATATATTTCAGACTAAAATGTATAATACGAAATTAATTTATTACAATCGATATGTAGAGTTAAAATTATTCGTCTTTTATAAATATTAGAAATTAAGAAATATGTGAAGTTCTCAAAATTCCTAGTATTATTATTTAGGCACTCTGACGCTAATTACTAAATTTACTTGTGGATTAATTTACAAAATAATGATATAACTTGGTGAAGTTTCTTCTTTGTCAAGGAAGTTTGTAAACTCTTTTGTTTTGTAAACTCTTTAAAATATGGTTAGTGCCGCAGAAAGTAGAAGTAGTGGCCATGCCTGTGATGGAATCTGAACGTATTTTTATGATTGGCGATAACAATGTAATTTCTGGTGTTATAGAAATGGCAATTGTGAATACGGTGTGATATTGAGAAAATGTGACAAGAAAATGCATTTCAAGAGTAAGACAGGCAAATCTTCATCAGTTATTATGTTAACTGGAACCCACAAAGTTAAAAAAAATTTCAGCCTCAAGAATCTGTCCCCAGACGTTCTGTAGCCAACAACGAGAAACTGAAGATAAGTAAAAAATAAAAACAGCTGTGAGGAGGGGTCGTGAGTCGTGCTTGGATAGCTCAGATGGTGGAGCACTTGCCCACCCAAGGCAAAGGTCCCGAGTTCGAGTCTCAGTCCGGCACACATGTTAAATTTGCCAGGAAGTTTCATATCAACGCACACTCCGCTACAGAGTGAAAATCTCATTCTGGAAATAAAAAATAGTTTTTTTGTATATCTTATCCCCTTCGAAGCTTTAGAAACTTTTGAAGAGATGTGTGGGTGGGTAAGATTACAAGACCAAGCCCCAAACAGATCATACTTCAGTCTAAGCTACCTTTCCAAATCGCGCAGTCTCTCGACGAACTCCAAACTCCAGCTGCGGAAAACACTGATCCATTCCGTAGGGCTGTACGGTTGGTAAAACGGAAAAAAGACTTAAATAATCTAAGATGGCTATTTTTTTGATAATGTTATTGGAAGTGTTAATATATGTAAAGGGAAATGATATTTTTGATAAATTGTGGTCAGAGAAACCGTTGTTAGGCCACAGTATCTGTGTCTACGATGGCAGCACTGTGGAGTCACAGAATCTTTGGCAGGCAGTAGCAGATAGCTGCAGTGTACAGCAGGCGGGGGATTCGTTGAGTGTACAGCGTAATGCAAGGACGCACTTTCGGAACTATGTGAGCTGAAGATCAATGATGACTGAGATCGATGAGTGGATAGCATATGGACACAAAATAAGGTTCTGAAATGAAGAACAAAGTATTATTTGATGAGGTAAAAAGTTTATTTTCATTTTTGTAGACTTATATTGTTGGTCTACTCACCCTCGTCGCAGTCGAGTTTCTGATAATTATTCTATTGTCTGATCTTCAGAGCTAATTTATTGTACCATGGAAGTTATTAGAGCTGGCCAGGGTGGCGGAGCGGTTCTAGGCGCTACAGTCTGGAATCACGCGACCGCTACGGTCGCAGGTTCGAATCCTGCCTCGGGCATGGATGTGTGTGATGTCCTTAGGACGGTCGCAGGTTCGAATCCTGCCTCGGGCATGGATGTGTGTGATGTCCTTTGGTTAGTTAGGTTTAAGTAGTTCTAAGTTCTAGGGGACTGATGACCTCAGATGTTAAGTCCCATAGTGCTCAGAGCCATTTGATTTGAAGTTATTAGAATAAATGAATATTCATATTAGATTCTATAATTGTTTTCTCTGATAAATTCCTTCCTAACTGAAATTTCAGTACTTAGAGGTTGAGTCATGTGTTTCATTGGCATTGTGCGCCAAGATTAGCAACCCAATTTTCCTGGAACTTCTGTAGTTAGCTTTTAGCAGTATTTTTTTCTAGCTTTTGCGCGGTCTCGCTATGTTGCTGTTCCTGTCAGTACTTCATTTTGCAGGTGAGATTTATAACACGTGATTGTTTCGTTTCTTTTGCGCAATGTAGGTTGTGTCAGTTTCTTTATTTTATCAGGGCCATGTGCCAGTGCAGGAATTTTCTTGTGTTTCAGGTTACATTCTTATACAGGTCGGCATTACAGTTATTTTATATACAGTTACGTTTCTTTTAAACAGTTCGCACGGACTAAGTCTACTGATCGTGAAATTATTGGTTTGCTTATTTATTTGCTTATGAATGAGGTCGGTTTTCAAACGCGCAGGATTCTTTTCAGTTTCATGTAAGTGATGTGGCTTTGAGCTCAGCAGTACATTTAAGTTATTAGTTGACAGCTTTGTATTTACGATGACACACACACAAGTAAAGGCAATGTAGGACTGATGGGAAGAAAGTTGCTAGTATAGGTAGGGCGTGTCACTCGTATAGATAAACACCAACGGCCTTCGAGCCTCGTGGAGTTCACTCCTTGCAGAGGCAGACCAACGAAAAGGTGGAGAGATGGAATCATGAGCGTGTTAGTATATTCAGAAAGGAGAAATTCCGATCCCAGCCACATTCGGGCAATGAAAGATTTCATTGGTGACAAATCAAAATTTGTACCACGGCTGGAAGGAAGGAGAAAATATAAAAATGCAGTAAATGAAGCAGGCAAAAAGGAATTCAAACGTCTCAAAAATGAGATCGACAGGAAGTGCAAAATGGCTAAGCAGGGATGGCTAGAGGACAAATGTAAGGATGTAGAGGCTTATCTCACTAGGGGTAAGATAGATACTGCCTACAGGAAAATTATAGAGACCTTTGGAGATAAGAGAACCACATGTATGAACATCAAGAGCTCAGATGGAAACCCAGTTCTAAGCAAAGAAGGGAAAGCAGAAAGGTGGAAGGAGTATATAGAGGGTCTATACAAGGGCGATGCACTTGAGGACAATATTATGGAAATGGAAGAGGATGTAGATGAAGATGAAATGGGAGATACGATACTGCGTGAGTTTGACAGAGCACTGAAGGACCTAAGTCGAAACAAGGCCCCCGGAGTAGACAAAATTCCATTGGAACTACTGACGGCCTTGGGAGAGCCAGTCCTGACAAAACTCTACCATCTGGTGAGCAAGATGTACGAAACAGGCGAAATACCCTCAGACTTCAAGAAGAATAGAATAATTCTAATCCCAAGGAAAGCAGGTGTTGATAGATGTGAAAAATATCGAACTTTCAGTTTAAAACTCACAGATGTAAAATACTAACGCTAATTCTTTACAGACGAATGGAAACACTGGTAGAAGCCGACCTCGGGGAAGATCAGTTTGGATTCCGTAGAAATGTTGGAACACGTGAGGCAATACTGACCCTACGACTTATCTTCGAAGAAAAATTAAGAAAAGGCAAACGTACGTTTATAGCATTTGTAGACTTAGAGAAAGCTTTTGACAATGTTGACTGGAATACTCTCTTTCAAACTCTGAAGGTGGCAGGGGTAAAATACAGGGAGCGAAAGGCTATTTACAATTTGTACAGAAAGCAGATGGCGGTTATAAGAGTCGAGGGGCATGAAAGGGAAGCAGCGGTTGGGAAGGGAGTGAGACAGGGTTGTAGCCTCTCCCCGATGTTATTCAATCTCTATATTGAGCAAGCAGTAAAGGAAACAAAAGAAAAATTTGGAGTAGGTATTAAAATCCATGGAGAAGAAATAAAAACTTTGAGGTTCGCCGATGACATTGTAATTCTGTCAGAGACAGCAAAGGACTTGGAAGAGCAGTTGAACGGAATGGATGGTGTCTTGAAGGGAGGATATAAGATGAACATCAACAAAAGCAAAACGAGGATAATGGAATGTAGTCGAGTTAAGTCGGGTGATGCTGAGGGTATTAGATTAGGAAATGAGACACTTAAAGTAGTAAAGGAGTTTTGCTATTTGGGAAGCAAAATAACTGATGATGGACGAAGTAGAGAGGATATAAAATGTAGACTGGCAATGGCAAGGAAAGCGTTTCTGAAGAAGAAAAATTTGTTAACATCGTGTATAGATTTAAGTGTCAGGAAGTTATTTCTGAAAGTCTTTGTATGGAGTGTAGCCATGTATGGAAGTGAAACATGAACGGTAAATAGTTTGACAAGAAGAGAATAGAAGCTTTTGAAATGTGGTGCTACAGAAGAATGCTGAAGATTAGATGGGTGGATCACATAACTAATCATGAAGTATTGAATAGGATTGGGGAGAAGAGAAGTTTGTGGCACAACTTGACCAGAAGAAGGGATCGGTTGGTAGGACATGTTCTGAGGCATCAAGGGATCACCAATTTAGTATTGGAGGGCAGCGTGGAGGGTAAAAATCATAGGGGGAGACCAAGAGATGAATGAATACACTAAGCAGATTCAGAAGGATGTAGGTTGCAGTAGGTACTGGGAGATGAAGAAGCTTGCACAGGATAGAGCAGCATGGACAGCTGCATCAATCCAGTCTCAGGACTGAAGACCACAACAACAACAACAACCACGGCTGGGAATCGAATCTAAGTCTCCTGCTTACTAGGCAGATGCGTTAACTAACTATGCCGCATTCTTTTATTTTTTAGCCGCTACGCTATTTTTTTCTCCCCAAACAGCTCTTCCTTTCCCTCGCAAAAGTTCCTTCATCGGCCAGGCTTCAGGTGCCTTTCATTTGGCACGAGATTCTCGCGCATAACACTAACGCCCTCTCTCGTTGGACATGTTCCCCTAGCGCAATGTTCGCGTGGTTGGCACTAGCACACAGGCAAATTGATGTTCATATTTTCTACGAGGTACATTCAAGTTCTAAGGCCTCCGATTTTTTTTCTCCGGACTGGAAAGAGATACAAACATGCGCATTGTTTTAAAGTGAGGCCGCGTTCATTGTCAATACGTCCCAAAGATGGCAGCACCGTACGGCAGATGGAATTTTACCGCGAGCGGCGAGAATGAGAACTGTTTTAAATACTTAAAATGGCGACGTTTTCCTTACTTGAACAGCGTGCAATCATTCGTTTTCTGAATTTGCGAGGTGTGAAACCAATTGAAATTCATCGACAGTTGAAGGAGACATGTGGTGATGGACTTATGGATGTGTCAAAAGTGCATTCGTAGGTGCGACAGTTTAATGAAGGCAGAACATCGAGTGACAACAAACCGAAACAACCTCGGGCTCGCACAAGCCGGTCTGACGACATGATCGAGAAAGTGGAGAGAATTGTTTTGGGGGATCGCCGAATGACTGTTGAATAGATCGCCTCCAGAGTTGGCATTTCTGTGGGTTCTGTGCACACAATCCTGCATGACGACCTGAAAATGCGAAAAGTGTCATCCAGGTGGGTGCCACGAATGCTGACGGACGACCACACGGCTGCCCGTGTGGCATGTTGCCGAGCAATGCTGACGCGCAACGACAGCATGAATGGGACTTTCTTTTCGTCGGTTGCGACAATGGATGAGACGTGGATGCCATTTTTCAATCCAGAAACAAAGCGCCAGTCAGCTCAATGGAAGCACACAGATTCACCGCCACCAAAAAAATTTCGGGTAACCGCCAGTGCTGAAAAAATGATGGTGTCCATGTTCTGAGACAGCGAGGGCGTAATCCTTACCCATTGCGTTCCAAAGGGCACTACGGTAACAGGTGCATCCTACGAAAATGTTTTGAAGAACAAATTCCTTCCTGCACTGCAACAAAAAGGTCCGGGAAGGGCTGCGCGTGTGCTGTTTCACCAAGACAACGCACCCGCAAATCGAGCTAACGTTACGCAACAATTTCTTCGTGATAACAACTTTGAAGTGATTCCTCATGCTCCCTACTCATCTGACCTGGCTCCTAGTGACTTTTGGCTTCTTCCAACAATGAAAGACACTCTCCGTGGCCGCACATTCACCAGCTGTGCTGTTATTGCCTCAGCGATTTTCCAGTGGTCAAAACAGACTCCTAAAGAAGCCTTCGCCGCTGCCATGGAATCATGGCATCAGCGTTGTGAAAAATGTGTACGTCTGCAGGGCGATTACGTCGAGAAGTTACGCCAGTTTCATCGATTTCGGGTGAGTAGTCTATTAGAAAAAAAAATCGGAGGCCTTAGAACTTGAATGCACCTCGTATTGTATGCAGGTGTTTTAAAAGGTTCTGATATCTTTTATTTATTAACACAGAGGGTTTGAAGTAGCACAACCAAAAAAATTTGACGCGCATGAGTACGTACCCCAGGTTTTAATGTGCGCGAGTGTCTAGCCCATACCACAAATGCCCTCTCTCGGTGAAAGTGTCTGCCCTAGTGCTTCCACACCCTCTTGATACTAGTTCACAGGCTAACTACCGATAGTATGCTGCATTCGCATCGACCACCTGTTCGTAATTATGCTGTACAGATGCAGGTGATATTTTAATTTTAACTACTGGTGCCGCCTTTGGCACGATTGTTTTATGCATCTCCATTGCACGATGTGATTTTAGTAAGTAACTAAAAGTTTTTGTTCTTGTAATACTTTGGTAATTTTCATCGTTACTTAAAGCTATAAGGGTGCGTTTTTTTTCTTCTATCTCATATATTATGCTACGTTTTTTGCTAATGAAAGTGCCTTCCTGTTCAGGTCTATTTTTGCTTCCGATGAAGGTATGTTTAAGTCGCTTGGATGAAAAACTGTCCATGTCCACTTTTTAAAAAAATTGAGTTGGCAACTCTGCATTGTAGAGCATGACATTTTACACATGCTTGAAATGCTATTTATGCTCAAAGCTCTCCATGTCCTATAGAAAACAGCTCACGAAAAGTGTGGTTAGATTCAAAACTGTCCATGTCCATCAGTAAGTTGGATGCAAAGCTAGCCTTGTCCCATTTGACAGATCGCATTGATGGCTGGGGTCATGTGACTGTGATGCAAGATGGCTACCATAAGCATGTAAACATTGCACTTGCGTGGTGTATTACAGCTGTTTATTCTGAAAGTTACGCACATTCTCAGAATGCTATAAAAGTCCAAGGGGAGCCTAATTATAATTCTGAAATCAACCTACCAGTGTCCGTATGCAAACGTGGGAAACGCTTAGGACACGTAAACTCGAGCTGCATTACGTACAAGGTTGTTCCTCTTAATGAAAAGAAACTGGAGGATGTTTCAAAACTCCTCCAGAAACACTATGGTGAGTCCTGGAGGGAACGTGAATCCCTGTCGTGGTACATGACATTACTAGGTTCCAGCGGGTCAGGGGCACCATGTACCTTTACAAATGTTAAAAGAAATTAAAACTGGATACACAGTTTTATGTTCACTCCATATCCTCTCCTCATGTACAAGTAGTCAGGTTCAAACCTGTCCATGTCCATTTCAGTTGCATTCAAAAGTGGCCATCTGCAAAGTCAGATGGAAAACTGTCCAAGTCCATTTTTATTTTTCTTATATCTTATATGCATTGAGTTCTTGATTTTTTTTCAATAGCCCAAATGGTTTTGTACTAATCCATACTTATGTATACAACATACAGTGTTTACCCAGTGAAAACAGTTTTTCCACTTTTATGGAGGACATGGACAGTTTTGCATCTAGGCGACTCATTTAGATATACCGAAATCGTGGTCAAGAATTCCAATAAATCTTTATTCCGCAACTGTTTGGCTGTTATCATTTACCGTGAAGATTTTTAACAGTTGCTGCTTCTGCCATGTTTAAAATTTTGTAATAAATTTCCTTTAGTAAAGATAGATGAACTGAATTTAGGCACGTATTACTCTTGCTTGAATGAAACGTATTTCTTCTCAGTTAACAAGAAACGGATCCTTTGTTGTAGACGGTTTGGAGGAAATCAACTACACCTGCACTAAAAAGAAATTTTTCTTCCAATTAAATAAAAGCAGTCTTCGGTTGCTGAAGGTTCATCTTCCAAATGAACTTACTTTTTTTTAATCCATGTACTTGTCACAACAGCAAAATACTAACGCGAATTCTTTACAGACGAATGGAAAAACTGGTAGAATCCGACCTCGGGGTAGATCAGTTTGGATTCCGTAGAAATGTTGGAGCACGTGAGGCAATACTGACCTTACGACTTACCTTAGAAGAAACATTAAGGAATGGCAAACCTACATTTCTAGCATTTGTAGACTTAGAGAAAGTTTTGACAATGTTGAATGGAATACTCTCTTTCAAATTCTGAAGGTAGCAGGGGTAAAATACAGGGAGCGAAAGGCTATTTACAATTTGTACAGAAACCAGATGGCAGTTATAAGAGTCGAGGGGCACGAACGGGAAGCAGTGGTTGGGAAGGGAGTGAGACAGAGTTGTAGCCTATCCCCGATGTTATTCAATCTGTATATTGAGCAAGCAGTGAGGGAAACAAAAAAAAATCGGAATAGGTATTAAAATCCATTGAGAAGAAATAAAAACTTTGAGGTTCGCCGATGACATTGGAATTCTGTCAGAGACAGCAAAGGACTTGGAAAAAAAATGTTCAAATGTGCGTGAAATCTCATGGGACTTAACTGCTAAGGTCATCAGTCCCTAAGCTTACACACTACTTAACCAAAATTATCCTAAGGACAAACACACACAGCCATGACCGAGGGAGGACTCGAACCTCCGCCGGGACCAGCCGCGGAGTCCATGACTGCAGCGCCATAGACCACTCGGCTAATCCCGTGCGGCGGACTTGGAATAGCAGTTGAGCGGAATGGACAGTGTCTTGAAAGGAGGATATAATATGAACATCAACAAAAACAAAACGAGGATAATGGAATGTAGTCGAGTTAACTGGGGTGATGCTGCGGGAATTAGATTAGGAATTGAGACACTTAAAGTAGTAAAGGAGTTTTCCTATTTGGGGAGCAGAATAACTGATGATGGCCGAAGTAGAGAGGATATAAAACGTAGACTGGCAATGGCAAGGAAAGCATATGTGAAGCAGAGAAATTTGTTAACATCTAGTATAGATTTAAGTGCCAGGAAGTCGTTTCTGAAAGTATTTGTATGGAGGGTAGCCACATATGGAAGTGAAACATGGACGATAAGTAGTCTGGACAAGAAGAGAATAGAATCTTTCGAAATGTGGTGCTACAGAAGAATGCTGATGATTAGATCACATAACTAATGAAGCGGTATTGAATAGAATTGGGGAGAAGAGGAGTTTGTGGCACAACTTGACAAGAAGAAGGGATCGGTTGGTAGGATATGTTCTGAGACATGGAGGGATCACCAATTTGGTATTGGTGGGCAGTGTGGAGGATAAAAATCGAAGAGGGAGACCAAGAGATGAATACAGTAAACAGATTGAGAAGGATGTAGGTTGCAGTAAGTACTGGGAGATGAAGAAGCTAGCACAGGACAGAGTAGCGTGGAGAGCTGCATCAAACCAGTCTCAGGACTGAAGACCCCAACAACTACAACGACTTGTTTTTCCTTTGGTGCTGACATCTATTGCTACTTGGTGTGCAGGACCACGCCTTGGCACAGAGGTTAGACGCAACTGCACGGACTATCCAAGCACGCTGAAAGGTCTCTGTTGGATTCCTTTCATGTTTGATTTCTTAAATCTGTTGTCATTTATGGAATAAATTCCTCTTCTAAATTTACTGTGGCGTTTCTGACTATCTGGGAGGAGACTGAGTAGTGGAACGTGTTACCTTTACACGTAAACAAGAACGATCTGTCACACTACTACACTTTAAAACACAGTTTATATGTAATTCATGTCACACAGTCTCATACGGAACCTACATCCGCTTTCTGTTATATACTGTATATGATAAGATACTGTCATCCCCCTTCCCTTCTGTGTGAGAGGATGAATGATCAAATGTGTTTGTAGTTGCATGCTTGAGGGTAGCAGACAAGGCTGTCTGCTAGAGAACAGTAGGACCAACGTCGGAACAGGTAGCTACGCTTTCTTAAAGCAGAGAGGTTTCTATCCTTAGTATGGTTCTGTCCGTCCGTTGTCATGTTGGTATAGGAAGCTGCCCCTCTGGCCCCTTCCGTTTGTCTTTGTGAGCCACCCTTAGGAAGCACGCTCGGTAGTAAGGCAGTTGCTGTGGGACCGTGGCGAGCGTCTGAAGTGGTAAGATCTCCGGCTAAGCGCGTGTCTGCTAAGTCCGTAGGACAATGGATTTCTTAAGTTCAGCCTAACTGAAAACTTAATACCTTGATTTCAGATTTAGCTCTAAAATATCTAATGCTATCTTAAATTGCAGCGGAGTGTAATTCTCGTGTGAAGTTCAGATTATTTTGCGGTAGTTGCTTTGTCATTACTTTGTGAGTAAAGTGGAACCACGTGTTGATCAGTAACTCTAACTAAGTTCATCAATCTTAAATGTGAATGCTTGTATGATTATAACGTCTCGTCTTGACAATATTTTACAATATAGCAACTTTTCTTTATGCTTTTCTTTATGTTCAACCCACGTGGAGTGTACTTTGCGAGACCAGTACCACGTGCTTATATAACTGTTTGACCCACCAGGTTAATAGTAAGACGTTAGTAACCAGTTTAAGGTTTTTCTTTTGTCAATTGCTTTTCGATCGAATTTATTTTAATTATCAAAATTACTGTGGAGTTATACGCTTTCTGTAAACCAAGTTGACCACGTGGAGCATGTGGTGTAATCATCAAAGTAGCCTTCAGCTATTCATTTTGGGAAGATTTCACAAAGAGTTAATATGAATTTAGTATACCAGTGTGTGGTAATTACATGACGGACAGGATTGTGTTACGAACGTAATTTCTTTGGGTGAAAACTGAATCTGTTGGTTGTGGTTAATTTCTTCTTGCTTATGTTTCAACGTTCTTTGGGTGTTGTTTTGTGAATGCAGTGTTGTAGGCAGTCTCCCAATCTTGGCTCCATATTTGATGTGTTCCGTAAGATTAAAATCTCACATTTTTACAATCCTAAATAAGGCACCAGCTCAGTTATGACTCACGTATAATATGCTGATACGCTCCTGGAAATGGAAAAAAGAACACATTGACACCGGTGTGTCAGACCCACCATACTTGCTCCGGACACTGCGAGAGGGCTATACAAGCAATGATCACACGCACGGCACAGCGGACACACCAGGAACCGCGGTGTTGGCCGTCGAATGGCGCTAGCTGCGCAGCATTTGTGCACCGCCGCCGTCAGTGTCAGCCAGTTTGCCGTGGCATACGGAGCTCCATCGCAGTCTTTAACACCGGTAGCATGCCGCGACAGCGTGGACGTGAACCGTATGTGCAGTTGACGGACTTTGAGCGAGGGCGTATAGTGGGGATGCGGGAGGCCGGGTGGACGTACCGCCGAATCGCTCAACACGTGGGGCGTGAGGTCTCCACAGTACATCGATGTTGTCGCCAGTGGTCGGCGGAAGGTGCACGTGCCCGTCGACCTGGGACCGGACCGCAGCGACGCACGGATGCACGCCAAGACCGTAGGATCCTACGCAGTGCCGTAGGGGACCACACCGCCACTTCCCAGCAAATTAGGGACACTGTTGCTCCTGGGGTATCGGCGAGGACCATTCGCAACCGTCTCCATGAAGCTGGGCTACGGTCCCGCACACCGTTAGGCCGTCTTCCGCTCACGCCCCAACATCGTAAAGCCCGCCTCCAGTGTGTCGCGACAGGCGTGAATGGAGGGACGAATGGAGACGTGTCGTCTTCAACGATGAGAGTCGCTTCTGCCTTGGTGCCAATGATGGTCATATGCGTGTTTGGCGCCGTGCAGGTGAGCGCCACAATCAGGACTGCATACGACCGAGGCACACAGGGCCAACACCCGGCATCATGGTGTGGGGAGCGATCTTCTACACTGGCCGTACACCACTGGTGATCGTCGAGGGGACACTGAATAGTGCACGGTACATCCAAACCGTCATCGAACCCATCTTTCTACCATTCCTAGACCGGCAAGTGAACTTGCTGTTCCAACAGGACAATGCACGTCCGCATGTATCCCGTGCCACCCATCGTGCTCTAGAAGGTGTAAGTCAACTACCCTGGCCAGCAAGATCTCCGGATCTGTCCCCTATTGAGCATGTTTGGGACTGGATGAAGCGTCGTCTCACGCGGTCTGCACGTCCAGCACGAACGCTGGTCCAACTGAGGCGCCAGGTGGAAATGGCATGGCAAGCCGTTCCACAGGACTACATCCAGCATCTCTACGATCGTCTCCATGGGAGAATAGCAGCCTGCATTGCTGCGAATGGCGGATATACACTGTACTAGTGCCGACATTGTGCATGCTCTGTTGCCTGTGTCTATGTGCCTGTGGTTCTGTCAGTGTGATCATGTGATGTATCTGACCCCAGGAATGTGTCAATAAAGTTTCCCCTTCCTGGGACAATGAATTCACGGTGTTCTTATTTCAATTTCCAGGAGTGTATTTCAATGAACAATCTTAAAATAAATTTCCACATATAAACTGATTTCTTTCTTTTTATTTAAATTCTCCTTTTTATATATAGATATATTACCGGTTGTTGTATGACTGTAAAAGATTATAATCAATGTTAGTCTGATTGGTAATGTGGTAAACCTAGACTAGTTACCTGGTGAAACAGTTGCGCAGTAATGCACGGTTAACTTCTCCCCAGACAGCTCACAGCTTTTAACCCGGTTTTATTGTCAGTCAGTACCGCTTTCATCATAGCAAAATTAAAGTAGCAACGTTACAACGCTTCTGCCCTCAATCCAGATTATCATTTGCGGCGCACTACAAAAGTGCCGTCATGCAGCCCTTTCTTCCTTGCATCACATGTCGTACCTAACCACTGTGCCGATGTGCCGTAGATGGTTAACGCATGTGCCTAGTAAGCAGAAATTGCCGGTTCCACTCCCGGCATTGGCCGAAATTTTCATTTCTCGCCAATGAATTCTTTCATCGCCCGAATGCGGCAGACATCGGAGTATCTCCTTCCTGAAGATTATGTATGTCCGGCAGCTGGCTCAAACAAAGCTGGAGTTGCTGCAGAGAGCGGTGGGTGGTGACTAGCGGCAGAAGGCAGAAAGCAGCATCCAGTCGAAGAAGAGCCGTGTAGCCCCGCGTCGTTCTCTGAGCCTGATGGCGTGAAGTAGCAAAGTAATAGGTGGCTGGATACTTTTGAGCACGTAGTGTGTATTTCGGGTGGCCTGTCCTCGCTGCCTGACACTATATGTCACGAACTGACCGTGACTATGGAGTCAGAGAGACAGGAATTCGCATTGTGGTTCATCGAAAGTCATTCTTCTCGCACAACTTTAGCGAATGGTACGGGTAAGGATGAAATGATAGTGGTACCTACTGCACCCTCCGCCACCCACTGTAATGGGGTCTGCCGTGTACAGGGTGTTACAAAAAGGTACGGCCAAACTTTCAGAAACATTCCTCACACACAAAGAAAGAAAATATGTTATGTGGACATGTGTCCGGAAACGCTTACTTTCCATGTTAGAGCTCATTTTGTTACTTCTCTTCAAATCACATTAACCATGGAATGGAAACACACAGCAACAGAACGTACCAGCGTGACTTCAAACACTTTGTTACAATAAATGTTCAAAATGTCCTCCGTTAGCGAGGATACATGCTTCCACCCTCCGTCGCATGGAATCCCTGATGCGCTGATGGAGCCCTGGAGAATGGCGTATTGTATCACACCCGTCCACAATACGAGCACGAAGAGTCTCTCCATTTGGTACCGGGGTTGCGTAGACAAGAGCTTTCAGATGCCCCCATAAATGAAAGTCAAGAGGGTTGAGGTCAGGAGAGCGTGGAGGCCATGGAATTGGTCCGCCTCTACCAACCCATCGGTCACCGAATGTGTTGTTGAAAAGCGTACGAACACTTCGACTGAAATGTGCAGGAGCTCCATCGTGCATGAACCACGTGTTGTGTCGTACTTATAAAGGCACATGTTCTAGCAGCACAGGTATAGTATCGCGTATGAAATCATGATAACGTGCTCCATTGAGCGTAGGTCGAAGAACATGGGGCCCAATCAAGACATCACCAACAATGCCTGCCCAAACGTTCACAGAAAATCTGTGTTGATGACGTAATTGCACAATTGCGTGCGGATTCTCGTCAGCCCACACATGTTGATTGTGAAAGTTTACAATTTGATCACGTTGGAATGAAGCCTCATCCGTAAAGAGAACATTTGCACTGATATGAGGATTGACGCATTGTTGGATGAACCACTCGCAGAAGTGTACTCGTGGAGGCCAATCAGCTGCTGATAGTGCCTGCACATGCTGTACGTGGTACGGAAGCAACTGGTTCTCCCGTAGCACTCTCCATACAGTGACGTGGTCAACGTTACCTTGTACAGCAGCAAGTTCTCTGACGCTGACATTAGGGTTATCGTCAACTGCACGAAGAATTGCCTCGTCCATTGTAGGTGTCCTCGTCGTTCTAGGTCTTCCCCAGTGCGAGTCATAGGCTGGAATGTTACATGCTCCCTATGACGCCGATCAATTGCTTCGAACGTCTTCCTGTCGGGACACCTGTCTGTCTGTCTGTCTCGATACAAACGTACCGCGCCACGGCTATTGCCCCGTGCTAATCCGTACATCAAATGGGCATCTGCCAACTCCGCATTTGAAAACATTGCACTGACTGCAAAACCACGTTCGTGATGAACACTAACCTGTTGATGCTACGTACTGATGTGCTTAATGCTAGTACTGTAGGGCAATGAGTCGCATGTCAACACAAGCACCGAAGTCAACATTACCTTCCTTCAATTGAGCCAACTGGCGGTGAATCGAGGAAGTACAGTACATACTGACGAAACTAAAATAAGCTCTAACATGGAAATTAAGCGTTTCCGGACACATGTCCACATAAAATCTTTTCTTTATTTGTGTGTGAGGAATGTTTCCTGAAAGTTTGGCCGTACCTTTTTGTAACACCCTGTACAGGTGTAGATTAGCAAAAACGTTGAAGCTGCTTTTAGCATTTAGTGTCTAATTATCTGATGTAGCGGGAGGCAGTCCATCAAGAGACGTATCACTGCTTCCCTAAAGGTGGCTGTCTTGGCTGGTAAGTGCTGAAGTCCACCACAGGTGCCAGAAGCGTTTAACACCGTACAGTACACAATACGCCGTCGATAAGTTTAGATGTCAGTCAAAACGATCAAATTTATCTCCGGGGAAAAAACCGGTGAGATGTATCATCGAAATCTATTACCACGTATTTATCTCGTAACAGCACTCCTATTGGTGGCATTACCACCTGTCAGATTATGGGATATCCTGAGTGATGAGGTCAAAAGTGATAAAAATATCTGCCTCACTGGAGACGCTGCCAGTTGGGAAACTCAGACATATTCGCAGATGATGATGTTATCTATAATGAAGTGGTATCTGAAAAAAAGCTACTCAAATACCCCGTGAGATTTAGATAACGACAGTCGTGCGAAGATTGGTAACTTGATTAAATGTAGAGAAATATAAAATTTTGCACTTTACAAAACGAAAAAAGCCTTAGTGTTCTATGCCTACAGCTGATTCACACTGACTGTTTAAATTGATCAATTCACGGAAATACTGGGCGTAAGACCTGGGTGTATCAAATGGAACGATCAGACCGTCTCAGAAGTAGGTAAAACAGATGGCAGACTGCGGTTGGTTGTTAGAATACTACTGAAAAGCAGTCAGTCTACAAAGGTACTGCATACTGGGGACCCGACCAAATAGGAACGAATTGCTACAGAGAAGAGGAGCACGAATGTTCACAGACGTGTATCAGGTAAGGGAGGGGGCCGCGAAGACGCTGGAAGAACTGAAGTTGCAGGTGGTTGAAGACAGGTCTAAACTATCCCATGAAAACCTAGTTACAAACTTTCTAGTACCAAACTTAAGTGATACCTATAGGAGTATATTACAAACCCCTACGCATTGCTGCTGTAGGGATCGTGAAGATTACATTAGAACAATTACAGCTGCCACAGAGGCATTGCAGCAAACATTCCTCCCGCGCTCCATAATACTTAATAACTGGTACAACGGGACGCACCCTCTGCCATGCACTTGTAATGCTTTGCGGAGTATAGATATAGATGTAATTTTTGAAGACTGAGTAACAATTACGGACCTGAATAAAATGTTCTCGGGTTTCCAACCGCGTCAATTGCTTAGAACTACACGAGCTTTCGGCCAAGCACTCCTTGGCCATTGTCAAGTGGTATGACTGCCAGTGGGCTGTTGGAGCTCCCTTATATACGCTGGCTGCTGTGACGTCACTGGTGCCCGTGACATTGCCATATATGGGCATGTTTAGAGTCGTCGTTCGATGTGCCCTCTTCAACCGCGCGATCGCTGGATCCCACGCAGCGCTGAGCTGCAAGCCACCGTCTCTATTCAGGGTGTTTGCGGTAATATTTATTTCAATAGCTTCCTTTATTAAACTGTCCCAGAAGCCGTTAGCGCGAGCCACGACAGAGGTATCGCCAAATTTTATGTGGTGACCGTTTTCTAACGCATGCTCAGCTAACGCAGATTTCTCTGGAGAGCGTAGGCGATAATACCTCTCATGTTCTTTCCTGCGTTGTTCCACAGTGCGCACTGTTTGTCCGATGTACTTCTGGCCACACTCACAAAGTATTTCGTAGACTCCAGGTGTTCTGAGACCTACAGCGTCCTTAACTGGTCTCAGTAATTGACGGATTTTCGTTGGAGGCCTGAAGATTGATTTGATCTTGTGTTTTTTCAACAGGCGGCTTATCTTGCCCGACACAGAGCCACAGAATGGCAGCAAAGCAAGATTCTTTTCCTGCTCTCCGTCGGTGGTCTTATTCTGATATTTCTCAGAAATATCCTGAAAACCTTGCGTAGGTTGCTCAGTTCGTGGGGCAGGTTGTCGACGTCTGATATTACTCTTGCACGATGCACCAATGTTTGTAGTACTGTGCGCTTCTGTGCTGGATGATGATGGTTGGTGGCGTGCCGGTACAGGTCTGTGTGGGTGGGTTTTCAGTAGACGCAGTGGCCAAGGCACCCATTTCGTTTACGGTGGACAAGGACGTCCAGGAAGTTCAATGCATTATCTTTTTTCACCTACACGGTGAACTGGATATTACTGTTGATGCCATTGAGGTGTTCCAAAAACTCGTCTAATTTCTCACGTCCGTGTGGCCAAATGACGAACGTGTCGTCAACGTATCGAAAGAAACACTTCGGCTTCAATGGCGCAATATCTATGGCAATATCCTCAAAATTCTCCATGAAGAGGTTTGTAACAGCTGCAGTGGACGGGCTCCCATTGAAATAAAAGTTACCGCAGGCACCCTGAATAGAGACGGTGGCTTGCAGCTCAGCGCTGCGTGGGATCCAGCGGCCGCGCGGTTGAAGAGGGCACATCGAACGCCGACTCAAAACATGCCCATATATGGCAATGTCACGGGCACCAGTGACGTCACAGCAGCTATCGTATATAAGGGCGCACCAACAGCCCACTGGCAGTTATACCACTTGACAATGGCCCAGGAGTGCTTGGCTGAAAGCTCGTGTAGTTTTAAGCAATTGACGCGGGTGGGAACCCGAGAACATTTTATTCAGTGTTATAGCCGCGACACTCTGCATTCATAAATTACGGACCTAATTTTTTACAGGTCCGTCGTTTCTTTTCTAAGCCAAAAAAAAAAAAAAAAAAAAAAAATGCAGGAAGTATACCGATGGGAAACAAAATTCCTATCACCGAGAAGAAGTTGTGCGACATAAACGGGAGTTGGCAGTTGTGCTTTTACATATGAAAGATCGTGTCTATTCAAGCAGCGCCCCAGTCACATTAGAATGGCTCCAGTAGCAAATGGAAATCAGATTTGCTTTAAATACGTGCTGTAATGGTCGTCAACGTTAGTTACGTTCGACACTGGACGTGGTGAGTGGTTCCTCAAGAATGCCTTTAAGGCGACGAAGATCCTTTTATCAACACCTCACTGAGGTACTGTAATAAGGCTGCGAGAAGCTGAACGTTCCTTCTCCGATATTGCAGAAAAACGAGGCAGGAATGGAGCCATTTTACATCACTGCTGGCAGCGGTGTCACGAAAATGTACTGTCGCAGGAAGACTGGCCTCCGAATGGCCAGATGGCGCTACCGAGAGGTAAGACCGTCGTGTTCGACGTACGCCTCTGCCGCATCGTTCATCATCTGCAACTGTCTGAGCAGCATTTGACACCACAGTGACACAACGGACTGTTACAAATCGGTTACTTCAAAGACAGCTCCGCGCCAGAGACCCTGTAGCGTGCCTACCACTGACCCCAAAACCACTACCATTTGAGACTTCAGTGGTGTAAAGCGAGAGCTCATTAGAGACACGGTGGAGACGTCTTGTCTCGTGGAAGATGATTCTGCTTCGGTGTGAGTGACGGCCGTGTGTCGATTAGAACGTGGCCAGTTGAGCGCGTGCAACCAAGCTGTCTGCAGGCTGGACACACTGGACCTACACCCAGAGTTAGGATGTGGAGAGCGATTTCGTACGACAACAGAACCACTCTCGTGCTTATCCCACGAACCCTGACTGCAGACTTGTACGTCAATTTGGTGATTCGACCAGTTGTGCTGCCATTCGTGAGCAGCATTCCGGGAGATGGTTCGCAAACAGATACCTCTCGCCCACTATTATATCTCTCAAAAAAAATAATGTGTAACTAACGTATTTTAGAGGAAACACTCTCCTAGTAAATTTATTTGTCCTTTGATTTATCGCGATCTGTTACTGATTTTTAGTGAAGTTTTTACGTTTATCTTTCAAAAAAATACAAAAGTGATATAATAAGCAAAATAATGAATTTAGTAGGTTGCCAATTACGTATTATACCTGGTTTTATCGAGAGCCAGGCTCCCTACAAATTACTGTAAATGCAATAACGCAGTATTGCTCAGCTCCAGTTCACTGATCTGAAATTACTACTATCACAGAAAATAGACAAGTTTTAATAAAATTATTTCACTGGATTCCTTCTATTAATCTCACTGAATATGTTTACATAACTTCTTCCGCTCCGGCTATCAGATATTGTGCTGTGAAAAAATATGTTTAAATGTACCGCGTAATGGCGGCTAATTGTTAACAGTCAGAGATCACTGTTACGTGCTCCGTAGCAGCTGGAAACGAGCTAAATAATTTTCATTAAATATTCTTTTCATAAGATAAATGTGGCTTAGGTTCTTGAAATAACACACGGAGATCACTTTATACTAATATATTCTTACTAGGACACAATTTACACCATTAAATATTTGCAATTACCTTACGACAGAAACAAATTCTAGCGCAGCACAATAGCTTGCGTACCTTATTCCAGCTAACACCAGAACGAACAGAACAAAACAGACTAGACAGAAGAATGAGCATTGCACTGTGTTTTATACTCTTACAAAGATAATAATACTTCTTTTAATTACTTACACATCATAATCTCATACATTAAAAATAATGTCTTTTCTGCATCTATCGATCTATATTGTATATTTTTACAATTAGTGTTATTACCTTTCGCAAATAAATCGATGTTTGGAGTTCATTTTGAGTCACATACAGTCATTTTTATTTATGTTTCACCTCGATAATGGTGAATATTGCAAAAGGGGCACTACACCACCATGCATTAGAGATTGTCGACATGTTGTCTTGGCCTGATCGATCACTCTGTCTCCAAACGAATACATATTGGATATCATTGCTCCACAACTACAGCATCATCCACAGACAGTCCCTGTGTTGACCGACCAAATGCTACAAGCACGGAAGTCCATCCCACAAACTGACATCCGGTGCCTGTACAGCACAATTCTTGTATTAATCATTCTGGCGATTACACCGGTTATTAATGTACCAGCATTTTACAATTGCAGTGGCTTTCTCGCACTTACGTTAACCTTTGATCTTGCAATGCAGATCACTTAAATATGTCATCTAGAGAAATGTATTCCCGAATTTCATTACTCTACATTAATTATTTTTTGGTGTTGCAATTTTTTCTGTTAGTGTATTAATCATTTACAGCAATAAACACTCATCTGTGAACTTATTTTTTATGAAATCTAATCCTGATCCATCTATATTCCGAAACTTAGTTTATTTCCTCAAGAAATAAAAACATTCTTTCCACTTTTGCACAGTACTCTTTCGTAGCAACCACTTTTGATGTCACGATCCAGTAAAAGTATTAATGCGATACTGTCGTATGATGACATGGTTGGAGACCGTGGCTGTTATTTCAAGACAAATGTTGATGGTGTTGAGACAGCAACCAGCCACAAATTTATTTAATTTCCTTTATTCATAAGGTACCGTTACCGGTTTCGGATCATTACAATTCATCGTCAGTAGGCTTTCGTGCTTTCATTGCAACATGTGTTTCGTTTTTTACTGATTAGCCATCGTGAAGTGTGGGTTCGGAGTACTTGTTTTCATACTTTTCGTCCAGCCGACAACGTTTGTAGTTTTCGCCGCATTCACATCATTGCACTCTTAAACTTGCATAATTGAGCGTTTCAGATTTGTCACTGAATGCGCTCAATTATGCAAGTTTATGAGTGCAATGATGTGAATGCGGCGAAAAACAACAAACGTTGTCTGCTGGACGAAAACTATGAAAACAAGTGCTCCAAACCGACATTTCACGATAACCAATCAGTCAAAAACCCAGCACATATTGTAATGAAAGCATGAAAGCCATCTAAAAATGAATTGTAATGATCCGAAACCGGTAACGGTACGTTTTGAATAAAGAAACTTAAAATAAATTTGTGGCTGGTTGCTGTCTCAACAACATCAAATTAAAAGTATTATTGTACAAAATCTGAGGGAAAGGTTCAGTGGAAAAGATGGCGGTTTCCAAAGAATGGACTGCACCTTTGTTTCTGCGACATATGTAAATTACACGTTACATCAACAATAATCATGAATATCATCATTGTAAGATGGCAAGAACTATGCCCCTTACATAAAGTCATTAAAGATCACCGAACTCACGTTGAGCGAGCAGTAGGGCTGAACAAAATGACTGACAAGGCACAATGCATCTTGTAGAGGGTATAGTATGGATGTATTGGAATAATTAATGTCGGGTGATGGTTTTAAAGTAATTCACACGACATGAAAACTTTGTGGAAACGAGTCGATTTACTGGAGGCTAGTTGACCCCAAGGAAGTATTTAGAGTTGACCGTGGCCGGCTGGGAAACGGCAAAGGGAAGCGACAATAGGCAGCTTAGGGCGGCACAAGCTCTGAGAAAGCGGTAACGGGGTGCTGCCTCCAGCTGCCTTAAGATGAGTGACAGCATGGGTGGTTGACCCCGACCCCATGCTGGTGTACCGGGAAACAGACGGAGAACTTGTATGCCTGTTGATAAATGTCTGTCGTCCTGTTTTCAGGGAAAGATGTGAGAAAGCTGCACAAAGCTACGGTGGAGCGGTCAAAGGAGGTCAAAATATGTGTGTTCGTGACTATAGCAACTTCACGCTGAATTCACGGTCGGCAGAGTCTGAAGCAAATCAGGTGAAGAGCGACAGAATGAAATACGCCGGCCTCCGATGGGAACGTAGGACCGAGGAATTTGAAGTACTCTCCTGGGAGTCAGAATTCCGGAAAAATTGGTGTTTGTGCAGATGCTAAACTTGATGGGTGGCCTGGGAGGAGCTAAATAACAGAAGTTGAGAGGAAGGGAAATTTTGTGGGAATTTGTTCACTTCCCAGAGCAGGCATTGGTCGGCGCTGGGAAGCGACACATAATTAACGCGACTTGCGCTGCAATTGGCGTAAGTGATTTTGCTGGAGGGGAAACTGAGGCGAAGAGCGGACTGTGAGAAGTCCCCGTAGAGGTCTTCCATTCCCAGCTTGCCTAGAGTGCGGATGTGGCGTTCTTTACTCAGCTTGCCTGAGAAAGAGTGAGCATTTCTGCAGTTTAGGACTTAGCAAATGGAACGATTGAGCTTGGAGATAGGAAGTTTTGGTTCAGCTATGTACTGAGCAAGATAGCTAGGAGTGAATAGATGAGTGCGGCCTTGCAGCACCACGAGGTCGGCCGACGTCCGCACATCGACACCGCTCCACCACGCTGAATTCGGTGATATTGCGCCCGCTCCGGCCACTGATTAATTTGCTGGATCACGTCGGCAAAGTTTCCATGAGGGTTTCAAGGGCCATGTATTGCAGAATTCTTCTCGCACTTCGCATTACGCCTGGGTCAGTCGATAGGAATTACTTTTGATTTATCGCGCTTTACTCCACGCAAACGCAATTTATTACCACTGCCTGTTAGGAGAGTCATGTAATGTGATGATTGAAGGTCGGGAGTTAAAATAAATCTGTGCTAATCGACTGCATCTGTTTTCAATCAAGTAGTTGAAATCCCAAGTCACTTTCTTAATTAATTTTATGTTCAACATTTGCATCTGGTGTTCAATAGCTGAATATAACATCAGTGTGCACCTCTTTTAATCAAAAGGGATCAATTCTGAACCAATTAATGTCAACACTGCCACCACAGTTCAATCAGCAGTCACAGGGCCTTGTTACTTTCTTTGCATTATCCGACATTGTGGCAGTTTTGCACTCTCTGTTGATCTGTTAGTCAATTACCTGGGGTGAACACACGCCAAAACCAGATAAGTGACAGGTGGGGTGTTACATCATCATCAACATCAACATCATCATCACCATCATCGCTGTCGTCGTCATCATCACCATGAGCCATTAGACATCCAGTACTGCATTAAGGCCTCCCTTACACCGTCCCCAGTTACATACATCCATGTTTTCTGATGTCAGCCCCTGACCTTCCAGTTGGTCGTCGCCTCGATTCATCTCATATACGCCAGCAAAGAACTCCCTTGGTGCAGATACGGTAAGTTCGTCTGGCAACATATCGCTTCGAGTCTGCTTCCTATTTCATCATAATTTTCATTATATTAAACATCTCTCAATAGAATGTAATTAGCTCTTCCAGAAGTCTGTTTTCTGATCAAATATCTTGAACTGATCTTGTGGCTGAAGCTCATTTTTTTTCTCCGCTCTTGATTTCAGATATACAGGGTATCCCAAAAAAAAAACGACAACTTTACGGACAGGTTATTTACATCAAAACAAGAACAAAAAATCTAGTAAACATGGGCTCTAAGATTCGTACCTAAAGAGCCATCAGCACTTCTACATGCTTTGAAATTTCTTCCACACTGCAAGCTCTTTGCTTTCCATATTTTGGGAGAAGATAGTATGGACCAAAAAAATAAAAAAATGCCCATTAAACAAAGGGTCTACAATGCATAGGGCACTTGTTCCTCTTCACTAGTGTGAAACACACCTCTTCTACTGCACAAATACCCATGGCTCTTACGGTATGCATTTTAGAGCCCATGTTTAGTAGATATTGTTCTCTTGTTTTGGTGTAGGAACCTGTTCCTAAAGCTTGGAGGTGTTTTTTGGAGAGGGAGGGGGCGGGGTGGGATATAATTATGGAACGATGGCGAACGTTGCCCAAAAAACTCTGACAGACGCAATCTTAAAGGCAAAATTTGATCGTGAGATATATCGACTTTTCGAAATAAATACCGGATTCAGGCAAGGCGGTTGTTTATCTGTAATTTTTTTCTACTGTAACATGTAGAAAGGTGAGATAATTTGGAATGAAAAAATAAATGACCATAAAAATTGCCACTCGTGCCACGGAAAAGAAACGAAAGTTTTGCAGTTAATTGCCGAGCGTTTGCCGATGGTTTTGCCATATTTTCTGAAAGCGAGACAAATGCACCACTAGCAATCAATCTTCTGGAAGAGACAGCCAATATGATGGGCTGAAGAATTTCTGCAGAAAAACAAAATTTATTACAAATATATAAGGTGCTCCAAAACAACATGTACTGTATCAACAGAAAACGTAAGAAAATTCAAATGTTATAGGGAGACCGTTCAAGAAAACGTTCTGATAAGACCTGCGTTATGTGAAAAGACAGACACGATGGAAAAAGTGGTACCACTAAAAATACCTGTGACTAAAAGAGCAGTGACATCTGAGTGCCCCTATGTTACCAAATGACTAGTATTAAGTTATAAGCCTGATAAATTAGGAATATTACAAATAGGGGATATGTGGAGAACATTAGTATCTTAGAAAAAATGCAAAGTTATGGAAATTAAAAAGTAGCTACGAAATTTACCACAACGTACCAAACATATCAGAAACAATAAGCTAGAGGCGATTACGATTTTTTGGACATATCTACAGAATGGATGACAGTAGACTCACCAAATAGGTCGTCAAATATTTTAGAGGGAAGTAGTTATCACGTATGTGGAGCATGAGGTTAGGAAAGACTGTTAAATGAGTTACATGAAAGAAGAAATATTGGAAAGTGAGATTTTTAGGGAATTTTTAAATCTCGAATCGTTCCAAGGCAGGAGGGAAAAGAATACTGCCAAAAAGTGATCGACAGATAGGAAAAAGAAACATAGTGAAGCAATCAAGGAATATTGGGAGGGAAGGAAAGAACTATCAAGAATTGAAGACCTTGCCGCTAGAAGAAATATGGATGTAGGGTCCTACTTTCTGCGAACGACCCCACTGACGATCATGCAACTGCATAGAACCATAAATGGCTGGTAAAAAAAAAATTACGTTCACTTAAAACAGATCCCTATTTCGTTAGTTATAGATGAAATAATCTCGTGGCGTCACAATCTGCGCAGGTCTTTGCCTTCTGAACAATGTTCTCCCATTCCGGCCTCTCGTTAACATTCCTTCTCCATCCTCTGATTTCTTGGGTTCTGATGTCTTCTTCCATGTCTCTGGACTGAAGACCATAACAACGGCAATAGGTGAGTACACACTAATACTGACTGCACTTTCAGCTATAAATTCAGATCATTTTAGTTTCTAGATTGCGTGTATCAATCGGTAAAAATGGAACCTTTATAGGAATAGTTTGTTGTCCGTCTGTCTGTGTCTCCGGCTGCTAAAAACCATTTTTCTCAGGAACGACTAGACCCACCGAGTTGACATTTACATCACATACTAAGGTCTACAGTCTCCTGGAGGTTAAAAAATTGAAGCTTCTAGCTCAAAGAAATCAAAAGATACGACCATTTCATGCCATATATTTTGATACTAGCAAACTCGTTCCTCAAAACATGTAGGGTACTTAGGGCTGACATATAATCATCAAATTCAGCAAAAAGTGAGGTCTTACTGTACAAGTAACGGAAAAAAACGAAAATTGTTCATTAGCAAGTACACACATCAAAAAAAGTTTTGCATCCCCTCGGTTCCGAGAGTTCAGGAACCTGTACAGAAAATTGGAATAGAGAACAACATAAACATCAGTTCCGACGTTTTTACTGCTCATGAAAACCACACATTGCATGTTGGACCATTATACAGCGAGACCTTCATAGGTGGTCCAGATTGCTGTACGCACTGCCACATCTAATAACCAGTAGCACGTGCTCTTGCATTGATGCATGCCTGTATTCGTCGTGGCATACTGGAGAACATGCTGGCCACTCTAGTCGAGCGATGTCGTTACCCTGAAGGAAGTCATTCACAAGATGTGCACGATGGGGGCGCGAAATGTCGTCCATGAAGAAGAATGCCTCGCCAATATGTTGTTGATATGGTTGGACTATCGGTGGGAGAATGGTATTCACGTATCGTATAGCCGTTACGGTGCCTTCCATGACCACCAGCGGCGTACGTCGGCCCCACGTAATGCCACCACAACACAGCAGGGAACCTCCACCTTGCGGCTCTCGGTGGACAGCGTGTCTAAGGCGATTAGCCTGACCGGATTGCCTCCAAACACGTCTCCGACAACTGTGTGTTTGAAGGCATATGCGACACTCATCGATGAAGAGGACGTGATGCCAATCCTGTGCGGTCCATTCGGCATATTGTTGGGCCCATCTTTACTGCGCTGCATGCTGCCGTGGTTGCAAAGATGGGCCTTGCCATGGATATTGGGAGTGAAGTAACACATCATGCAGCCTTTTGTACATAGTTTGAATCGTGACACGACGTTCTGTGGCTACACAAAAAGCATTATTCAACATGGTGGCATTGCTGTCAGGATTCCTCCGAGCCATAATCCGTAGGTAGCGGTCATCTACAGCAGTAGTAGCCCTTGGGCGGCCTGAGCGAGGCGTGTCATCGACCGTTCCTGTCTCTCTCTATCTCCTCCATGTACGGACAACATCGGTTTGGTTCACTCCTAGGTGCTTGGACACTTCCCTTGTTGAGAGCTCTTCCTAGCGCAAAGTAACAATACGGACGCTATCGAACCGCGGTATTGACCGTCTAGGCATGGTTGAACTGCAGACAACACGAGCCATGTACCTCTTTCCTGGTGGAATGACTGGAACTGATCGGCTGTTGGACCCCCTCCGTCTAATAGGCGCTGTGCATGCTTGGCTGTTTACATCTCTGGGCGGGTTTAGTGCCATCTCTGAACAGCCAAAGGAACTGTGTGTGTGATACAAAAACCACAGTTAACATCTGTCTTCAGGAGTTCTGTAAACTGCGGCGATGCAAACTGTTTCGATGTGTGTACATCACACAATTTCTTTAAGGGAACACACTGCTATTTGACTATCTCGTTGTTTATTTAAGTACACCTCAGGTTTCAGTCTTTTACACCATTTTCAAGTATTTGATTTTATGTGTTTAACATATATTGCTGGACACGTAACATGTTATCAAGCAATTTAAGAGACTATCAGAGCTACCTTCATATGGGCGCATTTTGTTAGTGTTAGTGTGGGTTGCCTGCAGCAGGGGCAGGTATACACTCAGGGGCAAACCTGTTAAGTGCTTTTCCATATCAGCCTATTGTTCTCCTTTGATTGACAGGTACTTAACCTATTGTTCTGCTAAGTGCTTTTCCATGTTGCTGCACTTAACTTATTGTCCCCCACCCCCTCTTACTCCCCTCCCCTATGAGGAAGGGGAATGCTGGCGCATTTGTTGGTGCAGGCTGCCTACAACAGGGGCAGGTATGCACTCACAAGCAACGCTATTGTTCTCCTTTCATTGATACGTACTTAACCTGTTGTCCTGTTAGCGTTTTTCCACGTCACTGGACTTAACCTATTGTTCCTCCCACCCCTCCCCCTCCCCCATCCCCCTCCTCGCTCGCTGCTACAGATACACTTTCAGGTCTGAGTTATTGGAATAGGCCCCATCTCACTCTTATCAATATGATTCACTACTTAATTAAATTGATCAATTAGCTAACCTCTCTGGTGGGAAAGTGCCACGCCCCACTGCCACACCTCCCAGGTGGGAAATTCAAATTTTGTCATGTTTTCGCACGTGCCAGACCCACCTGGACTTGGAATCAATTTTCGCGAGTGCCACGCCCACCTGGATTCGGAAGGAAATAGTTAGTCTCCACCACGATCCTCAACCGACCGCCCCATTCCCTCACAAGCCCATGTTGTCGGGCTAACGCTCACTAACGTGTACTAACATGCACAGCGCATTACGTCACCCCAGATGGCGTCCGTGACGTCACTGATGACGCAAGGGCCACACCCCATGCCACACCCCCCTGGTGGGAATTTTGAATTTTGAAGGGAAAGTGCCACACCCTCCCCTCAAGAAGGAGGTTCAAATTCCAACAGGACAATGCAACCTCTGCTAAGCTAAGAAAATCGCTAGAAGATAGGTCACATTGACTACTTACTTAAACTGATCAATTAAGTAACTTCTCTGGTGGTAAAGTGCCTCGCCCCCTGGCACGCCCCCCCCCCTCTCCCTGGTAGGAAGGCCAAATTCTATCAGGACAATGCAACCTAACCTAAGAAAATGGTGGGAAAAAGGAGCACCTCCACTAACCTAAGTCATCCAACTGCCACCTCTTCCTAGGAATTGGCAGGAAACATACTCCGTTGATCGATCATTTGGAGCGTATTCGATTGCTCTCTATTGAATATTGTTTAAATAATTTAGACAATGTATGGAATATATGGGAGTATATTTTTATTTATAAAAAAATTCAGTTTGTGGAGGTTGGAATTCTTTTGCTCATCGTTCTCTGCTGTTTGGAAACATTTAGGTCTTGCAAGAAGCAGTTATACGGGGGCAAACATGTTGCATAAGCTAATGTTCGGCACTGTACTCTCGGTGTCTTAACCTAATGTTTGGCCCTTTGTCGGCACTTAACCTATTGTTTTGTTAAGTGGTTTTCCATTTCACTGCACTTAAACTATTGTACCGCCTTTGATACGAAATCAATTAGTTATCTCCCCCACCATTTTCTGGTACACTTTTCGAATTTCACATGCTTTTGAACACCATTTCTCGCGCACTCTTCTGTGTCATCCACACCCTTAAACTATAGTATTGCGTTTTACATAAAAATTATGCAAATAGCGGCAAAAAGTGTCAAGATGCTCGATTACAGGGATGGATGATGTGTCTATAGACACAATTAGTTTGTACGGACCTCTCACTATGCCAGACATATTCGTATGGGGCCAATTTTTGTGTAACATATAGAGTGCATAGGAAATCACAATTCCGATCTTTCCCCCTCCGTAGTTGCTACAGTATTTATCCGTTTGAAACGCATTTTTCCGTTGTATACTTAATCATATGCAGAAAATGCATAAACGTATATTTATAGTGTTAAAAGGTCAAGCTGCCGTAATTTATCCCATACTAAATATAGAAAAAAAATGACAAATACGAAGCATAAAAATATAGTTTGTTGTTTTATTAGTTCACACTATTTTCTAAATTTAATTAGCAGCGATACAGAGAAATGAAAATATTAATACTATTACAAACTACTGATTTTTGTCTATACTCTTAAGTCAAATATAAACACAGAAAACTGCAACAAGTCGCTTGTCTTTTAAACAGTTATTTATTCCACAAACCGGTTTTCGAGCCATCTTCAGATAGTGCACAAGAGGTTACATGACTATTTCAAAGCGTACAGCTGGATACTGGCTCTGTGACGACAAGATAGAACTTGCTTTACTGTATCGCCATGACTACTGTTTACGTGGCAATTTGGATTCAAAAATTAATTCTGTACTTACTGCGATGTTATGTGTAGCTTTGTTATTAATATCCATCTATCAACTTCCACTATGATTGACAGTTGGTAACACATCTTTCACTCTTTTCAGGATATGTATTTATTTACCGATAGTAGCGACACTGTGGCAGAATTCAGCGTGTGCTGTACAACTGCCGCTTGTTGCAAAGATCTTACTAAGGAGATACAACATACTTTGCTCAGAGATATTACGTGTTTTTGTTTGCATGTAATGCTGTCGCAGTAAGTACAGAGCTCATTTTTGGTTCTAAGTCGCCATATAAACAGTACTCATGGCGGTAAAGCACGTTCCATCTTGTTACAGAGCCAGCACGCAGTATTACGCTTTGAAATAGTCATCAACCGTCTGAAGATGGTTCGAAAACCGGATAAGGAAAAATACCTATTTCAAAAAAATTACTAGTTCTATTTTTCTGTATCTATATTGGATAAACAGTTGCCGGTTCTTAAACATCGGTAACGTACAAGCTTAATCCCAAGGAAATTAATAAGCACGTTGTATTTTTAGTATACAAAATAGAAACAGCTGATTCAGGGAGGTGGCATCGCACATTCATCGATGTCTTCAGACATTCCTATCTTTCACTACGGAACCTGAGACACGAAGACAAGGTGTGGTTTACGTCAGCTTCTGACTCGGACCACACTTACATGCAGGAGAACGGTAAGTACTGATTTTATGCAGATGTAAAGAATCGTGGTTAAACTGTCGAATGATCAATGGTAAGAGATGTGGGATGTGTCACAGCAAACGAAAAGTGGATATTGTGCGGCAATACACCCTCATATCCGGGCAACACCATGGTTTACGGGGACTCATTTGGACCAATCAGAGATTAACAACATCATTCCGTTTTCTCTTTGTTTTTCTGATATAGTGAAAGGTTACTACGAAGGTCATTCAGTAACTAGACAAATTGGTCTGGAGACATAATGCCCTTGAACATTTATGCACTTGTTCCGACGGGCTACAAGTTTTTTATTACGGCTGCAAAAACCTCTTTACCTTGAATTTTGAACAAATTTCCCACAAATTTTTTCACGTCCTTGTTGTCCTGGAACCTCTTCCCACGTAATGCCTCCTTCAGTGCACCAAACAAATGGAAATCAAATCAGGACTGTAAGCGGGATGAGGCTGTACTTTCCAGCCCATTTTGTCGATGGTTTCACGGGTTAGTTGAGCGATATGAGGACGTGTATTGTCTTGCTGGAGAATCACACCTCTCCTCTGACATCCACGACATGTCTCTCTCATTTCACCTTGTTTAAAAGCAAATGCGAGTAGTGTTGGCTGTTCATTGTGCGCTCCTCTTCGAGGTAATCACAAAAAACTGGACCTTCAGCATCCCACAACATCGTCAACATGACTTTTCCTGCTGATGCTTGGGTTTTGAATTTTTTCTTGACAGGTGAGTTGGTGTGACTCCACTCCATGCTTTGTCTTTTTGATTCTGGCTCACAATAGTGAACCCAAGTTTCATCACAAGTTAAAATTTTTTTGAAAAAGTGCTCACTTTCTCTTCCTTTAGCTCTGTGCACACTCTCAACCTTGTTTCCTTGTGTAGCCGCGTCAACTCGTTTGGGACCCACCTTGCACATGTTTTGCGGTGCGTCAGCTTGTTACAGATAATGTTATGAACTGTACCAGTACTGACTTGAACCTTATCAACTATCATTTCCACAGTCACATGGCGGTCGGCACGAATAATGTCATCAATTCGACTTTCAAGTGGGGGAGTTGAAACTGCAGCTGGTCGTCCAGAACGGTTTTCGACGGTCACTGAGTCGCGACCATGTTTGAACTGCTCTACCCACTTGTAAAAATTTATGCGAATGACACAATCTTCGCCATAGGCTTTAGACATTCTAAGGAATATATTCACTGGTTTCCCGCCTTCAGCAAGTAAACTACCAATAACAGAACGTTGTTCAACTAATGTGGACGTTTCAATCGGACTCGCCATCTTGAAATGTATTTTTGAGGTTATTAACAAAATAATGTTGATACATCAGCTGATCAGGGCTCATCCCAGTGATGCCAACTTGAAGCCATAAAAGCACCAAACTTTCCCTACTAACACTTTTTCCCGCAGACCAGTTTGTCTCTTTAACTACTGCGTGACCCTCATACGTTTCCTTTCTTCCATCATCCCATACTGCATTATAGTATGCATCTATTGATGCTTGATGGGTTCCCTCTTCGTTAAAGTACAGGGCAAATTTACTGTTGCCTGTTCGGATATACTGCCTTCTTTGAGGTTACCCATACAGCAAGATGTGGCTCCGATATCCACCAATAAATTTATGGGTACCATGCGGTCATACAGGTGGCGTAGCGCCTTCGCTTTGAAGGGAGATTGTGTAGAAAAATAGTGCATTGCAACCCTGAATAAATTGTGTTGCATTATTTACTGTGTGCCCTTCGTAATAAACAAATCACGAGAATAATTTCCCCCATTTTAAAAGAAATGACAGAACAACGAGCTACTATTCATATAAAGGGTCGTCTTGCGCCATACAAAACTGCCTGCAGTACAGCAAAGAAGAAGAAGCCTCACACCACGGAGGAAGACTTTATTCGCCAGTTGCTCCAGACATGGTATTTATTATGATAGGCCAATCAACTGCCAAGCAACCGGCAAGGGTGCCTTGGTCAGACAACACCATCGAATACTCAATGTAGCTGACGACTTTGATGATCAGTGGGTTGAAAAACTAAGGGTAATAGTGATTTCGCTACCCACATGGATGAAGCTACGGACAATATCAATGTTGTGCATCTAATTTGTTACATGGGTTTTGCACATGATAATAAGATCTTCTATTCTGCAGGAAAATAACTTTTCGAACAAATTCAATAGATGTCTTTGAAATATTACACTCTTTAAGGAATAAAACATCAATTGGGAAAATTGTGTAAGCGGATGTACAGATGAAGGTCGTAGTATGTGTGGCTCTCACGCTGGATTGCAAGCTATGGTCTATAAAGAAGTTGCTCATCCTATTTGGACACACGGCTTCATCCAACGAGCAGCACTGGCATCAAAATGAGTGAGCCCTGTCTTTTACAACATTTTAGACGAGAATGACTTTTATTTGAGTGAAAAACTGAAGTCATTATTTGCGGATCACTTAACTGTACTCAGTGATTCCTTCCTGAAGTACTTTCCATAAGAAGCTTTTCAACGTAACTGGTTCAGATATGCTTGCAGTACAGAATTTCCATCAACACTTACCACTGAAGAAGAAGAGCAGTTTGCTCGTATTTCTTCAGACGTACAATTGAAATCGAAGTTCATTTCCTCATCACTGTCCGAGTTTTGGAGCTTGATGAAGCAGGATTATCCGCAAGTAACAACTCTCTACGAATTTTGATACGTTTTGCAACATCCTGATTATGGTTCAAATGGCTCTGAGCACCATGGGACTCAACTGCTGAGGTTATTAGTCCCCTAGAACTTAGAACTAGTTAAACCTAACTAACCTAAGGACATCACAAACATCCATGCCCGAGGCAGGATTAGAACCTGCGATCGTAGCGGTCTTGCGGTTCCAGACTGCAGCGCCTTTAACCGCACGGCCACTTCGGCCGGCCATCCTGATTATGTTACGTAGGCTTTTGAGCACTGGCAGTCGTCAACACGAAGTATAATTCGCGAATGAATATGGGGGAAGAGATGCGAGTCGCAGTTTCCAATCTAGTGCCGAGATTTGAGGAACTTCTGATGAAGAAGCAACTGATTCTTCCCACTGATCTCGATGCAATAATGGGATGTAATAACATTAACTGTTGGCTAAATGTGTTATGTCAACAGTTAATAATGAAATAACTACTAGTATTCAGGGGCGTAGCTACGTAATTTAGCACCAGTTTCAACTTGTCAACCACCTTCCCCCTTCCCCCTGCCTCAACGAAACCCACACAAATGTCAAATTATTTTTGGGGAAGCAAATTTTTGATACCAATGGTTGAGTAATCACATTATAATGTTAACTATTTTTTATAAATGGAAACAAGCGAAACGTATTTTTATTAATAAAACAATTTAATTGATTATTAATGAAACAGTACAAATAACCAAAGAACTTTAGCATGTGGTTTTCAATCTCTTTCTTCTAACTTTTTCTACTGCATATTTTGGAATTGTGTAATCGAAGTTAATATCTTCAGCTACACTATTATCGGTTGATAAAATTGTCCAAGTAGATTCGTGCTTGACTCACAGCGGACCTAAGATATGTCTTAATTAATTTGAGTTTTCAGAAACTTGTCTCAGATGATGCTGCCGAAATTCAGAGAACTAAAAAAAATCTTAACGCCAAAACGGGGTTGGGAACAGATTCAGGAAAAGCATATTCAACGACGAAGTGTAAGAATCTTAAAAATAACCAGCTGTGGAAACTTGCAGAAACAGTATGAGAACTTATGCAAGGATAACGTCTTCAGAAATCAAATCATAACCCACAAACTATTTTATAAACCGGGCAGCTGCAGCTGTTGAAAGGCATGATGTTAGGAAGAACCCCGCTTACAGCTGGTAAAATCGTTGTTTATTAAAAGGCGACTGGTTTCGCTGCCTAAAGCCGCATCATCAGGTGAACTTACACGGTAAAAAGCAAAGTACAGTGTAGATATTAAAATTAACGAAATATACTCATAACGTTAAAAGATCATAGACATACCCATCGCATCTTCTCAAACTTTATTGTTCAGAGAGTATCGTCAGTACTATGGCGAAAGGAAAGAAGACTTTTTTACATTCTTTAATATTTGCCTGCATCTAGAAAGTATTTTATAGTGAGCGGGTGCTAAAATTTTTAAAAAAGATGCCGGTTTGGCGATAAAGAATTGTCACAGCTAACATGATTGGAATTAAAGCTTCATAGCATTCTGGCTAATTTTGTTTTTATGATTTGGTGTAATAAAATTTTGTATTATGCTCGCTTGTAAAGCTAGCGACCCAGCACTCCTACTAATGAGTGTATGACGTCATACTGTCCACAGGAATAGCTTCCGTTCCAAAAGCCAGCTAGTCTCTCTCTGTCGTTCGTGCGGGCCGCTTTTCAGATGGCTCTGAGCACTATGGGACTTAACTTCTGAGGTCATCAGTCCCCTAGACTTAGAACCTCTTAAACATAACTAACCTAAGGACATCACACACATCCATGCCCGAGGCAGGATTCGAACCTGCGACCGTAACAGCAGCGCGGCTCTGGACTGAAGCGCCTAGAACCGCTCGGCCACAGCGGCCGGCGGGGCCGCTTTTGCCTTGCACATAGCTGCATTGCTGTCACAGCGGTGAGACACTGCCACCTAATACTTTCCACACAGTAATTTACATGGGCCACGAATAATCATGTTAGCAGTGACAATTCTTTATCGCCAACCCGGCCTCTTTCTTAAAAATTTTAGCGTCCACTCACTATAAAATATTTTCTTTTTTCTTTTTAGATGCAGGCAAATATTAAAGAATGTAGTACTTTTTCTTTACCTTCCGCACGCCATAGTATTGACGATATTCTCTGAATAGTAAATTTTGACTATGAGCGTTGGGTATGCCTATGGTCTTTTGACGTTGTGAGTATATTTTAGACATTCCTTTTTTCTTCATCTTTCTTCGCGGAGGGGCATTTAAGGACCAAGCACCAATTTCAATACTTCCTTCTTTGTTAACCGAGCGAGTTGGCGCAGTGGTTAGACACTGGACTGGCATTCGGGAGGACGACGGTTCGATTCCGCGTCCGGCCACCCTGATTTAAGTTTTCCGTGATTTCCCTAAATCACTCCAGGCAAATGCTGGGATGGTTCCTCTGAAAGGGCACAGCCGACTTCCTTCCCCGTCCTTCCCTTATCCGATGAGACCGATGACCTCGCTGTCTGGTGTCCTTCCCCAAAAACAACCCAATCCTTCTTTGTTGTTCTTTCTTTTTCCTCCAGTATTTTATCATCTTTTCACTATGTATCCTTCTTCTCTCCATTTTGACCCTGTCTTCTTCTCCCTCTTGCCTTGGAATCCTTCCGTTTTTAACACTTTCCTCTTGAAAATCTCTCTTTCTGTTGCATCTTTTTCGCTTATGTTGTTTCTTTCCAAATCTTTCCTAACTTCTTGAATCCAGGCTATTGTTGACTTCTTGTCCCAAATATATTTAAAAATCTGTTTGGTTAACCTGTTGCTGTTCATTCTGTGTCCAAAAAATAGCAGTCGCCTCTTTCGTAGTGTTTCAGTTATGTTTTCTAGGTTGCGATAAACTTCTTCATTGCTTCTTAATTTCCATACCTCTGCATTTTTTGGTTATACAAGTATTTTTCGAATGATTTTCCTTTCTAGGACTTCAAGTTTGCGTAATTTGTAGTTCGGTACTAAACATTCACTTGAATAAAGTTGTAGTGCTCTATCTTCAAATTTTTAGACAGACACCTTTTGTTGTAGACATTTCCACTTATTCCATAAGGTCTCTCCGTTTTATGTACTCTTTCTTCTATAGCGAATTTTTGTAATCCATTTTCTTGGATAATTTCTCCTAAATATTTAAATTTATTTACCCTTTTATCAGGCCAATATCTGTTGCTAGGGATTCCTGAGCATTTTTTATATTTGTCATACATTTTGTTTTTTCTGCAGATATTCTTAAACCTACTTTGTTGGCTATTTCTTCTAAGAGATTGATTTGTATTCCAGCATTTATTAGGTTTTCAAAAAGAATGGCAAAATCATCCGCAAATGCTAAACAGTGAATTTCAATACCTTTGTTTTTAGTTCCTAGTGTGATTGGTGATGGCTTCTCTTCTTTCAGTTTTTGTTTACATTCTCTTACTATTTTCTCCAGTACGCAGTTAAAGAGGAGTGGATACAGGCCATCTCCTTGCCGTACATCTGTTTTTCTGTTGAATGCCTTCGATATTCCACCCTGAAACTTTGCTTTTCATTTGGTGCCTGTGAGCGTTTCACGAATAAGGTTTGCTAATTTAGATTTGATGCCAAATTCTCTGATCACTTCATCTAGTGTTTCCCCGTCAACTGAGTCAAATGCCTTTTTAAAATCTATAAATGTTACAACTATATGTTTGGAGTTTGTAAGTCTGTGACGAATTATGGACTTAAGGTTGGAAATCTGTTCTGTACAATATCTGTCCTTTCTAAATCCACACTGTTACTCTCACAATTGGCTATCAAGTGTTGCTTCTGCCTTCTTTAATAGTATTGTCGAAAATATTTTATAATCCACTGGCAACAAAGATATACCTCTGTAGTTATTTACATTTCGCCTATCACCTCCTAGACGTTCCTTTATTGATTTTAATATCCACAAAATGTGGTGACACTGTACTTTGCTTTTTAACTTGTAGGTTCCTCTGCTGATGCGGCTTGAAGCCCCGGAACAGGTCATCTTCCTAATAAAGAACAATTTTACCAGCTGTTAGCGGAGTTCTGCCTAATACCATGCTCATCATAACTGTCAACCAGACTTTTTGCAAATGTGGGCGGTACCGTTTCCGAGGTGTTAACCTGACTGCTGTGCCTTAAAACAGCGGACGGTCTGATGCACGCTCCAGAGTTTTGCATCGCGTACCGATTTCCTGTAGAAACCTGTCGATGCACTCCGACATCGACCTTCTCAGTTCTTAGTGCAGTCAGCGTATCTAAGATAATTGACTGAGTGAGAATACCACTTGTTTACACGTTATTTTAGCAGATTTTTCTTTAGCGTATAGCTAATACACACATATCATGAAATTGAATTACATATGCATATGTACATACTGACACACAAGAAACTTAAGTTCGTCTTTACAACTGAATATCCAGTCCTTCAATCCAGCGCACTGCATCTGGAGTTGCTAGCAGGAAGTCCTCTTTGGCGACGTGATAGGCTCGAATCCTGCATTCACTGACAATGTGGTGAACAGTCTGGTATGGAGCCCCGCAGTCACAGCCTGGATCAGGCAGCTTCTTCCACTTAAAGAGAGCATCCCTGCATCGCCCATGGCTGGTACGGATTCTGTTGAGAGTAGTCCAGGTCTTGCGTGGTAGGTCGAATCCACTTGGAAGTTTAGCACCTGAGAAGATGTTACGCAGGCGCATATCTGTCACTGCTTCCCACTGACGTTTCCATTCTTTAAGAGGTTTGAAATCCTTAGCTACCATGTCAGCAGCATCGCACAGAGTTGGATGGCGTGATTTCAGTCTCTTGCGATTTAAAAGTGGCAGGTCGCTATGCACGGATAGGTTAGAATTCCTGGAGATCTTGTGGAATTCTCTCATAAGAGTAGTACATCTACGTAGATCAGGAGGCATTATACCGGTTAGCTGGCCGTTGTGGCCGTGCGGTTCTAGGCGCTTCAGTCTAGAACCGCGTGACCACTACGGTCGCAGGTTCGAATCCTCCCACGGGCATGGATGTGTGTGATGTCCTTAGGTTAGTTAGGTTTAAGTAGTTCTCAGTTCTAGGGGACTAATGACCTGAGATGTTAAGTCCCATAGTGCTCAGAGCCATTTGAACCATTATACCGGTTAACAGTGGAAGCCAATAATCTGGAGTAGATCTGTTTGCGCCAGTTATTATGCGCATTGTCGTATTCAGCTGGGTATCAACGAGCCTCGAATGATGACTGTTCGTCCAAACAGGTGCACAATACTCAGCACTTGAGTACACCAAGCCCAGAGCTGAAGATCACAGGGTGGTTGCTGAAGGTCCTCAGGTGGTTCCACATAGGTTATGGAGGATGTTGTTTCGAGTCCTCAGCTTTTGAGCTAAGTTAAGAAGGTGTTGTTTGAAGCATAGTGTACGATCCAAGATATTTTGGGTTCCAATTATGACGAAGAAATCTGCCTCTGAAACTTACTTCAAGTTTTACATTCGCCAACTGGTTATTCAGATGGAAGCAGCATACTTCTGTTTTACTAACATTGGGTTGGAGTCTCCAGATTTTGAAGTAATTATCTAATGCAGACAGGTCATTGGCTGGAATCTCTTCTGTTGTCTTCATTTCCTGATGTTTTACGGCTAGAGCCAGGTCATCGGCATAGCAGTATTTTCTGGACGAAGTGTCAGGTATATCAGATAGATATAGGTTGAACAGTAAGGGTGACAGAACTGATCCTTGAGGCAATCCGCTGTTCAGCTTCCTCTCCTTACTTATGTTGCTTCCAGTGATTACCTGGAACTTCTGATCACATAGCATGCTCCTAATCAGCCGAGCCATTGTTTTGCAGGGTATGATCCGGAGAAATTTGTAGATAAGGCTTTCCCTCCACACAGTGTCGAAGGCGGCAGTTAGATCAACATTTTTTTAGCAGAAAAATGTGCCTATCGATGTAAAAGTGTCAGGCTAGTCTCTAGCTGATCGCCCGCTCCCATAAAAGCCAGAAATGAAACGTCGAACAAAAAGTTTTTGCAACATTTGCCGCAGAACCTAATAAGACTTGTCACCCCCACGAAGTCGGTACCCGACACGGACCCGCATCACCACAGCTACACCTCCGCTCGCATTAATTTTCTTTCGAAATTTATTTACCCCACACTTAGAGTCGCAAGTCGTACGTGAAAAACGCTACGTTGATTACGTTCAGGTCAAGGGTACCGTGGTCCAATGCCTGACATTTGCCACGCCGGACATTTGCCACACTTGCCCCTTCGCCATGTAGTGATCCCTCAGGTAAGGGACGCCCTTCCTCGTACTTCTTCTGTCCGCTTTCAAACCGCCGTCTCCACATCTTACTCGATACAACCAGTACGTCAGGGACCTTCTTCTTCGACGTCTTAGCCAAATACAGAACTTCTTTTCCGAAATCGAAATATTTGTTACTTTTGGGAAAGGAAAGCAATACCGACGATTATGTGATTATGTCAGTATGTAATTACTTCTGCCAAGTATAAATATACGATAGCTTCCTTTCACGCTTACTGATTGCGATAGAAACAGTCCATCGTCATGGGAGCAACATGAAAGGAACGATGTAAAGAGAATGCGAATGTACGCTAATCGTTTCTTTTTTAATCACAGCATTTGTGCCTACTTTAATTACTACAATTGCATGCCTAAAAGACAACAAGGAAATGTTTGAAAAGAAGAACGACATACTCCATATTAATTTACTCTCTAAAATGCGATATCCCTTGCGGCGAAACATTAGTTAATAAAGTGTAGCGGGACAATGTTCAAAACATGACTGAAAATACGTTCACTAAATAGAGATAAGAATATCTATGATTGACATGTCATCTAAAGTCGACGTACAATTTTTAAATGTTACAAATAAGGAAATGAAGTAATACAGAATGCTATGCTTGTAACATACGTTGTTGTTCTACATTGTTTAGCTCTGGTATTTACAGGGTCACAGAGAAAGCATCCTAGGTTTTGGAGGGAGAAGCCGTAATTGTAATGATCTGCACTAAAACAGAAACAAGAAGCACAACTTAATGAAAAATAATGTAATGTGTGTTCCAGCTCACAATCGACATTGAAGCAGATAGTTCCTGTGACTTAGTATGGGCAGAGGTTATATTCGACAACCGGAATAAATTAATAACTGGCTCCTTTTACCGACTCCCGGTCTCAGATGAAACATTTGCTGAACAGTTCAAAGAAAACTTGAGTCTCATCACAAATAGGTACCCTACTCATACAATTATAGTTGGCAGTGACTTCAATCTACCTTCCGTATGTTGACAAAAATACATTTTCAGACACTATAGTAGATAGAAAAAAACTTCCATAATTGTTCTAAATGTTTTTTTAAATTATTTTGAAGAATTAGTTCACAAGGCCATTCAGATTGTAAATGGTTACGAAAACACACTTGACCTCTTAGTCACAAATAATCCTGGGCATCACGACAGATACAGGGATTAGTGAACGCAGTCGTAGCGAGGCTCAATTCCGTAACAAAGAAATTCACCAAAACTAAATGCGAAATATACCTATTTATAAAAGCAAGTAAAAATTCGGTTGGCGTCTTTCTAAGAGACAGTCTCCAATCCTTCCAAACTATGTAAGTGAAGACCATATGTGGCTTAACTTCAAAGAAACAGTATTAACAGCACTCGAGAGATTCATACTAAACAAATTAATAAGAGACGGAACTGATCCCCCACGTACACAAAACACGACAGAAAGCTGCTGCAGGAGCACCGAAAAAGGCAAGTATAACTTAGACGAACGCAAAATTTACAAGATTGGCGAAGTTTTACTGAGGCTCGAAATTTGGTATGGATTTCAATGCGAGATGCACTTAATAGTTTCCACAACGAAACTCTCTCTAGACATGTGGCGCAAAATCGAAAGAGATTCTGGTTCTATGGTAAGTAAACCAGCGGAAAGGCTCAGTAAGCGATGATGAGGAGGAGGAGGAGGAGGATGGGGAGACAAGGGACCCAACCCTTCGGAGCAGGTAAAATCGTGGCAAATGTCCGGCGTGGCAAATGTCCGGCGTGGCAAATGTCCGCACATGGACCCGATAGCTTTGAAAACCCATGTTCTATAGCTGTTGCGACTGTTTCACAGCAACAGGAGAAACAGGCTTGGAGGTTACTTGATCTACTGTAAAAGCGGGAATCGAACACGGGACCCCGGCTCTTTAGAGAACACAAGCTCGGATGAAGGAAAGGGAAGTAAATCGGCCGCAGCCTTTCAGAGGAACCATCCCGGCATTTGCCTGAAGCGAATTTGGTGGGTGGGGGCGGAAGGGGGGAAGAGTGGAGTACGTCCGTTCTGCCTGGAGAAGTTTATCGAGTTTCTTTTTATCAGTAGCAGAGGAGTGTGACGTTTCGGCGCTAGACTGCGGCGAAATCTTCAGGAGAGGGGGCGGTCGCGCGAGAGGCGTAGCACCTCCGGTACTCCGGGCCGGAAGCCGGCGCTAATGCACGGAAGTGACGTCACGGCTGTAGGCGCGTTCGCACCCCGCCCGTCGCCGCCTCGTGTTGACCGTTCAATTAGCCACTTCGCGCCATCCGTGCCGCGCAACGCGAGTCGGAAGTCGCCCCCCACAGGAAGGGGGTGCGCTGGAGGGGGTCGGAAGGGGGTCGCGTACAGTTTCCAGCGCGCGGAACGAAATGGTCGTGACCACCACGTGGATAAAAGAAAATCCGACAGGCAACTCTCGAACCGTGGTGCGCGACCGAAGTCAACAGGTTGTGGTGTGTGCCACAGGCGTAGACTCGCAAGAACAACGCACAATAGTAATCGGGAAAGTCTGGCAGACACAATACCGAAAGTAAAATTTATTGGTGAGATGTCTCTACCTTTTGAAACCTCCCCTTAGAAAAATATATGAGTTTATGTGCTGATAAACCCCTTACGTTATTTGATTTTCAAACAGCTGGGCAGAACTGAACGTACTCAGACATTTCTCTCATTACTTATTCTGATCAACGCTAAACTGACACAATATTTTTAGCGCAACGCAATCTGACTTTCAATAATCCCTACCAAAGGATGGCCCTGACTAACATTAACCTATACCTTTCACGAATCACTTACCTCACAAAAATCTTTGTTACTCGAACTTCTGCAATACAGCGAGCGCCACTACTGCCAGCTAAATAAAAGATTCTAACTACTGAAGGCACTAACTACTGATAGGCATAGTTAGCAAATGAAATATTTTGATAGAGAACAAACAATGTATTTACCTTAACAGTGTTCAAAAATCAATATATATATATATATTTCGGTTCATGACATCCAGTCTTACAAATTTACTGTCTCTGACGTCCAGATCATACGCACTCAAAACTCCGCCATCTCTCTCCCCACATCCACCACTGCTGGCGGCTCACCTCCAACTGCGCAACGCTAAGCGCTGTTAACAGCAAACTGCCCAACACTACAATAGTGAATATTCCAACAATGCCAACCAGCCACAGACGGCACACAGCACAGTCAGTGATTTTCATATAGAGCGCTACGTGGCGTTACCAACACTTACACTTTCAAAATGAATACAGATGTCACGCAAGGTGACGGTTTATTGCCACTTCTTTTCAACTGTCGTGGGGAAAACAGTAAGTGATTGGAACGAAAAACTGAAAGAATTCAAAACATCACCATTTGTTTTAGGGAAAGGAAACAAACATGTTACGACACATTTCGTAGCACTTACGAATGGCTTTGCCATAGCCTCTGAAAGCCTGGCAGATGGAACATTGTAAGCGAATCTTATGGTAGTGACAACCAACATGACTCGATTAAGAATCTCAGCACAGAAAATAAAATTTATGATTAACATAGAAAGAAATTGGGCGATTAGAAAAGGTAGAAGAAAGTTAAATAATGGGGGATGTTATTCAATAAATAGTTTTAGAGAAATCTGTTTTTAAGGATACTCATGATGGAAGAAACATGTGGTACAACTAAAAATATGTACAACAGAAAGTGCGTATCTAAAAAATTTAAATAAGGTATTACAACACGGCACTGAAACCAGACTGTCTATATGCTATCGAGTGACTAGTATTGAATTATAGGGATGAACCATTTATATTGAAAGAAGAGTTATAGCGAAAATATTACATCCTCAAAAAATGAGCATTTACGAAATTAAGAATTACTTACTGCTCTTACTCTCCCAGCCCCACAAACAGCAGTCAGTGTTTTTGCCTCGTCAAGTAGCATCCGCCATAGCTTTCTGTCCTTGGCACCTTCTTGCCTTACTGTAAGTGTATGAACATCCTTGGCCACTTGGTTCCTCCATCTTGTTTTCCGTCTGCCTAATGGTCTTCGCCTTTTGGGTTTCTTCTCTGACACAATAAGAAAGCAATGAGGAAATTTGTGAGAATATAGAAAACATATGAAAACAAAAAAAGAAGAGGAGATTACTGCTTTTGGTCATATTTTCATTGTGGTTGACACTGGGCTCACAGAGCAGATATTCAAGTATCTTACTGAAAAGAAATTTACAATCAGTGGGACTCAAGAGGTGAGAGAAGATTTGGAAAAAAAATAACATAAGAGATGAAGAAGAGTTGGAAAGAGAAAATTTTAGGGACGATATTTTGAAATTGGAAGGATTTCAAGGCAAAAAAAAAACTAATACAAAGCAATGTGAAGAAGAAACGCAGTGAAACAATGAAGGAATACTGGAAGATAGGGAAAGAAGAATAAAGGATTAAGAATTGAATCTGGAACTTGGTCTCTAGAAGGGTTAACGCAAGAACAAATTAAAACACAATGTAATGAGTAATTTAAACTTGACGTTCCTTTCTTTCTTTCTTCCTTTTATTTCCGATGCGATTGAGAGTGCATTGTCCACCATAAGATGCCGGATCAGTTGTGTTGCTCCTGGAAACCAACAGTGGCGCAATATCTACGATGTTTGAAATGTTTTAGTAAGCGAGGCGCTAAGAGTGGTGAAACGCCAGATCCCAAAAAAACATAATACTTCATCCAGAAAAAAACACATATTTTAGAAAGTACTGCAAAATGTTATTATGTATTTCTCTAACACGTAAAAGTCTGAGACATTCGAATGGAGCAAAGCAACGGTACAGATGTAGGATTATAAACTGAACAGTTCAGTTTGAGATTTCAAATCACAGCATCGCACAGACTTTGACCCGACTGATTCAACATAAATCATTAACCGAGCGAGGTGGCGCAGTGATTAGCACACATGACTCGTATCCGGGAGAGCAACGGTTCAAACCCGCGTCCGGTCATCCTGCTTTACGTTTTCCGTGGTTTCCCAAATTCGCTTCAGACAAATGCCGGGATGGTTCCTCTGAAAGGCCTCGGCCGAATTCCTTCCCTTTCCTTCATCCGAACTTGTTCCCGAGCCGGGGTCTCATATTCGATTCCCGGCGGGGTCAAGGATTTTCACCTGCCTCGAATTGACTGGTGTTTATGTTGTCCTCATCATTTCATCATCATTCATGAAAGTGGCGAGATCGAACTGAGCAAAGGCTGGGAATTTGTACGGGCGGTGATAGCCGCGCAGTTGAACGCGCCAGAAAGCAAACATCATCATCATCATCTCTGAAGACCTTGTTGTCGACGGGACACTAATCTCCTCTCTCATCCTGAATATAAATTAAATAAACTCCCCCTCCCACCCAAACTCTCAGAAAAAGGAAAAAATATCATGTACTTAGGTGTTTTTGTTTCAAGAAATAATTTAAATGGTATTTAAATATAGTTGTATCTGTAACTTTCTTATGACTACTTCTAAGATGCCATTCGTTTTCCTAAATATTGAAAATACTCCATACCACCAGGTATAGCACGCTTGCCTTGCAAACTATTGTTGTATGGGTGCCCTTGTTTCTAGGGCAAAGGAGAAAAAACGTTTCAGTTAATAGATGCTCGATAATAATAAATGTAAAACCAAAAAATGCCTGAACGTAACAGCCAATGAGTCACCGCAAAACCACAGTAAAATAAAATGGGCAAGAGTAATGAACCCACTAAAAAATTTTAGAGAATAACCTTCACTTGGCTTTAAGAGCGATCAGTAAAATCAACCCTGAATACTAAAATAAATTAAACAAAGGCAGCAAAAATAAACTAATAAATATATAAATCAGGCCCAGATCTTATAGACAGGGATAAGTGTATCATAGGCAGAAAGAAACCTTTAGCAATGTACGTAGGTTGACTTTAAACTGAGATTACTCAAACTAGTTAAACAAGAGAATATACTAGTATAAATGATACTTTAAAAAGAACGCCCACGTGACTTCAACTGCAACATCAGACAGTGAACTTAGATTAAACCTGAGTAGACAATAAGTTGAACGGCAAACTCAAATAATATTCATAAATCATTAAAAGGGCTCAACGTTGACAAAGAGAAATAACTGTGAGATAAAGAATTCTACCAATGTAAGTTAGTCCATCCAGTAAACTCTTCAAATAACACTGGGGTTAACCCAAGCTTAAAGCACATAGTATTAAAAACTCTATTGTACAGCGGGTAACACCAATCAGCAGCTCGCACAGTCTACATATTCACGCACTCACCGAACAAACGCACGCAGTGCTCAGCCGTCCGGCTTCGCTCGTGATTTCTGTAGGTACGAAGTAATAGACCAAATAGCAAGACTGTCTTCCAGCAAATCTAAGCGAGATGCTTCTTTGTCATGGCAGTCTAATGAAAACCAAACATCCGCCACAGCGAGAGCATGGAATGGTATCCATTCAGAAGTTATCACTACACACATTGTCCGTCAGCTTAGCTGGATGGTAACGGTAGCTCAGCGTGTTCGGTCAGGGAGCTAGCTGCCCTCTGTAATAAAAAAAACTGAGTTAACAGATCATAAACGAACTTCAACGGATGTCTTAGGACGTCCGCCCCGAGCAGATGCAACGAAGTAAAGCGAACAAAATGAAATTTAAAAAAAAAAAGATGCTCACGTCCTCGCATCCGATGCAAGCGGGACCGGGTTCGATTCCCGGCCGGGCTGGAATTTTCTCCACTCGGGGACTGGGTGTTGTGTTGTTCTCTTCATCATTTCATCCTCATCAACGGCGCGCAAGTCGCCCAATGTAGCGTCGGCTGAAAAAAGACATCTACATCTACATCTACATTTACACTCCGCAAGCCACCCAACGGTGTGTGGCGGAGGGCACTTTACGTGGGACTGTCATTACCTCCCTTTCCTGTTCCAGTCGCGTATAGTTCGCGGGAAGAACGACTGTCTGAAAGCCTCCGTGCGCGCTCGAATCTCTCTAATTTTACATTCGTTATCTCCTCGGTAGTTATAAGCAGGGGGAAGCAATATATTCGATACCTCATCCAGAAACGCACCCTCTCGAAACCTGGACAGCAAGCTACACCGCGATGCAGAGCGCCTCCCTTGCAGAGTCTGCCACTTGAGTTTGCTAAACATCTCCGTAATGCTATCACAGTTACCAAATAACCCTGTGACGAAACGCGCCGCTGTTCTTTGGATCTTCTCTATCTCCGCCGTCAACCCGATCTGGTACGGATCCCACGCTGATCAGCAATACTCAAGTATAGGTCAAACGAGTGTTTTGTAAGCCACCTCCTTTGTTGATGGACTACATTTTCTAAGGACTCTCCCAATGAATCTCAACCTGGCACCCGCCTTACCAACAATTAATTTTATATGGTCATTCCACTTCAAATCGTTCCGCACGCATAATCCCAGATATTTTACAGAAGTAACAGCTATCAGTGTTTCTTCCGCTATCATATAATCATACAATAAAGGGTCCTACTTTCTATGTATTCGCAATACATTACATTAATTATGTTAAGGATTAGTTGCCCCTCCCTGCACCAAGTGCCTATCCGCTGCAGATCTTCCTGCATTTCGTTGCAATTTTCTAATGCTGTAACTTCTCTGTATACTACAGTATCATCCGCGAAAAGCCGCATGGAACTTCCGACACTATCTACTAGGTCATTAATATATATATATATATATATATATATATATATATATATATATATATATATATATACTAGAAAACGGACTGCCGCAGCCGCCCTTTCAGTTTCTCGTTCAACGGAAAGTGACTTCCACTCACGTCGTACTTCAGGTCGCCAAAGATATGAAAATTACACCGTCGAAGATCCGGTCTGTATAGAGAATGTTGCAGCGTTTCCCAACGAACTTGATGAAGTGTATCCTTCGTCTGACTGGAAGTGTGCGGGCGAGCGTTATCGTGCAACAGGATGATTCCGTGTGACAGCATTCCTGAGCGTTCTGACTAGCACTGTACAAGGTGCATTCAAGTTCTAAGGCCTCCGATTTTTTTTCTCCAGACTGGAAAGAGATAGAAACATGTGCATTGTTTTAAAATGAGGCCGCGTTCATTGTCAATACGTCCCAGAGATGGCAGCACCGTACGGCAGATGGAATTTTACCGCCAGCGGCGAGAATGAGAACTGTTTTAAATACTTAAAATGGCGACGGTTTCCTTACTTGAACAGCGTGCAATCATTCGTTTTCTGAATTTGCGTGGTGTGAAACCAATTAAAATTCATCGACAGTTGAAGGACACATGTGGCGATGGAGTTATGGATGTGTCGAATGTGCGTTCGTGGGTGTGACAGTTTAATGAAGGCAGAACATCGCGTGACAACAAACCGAAACAACCTCGGACTCGCACAAGCCGGTCTGACGACATGATCGAGAAAGTGGAGAGAATTGTTTTGGGGGATCGCCGAATGACTGTTGAATAGATCCCCTCCAGAGTTGGCATTTCTGTGGGTTCTGTGCACACAATCCTGCATGACGACCTGAAAATGCGAAAAGTGTCATCCAGGTGGGTGCCACGAATGCTGACGGACGACCACACGGCTGCCTGTGTGGCATGTTGCCGAGCAATGTTGACGCCGAACGACAGCATGAATGGGACTTTCTTTTCGTCAGTTGTGACAATGGATGAGATGTGGATGCCATTTTTCAATCCAGAAACAAAGCGCCAGTCAGCTCAATGGACGCACACAGATTCACCGCCACCAAAAAAATTTCGGGTAACCGCCAGTGCTGAAGAAATGATGGTGTCCATGTTCTGGGACAGCGAGGGCGCAATCCTTACCCATTGCGATCCAAAGGGCGCTACGTTAACAGGTGCATCCTACGAAAATGTTTTGAAGAACAAATTCCTTCCTGCACTGCAACAAAAACGTCCGGGAAGGGCTGCGCGTGTGCTGTTTCACCAATACAACGCACCCGCACATCGAGCTAACGTTATGCAACAGTTTCTTCGTGATAACAACTTTGAAGTGATTCCTCATGCTCCCTACTCACCTGACCTGGCTCCTAGTGACTTTTGGCTTTTTCCAACAATGAAAGACACTCTCCGTAGCCGCACATTCACCAGCCGTCCTAGTATTGCGTCAGCGATTTTCCAGTGGTCAAAACAGACTCCTAAAGAAGTCTTCGCCGCTGCCATGGAATCATGGCGTCAGCGTTGTGAAAAATGTGTACGTCTGCAGGGCGATTACGTCGAGTAGTTACGCCAGTTTCATCGATTTCGGGTGAGTAGTTAATTAGAAAAAAAATCGGAGGCCTTAGAACTTGAATGCACCTCGTAAATTGATAGTGGTTCGAGGAGCTCGACGAGCAGACAAATCATCCAGTTGCAAGATAAATTCCGCCCACACACTGCATTTTGATTAAGACTATGCTTCAGCAGTTCGGTTGGAATACACTCGAACATCCTGATTAGAGCCTCGATCCTTCACTGCGTCATTTTTACGTCTTTGGTGACCTGAAGAAAGACATGCTTTGACGCCGGTTTCTGCCAGTTGAAGTTCGGTTGTGAATCCGTCAGCGGCCGACCATGGTTTACGAAACAGGATCTGATCATTCCGTCTCCCAGTGCGATAAGGTGTGTGATGCTTACTTTTGAATGGCACCATTCCATATTAAGATTTCATTGAGTTTCAAAGTGGCGTTATAGTCGGCGCACGAGCGATGGGAAACCGCGTTACCGACGTAGTGATGAAATATGAATTTTTCCGTACGACCATTTACCGACTGCACCGTGAATATCAGGAAGCCGGTAAAACATCAGATTTCCGACGTCGCTGCGTTGAAGTTCAAGAAGGGGTCGCTTGTGAATCCGTCAGCGGCCGACCGTGGTTTACGAAACAGGATCTGACCTTTCCGTCTCCCAGTGCGATAAATGTCATAAGGTGTGTGATGATTACTTTTGAATGGCACCATTCCATAGTCTCTTTGCTTTGGGTGTTCGAATTAGATTGATTGCACGTCATAAGTTCACAGAATAACAACAGACACGCTGGCTCAAAATGATACTCGATTTCGGCAGTCGCTCATAGGTTCCATGTCCCACACAACTCTCGTACTTGTTCTTGGGTGCCCATCCTCCAGTTACCAGTGGTCAAAGACTGACCGTGGGCTTGTGTAAATCGCAGTTAAGTCAGCGTGACACAGAAAGCGTCTGTCCCATGACAGAATGCGAAAGAGATGGTTGCTTAGCAACGGGCAGAGACGTAATATCGCGCTTTCGATTGCGTATTGATACAGCGCATGGGTCAATATTGGAAAAAAGTCTTCGCGACTGTCTTCTCGTATCAAGGTGCGATTCCAATGCAGCGGCTGTCATGGCAGGAGCCGTGGGCCGGTCCAATGGGACCAACTTTAACGTAAGCGAATGTAAACGTTTGCAATGTGTTGTGTACATAGTTCCGCGTAGTCAGCGCGTACACAACTTTCCCACTAGAGCGCGCCCCGCTAAGCACAACAGTGCAGGCGCAGCGCTCGTCCGTCTCCGCACTACGAGATGGCGCTGCCACAGAGACGGACCAAATTCTGCTTCCGACAATCCACGTATTAATATGTAACGCAGCCAAGGATATTCCTGCTAACGTAGAACCTTTTCTCCTCGCGGATCACACTCGCACAGTAATACATGAATGCGCAAGGTATTATAGCCAGTGTACAGACCTCCGAATAGTCAATCTACATCAGTCTGTACCAGTCTGCATTTGTCTGCACCAGTCTGTACCAGTTCTACATTTGACTGTACCAGTCTATAGTCAAGTTTCAGTCTGCACCTAATAAGATTACCATATTCCTGAACATAGCCATGAAGATAAATGTATAGACACTTTTGTCAAGTATCAGAGATATATGTGAGAATAAGATTGACGTACCAATACCAAAGCAACTTCAGATTGTCAATTGTAAATAGCATCCAGAACAAAGTTAAGTAATTTTTATGCATGTTATTATTTTAATAGATGTGTGTGAAAATTAATCAAGTTCTGCTTAAAGTTGGTCACCGTCAATCTGCTACTCTAAGCGTGCAAGGGGCATTTCTATCGTCTGACCTAACGGCAGAAGATAAACACGCCACGATAAGACCACGAGACATATTGCTGACACTCGCCTACTTCGTGAGAGCGACAAGTCAAATAATCTGATGGTGTGTGTACCAAAGGTCTTACAGTACGCACACCACACAATGGCACCTCTATATACACTGAAGCGCCAAAGAAGCTGATATAGACATGCGTATTCAAATACAGAGGTATTTAAACAGGCAGAATACGGCGATGCGGTAGGCAACGCCCATATAAGACTACAAGTGACTGGCGCAATTGCTGGATCGGTAACTGCTGTTACAATGGCAGGTTATCAAGATTTAATTGAGTTTCAAAGTGCCGCTATAGTCGGCGCACGAGCGATGAGGAAACCGCGTCACCGACGTAGTGAAGAAATATGAATTTTCCCGTACGACCATTTCACGAGTGCACCGTGAATATCAGGAATCCGGTAAAACATCAGATCTCCGACGTCGCTGCGGCCGGAAAAAGACCATGCAAGGAAGGGACCAACGACGACTGAATAGAATCGTTCAACGTGCAACCCTTTCGCAGACTGCTGCAGATTTCAATGCTGGGTCATCAACAAGAGGTTGAAACAATGGAAAATTGTACTGAAATGCAGGAGGATCTGCAGCGCATTGACGCATGGTGCAGGAAACCGCAATTGAATCTCAATGTAGACAAGTGTAATGTGCTGCAAATACATAGAAAGAAAGATCCCTTATCATTTAGCTACAATATAACAGGTCAGCAACTGGAAGCAGTTAATTCCATAAATTAGCTGGGAGTACGCATTAGGAGTGATTTAACATGGAACGATCATATAAAGTTGGTCGTCGGTAAAGCAGATGCCAGACTGAGATTCATTGGAAGAATCCTAAGGAAGTGCAATCCGAAAACAAAGGAAGTAGGTTACAGTACTCTTGTTCGCCGACTGCTCGAATACTGTTCAGTGTGGTATCCGTACCAGAGAGGGTTGATAGAAGAGATAGAGAAGATCCAACGGTGAGCAGCGCGCTTCGTTACATGACCATTTAGTAATCGCGAAAGCGTTACGGAAATGATAGATAAACTCCAGTGGAAGACTCTGCAGGAGAGACGCTCAGTAGCTCGGTACGGGCTTTTGTTAAAGTTTCGAGAACATACCTTCACCGAGGAGTCAAGCAGTATATTGCTCCCTCCTACGTATATGTCGCGAAGAGACCATGAGGATAAAATCAGAGAGATTAGAGCCCACACAGAGGCATACCGACAATCCTTCTTTCCACCAACAGTACGAGACTGGAATAGAAGGGAGAACCGAGAGTGGTACTCAAGGTACCCTCCGCCACACACCGTCAGGTGGCTTGCGGAGTATGGATGTAGATGTAGATGTAGATGTAGAGTCAAGCGCCGGCACGCCAGTCGGGAAGGACAGGAAAGAGAAGGCTGTGAGAAGAAGTCAGCCAATGGCACAGTGGGCAGACCTCCCTCCAGGACTTCACGCGACAGCAGCGATCCCCCTGTGAAGAGGGCTTAAGCGCCGCGACCTACTGCTGACGGCCCAGTTCAATAGCAGTTTCAAGATTAGTGACTTAGTTAGCAGCGTCAACTCTAGTCACTTGTACTCTCTGTGTAGCACAGACTGGAGGTTTTTTTATACTGAAGAAGATTGATTATTTGGTATGTCGCCCTTTGCATGCGACACATCTGTGTAGTTGCCAAAGCTAAGTACTGAAATTTTGAAACTTACTGACAGATTAAAACTGAGTGCCGCACCGAGACTCGAACTCGGGACCTTTGCCTTTCGCGGGCAAGTGCTCTACCAACTGAGCTACCCAAGCACGACTCACGACCCGTCCTCACAGCTCTACTTCTGCCAGTACCTCGTCTCCTACCTTCCAAACTTCACAGAAGCTCTTCTGCGAACCTTACAGAACTAGCACTCCAGGAAGAAAGGATATTGCGGAGACATGCCTTAGCCACAGCCTAGGGGATATTTCCAGATTGATATCTCATTATTGAAATTTTCTTTTTGTAATAAAACACATTAATACCATTTGTTTGATTGTTTGTCTACCGATCCGATTGTGCAGGCTTCCTAGTCACTACGGTGAACTTAAATTTACATGATACTCTAGAGGAACACCCTCCAGAAGTCAAAAAACTTAAAATACACATATTATAATTTATTAAATTTTTGGCCAATTTTTTTCTTGTTTTTTTAGGACTGTAATTTGTTTTAGGCGTTTAGAGTTCATGGAAGTTTCGAGACGTGGGATTTTGTCCATTAAAAATACGAATTTGTTTTCGTATACATCACATGAAATGATGGATAGCTGAAAAATGTAGGTCTCAGTGGTTGTAAAGTCAAACCACCTTCGTTAAAACAACTGGTTCTTCACTTTGTGAAAGAACAAACAGTTTTGTTTGCAACGAAGACTGTTCTCTTGCATCGTTACAACTGATTGCTGTATCACACTCCTATTGATCTTTACTTTTTGCCAATTCCCTCTTGCATTCGTTGCTTAAAATGGTAATAAATATTCATTTTGTGAAAAGTTTTAAGATTATATTGTAAGTAGGCTGTTTATGTTTTCTTATTGGCAACGTTACGTAGCGCTCTGTATGAAAATCACTGGCTGTGCTGTGTGTAGTCTGTGGCTAGTTTGCATTGTTGTCTGCCATTGTAGTGTTGGGCAGCTGGATGTGAACAGCGCGTAGCGTTGCGCAGTTGGAGGTGAGCCGCCAGCAGTGGTGGGTGTGGGGAGAGAAATGGCGGAGTTTTGAAATTTGTAAGACTGGATGCCATGAACTGCTATATATATTATGACTATTAAGGTAAATACATCATTTGTTCTCTATCAAAATCTTTCATTTGCTAACTATGCCTATCAGTAGTTAGTGCCTTCCGTAGTTTGAATCTTTTATTTAGCTGGCAGTAGTGGCGCTTGTTGTATTGCAGTAGTTCGAGTAACCAAGATTTTTGTGAGGTAAGCGATTTGTGAAACGCATAGGTTAATGTTAGTCAGGGCCATTTTTTTTTTGTAGGGATTTTTGAAAGTCAGATTGCGTTGCGCTAAAAATATTGTGTGTCAGTTTAAGCACAGTCATGTACAATTTTTCAAAGGGGACGTTTCACATGTCGACCCTTAGCCGAGGATACCTCACTGGAATCTTCTGATTTTTTCTTGTAGTTTGTGTGATTAGTGTAGATTTTGTTTATTGCTAGCGCGTAATTGTAGAGAGAATCTCCTTTGTAGTTGCAGTCTTTCATTGTTGTACAGTAAAACAGTTGTGGTATGCATGTAAATTTGTACCAAGTATTTCGCAGCTGCGCTTGCAAGTAACTAGATATTTTTTTCAGTGCTATGTTAATGTGTTCTCTTATTTTTGCTCTTCAAATTGTGCTTTTCTGTGTTATCGTGTGAAATATTGTGACAATAATGGCGTGTGAAAAACGTAACACTAGGCTCCAAAGTAAACTGAGAAATAATAGTGACGACGAGCGTAGCTTATCAGCACGACTGTGTAGTGAATTAACAGACATTCAAAGTAGTAATTTGGTAACTGTGCATAGGGAAATGGAGCGGGCGTCAAATAATGGTGTAGACAGTGAAACAGGTAGTGAACAGGGAAGCATTATCGATCGATCGGTCGGCAACAGCTCGCCTCAGGAATCAGGAATGACAGAACACAATATTGCAAATACTGCAGGCTCAGGTTTTGGGTTCTCACCGTTTTCTCAATTGAATCAAGACACATTTTCCGCTTGTCAAAATGTGAATGTTGCCGGTGCAAATTCACTGCCGAAAAGCACTGAGGAACATGTTTCAGACACCAGTGCGTTTTTATTACAATTAATGCAACAAATGGGACAAAAGCTTCAAAAGTTAGACACAATGGAACAAAATCAGAGACAAACACAGCAAAAGCTTCAAAAGTTAGACACAATGGAACTAAATCTTCAAAAGTTAGACACAATGGAACTAAATCTTCAAAATTTAGACACAATGGAACAACACCAGAGACAAACACAGCAACAGTTAGACGCAATGGAACAAAATCTTCACACCACGCTTGACCAAACACGTGAAGATTTAACTACTGAGTTACATAAAATCGAATCTAAATGTCAAAAAGTCTGTAACGACGTAAAAACACAAATTTGTGAGCATTTTCAACCTATTTTTTCGCGGCATGAAAATGCATTACAGAATCACGAAGCAGCCATAAAAGAACTGCAAATTATTGTTCATGAAAATCATGAGACCTTGCAAGCTAAAACTGACTCAGTTGCATCTACCGATTCGGTTACTCAACTTGCAAAAACTCAGGAAAACTTAAAGGACACAGTAGATACTCCGGAAATTGGTTCAGAAAGACACATGGAGCAAATTGGTTCATTATCAGAGAAAGTAGTTGAACTTTCGGATCAGCCAAATAATTTATCTACGAAAGTAGATGATAATCTGAATGACACAAAACCGTAGTCTTTGATGACACAGAAGAGTGCGATCAAATTAGGAAATTCAAACAAATTCAGAATCAAATTAATACGCAACACCAAAGAGAAATCCGGGAAGTACAAGATCAGCTGACACAAGTAATACAAAAATTACATATTTCAGAGGACACTCGCGCTCCAACACGAGAAGTAGGGACTGTTAGTGTCTGCACGTATGTTAATAATTCAGCAAGGGACTGGATAACAGCATTGCTGGTTCTAAGGACAATTTCAAAAACTTGGTGAGTGCACAAGTGGTGGTTTATGGACTTGCTATATTGTCCGCAAGACTCTTCGATGGTGATTGTGCAACTGCACAGTCACAACGGATGGCTGCTAGCCATCTCTACAAGGACTACAGTGGGTCTGCATCTTTGATGGCCCACCATTACCATTATTTCAACAAGGACCACAGTGGGTCTGCACCTCTTATGGCCCACCAATACCATAATCTCTACCAGGACTACAGTGGGTCTACTCTGTGCTGACCTACCTACCAATATTCTTCAAAACTTCGACTGACTCTGCTGTGGGTTTGCTCTGTTGTGGCCCATTACCTGTCTGCATGTCAAGAGTTGGAAGGACAACACTACTTCAAGACTGCATGGAAATCCACTACTTTCCACTACTTCCATGTGCATTCTCTTTTGCTGCTCAGACGTAAAAAAAAAAAAAAAAAAAAAAAAAAAAAAAACACTGCAATTTTACTGTGATGAATGATCAGGACTGTCTTTATGGACTGTGAGAAAATTTTAGCTTTTGACCAACATTGTATCAATAAGTGTGTGCATTTGATATCTTTGTTATTGTAATTATGAAAAATTTTATCAAATCTTTATTGGCCACTGCCCAAGACAATTTGTAAAATTTTTTGTGGGGAGCATGGGGGCTATGTAAGTAGGCTGTTTATGTTTTCTTATTGGCAACGTTACGTAGCGCTCTGTATGAAAATCACTGGGTGTGCTGTGTGCAGTCTGTGGCTAGTTTGCATTGTTGTCTGCCATTGTAGTGTTTGGCAGCTGGATGTGAACAGCGCGTAGCGTTGCGCAATTGGAGGTGAGCCGCCAGCAGTGGTGGATGTGGGGAGAGAAATTGCTATTAAGGTAAATACATCATTTGTTCTCTATCAAAATCTTTCATTTGCTAACTATGCCTATCAGTAGTTAGTGCCTTCTGTGGTTTGAATCTTTTATTTAGCTGGCAGTAGTGGCGCTCGCTGTATTGCAGTAGTTCGAGTAACCAAGATTTTAGTGAGGTAAGCGATTTGTGAAACGCATAGGTTAATGTTAGTCAGGGCCATTTTTTTTGTAGGGATTTTTGAAAGTCAGATTGCGTTGCGCTAAAAATATTGTGTGTCAGTTTAAGCACAGTCATGTACAATTTTTCAAAGGGGACGTTTCAATATTCCAAAGCAAAAATATCCCCTTAAAGTAACTGTTTACGTTCTGCTAATTTCTTCCCCTACTCGTTGGTTATTATGATAAAGTGAGGGTATCATCTGGAGTGACCCAGGGAAGTGTGGTATGTCCGCTGTTGTTTGCTATCGACGTAAATGATCTTTTGGATTGGGTGGATAGCAATGTGCAGCTGTTTGATGATGATGCTGTGGTATACGGGAAGGTGTCGTCGTTGAGTGACTGTAGGAGGATACAAGATAGACAGGATTTATGATTGGTGTAAAGAATGGCAGCTAACTCTAAATATAGATAAATATAAATTAATGCAGATGAATAGGAAAAAGAATCCTGTAATGTTTGAATACTCCATTAGTAGTGTAGCGCTTGACACAGTCACGTCGATTAGATATTTGGTGGTAACATTGCAGAGCGATATGAAGTGGGACGAGCATGTAATGGCAGTTGTGGGGAAGGCGGATAGTCGTCTTCGGTTCATTGGTAGAATTTTGGAAATATGTGGTTCATCTGTAAAGGAGACCGCTTATAAAACACTAATACGACCTATTCTTGAGTACTGCCCGACCGAGCGTTTGGGATCCCTATCAGGTCGGATTAAGGGAGGACATAGAAGCAATTCAGAGGCGGGCTTTGTTACTGGTAGGTTTGATCATCACGCGGGTGTTACAGAAATGCTTCAGGAACTCGGATGGGAGTCTCTAGAGGAAAGGAGGCGTCCTTTTCGTGAATCGCTATTGAGGAAATTTAGAGAACCAGCATTTGAGGCTGACTGCAGTACAGTTTTACTGCCGCCAACTTACATTTTGCAGAAAGACCACAAAGGTAAGATAAGAGAGATTAGGGTTTGTACAGAGGCATATAGGCAGTCATTTTTCCCTCACTCTGTTTGGGAGTGGAACAGGGAGAGAAGATGCTAGTTGTGGTACGAGGTACCCTCCGCCACGCACCGTATGGTGGATTTCGGAGTATGTATGTAGATGTAGATGTAGATAATTTTGTTAAAAAAGTTGAAAATTGTATTTCTTTTCGTATTTTTGTACTCATGAATTTTTGATGCATACGTTTCTACATGTACTCTGATGGCATTTGATTTCTGTTCTGTCTCTCTTGTTACAGGTAGCGTAATTTAGGAGTCCTGCTGGTACAAGCCGCCCATGCAGCTGAAAGCGCAACGTGATGTGATGGCTTCATGAGACGCGGGCGACATTTTCGAAGTGCCTGCGATCGCATTCCCCAGGAGCGAAGAGCATCAACGGACGCCATGGAAAGTTTAAAGAGACTGGCAGTGTTGATGACAAGGCAAGAAGTGATACATCTAGAGCGAGTGACGGCATTATCGATAAAGAGTGTACAGCGTTTCAACGCAGTCCGCCGAAATCGATGTGTCCTGTTCCCAGAGGGCATGCCTCAGAACTCTGTGGTGAAATTTTTGCACAAACAGTTGCATTTACATACATACAAAGTGCATCTGCTGCAAGCATTCCAAATGATAGCCAGTGGATATACTGTCGAAGATAATGCTCCTAAAGAAGTTACTAAACACAACCTTCCGAAATTCCTTCACCAAAGAAGACGAAGTAAATATTCCAGAACTAGCGTCAAGAACAGCTGCCTACGTGAGTAACTTAGAGGCAGATGTCCTCGGAATAGTCAAGCAACTGAAATTAGTTAATAAAATCAAATCTTCTGGTCACGACTGTACACCAATTACGTTCCTTTCAGAGTATGCGGATTCAATAGCTCTAAATTTAATAACCATATACAACCGCTCGCTCGACGAAAGATCCGTCCCAAAGACTGGAAAGCTGCACAGGTCACACCAATATTCAAGAAAGACAGTAGCAGTAATCCACTAAATTAGAGGCCCAAATCATTAACATTGATGTGCAGCAGTATTTTGAAACATATATTCTGTACGAACATTATGAATTACCTCGAAGAGAGTAGTCTATTGACATACAGTCAATACGGATTTTGGAAACATCGTTCTTGTGAAACACAACCACCTCTTCACTCACGCGAAGTGCTGAGTGCTATTGACAAGGGACTTAAAATTGATTCCTTATTTCTACATTTCCAGAAGCCTTTTGGCACTGTGCGACACAAGCGAATTGTAATCAAATTGCGCGCTATGGAATATCGTCTCAATTATGCGACTGTATTCATGATTTCCTTTCAGAGAGGACACAGTTCGTATTAATTGATGGAAAGTCATCAAGAGAAACAGAAGTGATATCTGGCATTCCCCAAGCTAGTGTTATAGGCCTTCTGCTGTTTCTTACCTATATACATGATATAGGAGACAATCTGAGCAGCCATCTTAGGTTGTTTGCAGATGATGATGTCGTTCATCATCTAGTAAAGAAGATCAAAACCCGACTGCAAAATGATTTAGAAGAACTACATGAATGGTGCGAAAATTGGAAGTTGACGCTAAACAATGAAAAGTGTGAGGTCATCCACATGAGTTATAAAAGGAATCCGTTAAACTTCGGTTACATGATAAATCAGTCAAATCTGAAGGCCGTAAATTCCACTAAATACCTAGGAATTACAGTTACGAACCGCTTAAATTGGAAATAACGCATGGACAACGTTGTGGGGAAGGCAAACCAAAGACTGCGTTTTATTGGTAGGACACTTAGGAAATGTAACAGATCTACTAAAGAGATTGTCTACATTAGGCTTGTCCGTCCTTTTTTGGGGTACTGCTGCGCTGTCTGGAGTCCCTACCAGAAAGGTTCAAATGGTTCAAATGGCTCTGAGCACTGTGGGACTTTACATCTTAGGTCATCAGTCCCCTAGAACTTAAAACTACTTAAACCTAACTAACCTAAGAACATCACAAACATCCATGCCCGAGGCAGGACTCGAACCTGCGACCGTAGCAGTCCCGCGGTTCCGGACTGAAGCGCCTAGAACCACTCGGTCACCGCGGCCGGCTCTACCAGACAGGACTAGCTGTGTACTTCAAGAAAGTTCAAAGAATAGCAGCACATTTTGTGTTGTTGTTGTTGTTGTTGTGGTCTTCAGTCCTGAGACTGGTTTGATGCAGCTCTCCATGCTGCTATATCCTGTGCAAGCTTCTTCATCTCCCAGTACCTGATGCAATCTACATCTTTCTCTATCTGTTTAGTACGATTTTTACCCTCCACGCTGCCCTCCAATACTAAATTTGTGATCCATTGATGCCTCAGAACATGTCCTACCAACCGATCCCTTCTTCTAGTCAAGTTGCGCCACAAACGTCTCCCCAATCCTGTTCAATACCTCCTCATTAGTTATATGATCTCCCCATCTAATGTTCATCATTCTTCTGTAGAACCACATTTCGAAATCCTCTATTCTCTTCTTGTCCAAATAGGGGAGAGACTGTCACGGACATGATATACAATTTGTGATCGACATAATTAAAACAATGACGTTTCTCGTTGAAGCGAGATGTTCTCAGAAAATTTCAAACTTTGTCCTCTGAATGCGAAAATATATTTTTGATGCAGACCTACATAGGCAGATACGATCATGATGATAAAATGACGGAACTCAGTGCTCGCACGAAAGATATAGGTGTTCATGTTTGCCGCACGCTGTCCGAGAGCGTATTAATAGAGAATTATCGTGAAGGTGGTTCGATGAACCCTCTGCCAGACACTTAAGGGTGATTTGGAGATTATCCATGTAGATGTAGATATTTGATGAGTTTGCTAGGTACGTGCAGGTAGGATTCTATGCGGAGAACGACTACCTTATTACTGCTTGTTTTTCTGATGACGCGACGTTTCACATCTCCAGGACGGTTTAATGGACAACAAAGTTATTCGACCATTCTTTTTCACTGAGTATACCATTATGGCAACATGAACATGTTGCTTCTTTACCTTGCGTTACAGAAATTTTAACTGTAGGCAGTGTTTCATCAAGATGGTGCAGCGCCGCACTGTGGTTATTTATTAGCTAGTTCTTGGATGAAATCTTCCCAAACAGAGATAATGCTAGAGACGGTCCAATATCATAGCCACCACGTTTATGAGACAAAGCCCCAGTTCGCTTTTTATGAGGTACTTAAGAATAAAGTGTTCATTTCTTTCAAGCCGGCCGCGGTGGCCGAGCGATTCTAGGTGCTTCAGTACGAAACCGCGCTGCTGCTACGGTCGCAGGTTCTAATCCTGCCTCGGGCATGGATGTGTGTGATGTCCTTAGGTTAGTTAGGTTTAAGTAGTTCTAAGTTCTAGGGGACTGATGACCTCAGATGTTAAGTCCCATAGTGCTCAGAGCCATTTGAACCATTTGAAACATTTCTTTCAAATACTCATAGGTTGTTACACTACTGGTCATTAAAATTGCTACACCAAGAAGAAATGCAGATGATAAACGGGTATTCATTGGACAAATATATTATACTAGAACTGACATGTGATTACATTTTCACGCAATTTGGGTGCATAGATCCTGAGAAATCTGTACCCAGGAACAACCACCTCTAGCCGTAATAACGGCCTTGATACGCCTGGGCATTGAGTCAAACAGAGCTTGGATGGCGTATGCAGGTACAGCTGCCCATCCAGCTTCAACACGATACCACAGTTCATCAAGAGTAGTGACTGGCGTATTGTGACGAGCCAGTTGCTCGGCCACCATTGACCAGACGTTTTCAATTGGTGAGAGATCTGGAGAATGTGCTTGCCAGGACAGCAGTCGAACATTTTCTGTATCCAGAAAGGCTCGTATAGGACCTGCAACATGCGGTCGTGCATTATCCTGCTGAAATGTAGGGTTTCGCAGGGATGAATGAAGGGTAGAGCCACGGGTCGTAACACATCTGAAATGTAGTTTCCACTGTTCAAAGTGCCGTTAATGCGAACAAGAGGTCATCGAGACGTGTAACCAATGGCACACCATACCATCACGCCGGGTGTTACGCCAGTATGGCGATGACGAATACACGCTTCCAATGTGCATTCTTAGCGATGTCGCCAAACACGGATGCGACCATCATGAAGCTGTAAACAGAACCTGAATTAATCCGAATAAATGACGTTTTGCCATTCGTGCACCCAGGTTCGTCGTTGAGTACACCATCGCAGGCGCGCCTGTCTGTGATGCAGCGTCAAGGGTAACAGCAGCCATGGTCTCCGAGCTCATAGTCCATGCTGCTGCAAACGTCGTCGAACTGTTCGTGCAAATGGTTGTTGACTTGCAAACATCCCCATCTGTTGACTCAGCGATCCAGACGTTGCTGCACGGTCCGTTACAGCCATGCGGATAAGATGCCTGTCATCTCGACTGCTAGTGATACGAGGCCGTTGGGATCCAGCACGGCGTTCCGTATTACCCTCCTGCTAACAGTCATTGGATCTCGACCAGCGCGAGCAGCAATTTCGAGATACGTTAAACCGCAATCGCGATAGCCTACAATCCGATCTTTATCAAAGTCGGAAACGTGATGGTACGCATTTCTCCTCCTTACACGAGGCATCGCAACAACGTTTCACCAGGCAACGCCGGTGAACTGCTGTTTGTGTATGAGAAATCGGTTGGAAACGTTCCTCATGTCAGCACGTTGTAGGTGTCGCCATCGGCGCCAACCTTGTGTGAATGCTCTGAAAAGCTAATCATTTGTATATCACAGCATCCTCTTCCTGTCGGTTAAATTTCGCGTCTGTAGCACGTCATTTTCGTGGTGTAGCAATTTTAATGGCCAGTAGTGTAATATATGTTTCTGTCATCGACACATTTGTGACTCATATGTAACAACTGGTTGTACAAGAGAGTAGTATACATTTAACTTGGTTATTCGTGTATTTAGAGAATTCTTAAATACCTGTAAGTTTGCATAATAAGACCTCTTTCCTGCTTGTATCCTTCGTCTAATGTATTGTTTCATATTATTATCGCTGGTCAAGAGCACATCTAGATAATAGGAGATAGATTTAAAACATATATTAGACGCCTTCAGGTCATGTGGTGTTCTCCAAGCCTTGGAATTGGACATTATCTTGTATTTTGCTTGTTACCGTTTACAGTAAGTCCAATTTTGCTCCTCCTGATTCCGTGACTTCGTACATCTCTTGCTGCTATTGCAATATCAGTATTATCTTCCATGCCACAACGAAATAAGATTATGTATATCTGCGTGTCTATATCTATGTGACTACCCTGCAATTCACACATACAGGTTTGGAAAAGGGTTCACAGAACGACTTTAAGGTTATTTCTCGACCATTTCACTCTCGAATAGAACGTGTGATTGCTACTTCCGCTATGTTTTCAACCAAGTATTTCAACATTCAGAAATGGACGTTTGTGACTGAAATTACTTGAAAAGATCTAGTCCCAACGAAAATCGCCGTTTTTTATTCATTGCCACTGCAACTTGATCATACCGTGCTGATGATGGCAATTACGAGGGTATTTCGGAAAGTAAAGGTGCACCGCACGCCAGAGGAACAGAAGAGTTTTGGCGAGCAAGTTGGCAACACTGGTGTTAACCTTGAACCGTTAGCTTTCTCCTCGCGGTCGTTCTTCAGTTGAACGGTGCTTCTGGTTGGAGTAGGTCTGCACCGATTCAGAATCCCGCCAAATGCGAAGTGCGCTCCGTAATAAGTTTTCTTCATGGAAAAGGTCAGCGACCAGCGGATATTCACAAAGAAATTGTTTCTGTTTATGGAAACATTATGAATCGACAAAATGTAACGAAATGGTGCCGTCACTTCTCTGATGGTAGGACCGACGTTCGTGACGAACAAAGAACAGGTCGGCCGTCTGTGATCTCTGATGCCCTTCTTCGGAGAACGGAGTAAGCAATTCGTGCGAATAGATGTCTCACATTGAACTAATTGCATCAGATCATACCAGACGTGTCAATGACAACTCTTTATGACGTTGTGACTGTCAAGTTAGGGTAGAAATTGTGTGCGCGCTGGGTTCCAAAACTGTTAACGGAAGAACACAAAAAGAAAAGGATGGGCTTTGCACTCGACTTCCTCACACGCTATGCTGAAGCAGGTGATGAATTCCTTGATCACATTGTGACAGGTGACGAGACGTGGCTTTATCACCATACACTTGAATCTAAGCAACAATCAATGCAATGGCGCCATTCGAATTCACCAAAAGCCAAGAATTGCAAAACGTCGATTTCAGCAAAGAAAATCATGGCTTCTGTTTTTTGAGACAGACAAGGCATTCTTCTGTTGGAATTTATGCCTCCTGGAACGACAATTAATGCTGCTGCATATTCCCAGACTTCGAAACGTCTTCGAAGGGCAATTCAAAACAAACGCAGGGGAATGCTGACAGGTGGAGTCTGTTTGCTTCATGACAATGCTTGGCCTCACACAGCGCTCGTAACCAAAGCACTACTCGTACAATTCAAATGGGACGTATTGGACCATCCGCCATACAGCCCGGACCTTGCGCCCACCGACTTCCATGTCTTCCGTTACCTGAAGTCACATCCTGGTGGAAAATCATTCCACGACGATGAAGAGATCAGAGATGAAGTTGAAATGTGGTTCCGACAACAGGTGGCAACCTTCTATGACTGTGGGATACAAAAGCTTGCGCACCGACTTAACAAATGTTTGGATAACGGGGGTGATTATGTCGAGAAATAACAAATAATCCAGTTAATAAGATGTAACTGACGTTTTCTAAATAAATGTTCTATTTAAGGACTGCGAATCATTGTATCTTTACTTTTAGAAATCCCCTCGTAATTCCATATGGACTGAAACTTTAACCATTTAACAGCCGTATGTGATGAAGTATCTGCACAAAGGTTGACAAATTTATGACTGGTGCTTCAGTGTGAAACACATTCCAGTCACGTCACTATATGTGACATTTGCTCATTAGTATTTGTCTAGCTGTGTGGTAACGAACCAAGATGTTCCTTTCAGTGCTCGCCCCCCCCCCCCCCCTTCCCTAAACTGCCGAGTTTTATTAGATTTCATTGCGCTCTTTGTGCCGCCACAGGACGTCACGCAGCCGCCGTACATTAATACCCGCGCCACTGCGCGGCACACATGGTTGAGCAGGTCGGTGCTCGCGACACAGACGATGCCTAGCCATTCTTCACAGAGCAGCAAGCAGTCCGAGGAGTGTGGTTTTGGACGGCGAGCTAGGATCAACCAGGATTTAGCTGCACTCTCGACTGCCGTAGTGGACGGCAACGACAAGGAAGAGGCTGTTGGCCGGAGACTTGCTGCACTATGTCACCAAAAGTATCCGGACACCCCCAAAAACATACGTTTCTCATATGAGGTGCATGAGATCAGCCTTCTGCATGACGAGAGAGGTATACAATAAAAAGAATATATCCACAGAGGCAAAGATAAGCCACTACAAGACAACGGTGAGACAATGACACTAGGAAGAAATGGGCCAGAGCAACTAGAGAAAGAAGAGAGGAAAATACTGAAAAAATACTAGTTCCCAAAAGAGGTGGAGAGAGGTGGAAGCGAAGACATAGGGAAGAATTGTACCGGGACATGAGAACAATATCCGGGGAAATCAGACTCAAAAGGGCAAGGTTTGCTGGGCATGTAGTTAGGATGAGTATGGACAGAATGACGAAGAGAGTGTGGGAAACAACAGGGAGGACAAGGGGAAAGACAGGAACCAAGCGGTTTGTTGAACTTCGGGAGGACTGGTTGGAATTGGGGAACAAGGTCGAAGGAAAGGAAAATTGGAGGAACAAATATACGCCGACAAATATGCCGGAGATCAATGACAGACAAGAACACAGGAAAAGATTATAAAGTCGCCAGTGGAGCCGCCAGGAGAAACGGAAGAAGAGCGGGAGAGGAGAAGAGAAAGAATGAAGAGGTTCTGGGAGAAGAAGAGGAAAATGCAGTCCACGAAGGGGCTACTCGTGGTCCTACAGAGGCCGTAACGCAAGAAGAAGAAGAAGAAGAAGTGCATTGTGCTGCCACCTACTGCCAGGTACTCCACATCAGCGACCTCAGTAGTCGTTAGTCATCGTGAGAGAGCAGCATGGGGCGCTCCGCGGAACTCACGGACTTCGAACGTGGTCACGTCTGCACGTCTGTACGCGAGATTTCCACACTGCTAAACATCCCTAGCTCCACTGTATCCGATATGATAGTGAAGTGGAAACTTGAAGCGACACGTACAACACAAAAGCGAACAGGCCGACCTCGTCTGTTGACTGACAGAGACCGCCGACAGTTGAAGAGGGTCGTAAGTGTAATAGGCAGACATCTATCCAGACCATCGCACAGGAATTCCAAACTGCATCCGGATCCACTGCAAGTACTGGGCAGGAGGTGAGAAAACTTGGATTTCACGGCTGAGCAGCTGCTCATAAGCCACACATCACGCCGGTGAATGCCAAACGACGCCTCGCTTGATGTAAGGAGCGTAAACATTGGACGACTGAACAGTGGAAAATCGTTGTGTGGAGTGACAAATCACGGTACACAACGTGGCGCTCCGATGGCAGGGTGTGGGTGTGGGAATGCCCGGTGAACGTCATCTGCAAGCGTGTGTAGTGCCAACAGTAAAATTCGGAGGCGGTGGTATTATGGTGTGGTCGTGTTTTTCGTGGAGGGGCTTATACTCCTTGTTTTGCGTTGCACTATCACAGCACACGCCTACATTGATGTTTTAAGCACCTTCTTGCTTCCCACTGTTGAAGAGCAATTTGGGAATGGCGATTACATCTTTGAACACGATCGAGCACCTGTTCATAATGCACGGCCTGTGGCGGAGTGGTTCCACGACTATAACATCCCTGTAATGGACTGGCCTGCACGTAGTCCTGACTTGACTGCTATAGAACACCTTTCGGGTGTTTAGGAACGCCGACTTCGCGCCAGGCCTCACGAACCAATATCGATGCCTCTCCTCAGTGCAGCACTCCATGAAGAATGGACTGCCATTCTCCAAGAAACGTTCCAGCACCTGATTGAACATATGCCTCCGAGAGTGGAAGCTGTCATCAGGCTAAGGGTGGGCCAATACCACACTGTACTCCAGCATTACCGATAGCAAGTATCTTCAGCCAGGTGTCCGGATACTTTTGATCACATAGTGCATACCGCGAGATCGAGCGCAGTTTGCTTTTGTTCTATCTGGCAGGTTGTTACCTGCAGCGAGTGGGATTGCCTGTATGAGTGTGTTGCTAGACAGAACTCTTTTTCTCTTGTGCAGGAGGTCTGCAGGTGTTATTAAGTTGTGTGCGCTGCTGTGTGTACTGAGTGAATTCAGCCTGATAAGAACACATTATATACCCGGTACTTGCCTTACACTGTGCTTCATATCTATATGAAGATGATATATGTTCTTTCGGACATATCCGAAAGAACAGTCACCATCTTCATATAGTTAAGGCTAACCGGCCATTGATCTTCTTCTTCTGTGTTGCATGCACTCGCATTGCCCGAACTCTTGCGGGACTCGGTAAGATTGTCTGCCGCGAGTAATGAGTTAATGGGCAGGGGCACTACAAATGTACTGTGTGGACATTAAGTTGGGAATGTGGGTCTCACGGGGAGCGTGCAAGGGACAAATCCCTGCAGTCGCACTATCCTCTGTCCCCTCGGTGGATCAGATGGATAGAGCGTCTGCCATGTAAGCAGGAGATCCCGGGATCGAGTCCTAGTCGGGGCACACACTTTCAACTATCCCCGTTGACATATATCAACGCCTCTCGCAGCTTAGGATCTTGATTTAATTGTCATTTCGTGTTTCATATCTGTCAATTCTCGATTTCTTAAGTTTTTCAGATGCGTATTCTTCTGTCCACTGGATTTCATGTCATTCGTTTTTGCTTTATGTTCTATGCAATCAGCCCGCTCCTTATTTAACTGTGCAGGTGATGCTTATTTGGATTGTATTTTTATTATAAAATTTCTCTTAAAGATGTGATGTAGTACTTGTTTCTTGCATAACGGTTTTGTGTGTAGCTTTTAATATGTATGTGTTTTAAATCATTTTTTTTTATTACGAAGTGGCGTTGATACTTCATGTGTTTTCACTGTAGTAAAATTTCATAGTGTTACGTGAGCATTTTGGTGTTGAGTAAATTGTTCTTGTTGAGTAGCTACAAAGCCGATTTGTTTGCCCATCATGTAACAGTTTTGGTCTGAATAAAGTAACTTAAATTTGTAAACTGTGATATTTTTTATGAGTAAGTGTTCAGAACTTGTGTAAATAAAATAAAAATTATTTTAGTGAGGAGCAAGGATCATCAAAGCTCAATCCAGTCCTACCACTCCCTCTAGCGGCATACTCCTTTTATTAAATTCCTATTTTCTTTTCTCAGTCACCCTGTCTGTGGGAGGGGGTATTATAATTTGTTCAGACGTTTCATCTCAGGGACACCAAACGAAATGGAGGTGTTGCATTTTGGTATGCCAGCTGTTGGTGATAAAAGCAGTCTGAGGGTGGATATTGGACAAAGGGATTTTAAGCAAACGGTGACGAACATGCCCGCCCCCAGTTGCGTCACATTCACTGCCTAGTATGCTTGTGTTGCTGAATAATCAACCGCACAACGGATATGGCCCAACAAATAAGGTAATTTATGATTTGGTGTAACGAATAACGCAAGATTTAACAAGCACTTCAGGGAAGGGACCGCAACGGAAATCACTCAAAGCGAAATCGTACTGTGCACCTTTCATTCTCTCCACTGATTTCCTTAAATAATTTATAATACTGTATGTGTTGTTGTTGTGGTCTTCAGTCCTGAGACTGGTTTGATGCAGCTCTCCATGTTACCTTATCCTGTGCAAGCTTCTACATCTCCCAGTACTTACTGCAACCTACATCCTTCTGAATCCGCTTAGTGTATTCGTCTCTTGGTCTCTCTCTACGATTTTTACCCTCCACGCTGCCCTCCAGTACTAAATTGGTGATCCCTTGATGCCTCAGAACATGTCCTACCTACAGATCCCTTCTTCTAGTCAAGTTGTGCCATAAACTTCTCTTCTCCCCAATCATATTCAATAATTCATCATTTGTTATGTGATCTACCCATCTAATCTTCAGCATTCTTCTGTAGCACCACATTTCGAAAGCTTCTATTCTCTTCTTGTCCAAACTATTTATCGTCCATGTTTCACTTCCATACATGGCTACACTCCATACAAATACTTTCAGAAACGACTTCCTGACACTTAAATCTATACTCGATGTTAACAAATTTCTCTTCTTCAGAAAAGCTTTCCTTGTCATCGCCAGTCTACATTTTATATCTTCTCTACTTCGACCATCATCAATTATTTTGTTCCCCACATAGCAAAACTCCTTTACTACTTTAAGTGTCTCATTTCCTAATGTAATTCCCTCAGCATCACCCTACTTAATTCGACTACATTCCATTATTCTCGTTTTGCTTTTGTTGATGTTCATCTTATATCCTCCTTTCGAGACACTGTCCATTCCGTTCAACTGCTCATCCAAATTCTTTGCTGTCTCTGACAGAATTACAATGTCATCGGTGAAGCTCAAAGTTTTTATTTCTTCTCCATGGATTTTAATACCTACTCAGAATTTTTCTTTTGTTTCCTTCACTGCTTGCTCAATATACAGATTGAATAACATCGGGGAGAGGCTACAACCCTGTCTCACTCATTTCCCAACCACTGCTTCCCTTTCATGCCCCTCGACTCTTATAACTGCCATCTGGTTTCTGTACAAATTGTAAATAGCCTTTCGCTCCCTGTATTTTACCCCTGCCACCTTTAGAATTTGAAAGAGAGTATTCCAGTCAACATTGTCAAAAGCTTTCTCTAAGTCTACAAATTCTAGAAACGTACGTTTGTCTTTCCTTAATCTATTTTCTAAGACAAGTCTTAGGGTCAGTATTGCCTCACGTGTTCCAATATTTCTACACAATCCAAACTGATCTTCCCCGAGGCCGACTTCTATCAGTTTTCCCATTCGTCTGTAAAGGACTCGCGTTAGTATTTTGTAATGTTGTTGCTTAATTTGAGGTGTAAGCGGTGCTGATATTCAAGATAGTAAAAGCGGGTTAAAAGCTGTGACCTGTCTGGGGAAGTTAACCTTACATTACTGCGCAACTGTTTCACCAGGTATCCAGTCTAGCTAACCAAATTCCCAACCAGACTAACATTAATTATAATGTTTTAATAGTCATACAGCAACCGGTGATATATATATATATATATATATATATATATATATATATATATATATATAAGAAAATTTAAATAAAAAAAATAAATCAGTTTATATTTGGCCATTTATTTTAACATTTAAAATTTCAGCATATTAAACTTAATTCATAACTGGTGCCTTGTTTAGGATTGTGAAAATGTGAGTTTCTAATCTTACAGAACACATAAAACATGGAGCCAAGATTGGGAGACTGCATACAACACTGCATTCATAAAATAACACACGAAGAACGTTGAAACGTATGCAAGAGGGAATTAACCACAACCAACCGATTCAATTTTCACCCAAAGAAGTTACGTTCGTAGCACAATCCTGTCCGTCATGTAATTACCACACACTGGTATACTAAATTCATACTAACTCTCTGTGAAATCTTCCGGAAAAGAATAGCTGAGGGCTACTTTGATGATTACACCACATGCTACACGTGGTCAACTTGGTTTACACAAAGCGTGTAGCTCCACATTAATTTTGATAATTAAAATAAATTAGATCGAAAAGCAATTTACAAAAGAAAAACCTCGAACTGGTTACTATCGTCTTACTATTAACCTGATGGGTCAAACAATTGTATAAGCACCTGGTACTGGTCTCACAAAGTACACCCCACGTGGGTTGAACATGAAGAAAAGTTGCTATATTGAAAAATATTGTCAAGACGAGACTTCATAATCTCACGCACATTCGCATTTAAGATTTATGATCTTAGTTAAAGTTACAGATCATCAACACTTGGTTCCACTTTGTTCACAAAGTAGTGACAAAGCAACTACTGGAAGATATTCTGAAATTCACACTCGAATTACACTGCATTGTCATTTAAGATAACATTAGATATTTTAGATCTAAACCTGAAATAAAGGTGATTAAATTTTCAGTTAGGCTGAGCTTAAGAAATCCATTGTCCTACGGACTTAGCAGACACGCGCTTAGCCGGATATCTTACCACTTCAGACGCTCGCCGGGGACAGACTGCCGTGGGCCCCTACAGAGGGTGCTTCACAGATACAAACGGAAGTGACCAGAGAGGCAACTCCCTATACCAACATGACAAGGGGCGGACAGGGCCATACCAAGTATAGAAACCTCTTTGCTTTTAGAAAGCGTAGCTACCTGTTCAGACGTTGGTCCTACTCTAGCAGACAGGCTTGTCTGCTACCATCGAGCATGCAACTAGAAACACATTTGCTCATTCATCCTTTCACACAGAAGGGAAGGGGGATCACAGTATCTTATCATATACGGTATATAAAAGAAAGCGAATGTAGGTTCCGTATGAGACTGTGTGACATGAATTACATAAACTGTGTTTTAAAGTGTAGTACTGTGACAGATCGTTCTTGTTCATGTGTAAAAGTTAAACGTTCCATTGCTCAGTCTCCTTCCAGATAGTCAGAAACATCACAGTAAATTTAGAAGAGGAATTTATGCCGTAAATGACAACAGATTTAAGAAATTATCATGAAAGGAATCCAACAGAGACCTTTCAATTTTACAGCTGTGATTTATTAAACTGATAGTTCGGTAATTTATCTGTCAACACCTGCTTTCTTTGGGATTGGAATTATTATATTCTTCTTGAAGTCTCAGGGAATTTCGCCTGTCTCATACATTTTGCTCACCAGATGGTAGAGTTTTGTCAGGACTGGCTCTCCCAAGGCCGTCAGCAGTTCTAATGGAATGTTGTCTATTCCCGGGGCCTTGTTTCGACTTAGGTCTTTTAGTGCTCTGTCAAACTCTTCACGCAGTATCGTATCTCCCATTTCATCTTCATCTACATCCTCTTCCATTTCCATAATATTGTCCTCAAGAACATCGCCCTTGTATGACCCTCAATATACTCCTTCCACCTTTCTGCTTTTCCTTCTTTGGTTAGAACTGGGTTTCCATCTGAGCTCTTGATATACATACAAGTGGTTCTCTTTTCTCCAAAGGTCTCTTTAATTTTCCTGTAGGCAGTATCCATCTTACCTAGTGAGATAAGCCTCTACATCCTTACATTTGTCCTCTAGCCATGCCTGCTTAGCCATTTTGCACTTCCTGTCGATCTCATTTTTGAGACGTTTGTATTCCTTTTTGCCTGCTTCATTTACTGCACTATAATACTGCGTATGGACTGACTTTTCGGGAGTAGGTGCATGTGGGCGGACGGAAAGTGGTGTGGGTGGGGGGGGGGGGTGGAGGGGGGGTAGCAAAATTACTTACTTTATTTATTTAAGCTATAACGTAAGATTGCCACTGACAATACTTTGAAGTACATTTATGAAATAAAACTCATACCACAAACAGGGGCGCTAGACCATAACTGGTTACTGAACAGGGTTCCCTTAACGTAACCTCATTGTGGAGCTAAGTACATGGATCTTTGGTTTGTGGGATCAGAATTGCATTAGAAATATCAAACATCCAAACTGGAGAGTAAAAGACCTGTAAATCAAACACATTCGTACATGAGAAGAGCGTGCAAAAATTTATTCTGCCTTCTGCTACTAGCAACGCAAATAGAGAATAAACGGAGAGGAGCAATGGACGCCGTTACGTCAAGGACACGAGTTCATGAAGATTTTGTTAAAAATCAGGAAAATGCTTAACGAACAATAATGCTCTGCGGATACAGGTATTCGTTCAGGACAGAATTTCACACACCACAAAATGTATAGCAATGCTGTCAAAAAGCTACGTGATCACGAAAGCGCTGGGTTCTAATACATAAAGATCATGATGAACACAAAGGATCCCCCTTGAAAATGGAACTAAACTCTACACAACATTCTCCTCTCGACATATGGTATATTAAACAAACAAATTTAGTGAAAATACTTAAGGCTCCGGACTCTGGGCACGTGAAGTGATGTCTCAAGTTCGACCAAAGCACTGGTCGTCGAATTACTCTCATTCACAGAATCAAAATATGGGATCTCGAAACGTTTCCCTAATTGAAAAAAGGCTGAAATAGGATGGATTAAACACTTTGTAACACTTATATCGATTAGGGGTAACTGTGTATCTGAAATTTATGAAGTGTGCATTCTATGTTGTCTGAACTTCTTGACGTATGGCAAGAAAATTAGTTCAGTAATGTACATATGAAAAAAGCGAAAGAATATGTTGACATTTTGAATTACTAATTCCAATCCCAAAGAAAGCAGGTGGTGACAGATGTGAAAATTCCCGAATTATCAGTTTAATAAGTCACGGCTGCAAAATACTAACGCGAATTCTTTACAGACGAATGGAAAAACTGGTAGAAGCCGACCTCGGGGAAGATCAGTTTGGATTCCTTAGAAATGTTGGAACACGTGAGGCAATACTGACCCTACGACTTATCTTAGAAGAAAGATTAAGGAAAGGCAAACCTACATTTCTAGCATTTGTAGACTTAGAGAAAGCTTTTGACAATGTTGTCTGGAATACTCTCAAATTCTGAAGGTGGTAGGGGTAAAATACAGAGAGCGAAAGGCTATTTATAATTTGTACAGAAACCAGATGGCAGTTATAAGAGTCGAGGGACATGAAAGGGAAGCAGTGGTTGGGAAGGGAGTGAGACAGGGTTGTAGCCTCTCCCCGATGCTATTCAATCTGTATATTGAGCAAGCAGTAAAGGAAACGAAAGAAAAGTTCGGAGTAGGTATTAAAATCTATGGAGAAGAAATAAAAACTTTGAGGTTCGCCGATGACATTGTAATTCCGTCAAACACAGCAAAGGACTTGGAAGCGCAGTTGAACAGAATGGACAGTGTCTTGAAAGGAGGATATAAGAAGAACATCAACAAAAGCAAAACTAGGATAATGGAATGTAGTCGAATTAAGTAGGGTGATGCTGAGGGAATTACATTAGGAAATGAGACACTTAAAGTAGTAAAGGAGTTTTGCTATGTGGGGAACAAAATAACTGATGATGGTCGAAGTAGAGAAGATATAAAATGTAGACTGGCGATGACAAGGAAAGCTTTTCTGAAGAAGAGAAATTTGTTAACATCGAGTATAGATTTAAGTGTCAGGAAGTCGTTTCTGAAAGTATTTGTATGGAGTGTAGCCATGCATGGAAGTGAAACATGGACGATAAATAGTTTGGACAAGAAGAGAATAGAAGCTTTCGAAATGTGGTGTTACAGAAGAATGTTGAAGATTAAGTGGGTATATCACGTAACTAATGGGGAGGTATTGAACAGGATTGGGGAGAAGAGAAGTTTGCGGCACAACTTGACTAGAGGAAGGGATCGGTTGGTAGGACATGTCCTGAGGCATCAAGTGATTACAAATTTAGCATTGCAGGGCAGCCTGGAGGGTAAAAATCGTAGAGGGAGACCAAGAGATGAATACACTAAGCAGATTCAGAAGGATGTAGGTTGCAGTACACTAAGCAGATTCAGAAGGATGTAGGTTGCAGTACGTACTAGGAGATGAAGAAGCTTGCACAGGATAGATTAGCATGGAGAGCTGCATCAAACCAGTCTCAGGACTGAAGACCACAACAACAATGAATGAAGTACGTTTATTAAAAGCTGGTTCATGGTTAGGCGCTTGTATTTTGTAACATGTAAAGGCTGTAGGGAAGTCCCTCTGCAACGAAAGTGTAGAAGGTGGGTTTGGCGGTCGAACTGAGCAGCTCCTTTGTGTGAACGGCACGCAGTGTCTGGTTGGCCTTACTACGGTACACCTCGAAGAGAAGCAATTGGAAGCTGCATTAGAAGGGATTTGCCTCGGATGTGGATCTGACTTTTATTTCGTATTCACGGAATAATGAAATGGCTCTAATATGTTGAAAATCCGACGGCAAGGAGAGATTTTATAGAGCATTCGCACATCAAGAGCCGAGAGTACAGTCAGCCGCCGTTTTGCCTGCCACTAATCTTCGCCACTGCTTCACGAACCTCATTCATTCAGTCAAGTAATGTATGTGGGTATGGACAATTTAATTTGTGTGTTGTTTTAATAATAATCACATAAAACGTCAGTCCGTGTTCGAAACCATAACTTTAATCATCACAAAACTACTTTCATAGGTAAATCCTTCTACGCCATAGATGAATATCTTAACAGAGACTGTTAAGTCAGCTTAAGTAAAAATATGTGTTAGATTTCAGTTTTGACAACACCTGGTCACAACAGTCAACATTAGGTATTTTGCATATCATAAATGTATTAATAGTGGATAACAGTGTTTCATTCTGAGAATGTGTTAATTCTGTAAATATTAGGTGTCTCAGTTTACTGCATTGTATTAACTTATTTTCGACTATCTCCTGACAAATGATCAGGGTAGTAAGTATTATATTCAAATGTTTTATGTTTTTACGTCGTACTTTCTGAGATGTTCCACACCCACGAGAATCATCTAATTTTTTGGGTCTTTGGAATGAAATCTGAATCATATCTAATCTACGCAGGGTCCTGATATAAGTGATATTAAAACCGAGTATCCTGATTTAAATGAACAATTCTGTCATTCATGTGTTTAAAAGTGATTTTTTTTACTTAAAGTAAAAGGAGTATCAAAAGTTGAAGTAAGAGTAAAATTTGGATGCTTTGTTTATGGACTACACCAAGTAAAATTGTTAAGGTAGGAAGTTTAAGTGCAAAAATTTAAAAATCAATCAATAGAAAAGTGAAAACCTTAATTATTTAATGCCTGAAAACCGCAAAAGTAAAGCTGGATAGGCTTTTGCTAAAGTGTGCTTAGTTTATTACAAAATATAGTTTTGTAGGATTACAGTGCAATATTGTGAAAATATTATTGCCAAGACTACTTGCTTCACAGGTGATTTAAGTACAAGTACAAATAATTCTTTAATGTACCGTTTTTCGGTAGTAGTATTAAAAGTGAAGTTATACACACTTTCGAAGATAATGTAGTTTTGGTACCCATCAGTGTTGCATTTTATTACATTGCAAAGTAATTTAAGTGAATGATTAGCTTTTAGAGATAGTTTTTACTTTTGCAGTAATCAAAGTACCTTGGACTAGTGAAACTATACCAGTTTATGGGTCCCCATCATATTATCCTCCTATTAAGAAAAAAAGAACTATATCTCTTACTAAGGAAAATTGCTATATGCAGAGGAGTTTTAACACTGTATTTAAGATATTATTCATCTTCATTTGTGTTATTCACGTTAGTCAAGATAGAAGCCCTTCATGTCGTAAATCAGTACTGCACTTCATGCAGTGATGTTTCACTATTTTGAGCAAGTAATGCTATTGGTTGTGGCCATCATTAATATGAGCTCGGTGTAATCTTGCTCACCATAATTTGCTGGTGTGTATGCTATTGATAACTGCTGCTACACAGAGTACAGAATACACTGTCTCAATTTGTATCCTGTTTGCTATTCAAAGGCAAATCTCAACAAAAGTAACTTCAATATCTAATATCCAGTTTTCTCAAATATATATTTCCAAACTATTGTGCCTAATTAGGCTGGCGACCATTAATTTTTTTCATTCACTTATGTTCAAAATGTTCAAATGTGTGTGAAATCTTATGGGACTTAACTGCTAAGGTCATCAGTCCCTAAGCTTACACACTACTTAACCTAAAGTATCCTAAGGACAAACACACACACCCATGCCCGAGGGAGGACTCGAACCTCCGCCGGGACCAGCCGCATAGTCCATGACTGCAGCGCCTTAGACCGCTCGGCTAATCCGTCGCGGCCATTCACTTATAATTTTACCACTTCTGTTAACCCCCAATGTTAAGGCCCGTTTGGTTTTACTGTTAACTTCACAAAATTCGAAATTATAGTCCGATATCCCTTTTAATTAGACACAAGCACGATCGAACTTTGAAATCCTCTCAGATGTTAACATTAGCGAGTTTCACGGCACATTAGTGTTATATGTTACTTTTCCCATGACAGAATAAAGATTCAATTATTAGGGAATAGTGTTATAACTACACTACTACAGTGAAATACTTGTATCCACAATAGAACAAGACCGCTCACGAGAGCAGGTCGCTGTTACGTTGATGACCATGGTAGCTTCCCAGAAGCGTCTCCTCCTTCGAACAGATCGATGGCAGAGAGGTTCCCATATATCTGACCAACTACCATCCTACAAAGTTAGAACCTAACGTTAATCTTTGACTGTGCTCTCAACCTTCGTAAACCTCCCCAACAAATACGTTGGCGATGACTTCAAGCTCCGCATGAAGACTGTGATGCCTCGAGAAACATTTGAATTCCCTATACAGACATATTCACTCACTCATATCATGGATTGAACACGCAGGAACTGGAAAGGTTTTATGCTGTATAGTGTGTAGCAGGTGGAATGGTCAGTATTCAGGTAGATAACAGGAAAGAGCATTCGAAGCAAAAGACCTCACGTGGACATCTGCTTTTTTCCCAGCAGTTTCAGGAACACAAGACATTTAATGTACACTGCTATTTATTTTCTTTATTATTCGCTACATTGTCAGGTTTATACATGTACACATGTACAACAGTTAGTAAATATTACAACTTGTCTTTTACAAAGTATCAATTGACAAATACGGATGTTTAACAGTGTGGTGTGCGTACTGTAAGACCTTTGGTACACATACCATCAGATTATTTGACTTGTCCCTCTAACGAAGTAGGCGAGTGTCAGCAATATATCTCGTGGTCTTATCGTGGCGTGTTTATCTTCTGCCGTTAGGTCAGATGATAGAAATGCCACTTGCATGCTTAGAGTAGCAGATTGACGGTGACCAACTTTAAACAGAACTTGATTAATTTTCACACACATTTATTAAAATAATAAAAAACATAGACATTACATAACTTGATTCTGGATGCTGTTTACAATTGACAATCTGAAGTTCCTTTGGTCTTGGTACGTTAATCTCATTCTCACATATCTCTGATACTTGACAAAGTGTCTATACATTTATCTTCATGGCTATGTACAGGAATATGGTAATCTTCTTAGGTGCAGACTGAAACTTGACTATAGACTGATACAGACTAATGCAGACTAATGCAGACTGATGCAGACTAATGCAGACTGACTAATTGGAGGTCTGTACACTCGTTATAATACCTCGAACATTCAGGTATCACTGCGCGAGTGTGATCCGCAAGGAGAAAAGGTTCTGCTTTAGCAGCAATCTCATTGGCTGCATTACATATTAATATGTGGATCGGCGGAAGCAGAAATTGGTCCGTCTCTAAGACAGCGCCATCTCGTAGTGCGGAGACGGACGAGCGCTGCGCCTGCGCTGTTGTGCTTAGCGGGGCGCGCTCTATTGGGAAAGTTGTGTATGCGCTGACTATGCGGAACTATGTACACAACAAACATGTTCTCCTCTACAGGTTACATTACAGCTTTTGCACAGTTAACAAAAATTTTTCGAATTTCCCACCTTCAACTTCTGTGCATATCTGCAATCTTGGAAGAACATTCTGTGTTCCTCGTCTGAGTGGCTCTGTTTGTTCCCTAAGGATGGCAGCAGTGACCAAGTATTTCTTCTCGCGTATTCATCTTTCGTTTGTAAAACTCAGACTTCATCCAACCCCATAAACAAAAATATAATGGCATAGCGGCCAGTTAATTGTACTGGGGAGAAATGACAAAGGGAGTCCCGCAAGGTTCAACTTTGGAGCCAGTCCTGTTCCTTATAAATGTGTTCCACTTTGAAAACCATCCGGATTAGGGCATATGGCAATATATATATATATATATATATATATATATAAGCAAAATAAATGAATAGATTGGCTCATTCCTATTCCACAGATTTTTGGAAATCTGAATAGAGTGTGCACGTCGTGATAATCAGCTCTATAAGTTCACGAGAAAGGCTCACCATTTTACACACTAAAGGAATACCACGTGTTATATTTACGTTGGCTTCACAACACCTCATAAGGATGCTGAGAAAAAAAAGGGCTTGCCACACTAAAACGTTAGTAAAAACGAATATATGCCCGAAATATCGCGACAAACTAAATTCCGTTGAAAGCATAAAGTTACAGGTTGACTCACAACAAAATTTCTCATCAACATCGTTTGGTTGCAGATGACAAGCTACCACCGAATGTGGAGGTATTAACTAACAAAAACAAATAGTTGTTAGTACTAAATATTTCCATAATTTTCTAATCATTTAGTAAAATTGGCGAAGAGTTCTCGGGCTTCCAGCCGGGTGGCGGTGTCTTAAACTGCGACGTTTCGACGAGTGACATACTCATCATCTTCTGGCGAAGTGCCGAGACTTTGCCGATGCCGGTCCCTTTATACCTGCGGTGTGCCCCCCACCACCTGGCCGCGGGAGGCTGGGTCCAGTGGAGCCGGCGGGCGGGTGGGGGGGCTAGCGGGTGCACCGTTCGTGTCTCCGTCAGAGCATTCTGATCGCGTCTCGTAAGCTGGACGGTTCTTGGTGCGTCCCTGGCGTATTGCGGCTAATGCTGGATTCCAGGCCGCGCTCAGTTGATAGCCTTCGTCCCTGTTCACAAGATTCTCGTGGACCCGTATTTCTATTGATTCTTTAATGACGCTATCCCAATAGCTCCCGGCTCGGCACAGCACCCTGGTGTTTTCGAAATCAAAGGTGTGGTTTTCTTTGATGCTATGTTCAGCTATAGCAGATTTCTCTATCTGTCCAAGTCTAACATGCCTGATTTGTTCCTCGCACCTTTTAGAGATGCAGCGCTGCGTTTGACCAATGTACTGCACACCACATTCACAGGCAATGTTGTATATACCAGGTGTGTTTAGTTTGAGTGGGTCTTTAGCTGAGCCCAGCAGCTCTTTCGTCTTCGGCGGTGGTCGGAAGACGGTATTTATGTTTGATTTTCTTAATAGCCTCCCGATTTTGGCTGATGTGGGCCCCAAATATGGAAGAAAGGCGAGTCTCTTGTTAACTTCCTCTTCCTCTTCCTGAAATTTGTCAGCCTGTCTCCTCTTGAAGGCCCTGCCAATCTGTGTTTCACTGTACCCGTTTTTCCGAAATACCTCTCTTAGGTGGTGTAATTCGTCTGAGAGGCTTTCTTTGTCACAGATGACGTGCGCCCTATGCACCAAGGTGGTCAGTACTGACAGGCGTTGAGCCGGATGGTGGCAGCTGGTTGCATGGAGGTACAGGTCTGTGTGCGTCTTTTTTCTATATACTGAATGGCCCAGCGTGCCATCCGCTTTCTTCCTGATCAGTGTGTCCAGGAATGGAATACAGCCGTTCTCTTCCACTTCCATCGTGAAGGTGATATTCTCATGTATGCCGTTAGGTGGTCCATAAACTCCTCCAGTGCCCGCCTGCCATGCTGCCAAATCACGAAAGTGTCGTCCACATAGCGGAAGAAGTGCCTGGGTTTACGTTGAGCAATTTGTAGTGCCACCTCCTCAAAGTGTTCCATATAAAGATTCGCGATCCCTGGAGCAAGGGGAGATCCCATGGCCACTCCATCCACTCGTTCATAATGCTCTCCATTGCACTTGAGGTAGGTGTTCGTAAGTGCATATTCAAAGAGCTTCACTGTTTCAGGCTCGAAGTGCTGATTAAGGAGCGCCACGGCGTCTTGTAGCGGTACTTTCGTGAACAAGGAGGTGACGTCGAAGCTCACGAGTAGGTCATCACTCTGTATTCGGATGTCCTTCAGTATTCTAACGAAATCCGCGGAGTTTTTCACGTGATGACTGCAGTGTCCCATCTGTGGTTTCAATAGTGTCGCCAGGTATTTGGCCAGTCCATAACTGTGCGAGTTGATAGTGTCCACAATCGGCCGTAGAGGCACCCCATCTTTGTGAATCTTGGGCAATCCATACAGCGCGGTGTCGTTGGCGCTCTGGGATACAGCCGTTTCTGCACTGCCTCCGGTAGATCTGAGTCCTTCAGTAGCGCCACGGTTTTCCTGGTCATCGTCGATGTAGGGTCCTTGTTGAGTTTCCTGTAGGCTGGGTCTTGCAGCAGAGAGCAGATTTTCTGTTGGTAGTCGACTGTGCGAATCAGCACCGTTGCATTTCCCTTGTCTGCTGGGAGGACCATGATGTCAGCATCATCCCTCAGTGCGCGGATAGCCTCTCGCTCCGGCGCAGTAATGTTAGCTTTAGGGAGTCATGACTTGTCGATGATCCTGCAGGTCTCCCTTCGGATCTGCTCAGCTTCCTCCTTGGGTAGGCCCCGGATTGCTCCCTCTACGTTAGAATACTGAAGGACATCCGAATACAGAGTGATGATCTACTCGTGAGTTTCGACGTCACCTCCTTGTTCACGAAAGTACCGCTACAAGACGCCTTGGCGCTCCTTAATCAGCACTTCGAGCCTGAAACAGTGAAGCTCTTTGAATATGCACTTACGACCACCTACTTCAAGTGCAATGGAGAGCATTATGAACAAGTGGATGGAGTGGCCATTGGATCTCCCCTTGCTCCAGGGATCGCGAATCTTTATATGGAACACTTTGAGGAGGTGGCACTACAATCTGCTCACCGTAAACACAGGCACTTCTTCCGCTATGTGGACGACACTTTCGTGATTTGGCAGCATGGCAGGCGGGCACTGGAGGAGTTTATGGACCACCTAACGGCATACATGAGAATATCACCTTCACGATGGAAGTGGAAGAGAACGACTGTATTCCATTCCTGGACATACTGATCAGGAAGAAAGCGGATGGCACGCTGGGCCATTCAGTATATAGAAAAAAGACGCACACAGACCTGTACCTCCATGCAACCAGCTGCCACCATCCGGCTCAACGCCTGTCAGTACTGACCACCTTGGTACATAGGGCGCACGTCATCTGTGACAAAGAAATCCTCTCAGACGAATTACACCACCTAAGAGAGGTATTTCGGAAAAACGGGTACAGTGAAACACAGATTGGCAGGGCCTTCAAGAGGAGACAGGCTGACAAATTTCAGGAAGAGGAAGAGGAAGTTAACAAGAGACTCACCTTTCTTCCATATTTGGGGCCCACATCAGCCAAAATCGGGAGGCTATTAAGAAAATCAAACATAAATACCGTCTTCCGACCACCGCCGAAGACGAAAGAGCTGCTGGGCTCAGCTAAAGACCCACTCAAACTAAACACACCTGGTATATACAACATTGCCTGTGAATGTGGTGTGCAGTACATTGGTCAAACGCAGCGCTGCATCTCTAAAAGGTGCGAGGAACAAATCAGGCATGTTAGACTTGGACAGATAGAGAAATCTGCTATAGCTGAACATAGCATCAAAGAAAACCACACCTTTGATTTCGAAAACACCAGGGTGCTGTGCCGAGCCGGGAGCTATTGGGATAGCGTCATTAAAGAATCAATAGAAATACGGGTCCACGAGAATCTTGTGAACAGGGACGAAGGCTATCAACTGAGCGCGGCCTGGAATCCAGCATTAGCCGCAATACGCCAGGAATCCAACAAGAACCGTCCAGCTCACGAGACGCGATCAGAACGCTCTGACGGAGACACGAACGGCGCACCCGCTTCCCCCTCCACCCCGCCGGACGGCTCCGCTGGACCCAGCCTCCCGCGGCCAGGTGGTGGGGGGCACACCGCAGGTATAAAGGGACTGGCATCCGCAAAGTCTCGGCACTTCGCCAGAAGATGATGAGTATGTCACTCGTCGAAACGTCGCAGTTTGAAGACACCGCCACCCGGCTGGAAGCCCGAGAACTCTTCGCCAGCTGTATACGTCGGGAAAGCATACATTCACATTTAGTAAAATGTTCATATCAGAGATTAAATAAAACAAACCCACTGATGATGGCACAGAGGTGCTGAAACTTGTTTGGGAACTATGAAGAAGCGGGTTTTTTCAACTGGCGGACCTTACAGCCAACAATACATAGTTTATCTCCTCTCTGCCAACAACGCAGGGTTCTATTCTCGTACGCAAACGATCCTAAAGGTGCCGAATATAATGCTCCGATAAACTGTCCCAGTTATCTTCTAGCTTTTGTTCGAGTTCAGCAATGGTTCTTGGAGGCCCTGGAGAAGCTTCACCATGTTTCTTACGTGTTCTATTGCCGAAAGACCTGCTGATGTTACTGGCCAGGGCAATTCTGGTGCAGCACAAAGAGCAAGTTCTGTCGCACCAGCCGTATGTAGACGTGAGTTCTGCTGAAAAAGCAAATCATCTCCCTGTCGACGAAATGGTGGTAGCACGGTGTTAACAGCTTGTGCATGTGGCGGTCACTGTTACTCTACCCAACAGAAACACCAAATGTGAGTGATCATTGTAACTCATAGCTCGCCACAACATGAAGACCGGGATGGGACGCATGTGTCGCAGACGAATGCGCTCTGGAACAGGCGACTCACCAGGTTTACACCACACACGTGTACGCCCATCATTCGCACACAAACGGAAACCTACAGTGTGTAAACTTTTAGATGGCAGACCTCCCCCTAGTCCTGAATCGGTAGAAGTCGGTAAACGTCGGGAGGCTTCGGTAGGCACGCAGTTTCGACTGCTGCCAACATTGCGTAGCTGCCTGTGTTGTACAAGGTAGCCACTGTCGTCTGCTTCGTTATTGTTCTGCGTGTTTTTATTGTGCAGTTGTGCTAAACATTATCAAAATGAGTGAAGAGGCAGTTGCTGGCCCATCTCGGGAGTCGCCAACAACCCCTACCGGTAGGCCTATGGTTAGAAGGAAACCAGTATTACGTAGCGATGCTCGCAAAATTATATTGCGTGTGATCAATGCTGTGAAAGGGAAAGGGAGCAGAAAAAATTGCTTCACCCCATTTACAAATCTTTAGTGAGAGCTGCTACATACACAGGACAAAGCATGCGTAGCATTGGAAGATTCAAACAGTTTTCCAAGAATCATCCTGGCGTATCACCACAAACTCCTGGCAAGAAAAGGTGAGTTTCCATTTCAGATATTTTGTTCGCGATCACTTTGAAGGAGCCCCTATTTCGTCGGAATTACCTTATATTTCATGTACATGACGATTTCAGTTTCGTTTACAAACAACATTTAAAGCGAGTTTTACTTCAAAGTCTTTCGTCTGCTTTCGTGTAAGCATGACGCGCAATTTGTAGTACCAGCACTGTAACTGGTAGGCGTGCCTTGTCTCCCCCCCCCCTCCAATGGCTCCTCGACAGCCAATGGTTGCTTCCTCCTCTCCCCTCCTCTCCCCTCACAACTCAGCCGTCTTACAGTGCTCTAATCACTGAAGACGATACAGCGCATTTCCGCTCTCCAGTTGACTCTATCACGACGACTAGAACATCCAAGTTTCGCAGTGTAGTGGTGTCACTGGTAGCAAGGTCAGAAGTACGTCTGATTTTAATCCTGCTGCAAACAAAAGATTGCCAATGGTTGCTGAAGCCACAGCATGTGCCCACGTTTTGTCCCTAGATGGCGTCCAGTTGGCCTTCGCTGCTTGCACGGTGTGTCGATCTTGGCATGTGTGTGTACTACATGGACTTCCAGATCCAGGTCTACAGGAGTGGGAATGAGCCACTGCTAGAAGCACAGAAGCACCACCGGTACGTCGTGCCCAACATGTGCAGCAATCGGTCATCAGGTCCATCCAGCACGCCACAGGCCCACAATGCGACCACACTGAAGTGGCTGAAGCTGTTCAGCAAGATCACATACTCGCCAGTGGGCATGTTTGCGCTCTTGACTGAATCTTGCGAGCACTGGCAACCTCTAAAGTCAGCGCAGTGACTGACGTCGTCAGAGTCAGAGAGTTCACAGATAGGCTCTCCGAGCACAATCTGATCGCCAATGACCGTGACAAATGAATCACTACACTGCAACCCCTCAGTATGCGCATACTGTACCCTGGTGCTACACTCCTGCAAATGGAAAAAAGAACAGATTGACACCGGTGTGTCAGACCCACCATACTTGCTCCGGACACTGTGAGAGGGCTGTACAAGCAATGATCACACGCACGGCACAGCGGACACACCAGGAACCGCGGTGTTGGCCGTCGAGTGGCGCTAGCTGCGCAGCATTTGTGCACCGCCGCCGTCAGTGTCAGCCAGTTTGCCGTGGCATACGGAGCTCCATCGCAGTCTCTAACACTGGTAGCATGCCGCGACAGCATGGACGTGAACCGTATGTGCAGTTGACGGACTTTGAGCGAGGGTGTATAGTGGGCATGCGGGAGGCCGGGTGGACGTACCGCCGAATTGCTCAACACGTGGGGCGTGAGGTCTCCACAGTACATCGATGTTGTCGCCAGTGGTCGGCGGAAGGTGCACGTGCCCGTCGACCTGGGACCGGACCGCAGCGACGCACGGATGCACGCCAAGACCGTAGGATCCTACGCAGTGCCGTAGGGGACCGCACCGCCACTTCCCAGCAAATTAGGGACACTGTTGCTCCTGGGGTATCGGCGAGGACCATTCGCAACCGTCTCCATGAAGCTGGGCTACGGTCCCTCACACCGTTAGGCCGTCTTCCGCTCACGCCCCAACATCGTGCAGCCTGCCTCCAGTGGTGTCGCGACAGGCGTGAATGGAGGGACGAATGGAGACGTCTTCAGCGATGAGAGTCGCTTCTGCCTTGGTGCCAATGATGGTCATATGCGTTTTTGGCGCCGTGCAGGTGAGCGCCACAATCAGGACTGCATACGACCGAGGCACACAGGGCCAACACCCGGCATCATGGTGTGGGGAGCGATCTCCTACACTGGCCGTACACCACTGGTGATCGTCGAGGGGACACTGAATAGAGCACGGTACATCCAAACCGTCATCGAACCCATCGTTCTACCATTCCTAGACCGGCAAGGGAACTTGCTGTTCCAACAGGACAATGCACGTCCGCATGTATCCCGTGCCACCCAACGTGCTCTAGAAGGTGTAAGTCAACTACCCTGGCCAGCAAGATCTCCAGATCTGTCCCCCATTGAGCATGTTTGGGACTGGATGAAGCGTCGTCTCACGCGGTCTGCACATCCAGCACGAACACTGGTCCAACTGAGGCGCCAGGTGGAAATGGCATGGCAAGCCGTTCCACAGGACTACATCCAGCATCTCTACGATCGTCTCCATGGGAGAATAGCAGCCTGCATTGCTGCGAAAGGTGGATATACACTGTACTAGTGCCGACATTGTGCATGCTCTGTTGCCTGTGTCTATGTGCCTGTGATTCTGTCAGTGTGATCATGTGATGTATCTGACCCCAGGAATGTGTCAATAAAGTTTCCCCTTCCTGGGACAATGAATTCACGGTGTTCTTATTTCAATTTCCAGGAGTGTATTTAACACAGTCGTTGAGGATGTTGCAATTTTTTTCTGGAGCAGTTTCTTAGTCATCCCCTAAAGACAGCACAGTGGCCACTTTGGAGCGCCATAGATGTTGTTGGACTCTTACCAGGCAGTTGTGTCGCCCTCAACTGCTGACGATTGTCTTAGCAGTGATGTGGTTCAAATGGTTCAAATGGCTCTGAGCACTATGGGACTTAACTACTGAGGTCATCAGTCCCCTAGAACTTAGAACTACTTAAACCTAACTAACCTAAGGACATCACACAGATCCATGCCTGAGGCAGGATTCGAACCTGCAACCGTAGCGTTCACGCAGTTCCAAACTGACGCGCTTAGAACCTCACGGCCACACCGGCCGGCGCAGTGATGTGGTGTGAGTATGCCAACCTGTTGTATGGAACGAGCATAGGAAGGTGGTCGACAAGGAGATGTAATGGAATGGCAGGAAGGAGCTCTGTGGTTGGATGTGGCCATGACCACACTGTGTTCAAGCTGCCTGTTATTGTGAAACGTCCCCTTTGAAAAATTGTACAAGACTGTGCTTAACCTGACATACAATATTTTTAGCGCAACGCAATCTGACTTTCAAAAATCCCTACAAAAAAATGGAGCTGACTGACATTAACCTATACGTTTCACAAATCACTTACCTCACAAAAATCTTCATTACTCGAACTACTGCAGTACAGCGAGCGCCACTACTGCCAGCTAAATAAAGGATTCAAACTACAGAAGGCACTAACTACTGATAGGGATAGTTAGCAAATGAAAGATATTAATAGAGAACAAACAATGTATTTACCTTAATAGTCATAATATATATAGCAGTTCATGACAAATTACAAAACTCCGCCATCTCTCTCCCCACATCCACCACTGCTGGCGGCTCACCTCCAACTGCGCAACGCTACGCGCTGTTCACATCCAGCCGCCACTGCCCAACACTACAATGGCAGACAACAATGCAAACTAGCCACAGACTGCACACAGCACAGCCAGTGATTCTCACACAGAGCGCTACGTGGCGTTACCAATAAGAAAACCTAAACAACCTACTTACATAGCCCCCACGCTCCCCACAAAAAAAATTGTTTTGGGCAGTTGCCAATAATGATTTGAAAAAATTTTTTCATAATTACAATAACAAAGAAATCAAATGCACACACTTATTATTGATACAATGTTGGTCAAAAGCTAAAATTTTCTCACAGTCCATAAAGACAGTCCTAATCGTACATAACAGTAGAATAGCAGTGTTTTTCTCAAAGTCTGAGCAGTAAAACAAAATGCACACGGAAGTAGTGGATTTCCATGCAGTCTTGAAGAAGTAGCGTTGTCCTTCCAACGGAAAGACAGTGCTGACTCTTGACATTCTGACAGATAATGGGCCACAACAGAGCAAACCCACAGCAGTCATTCAACGTTTTGAAGAATATTGGTAGGTAGGTCATCACAGAGTAGACCCACTGTAGTCCTGGTAGAGAGTATGGTATTGGTGGGCCACCAGAGGAGCAGGAGTATTGGTGGGCCATCGAAGGTGCAGACCCACTGTAGTCCATGTAGAGACGGCCAGCAGCCATCTGTTGCGATCTGTTGCGACTGTGCAGGTGCACAATCACCATCGAAGTGTCTTGCGGATAATATAGCAAGTCCATAACCACCACTTGTGCACTCACAAAGTTTTTGGAATTGTCTTTAGAACCAGCAATGCTGTTATCCAGTACCTTGCTGAATTATTAACACATGTGCAAACACTAACAGTCCCTACTTCTCACATATTGTCCATATACTATGACCAACAGAAACGTGTGCAGTGAAATGGAACTTACAAGTTAATAATATGATGAACTGGTGTCAATTACAATTTTATAACATAAGAATACAATTATCATTAAAGAACATAACAATACAAATAACATAATTTTACAGGCTTTACAAAAGAATCGAAATAACATATACATCAGTGTTACAGGAATTATGACATGAGTACATACATAAAAGATCAGAATAACTTTCGAAACATCAACTTCACACATGAGCATTAAAGCAAAACAGAACAAATAATGTTTAAACATCTTTACAAAGTAAATAACATAGTATTAGAAAAATTCTACAACAGAACAACATCAGCTAAACACATAAAGACAGGAAAAACACAGATATACAAGAGTACACAAACACATTGTGGGTTAACACAAGGAAAGGACAGGGTTTCTTTTACTGCAGTATTTTGCAAACAAAACTTTCTTTACTTCTTGTAGATCTCCCTTCATTCATCATTATTTCCAAAAGTCCTATCTATACCTGCTTTCTGTACTTTTCTCGTATAGCCTCTCAGTGCATTTCTTCAAATTCATTGCAACTCATTCTCTTATATAGTCTACCCCTGTTAAGCTAACTTAAATCTACTGAGCTCAGATGCTACACTAAGGGACGAGGCAATGCAGCAGCACAAAACAAGTAACACAAACAGCAAGGACAAAAAAATTCAAATTTGCAAAGCAAGCTACAGTAAATCTAAATTACCAAGCAATTCAACATTACAACTAATATGAGGCAATGCGCAGTAAACAAGAAAAATAAATCAGTAGTAAACTGGCTCAGCAGAGTAACACAAATTCAAATTCAGTAACACTATGCTTGGCAAACAGCAGCAGAAAATAAAATACCTAAACATGACATAGCTCAAGCAGAAAAAATAGTACACTAAAGATAACAATGCAGATAAGGGAAATGTATAAACACATCTTAATGTCTAAGTAATTAAAGTGATGCACCACAAAAACTAATTCTACAAAAAATTACCAAGTACTTGAAAAGTAAATTATGTATTCAGTTCCTGTGAAGGTAAATGTCTTTCTGTGCTCCCTCATTTTTTTTTTTTGAAAAAAATTATTATTTACTCCATCTGTAGACAGAAAATATTTATATTAGTACATCTATAAAATTTTATTTTAACCAATGCTGCAGTGCAGCTAGAAAGTAGATATCAAATGAAATAAGCAACTATGTACAAAGTAAAGCATAAGAACATCATTCAGTAGACATTAGGCATTTCATAAGTTAGTAGAAAAATCTCTCAACTAAAGAGACAGTAGTCATAATCAGGTGTATAGACATAAAAATATTTCTCGTCCTTTCATTAGACATTTCAGTAAATCATAAATTAAGAGCTCCACAGTGTAATCATATGTTATCAAGTTCGACCATGTCGTTTTTCCGATGCTTTCTACAAAGGAATGTCAATAGCGAGGATAATGGCCTCCCTTTTTTTTTCCACCTGTGCCTCTGGAAGGCACACTCTAATGGCTTTTTTTTTAAGGCGACTGTCGCCCAGCTGGGTGCCCACGACGCATTAGGTGCAGGTGGTCACTTAACTTCCTTACCGAAATATTTACGACACCAGTTTCTGCTACAGTGACAGTCTCATATAAAAATATCTCACAGGTCAAGAATTTGGGTTACAAATCTGTAGAAACAAAATCCTATAAATATAACAGTGTCCAAAAAATTTTCGCCAGCGTTGTGATACATTCACGCATATACACACATTTCATAACTCTTAAAGTACGATTCTTGGTTTCCAACAACCTTTTTCACAAACCAGAGTCCCTAACCACTACTCATTATTCCTTACCTTATTCGTCGACACGTCTTCAATATTTCATCATTACAGATATGTAGCATAATCAAATAACTCATATAGCATCAGCTTACTGATCATAAACATACCGCAACAGCATAATACGCATAGTCATCGTAATAATAACATCATAACACCTCAGTCAACTCTCAAAATCGTTGTAGCTTCCTCCAATAATTTCAAAACCTAAAAAAAATTCTCTGCTCATTTCAATAGTGTCATCTACCTCAAACATACTTTAAAAATCATGATCCCATAAGAAATACGACATTCATAGCTCTCATAGTATCACAATGGTTCCGAAAAATATGAGCATTTCACAAAGTACAGACAAAATACAATTTCATAAGTGTGAAGGTATCCGACTGTGTAATTGCGTAAACATGTGTCACTGATGTAGTAAAAAAAATGTTTATCTCTCAGTTAAATGATCAGATAGCTGTGTAATTTGCGTGTTACAGAAATATGGTACCGATGTGTAAAGTTGTATAAGCAAATACCATATTAGCTAGGGCTCCTTGTGCTTGCCAAACACATGGTACACAAAGTAGGCGTGTACCCCCCTGAGGATTAATGTAATTATACCCTCAGGTGTTACAGATTACAACAATGGAATGAAATGTATCATGGAAAACTTTCTTTGTAATTCAAATATCTTTAAAAATAAATGTTTTAAGTATAAAATTAATCACTCAAATACGTGTACTGTAGCGCTTAACTGTGCGTCTTGTTGTAAGATAATCTCTGTGGAAGTGTCGTAGTTATCGTCCTCCGAAAGCTAAGTTCTGCAGAAGTCAATGTACTTACCTCATCACAAACGAAAGTGAATTGCTTTGTGTATGGATACCGTAGTTATTACGTACCTTACTGTGATCAAGAAAGTACTATAATGTAACGTATTGTTGTGCTACGAAAAAGGCTGTCTCATTGTAGCTATACCACAAAAGTTACTACTAAATCATGTTTTACTTTCCAGAATAATTCAGAAAAACTGTGCAGATATAAAACAGAAACACCGCAAAAGCAACATTATAAATTGTCACTCATTAGTAGCGTCGTGATAAAATCGTGTAGCTGTCACATAAACTAACCACTGTGTCATCTGGTATCTCACAGAAAGTACTTTAAATCCAGAATGTATTTTCAAGTAAACCAAAATTTGCATTAAAATCTCATTAGCAGTACTGGTAAATGTTCTAAGTATGTGAACCTTATAGTCGTTACGTAATCGTGCAACTAACAAGCAAGAATGTACACACACAATAACACTGTGTCGTCTGTTCGCAATAACAATGCATTCGTAATTTCTGTTTAAATAAGTTCTCTTGGTTCTTGACTGGATATTTAACTTCAAAGATTGTTGCATGGTAACAGTTCCTAAAGCATACTAGTAACGTGAGGTGAAACGTTTTATGGCAAAGACAAAGTTAAAAAGCAGATTATCTTTCAATAAACGGTTTTACATGTGAAATGTGGTGTAAACCTTTACTCTTCCTAGTACGCAGAGTTTCAACTTCAACGCAATTATCATGTGGTATACGTCGGATTCTGTAAGGTCCATTGTAAACTAGAAAGAATTTGTGACTCAAGTGTTTCTCCTTATGTGACAATGAATGAGCTTTAATGAGAACTTTCTGACCAATATACAGTTTCTTTGCATTTGCTTTACCGTGTAGTTTTCTCCTTTTGTCTGCTGCAGATTTTATATTTTTAAGAGCCAAATCAATTATGTCTTTGTGCCGAAGTTTACGTGTATTAGGGAAAGGTACAAGCTCTCTGATTCTGTTCGGTGGTTCTTCATTCTTCAGTACAAGAGTAGGTGGTAAAGCAGTGGAGTCATGAGGCATTTCATTCAGCACGTTTTGAAATAAGTGTAAATATCTGTCCCAATGCTGATGCTTTCTGTGACAATAAAGTCTGCAAAGCTTATTGATTTCTTTCATAATCCGTTCAGATGGGTTACAATGTGGTGAGTACAATGAAATAAAAACAGGTTTGATTTTATGATTCCGAAGCATGCGTGACCAAACAGCAGATCTGAATTGAGGTCCGTTATCTGAAATGACTTTGCTAACGTGTCCAACTTCACGTAAGACATTTTTAACAAAGGCGTTGGATACAGACCGTCCAGTGGCTTGACGTAACGGTGTGAAAGAGACAAATTTTGAAGTAAGTTCAACAGCGACTAGAACGTACGAAAATCCATTAGATGTTCTGACAAGCGGTCCCAAGAGATCAACAGCAGCAAATTCTTTTAATTTAGAAGGAATGATAGGAAACAGCGGAACACGATGTGAGATAGTAGATGGTTTCGCCTTTTGACAAAGTTTACAAATAGACAAGACTCTTCGAATTCGCTTTTCCATATTGTTAAAATAACAAGTCGTTCGAAGAATATGATAACATTTTCGTGGGCCAAAATGTGCGTAGCTGAAATGAATGTACCAAATGAGCTTATTAACAAAATCGTCTGGAATGCAAAGTACCCATAGCTTGTCATCAACAGTGCAGCGTTTGAAGAGTATGTTTTTTCTAACCAGATAATAATGCCGAATCTGAGTGTGTGTCTTTTCATGCCATTTACTTTTGATGTCTTTCCAAATCGGATCTTTATCTTGTTCATGAGCGATGTCCTTTAAAGATGTGGTGATGAAGTTTTCGAAGGCGACTTTCTGAATGTAAAGAATACTGAAATTTTTCTCAATGTTGCCTTCTGTGTTACTTTTCTCAAGCCCAGCCGGTGCGCGTGACAGCGCGTCCGCAACAATGTTCTCCTTGCCGGGAATGTAGACTATTGTGAAGCGGAATTCTTGCAGAAACAATGCCCAACGTTTTAACCTGTCATGATTTAATTTTGAAGACATAAGAAATTGTAATGCACGATGATCACTGTATACTTTTACGTGCTTACCAGAAAGAAAGAAACGGAATTTGTTAACTGCCCAAACGATAGCTAAAGCTTCTAATTCAGTAACGGAATAATTTTTTTCAGATTTTAGAAGAATCCGTGCTAAGGCAGAAATCTTGTGACAGATCTGGATGAACTAATATTGGCGCATGAAGTAACGCTTCTTTCAAAGAATTGAATTCCAACTGTGCTTGTTCGTCCCAGTTCCAAATAGTATTTTTTCCAGTGAGAGAACAAAGTTTTGGTGTAACAAGAATTTGCATATTCAGAAAACGACGGTAAAAATTTACGAGACCTAGAAAACTGCGGACTTGTCTTTTTGTGGATGGAACTGGAATGGCTCTGATTGCTTCTAACTTTTCAGGATCCGGCTGAATACCTTCAGAAGAAATAATATGTCCCAAAAACCTCACCTTTGACCTACCGAATTCAGACTTTTACAAGTTAACTGTAATTCCAGATTCTGCAAAAATACGTAACAAACTTTTGAGGATGCGATTATATTGTTCCCATGAAGCTTCTGCTATTAGAATATCATCCACATATAAGGTGATGTGACGTTTTAAGAGCTCAGGTAATATGGAATTTAGCCCGCGAATGAATGCTGCCGAAGAAATGTTCAAATCAAAAGGAAGTTTCCGAAACTGATAACAAACGCCGAAACAAAGGAAAACTGTGTATTTTCTACATTCTGGATGAAGTTCGATCTGTTAAAAGCTGGATCTGAGATCAATGGAAGACAAAACTTTTACACCATTAAAATTTTGAAGAAGTTCTTCCAACGTTTGCGGCCTGTCTGTTTCAGGAATAATGATAGTATTGATTTGTCTCGAATCTAAGACAAGCCTGATCGATTCATTTTTCTTCTCAACAACATGTAATGGATTGTTGTATGAGCTTATTGCAGGCTCAATAATGCCCTCGTCAAGCATAGATTGTATTTCTGTTCTAACACGGTCCCTATAATGTGCTGGAATTACGTATGGTCTAACACAAAATTTAGTATGCTCACGAACACGAAATTGGTATTGATATCCCTTGATTGTTCCTGTTATGTGAGCAAAAACTGTGGAATGTTCTTGTAAAATCTCAAAAAGGTCCTGCCTATCAGTGTCATTACAATTCTCAATTGTTTGAATTTTATTCTGAATTAACTCATTAATTTCAAATATGCCGTCGATATCATCCCTGTCAGTACTCGCAGAGTGATTGTTAGTGTCTAGTTCCGTAGAAAATTCTGAACTGTTGTCCAACAGAAGGTAAAGCCGATTAATTTCTTCGTCATGGTTTGAGAGCCAATCTTCAAATTTCAAAGCTATTGACTTACCTTCCTTCTCTAAACTTATTTCAGCATTGTGAAAGTTTAAGATTGCTTTGTATTCATTCAAAAAGTCTACTCCCAATATAATTTCCGTCGACAATAATGGAACAATAAGAAAGTTCATAGAGAAGCTGTGGCTTTGACAAAAGAATTCTAAGTTGGTTTGTTGGCGTACATCTACACTTTTTCCAAAGATTGCACCTTGTAATTTAATCTTACGTAACGGAAGTGTGGGACAATCGTTCGATTTGTTGCATTTGCTAAAAGCTGTTTCACTAAATACTGAAATGGGACTGCCAGAGTCAAGTACTGCCGTAAATTTTACGTCATTTACAGTAATGTGAATCACAGGATATGCAATGTTGTTATGTTTTACGTCGTGTTCCTGGAGTAAGATGTCCCTAATGTCTTCCATTTTTACGTAATTACTAGCTACGGCAGCTGCGTCGTCAGTTTCATAAGTATGTTTTGTGGCTGCCAGCGGTGTGAGTCATTGCCTATTGTCTCTTTGTTGGCGCGCGTCGTTATTGGGATTTGGAGACCTAACTTCTACAAATTCACCGTGACGAGAGGGCCCTGCCCTGTTTAAAACCCGCCAGTTCTGATGCAATTCAGGTCTGTCGTTACGATCACATCGTCTGTCGTCATGTCGGTAGTCCCTGTAGTTTCTTTCTTGTCGGTTAAGTGGTGGAGAATTTCTCCCTGAATCGTAACTGCGCGATGGACCGTTGCGTCTAAACTTATTCTGTCTCCCTTGATAATAATTATTTTGGTTCCCAAATTGTTTGTTTCTCTGATTGTCTCTGTGATAGTCACTACTGCGGAGAGGTGATCTTTCCCTGTAATTATTACTACTCTGCCAACGGTTGTCATACGGGTGGTGTCTGTTTTGGTCACGATATGTGTTGTGAGAATAGCCTTGTCGTGTCCAGTTATTATTTCTTTCATCGCGGAATTGTGACAGATGAGACCTGTAATTGTTGTGCTCCTGTTTCCGCGTTCCCCAATTGTCAGTGTCAATTTCCAGTTCTTGTAACAGTCCCTGAAGAGCCTCAATGTCTTCTTTGCAACGTCCTGCTAAAATAATATGCCGTAAATGTTCAGATAATTTGATTAACCAAATGCGGATGAGTTCTGAGGGGCTGTATGGGTTTGACAGGTACTGATTCTTGTGCAACATGTCTTCAAAATATTTGACAAGACTGGAAAATTCAGATTGTTCAAAGTGTTTCATCATCATGATGCTATGTTTCACTCGGTCTTGTGTAGCTTGAGACCAAGATGCTGAGAGGAAGGCATGGTAAAATTCTCCTTCACTGTGACAATCGTGAATGACCGATCGCATTCTTACAGCTGGTTCATTCTCCAAGTAGCCACACATAAATTCTAATCTGTGTTCTAACGACCAGTTGGGAGGAAAACAATGAGAGAATTGATGGAGCCATGCTTGTGGATGAATGTCGTTGCCAGAATTCTTAAATGTTTTGAATTTACGTGTAGTAATGAACAGCTTATAGTCAAAGTCATCATGTCGGCGAGTCGCATATCGGTCACTGTTACGTCGTTTTGGCGGTTCCATTTCAAAATTCGGTGCACCTTGCCAATTTCTTTCATAATTTCCGAAATGCGCTGTGTTATTATTTTGTGGCTGTTCCGTATTTCTATGTCCCTCTTCCTGTATTGGGGCGCGAGTGTCCTCTGAAATACGTAATTCTTGCACTACCTGTCTCAGCTGATCTTGTACTTCCCGGATTTCTCTTTGGTGTTGCGTATTAATTTGATTCTGATTTTGTTTGAATTTTCTGATTTGTTCATACTCTTCTGTGTCAGTGAAGGCTACAGGTCTTGTGTCATTCAGATCATCATCTACCTTTGTAGATAAGTTAGTGGCCTGATCCGAAAGTTCAACTACTTTCTCTGATAATGTACTAATTTCCTCCATGTGTCTTTCTACTGTGTCCTTTAAGTTTTCCTGAGTTTTTGCAAGTTGCGTAACCGAATCGGTAGATGCAACTGAGTCAATTTTAGCTTGCAAGGTCTCATGATTTTCATGAACAATAATTTGCAGTTCTTTTATGGCTGCTTCGTGATTCTGTAATGCATTATCATGCCGCGAAAAAATAGGTTGAAAATGCTCACAAATTTGTGTTTTTTCGTCGTTACAGACTTTTTGACATTTCGATTCGATTTTATGTAACTCAGTAGTCAAATCTTCACGTGTTTGTTCAAGCGTGGTGTGAAGATTTTGTTCCATTGCGTCTAATTTTTTAAGATTTTGTTCCACTGTGTCAAACTTTTTAAGATTTTGTTCCACTGTGTCTAACTTTTGAAGATTTTGTTCCATTGTGTCTAGTTTTAGCTGTGTTTGTCTCTGATTTTGTTCCATTGTGTCTAAGTTTTGAAGATTTTGTTCCATTGTGTCTAATTTTTGTAGCCTTTGTCCCATTTGTTGCATTAACTGTAATAACAATGCACTGGTGTCTGAAACATGTTCCTCAGTGCTTTTCGGCAGTGAAGTTGCACCGGCAACATTCACATTTTGACAAGCAGAAAATGTTTCTTGACTCATTTGAGAAAACGGTGAGAACCCAAAACCTGAGTCTACAGTATTTGCAATATTGTGTTCTGTCATTCCTGATTCCTGAGGCGAGCTGTTGCCGACCGATCGATCGATAATGCTTCCCTGTTCACTACCTGTTTCACTGTCTACACCATTATTTGACGCCCGCTCCATTTCCCTATGCACAGTTACCAAATTTCTACTTTGAATTCATTACACAGCGGTGCTGGTATAGCTACACTCGTCGTCACTATTATTTCTCAGTTTACTTTGGAGCCTAGTGTTACGTTTTTCACACGCCATTATTGTTACAATATTTCACACAATAACACAGAAAAGCACAATTTGAAGAGCAACAATAAGAGAACACATTAACATAGCACTGAAAATAATATCTAGTTAATTGCAAGCGCAGCTGCGAAATACTTGGTGCAAATCTACATGCATGCCACAACTGTTTTACTGTACAACAATGAAAGACTGCAACTACAAAGGAGATTCTCTCTACAATTACGCGCTAGCAATAAACAATAGCTACACTAATTACACAAACTACAAGAAAAAAATCAGAAGATTCCAGTGAGGTATCCTCGGCTAAGGGTCGACATATGAAAGTCCCCTTTTTGAAGAATTATACAAGACTGTGCTTAACCTGACATACAATATTTTTAGCACAACGCAATCTGACTTTCAAAAATCCCTACAAAAAAATTGCCCTGACTGACATTAACCTATACGTTTCACAAATCACTGACCTCACAAAAATCTTCATTACTCGAACTACTGCAGTACAGCGAGCGCCACTACTGCCAGCTAAATAAAGGATTCAAACTACAGAAGGCACTAACTACTGATAGGGATAGTTAGCAAATGAAAGATATTAATAGAGAACAAACAATGTATTTACCTTAAAAGTCATAATATATATAGCAGTTCATGACAAATTACAAAACTCCGCCATCTCTCTCCCCACATCCACCACTGCTGGCGGCTCACCTCCAACTGCGCAACGCTACGCGCTGTTCACATCCAGCCGCCACTGCCCAACACTACAATGGCAGACAACAATGCAAACTAGCCACAGACTGCACACAGCACAGCCAGTGATTCTCACACAGAGCGCTACGTGGCGTTACCAGTAAGAAAACCTAAACAGCCTACTTACATTTGGTGCATCAATGTAGACTGTCCAACATACACTACGTAATCAAAAGTATCCGGACAGGCCCAAAAACATACGTTTTTCAAATTGGGTACATTGTGCTGCCACCTATTACCAGGTACTCCATATCAGCGACAGCAGTAGTCATTAGACAGAATGGGGCGCTCTGCAGAACTCACGGACATCGAACGTGGTCAGGTGATTGGGTGTCACTTGTGCCATAAGTCTGTACGCGAGATTTTCACACTCCTAAACATCCCTAGATCCAATTTTTCCGATGTGATAGTGAAGTGGAAACGTAAATGGACACGTAAAGCACAAAAGTGTACAGGCCGACCTCGTCTGTTGGCTGACAGAAACCGCTGACAGTTGAAGAGGGTCATAATGTTTAATAGACAGACACCTATCCAGACCATCACACAGGAATTCCAAACTGCATCAAGACCCACTGCAAGTACTATGACAGTTAGGCGGGATGTGAGAAAAATTGGATTTCATGGATATCACATCACGCCGGTAAAAGCCAAGCGGAGCCTCGCTGGGTGTAAGGAGCGTAAACATTGGACGATTGAACAATGGAAAAACGTTGTGTGGAGTGACGAATCACGGTACACAATGAGGCGATCGGATGGCAGGGTGTGGGTATGGTGAATTCCCGGTGAACGTCATATGCGTCATATGCCAGTGTGCGATAGTGCCAACCGTAAAATTCGGAGCGTTGGTGTTATGCTGTGGTCGTGTTTTTCATGGATGAGGTTTGCACACCTTGTTGTTTTGCGTGGCGCTATCACAGCACATGCCTACATTGATGTTTTAAGCATCTTCTTCTTTATGACAGTTGAAGAGCAATTCGGGGATGGCGACTGTTTCTTTCAACACGATCGAGCACCTGTTCATAATGCACGGCCTGTGGCGGAGTGGTTACGCGACAATTACATCTCTGTAATGGACTGGCCTGCTCAGAGTCCTGACCTGAGCCCTATAAAACACCTTTGGGATGTTTTAGAACGCCGATTTCGCGCCAGACCTCACCGACCGACATCGATACCTCTTCTCAGTGCAGCACTCCGTGAAGAATGGCCTGCCATTCCCCAAGAAACCTTCCAGCACCTGATTGAACGTATGCCTGGGAGAGTGAAAGCTGTCATCAAGGCTAAAGGTGGTCAAACACCATACTGAATTCCAGCATTACCGATGGAGGGCGCCATCAAATTGTAAGTCATTTTCAGCTAGGTATCCGGATACTTTTGATCACATAGTGTATTTTAAGGAATGGCGCACTACTCACAGAAGTGTGACGCTGTATAACAACAATGCTCATAAAAATCTTCTAGTCGACAAGGACCAAAGACGAGAGTCACGCCTCGTTAATGAAAACCGGTTTCAAGCCCAACAGGAGTTGCTGTTGTGAGCCTTTCCAATCAGGGGAGAATATGTACTTAGTATGAAACCTCCCGTTTCTAGTAGACGAGAAGGTTAAAATAAACTTTTCTTATGCTAAATTATTGATGGTTTAGTGAGGAACAACATATATCAGTTAAAGATGTCAGATTTTTAGCACAAACTTCCATCACCAATATACGTAAAATCACAAGAAAACGCACAATGTCCTTCATAACCAGCGCAGTCTTCCGTGAGAAGCTTCTTGTAGACTTCATCACACCCTCGGAAATTCAAGGCATCAGACCCATCTCTGAATTTGGACCTGGTTGTTTCATATAATTACGATTTATAGTGCAAAAGATATATGGAACATGAGACTAACTAACTAAGCAATTAACTGCTGGTATATCACAAAGCATGATATAGGCTTATGTACTTTAAAACTTGAAAATGAATCTCAAACGTAAAGTGAAGCACACGTTTATGGGCTGGAAAAGAACACGTAGGTAAGTTTTTTGGAAACGTGAACACTAAAACTGTTGTACATATGAGTTGAAAGCTGAAAATGTAATGAACAATAAGGAAACAAGCATTGATTTCTGAGTTGAAGTTTCATTTGCTATCGATACAAATATAGTAAAAGTGGAATTAAAGGGATTACGAAGGCATGATTTCTAAGTCATTTCTTTCTCTTTCTGGTTATCCGGAATATAGGTGCAAAAATCAAATTACGTTAACGAGGCCAAATGTGTCGTATTAGTAGCTCAAATACGCATTCAAGAACAGAAAAAAAAGTTCTAGGGACTGATGATCCCAGATGTTAAATCCCGTAGTGCTCAGAGCCATTTGAACCATTTTTGAATGATGCATCGAAGGGTCAATGCCTTTATATAAGATGTATCGAAGGGTCAATGCCTTTATATAAGAGTACTCTGTTGGAGTGAGTTATTACCGATAATAACTTAAAAATTAAAAATGAAACACGCTTGTTTTATAAACTGCAATATGCCGTTTCATTGTAATGGAGCACCGAAAATTTATCACAGACACATCACAATTATCACTAAATGCCACTTATTAATGCATTAACGATACGAGCCTTCAAGATATAACATGAAGATCGGAGTCAAATAACGCATCTTCAAGTGGTAGTGCAATGAATAACATCGTAGTATCTGGAATCGAAAGTTGTTGGTTCGCATCCTGATACGACATAAATAGCGATTTCCGAGTGTGTGGTTAGGCAGGAACATAAGAGGATAGCTTAGATTGATGCGAGTGAATCGAGGAGCAATAATATTAATATTACTGTCACAAAGTCGACAGCCTATCATGAGGTAGTCAATGTTTCGCGTGACCTCAAAATGCCGTCAGGTTTGCGGGAATTATTGTGGAACGAGCATTACGCGCTACTGCATTATTACTCGTATGCACTTAAGTATAGCAAAATTTATGAATTTATAAATTACCAATAAATCTCTCTCTCCCACTTTTTCTTTCTTTTCTGAGAAGTAATTAAACGTAATAGATATATATGAACATCTTTTCCTTTCTAATTTATTTCCCATTTAAACACTATGTCGCAGTTTGAATTTTGGATAGCTTGTCAGCTAGTCGTAATGTATAGCAAAGATGAAACGATTTTTGAATGTCAACGATAATGCTTGATAACTGTTAAATTTCGTTACTGAGTGTTATTTACCCGAAACAAACTCTCAAATACCAATCCGGTTTACTTTCTATTACCTTTTTTTCTATCTTTTACGTTAACTAACCGAAAATGTCACACGGATTCCCAATTACGTATTTAGATTCATTAAAACCGGAATTTGTGACCAACTAGCTATTGGTATTTTACGTTCAAAGTGAAACTCTTAACTTTGCTTCCTTTAGCACTTGCACATGACTGTATTGTTTATAAGAATCTTTACCTTTTGGCAAATTCAGTTACTGACTCTTATTATTATACCCGATTTAAGTAAATCCTACGTATATTACCTTGCTTTCTAGTTAACTTTATTTACTTCAACCTTGTGTATTTTAATGTTAATTCTATGATACTGGTTTCGGAACTACCACATCTATCTCTAATAATTATAATTCAGAACACGATCTCTCTTTTTCATTTCGATCACGCCGTGTTACTTTATTTGAACTTTCAAAGCATTTGAATACAATTTTCTCGGCGTCAGTGATCGGATGCTAGCAACAACCAATACCCCGCAAATCCATAACAACACAATCGACAAAAGTTAAACAAAATCCTAAATGCCACCGCCTCTTTGACCCTGACAATCAACAATCAAAGCAAAGCTCTGCATCTTCAGGCGCTGGTGTGACGCGACCCATACAATCCCCTATTTGAAAATGGGTTCAAAATGGTTCAAATGGTTCTGAGCACTATGGGACTCAACTTCTGAGGTCATTAGTCCCCTAGAACTTAGAACCACTTAAACCTAACTAACCTAAGGACATCACACACATCCATGCCCGAGGCAGGATTAGAACCTGCGACAGTAGCGGTCTCGCGGTTCCAGACTGCAGCGCCTAGAACCGCTCGGCCACTTTTTCTTTTTTTTCAGTCCAACTTTCTTTTTTTTTCCCTAGATCTATTCCACTTCAGGCGTTGGTTCCTATCACCCTTATCACCCCCAAAGTCCTATCTAACATAAAAAAAAAACAATCTGTTGCCACCGCCACTTTCACCCTAACTTAACCTATTCTCTTTTTTTTATTTTTTTATTTTTTTTATTAATATAAAAGAAACTGAATAAATCTTCTTTCCGTGACAAACTGTCCAAACAGAAGAACTCGAAATCCAGCAAGCACTTCTGATTTGTTTTATGTTACAGCTTCTGGCAAAATTAGTTTTCCTGAGACACTTTGATTGCCGTACTACAAAAATAAATAAATAAATAATTGCCAACTTAATTATAATGAAGCAAAGTTAGTATCGACTCGCTGTAGCGTTGTGCATCAACCAAAAATTGCCGCTTCATTATGGCAAAGTGTGAAGTAAGAAATTTTGAAACAATATTTTCGACTCGTTTTAAGGTTGTGGTGCTCTTCCATTATATACTGTATGTACTCGTCTATACTCGCATGTGTATTCGTAACTGCAAAATATGCAAACTGGCCGATAATCCAAGTGTAGCTATTGTGCTTTGTCGCAGGAAAGAAATGCCAATCTGGTTGAAGTACATATTTAAGTGTTGTAGCAGAGTCTGTAGTTCTAATAATTATTGCGAGTTTTTTTCTAGTCCAGTTCCATATGTGGTATTGGTCTCGACAGATGAGAATGTGTGCCAAGGTATCTACAGTATGGCAATGATCGCAGTATGGACTCTGCTTCATTTTGATATTGTGCAGCTTTTCACCTGTGGGGACCTTCTCGTTTACAATGTCATACAATGTGGACACTACTTTGGAGTGGAGGATGGGATTGTTAATGTTTTTCCAGACGTTACTCCAGTTGACCGCTGGATATTTCGCTTCCATTGGGTTTTGCCTCTGGTGTCTCGTGAGGTGGTAATAGGTCCTTCTGGTGTTAAGCAGCTGTGAATTATCTTGAATATAGTTCATTTCCAGGTAGTAAGTCCGGACGTGATCGAGTTGAGCGCTGATGCGACCAACATCGACTGGGGCCTTTTTGCTCGTTGGGGTTAACCTGTTGAATAACGTTTTCGTAATTGTCGGGTGGGGTGTCTGCAGTATTTTGCGGATTCGGTCCATATATATGGCAGTGCATTGTTTCTTGATGTCTTTGACGCCCAAACCACCAGCGGCGCGGGTTAACACTATGGTTGGCATGGTGACTTTAAAGATGTTTCCGCTCCATATGAACCAATACGCTGCAGCTAAAAGTTTTTGCGCTGTATCCTTGGGTACTGGTGACACTGCTGCGATGTTTATATATTTTGCTTAGCACATAGCTGTTAATCAAGAGAGCTCTATGTATCCGACTGAGCGTTCTAGTTTTGTGTTCACGGAGAGTAGCCCTGAATATATTTAGTTTATGTTCCCAGTCGGCTACTGTCATCTCTCTTGGGTTTGCCATTAGAATCATACCTAAGTGGTTCGTCTTCTCTGTCCTTTGTAGCCATGTTCTTTGAATTGTCTCCATATGGGGTCCGACAGGTAAAATTTTCGATTTGTGTTCATTGAGTTTGGCTCCGGAAGAAGTGGCGTAAGCGCGGATTATTTGTTGAACGACTTCCATTTCTGAGTGCGTGTTAACTACTACACTGATGTCATCAGCATAAGCGTGACACACGGTTTTTGTACCCAACGCCTGTAGACCTTGTAACCTGTGATGCAGGGTTGACAGTAACGATTCTACGGCGATTGCGTATAGCGCCATAGAAAGGGGGCAGCCTTGTCTCGCTGATTGATTGATCGGGACTGGTGAACTTAGCTGACCATTAATTTTGAGTCGAGAGGAAGTTCCGACTATACATTTGCGTATGATCCGAATAAAATGAGCACTGAATCCCATCCGTTGCATTACAGTTAGTAGAAAGTGGTGGTTGATGCGGTCAAAAGCCTTATCGAAGTCTAAAAACATGAGACCAACATTGCATTTACATAGCCACGACAAATATCTTATGTCCCTATACTCACATAATGCAGTCGACATTGATCTCCCTGGGACAGCACTCATTTGATAAGGGCCAAGTACTTTCGGCAGTACCGTCTTCAGTCTACAATTGGTGAGTCGAGTGAAGATTTTATAGTCGGAATTGAGCAGTGTTAGTGGTCGAAAATCCTTCAGCGTAGTGCTACGTGTTTTTTTGGGAATCAGGACAATCAGTCCTTCGGTAAACTGAGATGGCATCTGCACGACTCCCAATAATTCATTGCATATTTTGGTGAATTCCGGTCCTATGATGTGCCAAAAACAAGCATAAAATTCTATGGGTAGGCCATCTAAACCAGCAGATTTCTTTGTAGGCGAGTCTTTGATTGTGGCACATACTTCTTCCTCAGTTATGTGGGCTACAAGGTCGGCGTTGTCAGTCGGATGGACCGTGGATTGAATGTTGGATAAAAGCGGCTCACTTGCCGTCGCATCAGTCGCCGACGCGGCGTAAAACTCTGTATAATGTTGCACCACGTAGTCTTTCACTGTGACTTGTTGATCGTATTCGTTCCCCTGTTCATCACTGAGAGTGTGGATTAACTTTTGTTTACCTCTCTTGGCTTCCCGTATCACGTGATATACGGACGTATTCTCCTGCGTCAGTTCAATCGGAGGACGTGATCGAATTTTTTTCCCCTCCAGTGATTGTCGTACCAACGCCGTTATTCTTGCTTTAGTGCGATTTATTCTATAGCTGTTTGCTACCAATCCCATGGGGTCATCATATAGTTCGCGAAGGCAAAGAAAGTGATACTCCAAGGTGCGTTTTCGCCAGTACGCTTTCATGCGACCATATCGTGCGATGAATTTTTTTTATCTGTGGTTTCGCAGACTGTAGCCACCACATGATGCGTGTTGCATATCTGAATTGCGTCCGAAGACAACGCTGCCACGTATCTTGGATCTCCTGTTTCAGTACTGCGTCCCCCAAAAGTGACACGTTTAGCTGCCATACGCCCCTTCCCAGGAATGTTTTTTGTTTAGTGTGCTGCGCGGTTATATGAAATGCGCAGTGATCCGAGAAGTTAAGAGGCCAAATTTCGCAGTCAGTTACATTATGGATAAAACCTTTCGTTACATACAGCCTGTCTAGTCTGCTTGCCGAAGTACTGGATACGTACGTGTATCCTCGGGTGTGCGGGCGAAGATGGCACCAAGCATCTATCACATCTAGTCCGTTAATTAAGATCAACAGCTCCTCAAAGAAGTTGAAGTTCGGGACTTGATCTTCTGGACGCGATACGCGGTTAAATCTCCACCCAAAATTATGTGCAGTCGAGAATCCGTTATTAATGGGACAATTTCGTCCCGGAACAGGTTGCCCCTTGCTCGTTTTCCGCTGGATCCAGGGGACGCATGTATATTAACAAGAAGCAGATCATATATTTGTGCAGTGATGCCTCGTCCAGATTCAAGTATTGCTTTTACTGTACATGGTATGTCGTGCTTGAATAATATTCCCGTTTCACATTCATTGCCTATGTTTAAGATCGCCTCATATCCACACACATCCGCTATTTTGGTCGTAACTACCTCTTGTAACATCGCTATGTCAATGTCGGCGGCATGTAAGTAGTCCTTCACAGATTGTAACTTTACGTCCGAAACTATTCTGTTTACATTGAGCGTGGCGATTTTATACGCCTGCGTCATTCGGTATTCCATCTAAGCGCATTCTGTGTCGTCAGACCATGCTGTCCCCGTGTCAGATCCACAGCGGTCAACAGTGTCCATTGGTTCTTCAATTGGAGGGGCGAGGTTCATCTGTACGTCCTCATTCGGTTTGGGGATGTCTGGTTTTCCGATGTCTGCCACGCCTTGCTTTCCGCTTCGATCTGTTTTAAGAATTTTTTGGTACGGGAGAGTTCTTTCTCCAGTTCTTGAATCTCTTCAGGGCTCTGTTTTCGTGTTTGCCGTCTGCTGTCTGCTGTCTGATGTTGCCTTCCTCAGCATTCTTCACATCTTCTAAGCGGGTGGTGTTTCGAGCCAAATTGTCGACCGTGCTCTTGGTGGATGATTGTGTCAATAGAGAAATCGGTTCACTGTGAGGTTGCTCATTCCGGGATGGTTCTTGCGTGTCACTCTCAACGGCGGAGGATTCGGAGAATTTGCTGTGGCTCCCAATATCTTTCGGTGTCTGTTGCGTTGAAACCGTTACAGCTGTCCCGATTTCCATAGGTTCGGGTGGTCTAGCTTCTGTTGTGTCAGTGGTGGCAGTCTGGGCTTCTTCTCGGGGTGGATGGTTCTCCGCGTTCACATCAGGGCTTGGGGACAGGACTTGGCCGCTGGCAGCGCAGTCATAGCCACTCGCCGCTGTAAACACTCAGCGCGGACGTGCCGGGAGAGTTGCACGCCGCGCACGTCCTCGGCTGGCCGTCGTATATAACGATGCCTCGGTATCCACAGACGATGATGTACATGCTTGTGCAAATCGACCTCCGTCGAGAACTTGGAATTTACGTGCGTTGGACCACCGTTCGGTAACATTGCTGAGAACTTTACCGTGCGGAGCTATCACTGCGTTTATTTGTTCCGCCGGTACTTCGAATGGTAGTTCGAATATCCTGATAGTTCGTATTCCAAACCCTGCATGTGTTACGGTGACTTCGCCTACGTTTCCATCACAATGTTTAAACTTCATAATTCCTCCGCAAGACTCAACTACTTTGTCACATAAGTTAGCATTCTTCCATTTCACAAATACAACGCGGCTCACTATCGAAAGATGCATTCCAGTGACATCCTCTGAATCAACTTTCACTTCGTATTCCAACCAATTTTCTATTTCGTGTAGTTTGGGTCGGGCGTAATTACGATCAAACGAGAATTTCAAAGTATCTTGTCTGTTCAAGTGGGCCATCACGAATTCATATTTCAAATTTCAATATGCGTAGAATTTCTACAACGATGCAAGAAGTACTGCGACTTATCACGCCGAAGTACACCACACGTCCGCACAGCACGGCTGACGCGGCAAGACTGCGCCTAGAACCGCACGGCCACTTCGGCCGGCTTGAAAATTGTCCACTTCTCATTTTCCACTCTGCAAGTCTCAGGTTACTCACGTGCCGTTCCACTTAACTGCGTTGCTCACTAAACATCGGTTAAGGATGTGATCATTTAACTGCTTGTGCTCTAATTTAAACTAACGCGCCCCAAGATGTCCACCGTATATGTTAGCTACCTCCACTTGTGGCAGACCAGCAAACTGGACGACAATACGTCGTGGACCAAAAAATGGGATACCTTCGACAGAACCACAACATTCAATTATTATTGTCGCATCAACACTTTGTTCTGCCTATGCCTTCTGCAGCCTAATTCACAATTACTATATCGCCGATAGCACTAAAAATCCAGGAAAAGATAAGCCCCACCAACTTTTCGCCAACTCCATGACTAGCTCTCTCACTCTCTTTCCAAGCATTAATCCCGACTGGCGGGATCTGCTGTTATGGTTAGATGGACGTGGCATGTTAATTTTAAGGCGTGGCCGGATGTCCTTCCGGTCTCCACCTCGTACCTCCTGCGACAGAATCAATGTAACCCAGCTGTCTGCGTCTAGTGTAAGCCATAGAATAGTGCGAACGTTTTCAAATGTATGTGAGTCTTGTAACTGAGGCAGAACGTGGGAACCAGCCCCGTATTCACCTAGAGGGATGTGGAAAACCACCTAAAAACCACATCCAGTCTGGCTGGCACACCAGCCCTCACCGTTAGTCCGCCGCGCTAATTCGATCCAAGGCCGGCCCACCTACCTGAGTCCAGGAAGTAGCGCGTTAGCACTGTCGGCTACCCTGGCGGGCCAACTCTGTGGCTTAAGGCTACCACGAAAACTCAAAATAAACTAAATAATCCAAGATAGGTCAGTCGATTTTTTTTTTCAGTCGAATAAAGCCACCGAATGAAATTAGGCTGCAATCACTTGAATATCCAGATCTCAATATTTTCACTTCATGTGAGACAACTATTTGTCAGTTATGTCAGTTGTATAAATGTTTTTATTCAGTCTAGTTTGAGTGTTTTTGCTTACTTACTTGTTCACCCTTTTCCATGGGGAACGACAGTAGGGACGGGAAAAACTGACCGGTTAAAACCGAAACCGGTATTTTAGTTCTAGATGACCGGCAATTTTCCGTATTTGTTTGGTCTCAGTTTTTATCTTTTACTAATAAATGTGTAAATAAGCGAAACTTAAATTAATTATACAGCAGTGCTAATTTTTCGTTTTTAAAGAAACTTTTTTAAAGTACAAGCAGTTTTTATTCGTTAAGTCAGCATTGCTCTGAAATATTGCGTTATTGTAGCAAATGGAAAAAAATACAGTGCTATTTTAATGACAATAGAGACCTGTTACCATGTGGTGCTGCCTGTTAGTTGGTATGCGTGTACAAGCAGTGTGTAAAATTCATACATTGAAGGCTTTCAAGACCGGATGTTTCAGCTGCTAAGAATTTATCTGGGTTGTATGGCCATGGTCCAAGGCTCCATTGGACATCTTCGGAGGTGCTCCTGGTAAAATATGTCTATGGTCGATACGGTAGTTTCTCGCTGTTGTGATCAGATGTCAGCTGTATTACAGAATGGCACTATCCCTATGAAGTGCAGTATCAATGAAATAGAATGCTCTGTTTGCTTTAAAACAGTGTTTTTCAACCTGTGGGCCGCAAACCCTTGCTTATGGGGTCTCGGTCGCAGAGGAAAGCAGCTGCGAACTTACGCTAAGGACAACACACACACACCCATGCCTGAGGGAGGACTCGAACCTCCGACGGGGGAAGCTGCGCGGAACGTGACAAGATGCCCTTAGACCGAGCGGCGTAGCTGTTTGGCACGACCCTTTGAAATCGCTGACATACTTTTATTATGGTTCTGGGGTCGCCAGAATATTTTTACTTGGAAAGGGGTCGCATATTCAAAAAGATTGAAAAACACTGTTTTAAAAGATCGGAAATGGAAGGATCCTCAATAAGCTTGCCACATAAGGGTAAAACTTAAAGTCTAACAGTTCATTCATTGAAACTTCCAGGCAGATAAAAACTGTGTGCCGGACCAGGACTCGAGACCTTTGCATTTCGTGGGCAAGAGCTCTACCAACTGAGCTACCCAAGCACGACTGACGCCCCGCCCTCACAGTTTCACTTCTGCCAGTATCTCGTCTCCTACCTTCCAAACTTTACAGAAGCTCTCCTGCCAGGAAGTTTTATATCAGGGCACACTCCGCTGCAGAGTGAAAATCTCATTCTGGAAACATCCCTCAGGCTGTGGCTAAGCCATGTCTCCGCAATATCCTTTCTTTCAGGAGTGCTAGTGCTGCAGGGTTCGCAGGAGAGCTTCTGTAAAGTTTGGAAGGTAGGAGACGAGATAGTGGCAAAAGTAAAACTGTGAGCACGGGGCGTGAGTCGTGCTTGGGTAGTTCAGTTGGTAGAGCACTTGTCCATGAAAGGCAAAGGTCCCGAGTCTCGGTCAGCCACACAGTTTTAATCTGCCAGGAAGTTTCATATCAGAGCAAACTCCGCTGCAGAATGAAAATCTCATTCTGGAGTTCATTCATTGTTTCTACACTAGAAATAGAAAGCAGCTGATATGCTGCCCATGTGTACACAACGAGCCTTTATCTGCTTTCAGCCTATGAATCAAATCTGCATGGAGAATAATAGACTAGGTCAAACTCAGTTTTCACCTTTTAGCACTGGCTATTCGCAATATCCAAATAGTGCTATGAACCCAGTTACAACATGATTTTTCCGTAGAGGTTAAAAAAATTAGAATCAATGGAAGAATACTGGTGTTTCAACCTTTTTTTTTTTTATTCTGTGTGTCTTGAAACTAAGAGAATTAAAATTTTTCAATCTTTGTTCTATTTTTAAGTTTATTGCATAGGATGATAAAAAAACCGAAAATTAGTTATTTCAGAAAGCAATTATTTAGAGCGGTTTTAACAGCTCGATTAAACTGGCGTTTAAAAATCGGTATAAAGGAAAACCAGGATGTCTCAGCGATGATAATCGCCATCCATCCATCCCTAAGCGATCGATGATGATGATGATCCTTGGGGGCGGGTGCTTGCTTGCTTGTCACTCACTCACTGTCACCGTAGTTTCTGTCAGTGCTAGGGTTTCAGCCGCGTCGAGGAGGTGGCGCCGTGGCCGACACAGCACTGCAGAGACATTGCGCCGGCTAGCTAGACGCGCCACCTCCTTGCCACGGCTGTCGCCCTGGCACCGTCAGCGGTAGAACGCTGACGTGGAACATGCGGGGGGAACACAGCAAGCAGTCACATCCATCCATCCATCTCAATTACGCAAGTTATTTTCATTAATGGACATCATCACACCTTTTCAGTGAAAAAGAATGGAATTAGTCGCAAAAACTGCCAATTTTCCCTTCTTCTTCACAGGTAACAACCTAGTTCACAACACTTTTTACAAACATGTCATTTTTTTTACACCCGATATCGTCAACTGCAGTAATTACTGTCGACTTTAGTCAGGTTTCGATGCGGGCCTCCCTCGCATGTCGTTAACGGCAGAAACATACCAACCGGAAGTGAAGTCTCGCGAGACGATTGTTTGTTATGCGCGAAATATTTGTGACGAAGAAGAAAATGTTTACTGGTCCTCGTTTCACTAGCAGCAGTTTTAAGCCTTCCTCTTGTGTTCCTACACTACCTTCACACTCGGAAATCGCTGCATACTCCGAAATAAAGAGCCAAATATTTGTCAGAAGGGAGAACACAAGTTTTATTACAGCTAGGTTCATTTGCAGCCTCTTAGGTTGCCTAAGCACACACTCGGAAGTTGCCACATGTACGGAAATAAACAGCCAGTTATTTATATCATCCTTTGTTCTCTAATCAGACGGAAATACTATATGATGGCGAATATTGCAAAACAAACTAGTATTACATTCATAAGAAACTCCTAGAATGTGTTAACAGCGCTCAGATTTTAAAAAAAGAAACAGGTATTAAGCACACAGCAGGATAGGAACCTACATCTTTCTGCTCTACAAATTACGACAGCATGGATTACCCAACCACTTATCCGTAACACCTTTAGCCTAATGTTTCAGTTATCATACAATCTCTTGAAGGTTTGTATCGTTGATGCACTATTAACTGACATTTAATGATGAGGGTGATGTGTTGCCTTGAAACGCCATTATGAAAACTATAATACGAAACATCTAATTACGACAAATGAATATGGTGCCTGCCACATCGATTGTCGATATCACAGTTTAGGATGTTGTCGATACTGTGTGTGACGTCAAAACGAATCACGTTTGCACACATACCCTTAAGAGAACTTGCTCAACTTTATACTCTCAACGAAGCTTCATTAGTTACATGTTAATTGCTTACGAAACAGTTCAATGCACAGCAATCTGTTTATCAGTTTTAAATGGTGAAATGAAGAATTAGTCTTTCAGTACATAATTAAATAAGTATATATATCGCTTATCTGCAATTCCCCATTTGAAAATGGCTTACTCCTCATTTTCCACTCGGCAAGTTTCAGTTTACTCACGTGCCATTCCACTTTACTGCGTTGCACACTAAACATCAGTTACGGATTCGATCTGTTTAACTGTGTGTGCGCCAATTTAAACTAACGAGCCACATGATGTTCACCGTATATGTTAGTTACCTCGCTTCATGCACTTCAAAACAACCTAATCCACCTGTGACAGACGAGCAAACTGGACGACAATACGTCGTGAGCCGGCCGCAGGTGGTCTCGCGGTTCTAGGCACTCAGTCCGGAACCGCGCGACTGTTACGGTCGCAGGTTCGAATCCTGCCTCGGGCATGGGTGTGTGTGATGTACTTAGGTTAGTTAGGTTTAAGTAGTTCTGAGTTCCAGGGGACTGATGACCACAGATGTTAAGTCCCATAGTGCTCAGAGCCATTTGAATACGTCGTGGACCAAAAAATCGGATACCTCCTACAGAACCACAGCATCGTCAACTTCTCGCCAATTTCATGGCGTAACTGCTACCACGAAATCTCAAAAAAAAAAAAAAAAAAAAAAAAAAAATTCCAAGCTAGGCCTTCGGGGTGGGTTAACAACTCTTTTAAAAAAATCTGAATTGCCGCGCCTGTCAGCCACACAATTACTACGAAGGGATAGCTGACTGTTTCCAACAACCGAGTGGCCAGACAATTGTTTTTTCCCTTCACTTGATTTTTTCGTTCGAATAAAACAACCGAATTTGATTAGGCTGCAACCACTTGACTATCCAGATTTGAATAGTTTCACTTCATGTGAGACAGCAAACTGATACAAGTATTTGTCAGTTATGTCAGTTATATGAATGTTTTCACTCAGTCTAGTTTGAATGGTTTCGTTTACATACTTGTTCACCCTTTACCGTGGAGAGCGACAGTAGGGGTGGGAAAAACTGACCAGTTAAAAGCGATACCATTACTTTAGTTCTGAATAACCGGCATTTTTCGATATTTGTTTGGTCTTAGTTTTTATCTTTTACTAATAACTGGGTAAAAAAGCGAAACGTAAATTAACCAAAGCAGCAGTGCTAAAATTTATCGTTTTTAAAGAAAGTTTCTTGAAGTGTGAGCAGTTTTTATTCGTTAAGTCAGCATTGCTTTGAAATAGTGCGTTATTGTAGTAAATGGAGAAAAGCACAGTGCTATTTTAATAACGGTGCCAATAGAAATTAACAAGAACACAGGCCTAAGTATTGGTACGTCGTTGTTGAGACAATAACGACCCTGTTACCATGTGGCGTGGCCTGTTAGTTGGTATGCGTGTATAAGCAGTGTTTAAAATATGTATGGCCATGGTCCATGGAACTTTTCAATCCCTGACGTTTTGTCCCAGACTCCGTTGGACATCTTCGGAGGTGCTCCTGGTAAAATTTGTCTCTAGTCTATACGGTAGTTTCTCGCTGTTGTGATCAGATGTCAGCTGTATTATAGAAGTGCAGTATTAATTAAATACAATGCTCTGTTTTCTTTAAAGCAGTGTTTTTCGACCTGTGGGTCGCGGTCCCCTTGAGGATCGCAAATCCTTGCTCAGGGGGTCTCGGTCGCAGAAGAAAGCAGTTGCGGCATGGCTGGCAATGTGTGTTTCGTGACGATCATCTACTATGCCACTATACTTTCACGTGACGATACCTCACCGCAAATTACACATTGGGGGCTATTGTTCAAACAATAAAACCATACTTCAGATAACTGTCGCCATAAAGTCTGTTTCTTTTCGATTTTGATTCGCTTCCGCCACTGCCACTTGTACCAGACCTCGAGGGCTGCACAGATCTTTTAAGAAACTTGTCCATTTTATGCTCGCTCAGAGCGAAGTGCGCAGACAATAAATAATCACGTCAGTACTTGCCGGCGTACTCGGTCAGCTGATTGTAGTGACCGAAAATGCGCGACTTTGCCCCCGCTGATCACTTCTCACCCACAGCCCTCTACCGCGGCAAAGAACGTGATTATATCTCTGCCCACACAGCACTGCAACCTCTTTTCACATTGCAATGATTTCCCGATCAGTATGGTATCAGTGGAAGGAAAATTAAATAGGTTCCCTTTGAAATCGCTGACAGACTTTTATTATGGTTCTGGGTGTCGTCAGAATATTTTTGCTTCGAAAGGGGTCGTGTATTCAAATAGATTGAAAAACAGTGCTTTAAGGATCGGAAATGGGAGGAGCCACAACAAACTTGCGACATAAGGGTGAAACTTAAAATCTAACAGTTCTCGCGTCCGTCGGCCGTCGTAATTTAATATATTATTATTATGTTGATTGTTGCCGACTCACGTGGTGGGCCTTAATAAAAATGATATTTCATTTTATTTTGATTTACAAGTAAATGCTTTTGTGAAGTTCTCCTTTTTAACAATATTAATCTTAAATTATTTGTTACGTTAATGCATGTTAGACTCGCTGAATCTTAAAACATGAGCATATAAGTTGAACAATGGAATAAACTTTTCATATTAATTTCCTCGGCTAGTCAGTTCACTTTAAAGCAAAAAATCTTTAGTTATTAATTACAATTGCGGACCACACACGCGCGAGAGTATTTCTTCTTACCTCCGTTAACCATTCCATTGTAGTCGGAGTCCTGGCTCTGGCTCTCAGCTGTTGTACTGAAAATAAGAATCTTAAAGCTACGTATTTTCTGCAACGTCGGGCGGCTGTGGAGAAAAATGTATATTATTTTAATGGCGGGCGAGTTTTTCGCTTCCGCAAAATTTTTTAATATCGCCACGTAATGGCGTCGTTGGCTGCATCGGCCGCTGCGATTGTTGCACTGTAAATTGCTCGAATGCAGGTTAATTCAAGGAAGGCGGACATGAAATTGGGATCACCTCTTACAAATTAAAAGTGAACAATAACATTAAATCAGTATACTATCTGTTTAATTAATACAAATGTGCTTACATTTGCCAGCACTCGCAAGATGTCCGTCTACACGCAACTAAGAAAAGAGAAGAAGTGAAGACGACAAAAAAATTAACAAAAGTGCGTATATTGTCGTCCCTTTAGATCATTTTGTTATATTTCTTTGCCCTCGAAACTTAGGTACATGAGAAAAATGTATATTATTCAATTTTAAAATGGCTCTTCTTTATAAATACTGTTTTTTAAGTCTTTTCGTATTATTTCACTGGGGATGCTATACAGTTCATTCACAGTTTTTATACTAGGAATAGAAAGCAGCTGATATGTTGCCCGTCTGTGACTACACAACAAGCTTTTATCTGCTTTTAGCCCTTGAATCAAATCGACATGGAGAATAGACTAGGCCAAACTCAGTTTTCACCCTTTAACACCGGCTATTCGTAATAACCATATAGTGCTATGATCCCGATTACGATTTTTCAGTAGAATTTAAAATAATTGGAATTATTGGTGAATTTTTTTTGTAGCAGTCAACCATTTTTTCACTTCTTGAGACAAGCAACGAATAGTGGAGAGACTAATTTTTCTTTCATTTGCCTTTAATTTAATATTTTAATTCTATGTGTCTTGAAACTAAGAGGATTGAAATTTTTCAATATTTGTTCCTTTTTTAATACTGTCTAGAGGATGATAGGAATAAAAAATCCGAAAGCAATTATTTTGAGCAGTTGTAACAGCCCAATTAAACTGGCGTTTCTACCGTATCTTCCATCGTCGTAAGCGATGTCGTTGTTGCCGTGAGGCACCGTTATACCAAGTAGAAAGGCGCGTCGATCTTAAAGCATGAGATGTGGGAACCTTAAGTCATTGACAACACACAACGGTCACGGTAGCACTTGATTCCAGAATAGCTGCAGTAGTTAGGATCTACGAACTACCCCCTCTTGAGCAGGTCCCCAAAACTTTACTCGTAACGAGATCCCTTCGAAGCAAATTGTCATAACGATCGTCTATGAAGGCTTCGTACAACAATAAGAAATGTTTCAGTTTAGGGAATAATAACAGATACGACCAAACTGTCTTGTTTCTTCTGTTTCATTCAACATAACTTTGTTCACAGTTTTATTTCGCATTCACCACTCATTCACACTCTGATGGGGAGTATATGCGAGTGCCTGAACCCCAACTCCCAAGTTCCATGGAAACCCTTTGATGAACAGTTTTGGTTGCTCGACACCAACAGTCAATGATAATGATACAGTATCTTGTAATTGACTCTTCTACCGCCTCCACGAATGTTTGTTAGGCGTAAGACAATTACACACTTTTCTCTCCGATCTGCAATTATTAAGAGTTCGTGTAAAAGTTAACGTTTTTCTCCTTTTCATAAATTGGAGCCCGCTCTCCGCGACATAATAAAAAAAAAAAAACGGTCTCAATACCGCGTCCCTCGTGAGATGCGTATAGATTTATCCCGGAATTGACCGCCCTGTAGGTGTACTCAATTTAATGACCACACTTATCTATCCGCAATTTCGTGTAACTAAATGTCCTTTTGTTACTCTGATTGTATACCGTAGTTATTTAAAACTCGTCCCATTATTTTTTCACTAAGCACAATGAGCACTTCTTTACTTGTTTATTTCTAAGAGTAAACGAAAAAAAGACGCCGTATCATCGGCATCGTCGATATAAAGCAAAACACCTCAATATGCCCAATTTTACCTCTTCTTATAGTATCGGCTACCTTACTCATTAATTTACTACATATTGTTTCCGATAACACTAAACAGGTATCGCCGTTATATTTTAATTGTATTCAAAAACATGTTATTATTATTATTATGACCGACCAAATCGTAACAAATCGTGCGGCGTGCGTTTTTAGCGATAGCTTTACACTTGCCCAGCCTTTATTCGTGCAATATTATATATAAATATACAGACAGGACCGAAAGATCGATCTCCCTACGGTAACCAATAGAGGCAAATACGCTATTCAAGTTCCGTTACATCTATCTTGACTCGTATTGTTACACATTGAAAAATCGGTATAACCGAAAAACCGGTTGTTTCAGCGATGATAATTGCCATCCCCTAAGCGATTGATGCTCCTTGGGGTGCTCACTCACTGTCGCCGTAGCTTCCTCCTGCTCCTGTCAGGGCTAGGGAAACAGCCGTGGCGAGGAGGTGGCGAGTCTAGCTAGCCGGCGCATGTCCCTGTAGTGCTGGTTCGGGCACAGCGCCACCTCCTCGCCACGGCTGTTTCCCTAGCCCTGACAGGAGCAGGAGGAAGCTACGGCGACAGTGAATGAATGAGTGAGTGAGTGAGTGACAAGCGCACCCCCAAGGAGCATCAATCGCTTAGGGGTGGATGGCAATTATCATCGCTGGAACAATCTGGCACCGGCAGGAGCAGAACGCTGACGTGGAATATGCGGGGGACACCACTCACATCCATCCCCCTACAATCTCATTCACCCAAGTTATTTTCATTAATGGACATCACACACCTTTCCAGATAGTCGCAAAAAATTGCCAATGTTATTTATTTTTTATTTATTTATTTATTGTTCCGTGGGACCAAATTAAGAAGTCTCCATGGTCATGGAACGAGTCAACACATGAAACAGATAAAATGAAATATAAGTAACATATTCAGGCGACAATTAGTAAGTTTAAATAAAGAAAATCAACAATGTAACACTGGAATTTGCTTAATTTTTCAGCTCTTCCAGGAGCTCCTCGACAGAATAGAAGGAGTGAGCCATGAGGAAATTCTTCAGTTTAGACTTAAAAAAGTGTTTGGGCTATTGCTAAGATTTTTGAGTTCTTGTGGTAGCTTACTGAAAAAGGATGCATCAGAATACTGCACTCCTTTCTGCACAAGAGTCAAGGAAGTGCATTCCACATGCAGATTGGATTTCTGCCTAGTATTAACTGAGTGAAAGCTGCTAACTCTTGGGAATAAACTAATATTGCTAATAACAAACGACATTAAAGAAAATACATACTGTGAGGGCAATGTCAGAATTCCCAGACTATTGAATAGAGGTCAACAGGAGGTTCTCGAACTTACACCACACATAGCTCGAACAGCCCGTTTTTGAGCCAAAAATATCCTTTTTGAATCAGAAGAATTACCCCAGAAAATAATACCATATGACATAAGCGTATGAAAATATGCGAAGTAGACTACTTTTCGTGTTGAACTGTCACTTATTTCAGATACTGTTCTAATGGTAAATAAAGCAGCATTTAGTTTCTGAACAAGATCCTGAACATGGGCTTTCCACAACAGCTTACTGTCTATCCGCCTAGGAACTTGAATTGTTCCGTCTCGCTCATAATATGCCCATTCTGTCTGATCAAAATATCGGTTCTTGTTGAATTGTGAGTTAGAAACTGTAAAAACTGAGTCTTACTGTGATTTAGCTTCGAATTATTTTCCACAAGCCACGAACTTATTTCATGAACTACATTATTTGATACTGTTTCAGTATTACACACAAGATCCTTCACTACCAAGCTGGTGTCATCAGCAAACATAAATACTTTTGAATCACCTGTAATAATAGAAGGCATATCATTTATATTCCCAGGTAACACCTAGTTCACAACACTTTTTACAAAGGTGATGTCATTTTTTTACACCCGATATCGTCAACTGCAGTAATTGCTGTCGCCTCTCGTCAGGGTTCGATGCGGGCCTCTCTCGCATGTCATTAACGCCAGAAATATACCAACCGGAAGTGAAGTCTTGCGAGACGATTGTTTGTTACGCGCGAAATACTTGTCACAAAGAAGAAAATGTTGACTGCTCATCGTTTCACTAGCAGCAGTTTTAGGCTGTCCTCTTGTGTTCCAGCCTATCTGTACACTCTTAAATCTACATCTACATCTACATCTACATCGATACTCCGCAAGCCACCCAACGGTGTGTGGCGGAGGGCACTTTACGTGCCACTGTCATTACCTCCCTTTCCTGTTCCAGTCGCGTATGGTTCGCGGGAAGAACGACTGTCTGAAAGCCTCCGTGCGCGCTCTAATCTCTCTAATTTTACATTCGTGATCTCCTCGGGAAGTATAAGTAGGGGGAAGCAATATATTCGATACCTCATCCAGAAACGCACCCTCTCGAAACCTGGCGAGCAAGCTACACCGCGATGCAGAGCGCCTCTCTTGCAGAGTCTGCCACTTGAGTTTATTAAACATCTCCGTAACGCTATGACGGTTACCAAATAACCCAGTGACGAAACGCGCCGCACTTCTTTGGATCTTCTCTATCTCCTTCGTCAACCCGACCTGGTACGGATCCCACACTGATGAGCAATACTCAAGTATAGGTCGAACGAGTGTTTTGTAAGCCACCTCCTTTGTTGATGGACTACATTTTCTAAGCACTCTCCCAATGAATCTCAACCTGGTACCCGCCTTACCAACAATTAGTTTTATATGATCATTCCACTTCAAATCGTTCCGTACGCATACTCCCAGATATTTTACAGAAGTAACTGCTAGCAGTGTTTGTTCCGCTATCATATAATCATACAATAAAGGATCCGTCTTTCTTTGTATTTGCAATACATTACATTTGTCTATGTTAAGGGACAGTTGCCACTCCCTGCACCAAGTGCCTATCCGCTGCAGATCTTCCTGTATTTCGCTACAATTTTCTAATGCTGCAACTTCTCTGTATACTACAGCATCATCCGCGAAAAGCCGCATGGAACTTCCGACACTATCTACTAAGTCATTTATATATATTGTGAAAAGCAATGGTCCCATAACACTCCCCTGTGGCACGCCAGAGGTTACTTTAACGTCTGTAGACGTCTCTCCATTGATAACAACATGCTGTGTTCTGTTTGCTAAAAACTCTTCAATCCAGCCACACAGCTGGTCTGATATTCCGTAGGCTCTTACTTTGTTTATCAGGCGACAGTGCGGAACTGTGTCGAACGCCTTCCGGAAGTCAAGAAAAATAGCATCTACCTGGGAGCCTGTATCTAATATTTTCTGGGTCTCATGAACAAATAAGGCGAGTTGGGTCTCACACGATCGCTGTTTCCGGAATCCATGTTGATTCCTACATAGTAGATTCTGGGTTTCCAGAAATGACATGATACGCGAGCAAAAAACATGTTCTAAAATTCTACAAGAGATCGACGTAAGAGATATAGGTCTATAGTTTTGCGCATCTGCTCGACGACCCTTCTTGAAGACTGGGACTATCTGTGCTCTTTTCCAATCATTTGGAACCCTCCGTTCCGCTAGAGACTTGCGGTACACGGCTGTTAGAAGGGGGGCAAGTTCTTTCGCGTACTCTGTGTAGAATCGAATTGGTATCCCGTCAGGTCCAGTGGACTTTCCTCTATTGAGTGATTCCAGTTGCTTTTCTATTCCTTGGACACTTATTTCGATGTCAGCCATTTTTTCGTTTGTGCGAGGATTTAGAGAAGGAACTGCAGTGCGGTCTTCCTCTGTGAAACAGCTTTGGAAAAAGGTGTTTAGTATTTCAGCTTTACGCGTGTCATCCTCTGTTTCAATGCCATCATCATCCCGTAGTGTCTGGATATGCTGTTTCGAGCCACTTACTGATTTAACGTAAGACCAGAACTTCCTAGGATTTTCTGTCAAGTCGGTACATAGAATTTTACTTTCGAATTCAATGAACGCTTCACGCATAGCCCTCCTTACGCTAACTTTGACATCGTTTAGCTTCTGTTTGTCTGAGAGGTTTTGGCTGCGTCTAAACTTGGAGTGGAGCTCTCTTTGCTTTTGCAGTAGTTTCCTAACTTTGTTGTTGTACCACGGTGGGTTTTTCCCGTCCCTCACAGTTTTACTCGGCACGTACCTGTCTAAAACGCATTTTACGATTGCCTTGAACTTTTTCCATAAACACTCAACATTGTCAGTGTCGGAACAGAAATTTTCGTTTTGATCTGTTAGGTAGTCTGAAATCTGCCTTCTATTACTCTTACTAAACAGATAAACCTTCCTCCCTTTTTTTATATTCCTATTAACTTCCATATTCAGGGATGCTGCAACGCTGTATACCCGGAAATAAAGAGCCAAATATTTGTCAGAAGGGAGAGCACAAATGTTATTACAGCTAGTTTCATTCGCAGCCTCTTAGGTTGCCTAACCACACACTCGGAAATAAACAGACAGTTATTTATATCATCCTTTGTTCTCTAATCAGACGGAAAAATATTATATAATCGCGAATATTGCGAAACAAACTAGTATTACATTCACAAGAAACTTCTAGAATGCGTTAACAGCACTCAGATTGAAAAAAGTATTAAGCACGCAGCAGGATGGGAATCTACAGCATCCTTCTCGCAAAACTACGACATCATGCATCTCCCCACCATGCGTATGATGCTTCAGTGTAGAAGCAGAAATTGAATGCAGTTTCCCGTTGTCACTGAATGCTGCCAATTTGCAGAAAATGCCACTCCGAACTCTTACCAGACGCGCACTCTTACCAATCTTACGCTGTATTTCAATCAGTTCGCGACCGACGTTTGAGAAGGAAACTGCCTATAATGGACACTTTAATTCCGAGAGGAAAAGGCCACAGAACACAGTGGTACACGAAGCTGCACGTCTCCAATGGGCCGAATAGTTGAACTGGTGGTAGCTGGCTGGCGGTTAGTAGTACGCTCTGGCTAGTTGCCATTCGCTCCTTTTTAAAGGAAATGTGATCATTAATGAAGTTAGAAGCGGTCTTGCATGACGCGTTCTGGAGGTGGTTAATTCTTTTCCTGCGATAAAAGTATGGCAATAATTGATATCGGTGTCGCCATGCAACAAACTATGCCTTGTGACAGCTCGTTATCAATTAATACGAGTTTGACATGACTGTCCTATTTCTGGACTTCTTCACGTTAAATACTGTAAATTAGAAAATACTGTAAATTACACTTACTTCCAATATTATTTCCAGGCGCTCAGTCCGGAACCGCGCGACTGCTGCGGTCGCAGGTTCAAATCCTGCGTCGGGCATGGATGTGTGTGATGTCCTTAGGTTACTTAGGTTTAAGTAGTTCAGCCGGCACGGTAGCTCAGCGTGTTCGGTCAGAGGCCTAGCTGCCCTCTGTAATAAAAAAACTGAGTTAATGGATCAACAACGAACTGAAACGGGTGTCTTTCGACGTCCGCCCAGAGCAAATACAACGAACGAAAACGAACAAAATGAGATTAAAAAAAAAAAAAAAAAAAAAAAAAAGGGGGGGGGGGGGATAGCGTCTTTGATTCATAATCCAAACGTCTTCGGTCCCGGGTTCGATCCCCGCCACTGGCTACATTTTGATAAATAATCAGCATTGGCGGCCGAAGACTTCCGGCATAAGAAGTCAGCCTGATTCTGCCAACGGCCTTGTCAAAGAGGGCGGAGGAGCGGATAGAGGTTCAGGGCACTCTCTTGTCCTAGGGGTAGGAAATTGCCCCTAAATGCGGAAGAATCAGCAATGATCAACGACATGAGGGTGCAGAAGGCAATGCAAACCACTGCATTAAAGACACGTAACGTGTATCCACAGGACATGTGGCCTGTAATTGAAGAAGTGTCATGATAATCTCTCCATTGGCAAAAGATTCCGGAATAGACCCCCATTCGGATCTCCGAGAGGGGACTGCCAAGGGGGAGGTTACCATGAGAAAAAGATGGAATAATCAACGAAAGGATAACGTTCTACGAGTCGGGGTGTGGAATGTCAGAAGCTTGAACGTGGTAGGGAAACTAGAAAATCTGAAAAGGGAAATGCAAAGGCTCAATCTAGACATAGTTGGGGTCAGTGAAGTGAAGTGGAAGGAAGACAAGGATTTCTGGTCAGATGAGTATCGGGTAATATCAACTGCAGCAGAAAATGGTATAACAGGTGTAGGACTCGTTATGAATAGGAAGGTAGGGCAGAGGGTGTGTTACTGTGAACAGTTCAGTGACGGGTTGTTCTAATCAGAATCGACAGCAGACCAACACCGACAACGATAGTTCAGGTATAAATGCCGACGTCGCAAGCTGAAGATGAACAGATAGAGAAAGTGTATGAGGATATTGAAAGGGTAATGCAGTATGTAAAGGGGGACGAAAATGTAATAGTCATGGGCGACTGGAATGCAGTTGTAGGGGAAGGAGTAGAAGAAAAGGTTACAGGAGAATATGGGCTTGGGACAAGGAACGAAAGAGGAGAGAGACTAATTGAGTTCTGTAACAAGTTTCAGCTAGTAATTGCGAATACCCTGTTCAAGAATCACAAGAGGAGGAGGTATACTTGGAAAAGGCCGGGAGATACGGGAAGATTTCAATTAGATTACATCATGGTCAGACAGAGATTCCGAAATCAGATACTGGATTGTAAGGCGTACCCAGGAGCAGATATAGACTCAGATCACAATATAGTAGTGATGAAGAGTAGGCTGAAGTTCAAGACATTAGTCAGGAAGAATCAATACGCAAAGAAGTGGGATACGGAAGTACTAAGGAATGACGAGATACGTTTGAAGTTCTCTAATGCTATAGATACAGCAATAAGGAATAGCGCAGTAGGCAGTACAGTTGAAGAGGAATGGACATCTCTAAAAAGGGCCATCACAGAAGTTGGGAAGGAAAACATAGGTACAAAGAAGGTAGCTGCGACGAAACCATGGGTAACAGAAGAAATACTTCAGTTGATTGATGAAAGGAGGAAGTACAAACATGTTCCGGGAAAATCAGGAATACAGAAATACAAGTCGCTGAGGAATGAAGTAAATAGGAAGTGCAGGGAAGCTAAGACGAAATGGCTGAAGGAAAAATGTGAAGACATCGAAAAAGATATGATTGTCGGAAGGACAGACTTAGCATACAGGAAAGTCAAAATAACCTCTGGTGACATTAAAAGCAACGGTGGTAACATTAAGAGTGCAACGGGAATTCCACTATTAGTAGTGAAACTATTGGTAGTGAAACATGGACTGTGGGAAAACCGGAACAGAAGAGAATCGAAGCATTTGAGATGTGGTGCTATAGACGAATTTTGAAAATTAGATGGACTGATAAGGTAAGGAATGAGGAGGTTCTACGCAGAATCGGAGAGGAAAGGAATATGTGGAAAACACTGATAAGGAGAAGGGACAGGATAGTAGGACATCTGCTAAGACATGAGGGAATGACTTCCATGGTATTAGAGGGAGCTGTAGAGGGCAAAAACTGTAGAGGAAGACAGAGATAGGAATACGTCAAGCAAAAAACTGAGGACGTAGGTTGCAAGTGCTACTCTGAGATGAAGAGGTTAGCACAGGAAAGGAATTCGTGGCGGGCCGCATCAAACCAGTCAGTAGACTGATGACCAAAAAAAGAAGAGGCTTCTTCACGTTGTTTGGTTATCAATGTATTAGGTTGGTGCATAAGTTCGTAGCGTTTTTGTTTTGCAAGTTGGTATTCCCGTTGCTCTGAGTTTATTTATTAATTGTCATTTCGGGTGTTCAGAGACAATAACTCAAACCTTCACCCCAAAGCCTTGGCTGATCAATGTGGTTATTTTATACCACCATCAGGGCCAGTATGTGTTTGTACCGATTTCATCTGCCATTATTTAGAAGGCAACGCCGTGAGAAGAATACGATCATTCGCATAACACTGCCAGACATACGGCGAATTGTATACAAGGTTTCTTGCAACCTACTGGTCACAAGAGGTACAGACAAGGATGAAGGACGAGAGTATGCTCTGGAGGAACTTCCGGAATGTACAGTCCCATAAAATACTTTGGAAGCAGTGTTTGCTGAATTAATTACTTGTGTCCACACATGCCACTCACGCTAGTCATTTATCTGAACCGCTAAGTTTTTTGGTGATCATTTGGGAACTCATTTAGTGGACAAACGGCTGTGCCTGTTCCAAGACGAACTGATCTCGCTGTACAGCGTATGAGATAGGTGGCTAACATTATTTTTTCTCCATATCTCATTTAGCTAAGATCCTCCTACACGATTTTTGTAGAGGTAAATCACTGTCGTGCTAATAGCTTGCAATATGAATTTTATTCACACCCACTCATGTTTATTCCAGAGATATCTGCCCCAAGAATGCGTTCAAGCACAAATGGTCAAGAAGTTTCAGCAAGTGGAAATGACAATCCCAGCATTGCCACTTAATTATAACATTCAGAAGCCTAGGAATAACATCAGCAACACCAGGAAGATATGTGACATAATAGACGACAACAAGAAGCAAATGGCGGAAGGTACTTCTGTTGAATATTATCTTCTGTTTCAGGTTTATCCCCTTACCTAATGCATAAGCTTCCATTTGATTACCTCTATCTTCTGTTCTCTTTTTAGTATGTGCAGACATAGTGTGTAAGTTGGTTAGGTTTATGGATGACCTCTCTCTCTCTCTCTCTCTCTCTCTCTCTCTCTTACTTTAATTAAAGTTTTTTCCTTTTTCTTCTCTCTTTCTCTCCCTCTTTCTTTCTCTTTCTATTGTCGTTTTGTGGGGATCACATTTATTGTGTGTGTTTTTCCTCTTGAATTTAGTATTAAATTGTCACATGTACTTGCACTTTGCACACCGATAAAAAGTTCTGTTATGGAGATATCATAATGCAGATGTGAGGAGAGAGGACACCTTGGGAATCATAATGACCACCTAGGAGTGCCAGTAGATTTTTCGTGGCATGGTAGTAGAGAGACACAAAAGAATGATGTACAGGGAATACAATTATCGTTCCAGCTAATGCCATGGTGTTGGTAACGTACATCTTGGGCTGGATGCACTGGTGATGTATTTGGATGTCCAGTCAGTAACCCAGGTTGCGTGGAATGTCCTGTGTGCTGCTATTCAGAAGCTTGTGTGACTCACGCTGATGAGTCTGTAAAGTCATATGAATATTTTATCTTATGATACGCTTTTGTACAGATTCACTAACCAATGTTGAAATACGCTTTCACAGTTTCTGCTATTATTTTCTCATTATAAATATACAGTAATAATTTTCAAATAAACAGCATAAGGAAACCACCACTACCAACCTTTGATTTTCCTTTTAGGCCCACAAAAAGGAACCACGGGGTTTCACTTTTAATTAATTTTGAATTCATAAGTTTTGAACGTAAGAACAAAAATTAAGGTTCCGTATATAGCAGTAAGAGTAATCACTCAACTGGTGCAAGATCATTCTTTTTTTTAAATCGGTGAGAAAATATGTTTAAGTTTTCTGCATTGTTTGTCAGCCTTGGTAGCAGAAGTGGTAAATTGGTATTTGTGTGCATAAAGATGTTGGCACTATGATGGCACACACAAAAGTGACTTCAATGATCGCACAATGCTAGGCATCTGAGGTGGCAATGAGATGGCGAAAAAGCGGAGCTTGTTCATGACTACTCCTTACGAAGAAGTATCAGATTTTTTTAGCGGACCATATTACCTTCCTTAAATTATGTGGAATGATCATATAAACCCTGTTTTTATATAGTTGCTACCTGTATTTAGATGTCATTCCTTGTTCTTACTATTGCTTGTTGACATGCTGAAACGTCCCCTTAGAAAAATTATAAAATGACTGTGCTTAAGCTGACACACAATATTTTTTAGCGCAACGCAATCTGACTTTCAAAAATCCCTACAAAAGAATGGTCCTGACTAACAATAACCTATACCTTTCATGAATCACTTACCTCACAAAAATCTTCGTAACTCAAACTACTGCAATACAGAATGCGCCAATGCTGCCAGCTGAATAAAAGATTCTAACTACTGAATGCACTAACTACTGATAGGCATAGATAGTAAATGAAAGATTTTGATAGAGAACAAACAATGTATATACCTTACTAGTGTTGAAAAGTCATTTTATATACACTCCTGGAAATTGAAATAAGAACACCGTGAATTCATTGTCCCAGGAAGGGGAAACTTTATTGACACATTCCTGGGGTCAGATACATCACATGATCACACTGACAGAATCACAGGCACATAGACACAGGCAACAGAGCATGCACAATGTCGGCACTAGTACAGTGTATATCCACCTTTCGCAGCAATGCAGGCTGCTATTCTCCCATGGAGACGATCGTAGAGATGCTGGATGTAGTCCTGTGGAACGGCTTGCCATGCCATTTCCACCTGGCGCCTCAGTTGGACCAGCGATCGTGCTGAACGTGCAGACCGCGTGAGACGACGCTTCATCCAGTCCCAAACATGCTCAATGGGGGACAGATCCCGAGATCTTGCTGGCCAGGGTAGTTGACTTACACCTTCTAGAGCACGTTGGGTGGCACGGGATGCATGCGGACGTGCATTATCCTGTTGGAACAGCAAGTTCCCTTGCCGGTCTAGGATTGGTAGAACGATGGGTTCGATGACGGTTTGGATGTACCGTGCACTATTCAGTGTCCCCTCGACGATCACCAGTGGTGTAGGGCCAGTGTAGGAGATCGCTCCCCACACCATGATGCCGGGTGTTGGCCCTGTGTGCCTCGGTCCTATGCAGTCCTGATTGTGGCGCTCACCTGCACGGCGCCAAACACGCATACGACCATCATTGGCACCAAGGCAGAAGCGACTCTCATCGCTGAAGACGACACGTCTCCATTCGTCCCTCCATTCACGCCTGTCGCGACACCACTGGAGGCGGGCTGCACGATGTTGGGGCGTGAGCGGAAGACGGCCTAACGGTGTGCGGGACCGTAGCCCAGCTTCATGGAGACGGTTGCGAATGGTCCTCGCCGATACCCCAGGAGCAACAGTGTCCCTAATTTGCTGGGAAGTGGCGGTGCGGTCCCCTACGGCACTGCGTAGGATCCTACGGTCTTGGCGTGCATCCGTGCGTCGCTACGGTACGGTCCCAGGTCGACGGGCACGTGCACCTTCCGCCGACCACTGGCGACAACATCGATGTACTGTGGAGACCTCACGCCCCACGTGTTGAGCAATTCGGCGGTACGTCCACCCGGCCTTCCGCATGCCCACTATACGCCCTCGCTCAAAGTCCGTCAACTGCACATACGGTTCACGTCCACGCTGTCGCGGCATGCTACCAGTGTTAAAGACTGCGATGGAGCTCCGTATTCCACGGCAAACTGGCTGACACTGACGGCGGCGGTGCACAAATGCTGCGCAGCTAGCGCCATTCGACGGCCAACACCGCGGTTCCTGGTGTGTCCGCCGTGCCGTGCGTGTGATCATTGCTTGTACAGCCCTCTCGCAGTGTCCGGGGCAAGTATGGTGGGTCTGACACACCGGTGTCAATGTGTTCTTTTTTCCATTTCCAGGAGTGTATATATATATATATATATATATATATATATATATATATATATGTGTGTGTGTGTATATAGGTACTGGGGATGAAGAAGCTTGCACAGGATAGAGTAGCATGGAGAGCTGCATCAAACCAGTCTCAGGACTGAAGACCACAACAACAACAACAACAACAACAACCCATATATGGGAGGCATTCCCCTATCCGCCACCTGGGGACGCGCCCTCTAGGCCTTACAGGCTGATACATATATATCAGTTCATGACATCCAGTCTTACAAATTTACTGTCTCTGATGGACACACGTCCAGATCATCCGCTCTCAAAACTCCGCCATCTCTCTCCCCACATTCACCACTGCTGGCGGCTCACCTCCAACTGCGCAACGCTACGCGCTGTTAACAGCCAACTGCCCAATACTACAATAGCAAATTCCAACAATGCAAACCAGCCACAGACTGCACACAGCACAGCCAGTGATTTTCATACGGAGCGCTACGTGGCGTTACCAATATAAAAACCTAAACAGCCTACTTACATCCAGATCATCCGCTCCCAATATTCCATGTTTCATGAATATTTTTATACTTAAATCTAGTTGTCTGTTATTCATGACATCTTTCATGTACACAGTTGGGACTGGATGTAGTTGCAGTAGTTGCGATGAGGAGACTTACACGGCATAGATTACTCTCGGGGCAGCCTGTAAGTCCTAGAGGGCGCGTCCCCAGGTGGCGGATAGGGGATTGCCTCCCATATATGGGTTGTTGTTGTTGTTGTTGTGGTCTTCAGTCCTGAGACTGGTTTCATGCAGCTCTCCATGCTACTCTATCCTGTGCAAGCTTCTTCATCTCCAGTACCTACTGCAGCCTACATCCTTCTGAATCTGCTTGTGTACTCATCTCTTGGTCTCCCTCTACGATTTTTACCCTCCACGCTGCCCTCCAGTACTAAATTGGTGATCCCTGGATGCTTCAGAACATGTCTTACCAACCGATCCCTTCTTCTTGTCAAGTTGCGCCACAAACTTCTCCCCAATCCTATTCAATACCTCCTCATTAGTTATATGATCTACCCATCTAATCTTCAGCATTATTCTGTAGCACCACATTTCAAAAGCTTCTATTCTCTTCTTATCTAAACTATTTATCGTCCATGTTTCACTTCCATACATGGCTAACTCCATACAAATACTTTCAGAAACGACTTCCTGACACTTAAATCTATACTCGATGTTAACAAATTTCTCTTCTTCAGAAACGCTTTCTTTGCCATTGCCAGTCTATATTTTATATCCTCTCTACTTCGACCATTATCAGTTATTTTGCTCCCCAAATAGCAAAACTCCTTTAGTACTTTAAGTGTCTCATTTCCTAATCTAATTCCCTCAGCATCATCTGTGGGTGGTAGGAGGAAAATGAAATACTTCCCGCGGACTAACAGGGAAACTGCCGTCCTGCAGTCGGATGTCGGCTCATTAATGTCTGGGCCTAAACCTTAAAACTGTGGATCAGTGACAGACCCTCATGACAGGCCGGTTGATACACTTCCGTCACATCATCATGGCTCCATGTCGAAATATAAAGGAAGGGAAAAGGCTAGGGCGTCCCCCGAGGAGACGCGCTTTATCCAGGCCCGAATGGCGTGGGAAATGATCAAGGGTTACCGACTTTTTCAGAGCCAGGTCCGCTATACAAGCGAGCTCTAGTAACAAAATGTGCCACTCTTAATCTCGGCTCTATGACAGGAAAAGCACGAGAGGTAGCGGGAGTCTTAAAAAGGCGTAAAATTGACATCTGCATAGTGCTGGAGACCGGGTGGAATGGAGCTAAATCAAGAGATATCGGTGGTTGGACATAAAGCCATCGCCGCGTGGTCTAGGGCGCTATGTCACGGTCCGCGCGGCTTCCCCCTTCGGAGGTTCGAGACCTCCCTCGGGCATGGGTGTGTGTGTCGTCCTTAGCGCAAGTTAGTTTAAGTTAGATTAGGTAGTGTGTAAGATTAGGGACCGATGACCTCAGCAGTTTGGTCCCATAAGACCTTACCACAAATTTCCAATAAAATCATCTATAATGGTAGCAAGGCCCCGGGAGTAGACAACTTTCCATTAGATCTACTGACAGCCTTGGGAGAGCCAGTCATGACAAAACTCTACCATCTGCTGAGCAAGATGTACGAGACAGGCGAAATACCCACAGACTTCAAAAAGAATGTAATAATTCCAATCCCAAAGAAAGTAGGTGTTAACAGATGGGAAAATTACCGAACTATCAGCTTAATAAGTCACGGCTGCAAAATACTAACGCGAATTCTTTACACACGAATGGAAAAACTAGTAGAAGCCGACCTCGGGGAAGATCAGTTTCGATTCCGTAGAAATACTGGAACACGTGAGGCAATACTGACCTTACGACTTATCTTAGAAGAAAGATTAAGGAAAGGCAAACCTACGTTTCTAGCACTTGTAGACTTAGAGAAGGCTTTCGACAATGTTGACTGGAATACTCTCGTTCAAATTCTGAAGGTGGAAGGGATAAAATACAGGGATCGAAAGGCTATTTACAATTTGTACAGAAACCAGATGGCAGTTATAAGAGTCGAGGGACATGAAAGGGAAGCAGTGGTTGGGAACGGAGTGAGACAGGGTTGTAGCCTCTCCCCGATGTTACTCAATCTGTATATTGAGCAAGCAGTAAAGGAAGCAAAAGAAAAATTCGGAGTAGGTATTAAAATCCATGGAGAAGAAATAAAAACTTTGAGGTTCGCCGATGACATTGTAATTTTGTCACAGACAGCAAAGGACTTGGAAGAGCAATTGAACGGAATGGACAGTGTCTTGAAAGGAGGATATAAGATGAACATCAACAAAAGCAAAACAAGGATAATGGAATGTAGTCTAATTAAGTCGGGTGATGCTGAGGGAATTAGATTAGGAAATGAGACACTTAAAATAGTAAAGGAGTTTTGCCATTTGGGGAGCAAAAAACTGATGATTGTCGAAGTAGAGATGATACAAAATGTAGACTGGCAATGGCAAGGAAAGCGTTTCTGAAGAAGAGAAATTTGTTAACATCGAGTATAGATTTAAGTGTCAGGAAGTCATTTCTGCAAGTATTTGTAGGAGTGTAGCCATTTATGGAAGTGAAAAACGGACGATAAATAATTTGGACAAGAAGAGAATAGAAGCTTTCGAAATGTGGTGCTATACAGAAGAATGCTGAAGATTAGATGGGTAGATCACATAAATATTGAGGAGGTATTCAATAGAATTGGGGAGGAGTGGAGTTTGTGGCACAACTTGACAAGAAGAAGTGATCGGTTGCTAGGACATGTTCTGAGGCATCAAGGGATCACCAATTTAGTATTGGAGGGCAGCGTTGACGGTAAAAGTCGTAGAGCGGGACCAAGAGATGAATACACTAAGCAGATTCAGAAGGATGTAGGTTTCGGTAGGTACTGGGAGATGAGGAAGCTTGCACAGGATAGAGTAGCATGGAGAGCTGCATCAAACCAGTCTCAGGACTGAAGACCACAACAACAACAATGGTAGCCTGAAATCAGTCAAAGGTGTTGGGATACTTGTTAGCTTGAAATTTCGTGACTCTGTAGCAAAAACAGAGCGATTTGACAACCGTTTAATGAAAGTTGTCTTGGCTACAGACGAGGGGAATATACATATATTCTCGTGTTACACTCCGCAAACAGGCTGCACGCAAAAGACAAAAGATGACTTTTAGATGTTGCTTGATGATAACAACTTAGAAGCTGCACCTGAAGATACTCTCATCGTATCTGGTGTTCTCAATGGTCATGTTGGTTCAAATGCAGATGGATACCTATGCCGCCGTGGCCGAGCGGTTTTAGGTGCTTCAGTCTGGAACCGTCGTGGCCGAGCGGTTCTAGGCGCTTCAGTCTGGAACCGCGCGACCGCTACGGTCGCAGGTTCGAATCCTGCCTCGGGCATGGATGTGTGTGATGTCCTTAGGTTAGTTAGGTTTAAGAGTTCTAGGGGACCTCAGAAGTTAAGTCCCATTGTGCTCAGAGCCATTTGAACCATTTGGATAACAATGCCATGGTAGTAAGGGAGCTGGACATAGAAATGTAGATGGGCAGAGAATATTGAACTTTGCAGAAACACACGAACTAGTCATCACGAACACCTACTTCAAGAAGAAGCTATCCCACCTTTGGACATACTACAGTGGTAACAACACGAGGCAGATAGATTTCATTCTTGTACAGCGACGCGAACTAAACTTCGTTTTGGATGCAAAAGCTATTCCACACACAACACCACCTGCTAGTAGTCAAGTTGCGCATCAAACTTCGAAATCAAAGGAAGAGAGAATGCACTGGCCCAGCACGTACTACATGGTGGCGTTTCAAAGAAGCAGAAAGAGACATCTCAATATTTTAAACCTGGCTGCAGCAGCAAATGTTAAAATTCTTCACAATAAAGGATGACAGCCAAAAACAGTTGCAGGATAGAATTTTTTTATTATTAATAAAACAGTTATTAATAATAAAAAAATTTTATTATTAATAAAACAGTTATTAATAATAAAAAAATTCTATCCTGCAACTGTTTTTGGCTGTCATCCTTTATTGTGAAGAAAGAGATATTCCTTCATCCATCACTCTTCTTCATATTACTGACGTAGGAACAACATGGGATGGCCTGAAACACCGTGTCATAACAGCGGCCCGGGAAAAATTAGGCACCACAAAACCAGGCCGACGTAAAATTGATGGCCAAACATCGCTCTGGACTGAGAAGGTGAAGAAGGCTGTGTACTTTAAAAAGCAGCTATACCAAAAGCTCCTCGCCTCGCTAGTAATGCAGCAAGGAAGGCAGTTGCGGCAGCCAAATCAGTCCACTTCAGCGAAGTCTACGATAAACTAGAAACACCTACTGGAGAATGAGAAATCTATCGACTGACGAAGCAACGCCATAAACAAACTGCATACATTGAAAAATTCTGTGGAGTCAATGATGGAGAAGGCAAAGAAAGTAGCAGAGCGATGATGGAGATACTTTGAGGAAGTTTGCAATGAGGAGTTTCCACATTCTCCCATTCCAGTGTTAACTCCAGTAGAGAGAGCCATTGCACCAGTCACCAAGGATGAGGTTGTCGAAGCATTACGGAAAATGAAAAATGGAAAGGCAACGGGACCATGTGATCTTCCTGCAGATGTGTGGAAATCAAAACACAGGGAGTCAGCCGAATGGTCGACGGATTATTTTAATAAGATCATTGAGGAGGGAAAGATTCCATCTGACTGGATGAAAGTATTCGAGAGAATCATCAATAAAAGCATCCGGCAAATTATCAGTAGTCTGTCCATCAATCAATGTGGGTTTGTGAAGAGGTGTGGGACGAGATAGATGCTATCCATGCAGCTCGCCTGCTTATCGAAAAGCACCTTGAGAATTTGGAACATTTACACTTTGCCTTTCTCGACCTCGAAAGGGCTTTTGACCGAGTGCCACACGAGTTAATTTGGCTCGCCCTGCGAGAGCATGGAGTACTGAAGAGCTCGTTACGTGGGTCAGACTGCTCTACCAGAACCCGAAGAGAAAGACACAGTCAGCTGCCGGACAACCTGACGACTTCCCTATTTCCGTGAGAGGCCATGGGGGATCTGCTCTCTCACCGCTCCTACTTATCACTGTCATGGATACCGTCACAAGAAATCTGCAGAAAACCTCACCCTGAACGTTACTGTAAGCTGATCTACATCCATACTCCGCAAGCCACCTGACGGTGTGTGGCGGATCGTACCTTGAGTACCTCTATCGGTTTTCCCTTCTATTCCAGTCTCATATTGTTCGTGAAAAGAAGGATTTCGGTATGCCTCTGTGTGGGCTCTAATCTCTCTGATTTTATCCTCATGGTTTCTTCGCGAGATATACGTAGGAGGGAGCAATATACTGCTTGCTCCTTGGTGAAGGTATGTTCTCGAAACTTCAACAAAAGCCCGTACCGAGCTACTGAGCGTCTCTCCTTCAGAGTCTTCCACTGGAGTTTATCTATCACCTCCGTAACGCTTTCGCGATTACTAAATGATCCTGTAACGAAGCGCGCTGCTCCCCGTTGAATCTTCTCTATCTCTTCTATCATCCCTATCTGGTACGGATCCCACACTGCTGAGCAGTATTCAAGCATCGGGCGAACAAGCATACTGTAACCTACTTCCTTTGTTTTCGAATTGCGTTTCCTTAGGATTCTTCCAATGAATCTCAGTCTAGCATCTTTACCGACGATTAACTTTATATGATCATTTCATTTTAAATCACTCCTAATGCCTACTGCCAGATAATTTATGGAATGAACTGCTTCCAGTTGCTGACCTGCTATATTGTAGCTAAATGATAAGGGATCTTTCTTTCTATGTATTCGCAGCACATTACACATGTCTACATTGAGATTCAGTTGCCATTCCCTGCACCATCCCTCAATTCGCTGCAGATCCTCCTGCATTTCAGCACAATTTTCCATTGTTACAACCTCTAGATATACCACAGCATCATCCGCAAAAAGCCTCAGTGAACTTCCGATGTCATCCACAAGGTCATTTATGTACATTGTGAATAGCAACGGTCCTACGACACTCTTTTGGGGCACACCTGAAATCACTCTTACTTCGGAAGACTTCTCTCGATTGAGAATGACATGCTGCGTTGTGTTATCTAGGAACTCTTCAATCCAATCACACAATTGGTCTGATAGTCCATATGATCTTACTTTGTTCATTAAACGACTGTGGGGAACTGTATCGAACGCCTTGCGGAAGTCAAGGAACACGGCATCTCCCTGGGAACCCGTGTCTATGGCCCTCTGAGTCTCGTGGACGAATAGCGCGAGCTGGGTTTCACACGATCGTCTTTTTCGAAACCCATGCTGATTCCTACAGAGTAGGTTTCTAGTCAACCAGAAAAGTCATTATACTCGAACATAATACGTGTTCCAAAATTCTACAACTGATCGACGTTAGAGATATAGGTCTATAGTTCCGCACATCTGTTCGATGCCCTTTCTTGAAAACGGGGATGACCTGTGCCCTTTTACAATCCTTCGGAACGCTACGCTCTTCTAGAGACCTGCGGAACACCGCTGATAATGCGCTACTGGCCAGTGAAGACAAGAATGTTTACTAAGTCGAAGCCTGGAATGACCGCCTTGCAGATGTAGGACTACGGCTCAATGTGTTGAAAACATATTACCTTTCCACGGATTTAAATGACTCTGTAACCATCAGAATCAGTGGTGTTGACCTCCAAAAAGCAAGGACTTTAAAGTATCTGGGCTCGACAGTTGCTGTAGACGAAGATCTCCGTGCAGAAATCTCCGACCACCTTAGCAGCCCGTGATTCAAATGGCGTTCTGTTGCTGGAGTACTATGCGACAAGAAAATTCCAAACAGGCTCAAATCAAAAGTATACCGATCGGCAATCCGTGAAGTTGCATTGTAAGTGGCTGAGTGCTGGCCTTCAACAAAGGAGGTAGAGCAAAGACTTGCTGTTATGGAGACGAAAATGTTTAGGTCGACATCGGGATTAACACTGGTTGACCACGTCACAAATAAGTTTACAGGCTATACGGCGTTACACCAGTAGCAGACAAAACGAGAGAAAGCCGCCTGTGTTGGTACGGGCATGTCCTTAGGGCAGACGAGACAAGAGTGCCAAAGACTAGTTTCAACCTACATGTAAATGGGAAATGGCCAGCAGGACGACCAAGACAGCGATGTGAGACCTTAACTTTTCCCGGCGAATCGAATGTTCAAATAACTTACGGGTTTGCTGCCGGGTGATGTCGTCGAACACCGCCGATATTTCGACAGAGGTTAGGAGAGAAGCTTGTCGTGGGTTGACTGTGGCCCGTCCACCCAAGTGTAACATTACAGCAGCTGAGACGGCTGCTTTACGTTCATTTAGAATGGATCCTGATATTGTTATTTTACCTGCGGACAAGGGAAACGCCACCGTTTTGTTGAACAAGCATGATTACATTCAAAAGATGCAGTGTCTACTTTCTGATTCGGCGTATCGCAAAATCGGTGCTGGCTCTACTAATAGTGTCCAGAGAAAGACAAATAACCTTCTGAAGAAAAGTTCTTTGTCACAGGAGACTATCAAGAGTCTTAATTCTTACTGTGCTGTACCACCTAGATTATATGGTCTCCCTAAGGACCCGTTGAGGTCTATTGTTTCTAACATTGGTGCTCCGACATATCGTGTAGCTAAACATCTTGTTAGTTTGTTGAGCCCACTAGTAGGTAGGCGTGAACACCACATTAAGAACTCTGCAGATTTCATACGTCGATTGCAGGGTTTGCGTTTGAATGAATCTGATATTTTATTCAGTTTTGATGTGGTTTCTCTTTTCACTCGCGTTCCTCTCTCTGATTCGTTGCAGCTAGTTGAGGTTAAGTTTGGTGTCGAGTTAACAAATTTGTTTCGACATGTGCTAACTTCCACTTACTTTTTATTCAATGGTCAGTACTACGAACAGACTGATGGAGTTGCAATGGGAAGCCAGTTTGTTTATGGAAGACTTTGAGGAACGTGCTTTGGAGTCAGCGACCTTGAAACCTGCGTGTTTTTTCAGATATGTAGACGACTCTTTTGTTGTTTGGCCTCATGGTAGTGAGAATTTAAACCGGTTTTTGGAACATCTGAATTCAATCCACCCGAATATTCAGTTCACTATGGAGGTGGAAAAGAATGGACGTCTTCCCTTTCTTGATGTGTTTGTCAATAGGAAGACTGATGGTATGTTGGGACATGCTGTTTACAGGAAGCTTACTCACACTGACTTGTATCTGCGAGCTGATAGTTGTCACCATCCAGCTCAGCGTGAAGGAGTACTTCGCACCTTGGTTCACAGGGCCCACGCTATCTCAGACCCTGAAAGTTTCGCAGCTGAGCTATCACATCTCGAAGTCACCTTTCGTCAGAATGGTTATAGTGAGAGGCAGATCAAACGTGCGTTGCGCCATCAGCCTTCTGTGCAACGGGTGAGTGACGATAGCAACGAAGTGGCACCTAAGTCTACGGCCTTTTTGCCTTACGCAGGAAGCATTTCCAACAGGATTGGCCGTATTTTGCGGAAATATGATGTGAAATGTGTTTTTCGACCACCTTCTAAGATTAAGGCCCTGTTGGCGTCCGTTTGCGTAAGGCTGGGGCTATCGTATTCCTTGCAGTTGTGGCATGTCATATATTGGTCAGACAATCAGGACTGTGGGAGACCGGTGTATTGAACATAAGCGTCATACGCGCTTACAACAGCCGAGCAAATCCGCTATTGCAGAAAATTGCCTTGACACCGGTCACCCTATGGAATACTACAACACGGAGATTCTGGCTTGCACGTCCAGCTACTGGGATAGTGTGATTAAGGAAGCTGTTGAAATCAGACTATCAAGCACCCTTATTAACAGAGATGGTGGATTTAGTTTAAATGCTGCTTGGAATCCGGCTCTGTCTCTCACCTGTTGATTAACAGTAACTATTGATATTTCTGAAGTTGGTTATCTTTGTTTGTGTTGACACTTGTTCTGTGGGTGGTGTCTTCCTTGTTTCTCCTCTGTGAACCGAGGTATTAAATTTGCTTCCACATTTTTTCTTCCTTGCATTTGTGCCTTGAGAATGGCAGGGTGTGCTCCTGTCGAAATATCGGCGGTGTTCGACGACGTCACCCGGCAGCAAACCCGTAAGTTATTTGAACAAGACAGCAATGGCTTGACACCCTGCGTGAAGACCTCAAGATGTCCGGCCTTCACTCTGATCGGGCACAAGATCGCAAGAAGTGGCGACAACGACCGAAAACAGCAGACCCCACCAGCACGCGGGACAAACGCTGAGGAAGAAGAAGAAGAAGAAGAAGAAGAAGAAGAAGACGTGGCATAGACAGTGCAGAGGGGTGCATCGTACCAGACTTCAGATAAAAGACCACAGCAACAGTCTTTCAAATTTCTCAAACGTCGGCACATATAGTACGCCCCGTTGAAGCATGTAATGACGTGGACTATACAAACCCTGCAGTTAACAGCAGTGAGTTCCAGCAGATGATGATGTATATAATGAAGCATTACTTTGTCTTAAAGAGTGCTTTGCTATATTTCAGGAATAGATATCTTAAAAGGAGAGGGTTTACAAAACAAAAAGAATTCGAAAGACTGTGAGTGCATACATTTTATTCATAACTGCATTATATACAACCACAATATTTTTTTTTCTCACGGTATACAATTACAACGGTATAAATTATTCTAGACATTTCTCTTTTTCATTAGTATTACTTTATACAAATTCAACCTTAGTTTGTACACTTGCATTCAGCTTTCCACTCCACTAATCTCTATAACCACAGCAATAACCTATGACATAATGTACATTTGTTGTCTTTCTACATAGGAATGATATAGTAGAGTTGTATCTACCAGACTGACTGGATTAAACCTGAGCACACATCCGCTATGTACATTCTTTATTCACATAAATTCTTTATTGACATACTATAACACAAACTTTCGGTTTCAAGAATGATGCAAAACTGTGTTTTTAATATTGTCTTTCGCCCACCTACCCGCTCCCCAAGCGTAATGATCTAATCAACTTTTCCTCTACTGTCTTCATAGCTCACTTTAGGGCCGAAATGATAGCTATTATGCCTAAATTGGTAGTTTTGCAGTTATAGAATCGTGCACTTCAGAGAAATACTATAGAAACAACTCCCCTTTTTTTATGGATAACTGTTGCTTCTGAACTGTGATGTTCCGTTTAGCAAATTGTATTCTGGTGGTTCGTGAGTCTTTCGTATATAAATGATGTTCTTAAGATAGAAAAGGAAATGCAGTCTACAGTATAAGTGACTTATGGCTGCATACATAGAAATGAATAGGTATGGGTAATTGTACTGTGAATGGAAGCTGAAACAACGGTACTTTTGTAACACATCTTGAGTCAAGTAAGCTATAAGTTTTAAATATTTTAAAAATTTTATGTCCCTGGTTTCAAGAAATGTGTAGAGCATCACTGAAAGTGTATTAGGTGACGTCAAAAAGACACACCTCAACATTGGTTTATAGAGACTCCCTAATTTCGTATGGAGCTATACAACCTAATATACTGTCGTAAGGCCTTTTGTTGATGTTATGGACAACTGTTTTTTTTTCTGTAAACCTGTTTTACGTAGAAAATAAAGCGGGGTGTGGTATCCATGAATCAGAGGTGTCCAGTATACCACATAAATATATTGTAGTCGCGATTCATTGGTTAAGCGTAAGGCAAAAATTGCAAAGGGTGACAGTAACACACCAGACACCAAAATTTACGCAATACAAGTGGAACATCGAAAGAAAATTTTGATGCACATCATTAATTTTATTCAAAACACCCTTTAAATGGGATGGTATACTAAAGACTATGTTCAAAGAGTTTTCAAGGAATGCTACCAGCTGGGCAAAGCTAAAATTCGCCAACTTCAGTATGTAATAGTATGGAGCAGTATTTGGAGAAAGATATTTTGTTGGATGTATTTCTCAGCTGTGTTTGAGTTCCAAGGTGATGCGACAGTCTCAGCAGCTTCGCTACACAGAGATTCTAGTGTTCTGCATTGGATAAGAATCGTGAAATTTCGGTACTAACACTAAGTAAAAACGCAATAGTGCATTACTTATTTGCATAGTCCAAGTTTTAAGTTAAAATATGAGTGTAGTGGGATTTGAGATGTAAAGGTAATTTCATTGTAGCTTATTGTCTGGAACTGAAGCGATCTGTATTTAGGATTCCTGCTAGGGAAAAGAACTGCAGCCCTTTAACAAATTAGCCTGTAGAGGTTTTAATGAAGATTTTAATATTTATTTCCATATTAAAACAAATATGTGTCTGATTTTGTCATACTTTCACAATTCATAGCCAGATTTTAATGAATGATAAGAGAAAACACTGAAAAATGTTCAGAGGTGCATATGTGTCTGACAGAGTCATCAAGAAAGAGCCTCAGAAAATCTAAAGAAAGCAAAATCAGTTTCTCTTACAAAGCCTGTCCGCTATTATTTCTGCTACGTGAATCTAACAACAAAAGATGGAGTTAATGAACAAGACAAGACATACACAGCTTAAAATGAGTAATCTAGCAGCTTCAGTGCTGATAACAAAAGGACTGCTGTACCTTTCTCCTTGTTTGGGCATGCTCTCCATTTAATGTACATGGTTGAAAAATTCTTGCAGTGAGAATGGAGAGCGTGGACATGGTCGAGGTTTGCTGAAGAAAGGCTCTACAATAAGGACCAGACCTTTTTCCTGAAAAAGTAACTACTGGAATGCAAATTTCATCGTAACTATAATATTCTAATGTTTGTTGTATTCCACTGCGAATCGCCCTTCCTTAAAATGTGCCTGGTAAGCCAAACGCCTTGGAGAATGAAGTAATCTCCCTTTCCACTCCGTTGCAGTGGAACTGCTCAGTACTGAGTTGTTCTCTGGCAGCTTCAGCCAGAGATATTAGTGCAGCATGTCATATCTCTGCTGTTGCGTTACAGAGAGTATGTAATGCAAGATATATGTAATAAAATGTGGAATTTTTCTACAAATATGTTCTGCGACATTTTTAAAATTAATTATTCTGTATCAGTAATGTTTCTAAGGCGCTACAAGATATGTATAAGAAATTCTTGCATCTACCTCTCTTGATAGCTTTGGAGAGTGAAACTGTACATGAACAATTTAAATATTGCCAGCATAGGATTTACCATTTCTTGCAATTTGGGGCAGTCGTGAATTATCATTTGTCTCCTTAAACAATTAAAGATACATAACACATTGTTTGTTCTTTGGCAGTACATGTCTGCAACCATGGTTGCCCACTGAAGTTCTTGGGTCTCAGAACTATAACAAGTCACAAGAGGAGCTCCATCAAGATGGCACAGTCACTTTAATAGAAAAATGGAGTGGCAGCAGCAGAAATGTTTGCATCTGAGCCAGATCAACCTGGATAACTTCTTCAGCCGTGTGGATGGACCTCTTATAACAGCTACATTTCTGCTGATGGCAGAACGAATAATCACACTGTAGTCCACTTTATGATTGGGCTTGGCAATTCTATTTTGGCTAATCTCACAGTGTGCTAAGGTAGTGTCATGGAGGCAGTGACACATAAAATTATCAATACCTCTTGGTCTCAAGTGCTGTCATCTCAACTGATACTTTCTACTCGATACTTTTACTCCTATCAGTAGTTTATAGAACGTAATGTAATGAATGGTCGCAACAATGATTTATAACATTTTTACTTCTTACCCATAATTTTGGCCACACGACATAGTTCCAGTAATTTAAACAACTGAGCATGTTAAAACCGACAGGCCAACCTTAACAATATCATGTTTGAAGCCTTTTCACTTGGAGTCCCTTGTTTTCATGTTTCGTCTTATTTGTTTGATTTGATATTGTTCTTTAAAGCAGTGTAAGTGTGAAAAAATTTAATTTATTTATGTTTGGGTACAATCAGCTGTTTTTCTGATAATTTGACCTGTATTTCCACAACGCAAGTTCTAAATTTTTAAAATTATTAATTTGTAATGAAAATAAAAACATTGCTTCGTTTAGTGCTTGTATTATCCAGCTCAAAAAATATGAAAATCGATTCTCTCGCATTATTATAGATAGATATTAGAAACAGAGATGGAGATATTGGATCCAATAGAGTGTAACTTTTTTTTTATTGAAGATGACTATCGCGACCTGTAGGAATCAATATTTTCATGTGTAAAACGCTTTTTTTCCGACACAACTCATGAGGTAAAATATCGGTATTTGTCGTTTGATACTGTGAACCTATGGAAAGGGATTTCAAGGTATACCAGGACTACAGACACATCCAAACAAAGAATGAATTCTTAAAATCATTTTCAGAGGTGATGATTAAAGACGTAACGTTAGCGACAGCCCCAGACGGTGCACAAGTCCCGCCCAATCACCCCCCCTCCACACCAATCCATATCCTAAGCTCCGCCCATGGTCTGGCGCATGTTCCAACATCAAAGTTGTTCGTATCACAGATATGCCAGTCATAACAAGGGAGAAAATCAGTAGTTAGTACGAAATACAGTTTTTCCGGTACCATTGTGAAAAGAATTAGAAATATGGTCATTGAATATGCGAGTTGAAAAATCATCAATAAGAATGAAAAGTAAAAATTGGTATCCACACTATCTTTTTTATTTCATGAGCTTTCATCCGCACTGTATCAAAAAATCTGATATTTGCTAACTGCAGTGAGCGCAAATTTCCGTCACCTTGCGTAGTGTAAGAAATTCTGTTGGGAAATATTAATTGGTAGTATCGCCAAGGATGCTGTCCATTATCTCGATTGTCTAAAATCAATGTTGTGCATAAACAAGGCAAAGTCGATGGCTTGGTTTGTTTCTGATTACCTCATTAAGACTAAAGAATATAAGAGTGGGATAATGTAGAAATGCGTAATGCAAGCAGTCAGATATTTATACAGTGACATTCTTCATTAATATTTGCCTGTGTAATGGGTGAATTTTTACTTGTGAACTCTTATGACTGCTTGCTTGTAGCAGACACGAGATTACTTTGAGCTCTTCTTCAGTGTTTGAGAGCTTTAGAGCTGCCTATTGTTAAACATATGTACATAATGTCGTCAGTGTCATTCCAACACATCTTATCGTACTTTAATGTCTGTTAGATATCAGTTTTGACAGCAGTTGGCCACAACAGTCAAGATTCGGTACCTTGTGTATGATAACTTTATTGAGAGTGCATATCTGTGTTTCATTTTGACGGTATTACACAAACTGCTAAGAAGTAGTAACAGCACAACACTGCTAGTATGAACAACCGCGGTAAAACAAAAAACGACGAACGAAAACACGACAGCGACGAGGATTACCAAAGATCGGATGCGCTCTTGGTTGGTGTGGCAGAGGGTAGGTGTAGAGGGAGATAAATGGACAGGGCTTGTGCAAATGTCCGGAGCTGTCGCTAACGTTTCCTCGATTAAAGCTGTTCAGACTGCCCCTTGTAATTCAAATGTTTTACATAGAGCAAAGACTTTGAAGCGTGAAGAGAGTACGCAGTACCCCCCCCCCCCCACCCTTTCTGTATCAGGATCTGTGCAGTGTTAACTCGCTCCCTGACGACTGCGACCAGAAGTCTTAGCGCAGCGCGCAGTAATATCTCTGGCGTTGTTTTGCGATCGCTCGGGGAGGGGGGAGGGATGCGACCTCCGAAGTCCCCAGGCAGAAGACGCGAATATTTAGGGCGACTTCCGCCGTCGGCCGCTGAAGTATCGCTTCCGGCCGTTACGCGGCGTCCGCATTGTTTTCGCCCGCTTCCGGTCGACGGAGACCCCAGCGCTCGCCGAGGAGCGGTTAGACGCGGCCAATCTGGGCAGAAAAAAACTTTATTACCGCTCGCCGCCGACTCCGGATTATTTATGCTCGCCTCCTCCGGTGGTGGGAGGTAGGAAGGAATAGGGGAGAGGGCAGAAAAGGGAAGGTACCGGCAGGAAAGGGGGTGAGGACCGACGAAGGGTGGAACCGGGCCTCGCTCAGAAAATGAAACGACAGATCACGTATATTTATGCCGCCCCTGGCGCTTCCTGAAAAAATTAGCCGCCTGCGACCCTCTGGGGCAGAATCTGGCCTTTTTGCGAGATTTTTTCCCTCCCCAATTGGTCCCTCCGCTCCACTGGACAGGCCGGACTCGCGTTTCTGCCCGGATACGCTGAGGGGCTATGTCGCCCTCTGCTGGCGGACAAAGAGGGTGGCGCGCGATTGTCCAACTCGCTGCCGGCAACAAATATATTAGCGCTGGCTTCCTCGCTAAAAGTCGCTTCACACTTGATGGAACGGAGCGACAAAGCACTCGGCAATACGTTTCAAACAGCGGCTTCACGCGGGCGGAAAGGGTTGTCAACGTCAAGGTTTGTAGAGAAGAAATGTTTCGCGATGACGTTGATGTGTGGGGCGCATCGTGTCTTCCAACACCGGATGTTAATCTGTTTCCAAACCGCTCACTCAGATCACAGTAGTACATTTCGTGCTTTCGCGTCTCCGTTATACATTCCAAATCTTCCACGATGACGTTGATATTTTTGCCACGACCGTTGCTTCACAAGCGGCCAAATATCTAAAGGTGAAAAAATTATTTAAAATGAAGAAGAAACCGCCTTCAGTCACAAGTTGCGTTTATTTACTGCAATATGCATTTCGAGCCCTGGAGGCTCATCTTCAGGTTTTTACTGATTTACATCAGGCTTTTTTTAGTTTTTTGCAGTTTAACATTGTATTATGTCTGCTTCTGTTAAACTGCAAACAACTAAAAAAACCTGATGTAAATCACTAAAAAGCACCTGAAGATGAGCCTCCAGGGCTCGAAATGCATAGTGCAGTAAATAAACGCATCTTGTGACTGAAGGCGGTTTGTTCTTCATTTTACGAAAGTAAAACAGTCGCGGACGGAACACGGAAAAACAATGGATAAAATTAAAGTGATTTAAGCTTTACAGTCTAAGACTGCCAGTTGGTGAAGTAATTTTCTAATGGCGAAATAATCAGTGAAGCATGAGCAGCTACTTTTAACAGAAGATGAAGAAGGCACTGAGCATATCACCAGGTTATTTATGGAGGACTATAAGAAATTGGGCCATCAGATCAAAATGACGAGGTATGTGCTAATAGGAGAAGAAAATCATCATTTGATGCTGGAAGAAGTGGTGGGAACGATTACACATACTGAGGAGCGCAAATATTTGAGAATAAAAATCACATAAGAAGTTGAAAAAGACGAGGAAATTAATTCAACAATAAATTCTGGAAAGTTCACTCTTGGAATATTATATGGTACTTTGTGGGATCAACTAATTAGAAGAGAAATAAAGCAAAAAAAATTCTTCAAAACCATTATTAGGAGCATTACGATGCAACGATCAGAAGCATAGGCTGTTGAATCCAAAATTAATAAAAGATTAATGGCGACCATCATGTACATTAAGAGATGGTGTCCAGGGAAATACAGGCAGGAAAGGGTCAGAAACAGTCATGAGGAAGAAAATGAATGTCAGAAGTTATGCTACGGATTTTGTGGAAGGAAAATTATTTACATGGCAATGACATACTAGAAGCATGTGGGAGGAGAGACCCACAACGGATCATGGAATGGGTTCCACCAGGAATTCAAACATTAATTAGAAGAAGAAATATTGAAGAAAATTTATGAAGATAGGCACAAATCCAGAAGGAAAATTAAATTACTAGAAACTATATACATAGTAAAAGTGGGAATAATAATAATAAATTGTCAGGTCTACTTCAGGAGAAAAAACAGTTATTCCTGAGCTTTTTTGATACTTACAAGGAAAAAACACAATGGATGGCTCTATGTAGTGCCTTATCAATATCGTTTGACCTTTTGTATGTACATATTTTTGATACCAATAAATGCCGATGTTCTGAAATGTTTTTGATGCACTTTTCTTATTGCTATACTTGTTGACATTTTACCGTACCAGTTAACCAAGAACATCAGTTATGAAGTTCGCTTTGGCCATTAACAGACTTATCATTGCTAGTTCCGTAATTTTGATGCTATATCGACGGACAACTAGGGAGTAATCGGCTTCAGCAGAGGACCATTGATTTTTTTTGGGGGGGGGGGAGGGGATGGGAGGGGGAGGAGAGGCAGCCTAGGGCCCAAACAAACGTCGATTTTAGCGGTGTGTAGCTTATCTAAAAATTCACATTACACACCGTTTGGCCTTATTTTGGCAGAAAAGAGAGTGGAACTAAAGAGTGCATCCCGCCATTAGAAACCCACTGGTTTCGAAAATTTCAGGCGAGCAGTAATTTGTTAACTACGTTGGTATGGAAGCGTGAACTCCTTCCCACTTAGCTATATCTGATAGGTATCAAAGATAACCCATTCTTCGAGTGTCAGAAAAAAGAAGGAGACATAAACCACTTGCTGGATTCCTGCAGTTCCTTGTGAGAATGAAAATGGCCCTCCAACAAGTGCCCCATCTTGTGACATGAGTTTACTCACATACACCAATCCCTCTCTGATTTTATACGAATTCGAAACTTGTATTAATGAAATTTTGTGTGCTACCAGTAGTTCCTCAAAAATTTTATGCCCCAGATGTGTGTTGACCATTGGCCAATAATACGGTAGTCACCATGTTTCTATCAGGCAGTGCGGAGTCAATCAGTCTGATCAAGCAGAAGAGATCGTATGTGGTAATATGAAATGGTAAAATGACATGTTGATGATGCACAATGTAAAAATATTGTAATAACGCTACATAATCATCCAAGAGGATGCGGAAAATTTTGCACAGCAGAAACGTAGTGTGTCCAACAGTCGCAGAGTTAAAGACGCAGTGAGCCGTTTGGTCCACTACTTGAGAGTTAACGATGAAGGAAATCAGCTAATCAGCTATTATGCTGAGAGAATGGTAATGAAGGTTCCGAAACCAGGTCGTTCCAGTGCATCATTACTTAAAATGGAGTGTAAGTTTTTCATTTTACTAATTGTTGTTTCGTTATACTTTGACCGTTTTGTGACAAGTGTGTTGCATTTCATGACTACTTCCACTCTATTTTTATGTATAGTTTATGTAGACAACTGTATGCATTACTAATTATCTTTTCGCCCTATAATGAGAACTCAGATTATGATAAACGCTTAATTCCACCATTTCTGCAAAATGCTCTGGGGAGCGGGTTAGGGACAGGTGAATCCAATCCTTGCTCACTCCGTACCAATCTTCGTCACTAGTGATGGTGAAGAACAATTTATACCGGTGAGAAATAAAATACTGAAAGTAAAGACAGAAAACCGTCTATGTTCAAACGAAAGAAATATATATTATATATATATATATATATAGATTTGTTGATCACATTCGAATCGAACAAATACAGTACAAAACAGTAAAAATTAATAAAAAAACATTTGTTGCACACTATTGACTATTCGCACGCCGAACAGTGTGCCGTATAAAAATGATAAGAAAAACAAAAATAATAAAAAGAACAATAACAAGAAAAATATAAATGATGATTAAAGCGCGTAGTGTCCCATCGCAAAGACGACCACCGCTCACGTGTGAAAGAAAGAAGGAAAGAGAGAGAGACAGAGAGAGAGAGAGAGAGAAGGCAAGAAAAATTAAAGAAATATTAAACCCCAAAACTGCCAGTAAACAAAACCAAAACCAGGCTTCGTTACAATATAGGACAAACCTACGTCATTGTTGTCCAACATCCGGGACGAACAAATGTACTAAAACATACATTGTTACTGCGGTACCTTGGTAGTGGCGCATCGTTTGTATAATAATACATATGTATATGTATAAACTGGGCATAATTGTTGTCCTCTCAGGACGAACAATTGGAACACACACAAAGTTAAGTGATGGGGGAATAGCTTCGCTTCGCCCCACTACAAACAGACGAAACACGACACATTCACGCAAAATATTTACACCGTCACATAACACAGGGGCACGTCGCGCCATTGTCCACCCGTGGGACGAACGGCACGTGAGAGGAACGAGTTCACACAGTCACACACGCTCTCATACATACACGAATGTACACGTTCACACGATCAGGGGAACGCTGCACGTGTGACTAAGACGAACTTGACTTGAGATCTGGGGCGGTTCCTCTGAGATCCACAGCCGGTGAAGTCCTCGCTCCCACCTGCTGGCAGTTTTTGAACTCCGCTCTTCTTTATCTCCTTCACTTCCTCATCCTCGCTTCTTGTCTCTGCGCTCGACGAGTTGGCCGCTTCAAAACCGTGCTGTCCTGCTGAATGAATGACGATCTGACCTTGGAGAGGGCGTAAGTAGAACCATTTTCCACAACCATGAAAAGAAGAGGAGTCTGTTAAAGCTTTCTTTCAATTACAGCTTTCTGTTTATCGTTAGCCACGAGACCATTCCAGTGCACGAATGTCGCAGTATTTCCACCGTACAGTCTTTTTTAAGTTGTCTCCAGAATCAGTCCTGAAGCGAAATAAACGATTTTCTTTCAGTCGCATGAATCAAGGAAGCACTATTTCTCAACACAACAGAGCTATTCCCTACGTGTTGCTGCTCGGGATCATGCTAACATTTTCATTGTTTGCCACTGTTCACTGGATGTTGTTGACTACTGAAAGATACGAGACGATTCCAGTCCACGAATGACGTAGTTTTCACCACTCCGTCCAGCATGACTGAGTAGCACATATCTACAATGCTTCTCTGGTCTTTATAAAGTCATCGAATTAATTTTACTTTATCGAGCTCGAAAATTCTTCCTGTAAGAAAATATGACATTTTCGCCATATTTTAGTCAGTTAAGTCAAGCAGTATCTCCGAAGGCAAATCATTAATTCACATCAGCTGTTTCTTGAGACAGCACTGCAGTTTTCACCGTTTTCAGTTGTTCGTTGCTGGATTCTGCTGAATTTTTGAAATATACGAGACCATTCCAGTCCATGAATGACGTATTGTTTCCACCGTTTGGTACGGTAAGGTTGAGCAGCACATCTATAGAATGGTTCTCAGGGGTATCTTTAAATTGCTTAATTTTGTTTTAGGGAGCTGGAAAATTATTCGTGCCTGTTCAGAACTACAGAGCTTTCACCATCTTTGAGCTGAGTAGGTCAATCAAGAAGCACATCTAAAGGGAATAGAATTTTTCCTGCCCCTCATTTCTTGGATCACTGCAGCTGTTTGGCATTTCTCATTATTACAGTCAACTCTTTTCTTGTAAGCCGATATTTCATTTCTTTGTCAGCATCGAGAATGATACGCCGAAATTTGTATCTTAATTAAAAGTCTCCAATCACATTGGCTTTGCTTCATCGCCTTACAAACTACTATATGTATCCTTCTTTGTTTCCTTTTTTCAAACTTTTGACCAAGGAAGGACAAATCTGATGAAAGCATCCACATTTTTGAGATGGAAAAAAGCACTTTTTGTTCGCAGACGGTGTTGAGACTAGTGTACCAGAAGTTCTTTCGGAAGGCTGAACTCATGACGTCATGGAAACCGAGACCATTCATGTCCAGAAACAGCGCTTTCACTATCTTCCAGTAGTGCATATCAAGCAAGCAGGCAACTTTGTTAAGATTTTATTTTCCACTGTTCATTACTCTGATCCATTGCTTCTTTTAAGCCTATGTACATTTTTTTCAACAAACGAGATTTATGTATGGCAGTTCTGTTTTCAGCTGACTCGTAATGAAGAGTCACTTATGACACGACATTGCTCCATCGTAACGTAAACGATGCCTCGTGAATTCTCAAAATTCGTCATTGAAGACGAACGGTTCTGAACAATGCAGCGAGATATGAATGTCAACTTGGCACCTGGCGTTCTCATATGCTACTGAGGAGATGCAGTGATATCGGAGCGCTCAAAATGACGCGACAGATGTGGAAATCCATGTTGGTATGCAGTAGAGTATGAGAGAACGGTTCCGTAGCAAATCAATAAACGGAGACTAGATATGTGACGGTGATCAGTTTTACGCCCACGTGAGGATGGGTTCTTCGATAGGGAGCGTAGGTAGTACGGAAGGCTGAAGAACTGAGGTGCCAGGCGTCGTGGAAATACAGGTTTGTGTGCGGTGGAGCGTGGCAGTCTTGTACAGATGAATGGTCTCGTGGCAGTTTAACAGAGGTCTAGCGTCCATCCCGGTCAGGGCGTGGTCCACTGACGCGTAGAGTTGTTCTGTTCACTGGGCAGCGGCTGTGGGCGGTGGTGGAGGGTGCTTTGTACTGCTGTCTCGGAGAGCACGAAGCGGCCGCGGCGTCGACGTCTGCGTCAGAGGTTCACCACCAGGCGCGGTGGGGCGGCGGTGGCTGCAGCAGCGGCGCGTACTGCGGCGGCAGCTCCTGGGGGCCGGCCACGGCCTTGGCCGCCGCCCCCGCGGCGCCGCCACCCCCGCCGCCCACGCAGGGCTTGCCGTCGCGCACCAGCACCGGCACCGCCACCCGCCGTGGCGACGGGACCGCCCCCGCGCCGCCCACGCCCGCCCCCGGAACACCTCCGGGTCCGCCGTCGTGCACGCAGCCTGCAACACGTGCGGACAGCTCTCTCAGAAATGGGGAAAAAAGACGCAACAGACGTGTGTCTGACGTCAAAGCGTACAGTGTCAAACCCTGGTAGAGGGTAAGTCGAGATATACGGTGAAAATACTGCGTGATCAAAAAGTCAGTACAAATTTGAAAAATGAATAAATCCAGGAATAATGTAGACAGAGAGGTACAAATTGACACACATGCTTGGAATGACATGGGGTTTTATTAGAACCAAAAAAATCCAAAAGTTCAGATGGCGCTTCATCTGATCAGAATACACTACTGGCCATTAAAATTGCTACACCAAGAAGGAATGCAGATGACGGGCTTATACGACGCATACAAAAACCAAAAGGGGGCAATAGCACTGGAGGAGTTCGGATTGAACAAGGTGTACGATAGCGATGCACCCTTTAACTCCTACTGTTCGGTCTGTACGTTGAAGGAGCAATGATGGAAATAAATGAAAGGGTCTAAGAGTGGGATTAAAACAGGATGAAAAAATATCAGTGATAAGATTTGCTGATGAAACTGCTATCTTCAGTTATGATGAGGAAGAATTATGGCATATGTTGAATGGAATGAACAGTCTAATGAGTAGAGAATGTGGAATGAGATAAACTGAAGAAAAACAGGAGTAATGAGAAATGAAAACCGAGAGAAGCTCAAGTTAAAAGTTGACGATCACGTAGTAGAGAAAGTCAAGGAATTGTGCTACCTTTGAAGCAAAATAAACCATAATACATTAAGCAAGTGTGACATAAAAGCAGATTAGCACAAACAAAAAGGGCATTCCTGTCAAAAGGAAGTATATTGATATCAGTCATAGGCCTTAATTCGAGGAAGGTATTTTTGAGAACGTATATTTGGAGTACAGCATTGTATGGCGGTGAATCGTGAACTGTGGGAAACCGAGAACAGAAGTGGTTCTAACTGTTTCACATGTGGTGCTACAAAAGAACGTTGAAAATCAGATGGACTGGTAAGGTAAGAGATTAGGAGGTTCTCTGCAGTATCGGAGGATAAAGGAACGAATTGAAAATACTGACAAGAAGAACTGACAGTATAACGGGATATGTGCTAAAACATCATGGAATATTCTCCTTAGTGCTAGACGTAGCTGTAGAGGTTAAAACTATAGAGGAAGACAGAGACTGGAAAACATGCAACAAATAATTGAGGTTGACACAGAGATGAAAGTGTGGGGGACTGCATCGAACCAGGCAGGAGATTGATGACTCAACAAGTAAGTGAGTGAGAGTTATAGAAGAAACAAGGTAGAGGATATTAAAGACAAAAACAAAAAGGCCAGGGCAAAAAATTAGTGAAAGAGCTAAAAAGGAAAGAGGAAGAGTTTTAGAAAATGGTATAAGATATTACAGACAGACAGAGAGAGAGGAGAGAAAGAGAAGAAAATAGAGGCAAGAGTTAGAGATGAAAGACAGAGTGACAGGGAGAGAGGAAAAAGGAAGAATCAAGAAGCTTTAGAGGAAAGCGATTGAGAGAGAGAGAGACAGAGAGAGAGAGAAACAAAAGAGTTTAAGGAAATGAATTCGAAAGTAAAGTTCTATGTACTGACTTGGCAGAAAATCCTAAGAAATTTTGGTCTTATGTCCAAGCGGTAGGTGGATCAAAACAAAATGTCCAGACACTTTGTGACCAAAATGGTACTGAAACAGAGGATCACAGACTAAAAGTCAAATTACCCAATGTCTTTTTTTAAAGCTGTTTCACAGAGGATGGCTACACTGTAGTTCCTTGTCTAGATTGTCGCACAGATGACAAAATGGTAGATATCGAAATAGACGACAGAGGGGTAGAGAAACAATCAAAATCGCTCAAAAGAGGAAAGGCCGCTGGACCTGACGGGATACCAGTTCGATTTTACACAGAGTACGCGAAGGAACTTGTCCCCCTTCTTGCGGTGTACCGTAGGTCTCTAGAAGAGCGTAGCGTTCCAAAAGATAGGAAAAGGGCACAGGTCATCCCCGTTTTCAGGAAGGGACGTCGAACAGATGTGCAGAACTATAGGCCTATATCTCTAACATCGATCAGTTGTAGAATTTCGGAACTCGTATTATGATCGAGTATATTGACTTTTCTGGAGACTAGAAATCTACTCTGTAGGATCCAGCATGGGTTTCGAAAAAGACGATCGTCTGAAACCCAGCCACGCGCTATTCGTCCACGAGACTCGGAGGGCCATAGACATGGGTTACCAGGTAGATGCCGTGTTTCTTGACTTCCTCAAGGCGTTCGATACAGTTCCCCACAGTCGTTTAATGAACAAAGTAAGAACATATGAACTATCAGACCAATTGTGCGATTGGATTGAAGAGTTCCTAGATAACAGAACGCAGCATGTCATTCTCAATGGAGAGAAAAAATGGTTCAAATGGCTCTGAGCACTATGGGACTCAACTGCTGAGGTCATTAGTCCCCTAGAACTTAGAACTAGTTAAACCTAACTAACCTAAGGACATCACAAATATCCATGCCCGAGGCAGGATTCGAACCTGCGACCGTAGCGGTCTTGCGGTTCCAGACTGCAGCGCCTTTAACGGCACGGCCACTTCGGCCGGCCAATGGAGAGAAGTCTTCCGAAGTAAGAGTGATTTCAGGTGTGCCGCAGGGGAGTGTCGTAGGACGGTTGCTATTGACAATGTACATAAATGACCTTGTGGATGACATCGGAAGTTCACTGAGGCTTTTTGCGAATGATTCTGTGGTATATCGAGAGGTTGTAACAATGGAAAATTGTACTGAAATGCAGAAGGATCTGCAGCGAATTGACGCATGGTGCAGGGAATGGTAACTGAATCTCAATGTAGACAAGTGTAATGTGCTGCGAATACATAGAAAGAAAGATCCCTTATCATTTAGCTACAATATAGCAGGTCAGCAACTGGAAGCTGTTAATTCCATAAATTATCTGGGAGTACGCATTAGGAGTGATTTAAAATGGAATGATCATATAATGTTGATCGTCGATAAAGCAGATGTCAGACTGAGATTCATTGGAAGAATCCTAAGGAAATGCAATCCGAAAACAAAGGAAGTAGGTTACAGTACGCTTGTTGACCCACTGCTTGAATACTGCTCAGCAGTGTGGGATCCATACCAGATAGGGTTGATAGAAGAGATAGAGAAGATCCAACATAGAGCAGCGCGCTTCATTACAGGATGATTTAGTAATCGCGAAAGCGTTTCGGAGATGATAGTTAAACTCCAGTGGAAGACTCTGCAGGAGAGACGCTCAGTAGCTCGGTACGGGCTTTTGTCGAAGTTTCGAGAACATACCTTCACCGAGGAGTCAGGCTGTATATTGCTCTCTCCTACGTATATCTCGCGAAGAGACCACGAGGATAAAATCAGAGAGATTAGAGCCCACACAGGGGCAAAGGGACAGTCCTTCTTTCCACGAACAATACAAGACTGGAATAGGATGGAGAAGCGATAGAGGTACTCAAGGTACCCTCCGCCACACACTGTCAGGTGGCTTGCGGAGTATGGATGTAGACGCAGATGTAGAAAGAGAGAGGGAGGAAAATGAAAGAGTGAGGATGCTTGGGAAGGAAGAAAGAGACAAAGACAAAAGCAAGAGTTAAGGAAATGAAAGAGAGATGAAGGAGACTGGAAGAGTTAGGATATTGGCGGAGGAAAAGAGAGGAGATTAGAGGGAGAGGGAGAGGAGATGAAGGCGAGAGGAGCAGGCAGGCGGGCAGTGTACACACCTTGCTGGCCCTTCTCCTGCTGGGCGCGCTTGGTCTTGTAGCGGTGGTTCTGGAACCAGATCTTGACCTGCGTGGGCGTCAGGCGGATGATGGAGGCGAGGTGCTCCCGCTCGGGCGCCGACAGGTAGCGCTGCTGGCGGAAGCGGCGCTCCAGCTCGTACGTCTGCGCCTTGCTGAACAGCACCCGCCGCTTGCGCTTCTTTTGCTGCGGCTGCTGCGCCGGCTGGCCGCCGGCCGCGCCCTCGCCGCCGGCCTGCGCGCCCTGGTCCTCACCTGTTGGGGAACCCCAAACACACCAGGTCAGGGGCGTCTTCATTGTCAGTAGCCCTAAAAGTGCGACTAAAAAGCTCTATATCTTTGACTGACACTCTGTCAAATATAAACCTAGTACCCAGTCGAGTGTATAGAGGTTCAGGGCACTCTCTTGACCTAGGGGTGGGAAATTGCCCCTAAAGGCGGAAGAATCAGCAATGATCAACGACATGAGGATGCAGAAGGCAATGGAAACCACTGCATTAAAGACACGTAACGTGTATCCACAGGACATGTGGCCTGTAATTGAAGAAGTGTCATGATGATCTCTCCATTGGCAAAAGATTCCCGGATAGACCCCCATTCGGATCTCCGGGAGGGGACTGCCAAGGGGGACGTTACCACGAGAGAAAGATTGAATAATCAACGAAAGGATAACGTTGTACGAGTGAGGGTGTGGAATGTCAGAAGCTTGAACCTGGTAGGGAAACTAGAAAATCTGAAAAGGGAAATGCAAAGGCTCAATCTAGATATAGTAGAGGTCAGTGAAGTGAAGTGGAAGGAAGACAAGGATTTCTGGTCAAATGAGTATCGGGTAATATCAACAGCAGCAGAAAATGGTATAACAGGTGTAGGATTCGTTATGAATAGGAAGGTAGGGCAAAGGGTGTGTTACTGTGAACAGTTCAGTGACCGGGTTGTTCTAATCAGAATCGACAGCAGACCATCACCGACAACGATAGTTCAGGTATACATGCAGACGTCGCAAGCTGAAGATGAACAGATAGAGAAAGTGTATGAGGATATTGAAAGGGTAATGCAGTATGTAAAGGGGGACGAAAATCTAATAGTCATGGGCGACTGGAACGCAGTTGTAGGGGAAGGAGTAGAAGAAAAGGTTACAGGAGAATATGGGCTTGGGACAAGGAATGAAAGAGGAGAAAGACTAATTGAGTTCTGTAACAAGTTTCAGCTAGTAATAGCGAATACCCTGTTCAAGAATCACAAGAGGAGGAGGTATACTTGGAAAGGGCCGGGAGATACGGGAAGATTTCAGTTAGATTACATCATGGTCAGACAGAGATTCCGAAATCAGATACTGGATTGTACGGCGTACCCAGGAGCAGATATAGACTCAGATCACAATATAGTAGTGATGAAGAGTAGGCTGAAGTTCAAGACATTAGTCAGGAAGAATCAATACGCTAGGAAGTGGGATACGGAAGTACTAAGGAATGACGAGATACGTTTGAAGTTCTCTAACGCTATAGATACAGCAATAAGGAATAGCACAGTAGGCAGTACAGTTGAAGAGGTGTGGACGTCTCTAAAAAGGGCCATCACAGAAGTTGGGAAGGAAAACATAGGTACAATGAAAGTAGCTGCGAAGAAACCATGGGTAACAGAAGAAATACTTCAGTTGATTGATGAAAGGAGGAAGTACAAACATGTTCCGGGAAAATCAGGAATACAAAAATAGAAGTCGCTGAGGAATGAAATAAATCGGAAGTGCAGGGAAGCTAAGACGAAATGGCTGCAGGAAAAATGTGAAGACATCGAAGAAGATATGATTGTCGGAAGGACAGACTCAGCATACAGGAAAGTAAAAACAACCTTTGGTGACATTAAAAGCAACGGTGGTAACATTAAGAGTGCAACGGGAATTCCACTGTTATATGCAGAGGAGAGAGCGGATATGTGGAAAGAATACATTGAAAGCCTCTATGGGTGAAGATTTGTCTGATGTGATAGAAGAAGAAACAGGAGTCGATTTAGAAGAGATAGGGGATCCAGTATTAGAATCGGAATTTAAAAGAGGTTTGGAGGACTTAAGGTCAAATAAGGCAGAAGGGATAGATAACATTCCATCAGAATTTCTAAAATCATTGGGGGAAGTGGCAACAAAACGACTATTCACGTTGGTGTGTAGAATATATGAGTCTGGCGACATACTATCTGACTTTCGGAAAAGCATCATCCACACAATTCCGAAGACGGCAAGAGCTGACAAGTGCGAGAATTATCGCACAATCAGCTTAACAGCTCATGCATCGAAGCTGCTTACAAGAATAATATACAGAAGAATGGAAAAGAAAATTGAGAATGCTAGGTGACGATCAGTTTGACTTTAGGAAAAGTAAAGGGACGAGAGAGGCAATTCTGACGTTACGGCTAATAATGGAAGCAAGGCTAAAGAAAAATCAAGACACTTTCATAGGATTTGTCGACCTGGAAAAAGCGTTCGACAATATAAAATGGTGCAAGCTGTTCGAGATTCTGAAAAAAGTAGGGGTAAGCTATAGGGAGAGACGGGTCATATACAATATGTACAACAACCAAGAGGGAATAATAAGAGTGCACGATCAAGAACGAAGTGCTCGTATTAAGAAGGGTGTAAGACAAGGCTGTAGCCTTTCGCCCCTACTCTTCAATCTGTACATCGAGGAAGCAATGATGGAAATAAAAGAAAGGTTCAGGAGTGGAATTAAAATACAAGGTGAAAGGATATCAATAATACGATTCGCTGATGACATTGCTATCCTGAGTGAAAGTGAAGAAGAATTAAATGATCTGCTGAACGAAATGAACAGTCTAATGAGTATGGTTTGAGAGTAAATCGGAGAAAGACGAAGGTAATGAGAAGTAGTAGAAATGAGAACAGCGAGAAACTTAACATCAGGATTGATGGTCACGAAGTCAATGAAGTTAAGGAATTCTGCTACCTAGGCAGTAAAATAACCAATGACGGACGGAGCAAGGAGGACATCAAAAGCAGACTCGCTATGGCAGAAAAGGCATTTCTGGCCAAGAGAAGTCTACTAATATCAAATACCGGCCTTAATTTGAGGAAGAAATTTCTGAGGATGTACGTCTGGAGTACAGCATTGTATGGTAGTGAAACATGGACTGTGGGAAAACCGGAAGAGAAGAGAATCGAAGCATTTGAGATGTGGTGCTATAGACGAATGTTGAAAATTAGGTGGACTGATAAGGTAAGGAATGAGGAGGTTCTACGCAGAATCGGAGAGGAAAGGAATATGTGGAAAACACCGATAAGGAGAAGGGACAGGATTATAGGACATCTGCTAAGACATGAGGGAATGACTTCCATGGTACTAGAGGGAGCTGTAGAGAGCAAAAACTGTAGAGGAAGACAGAGATTGGAATACGTAAAGCAAATAATTGAGGACGTATGCTGCAAGTGCTACTCTGAGATGAACACACTGAAGATCCACCAAAAATGCATTGTTCTTGGTACAATTTGTTATAATTAAATTTCATTCAGTAACATAATTATCTACGATTAACGATTTTAGCACGAGTAACACAATATGATTAAGTAAACAGAGGGAGATAGGGTTTTAGCGTAATGGGTAGCGTCTCTGTACAAAACAACTTTTTGTTGGGGCGGTGGTTCGCGTCTTAACACTTCCAAAATTTTTTCCTAACATTGGCGTTTATTAGGTTCTGATACTTTATTATTAGTTTAATATAAGTATATGCTATAAGATTTGATGTTATGTAAATATAAGATCACCTTTTTTTGAGGGGTGAGTTTGTTCGATTGGCTTAATCTACAGGACAGCCTGAGCTACTTGTATAAAGATATTTTGCTCCTTTTTCTTTTACGGTTCGTAATTCACATGCTGCAAAGATTCTGCAACTGCGTAGGAACAGTGATCAAGTAAGCCAGACCTCGGGCTTTTACTAAAATGTGGGAATGATGAAATAATGTTTATTGTATGCAGACAAGTATTCCAAATTTGTACCGCGCTGTTTGTAATGGAACTTTTATAAGCCTGTGTCCTTACTGATTGGACATGGTACTTTCCTTTTCGTGGACGATGGACGAAATATGCGTTTTAAGAGCTAACGTGGGAATTTTACGCGCGCCTGTTGAGTAAACAGTGTGATTTACGAACTAGAAACATCCCTCAACTGCCGCTGGAGTGCGTTGCGATCGCGTATACCACGTTGGGACGCACGTACCGTATGCACGCGTCGCATCGTTCCTGAGCTTTCAGCAGCACGTTGAACTTGGCACGCTCAACGTTAACGATCGACAGCACGGTCCGTGTGCCGACGGCTTAAACCCACGCCAATGTAACGTGGACATCCACTGCTCCAATCATTCATTCCAGATCCTAGAACGACACTCTTTCTGCGTCCAACTACCTGCACCCACTCGTCACTTGTACCACTTATACGTCTCCTCCGACACCTAGGACATCTTAAATATTTTCAATATTTCGTGGCCCTGTCAGCAACTGTATAAATGTTGTTGTTGTTGTGGTCTTCAGTCCTGAGACTGGTTTGATACAGCTCTCCATGCTACTCTATCCCGTCCAAGCTTCTTCATCCCCCAGTACCTACTGCAGCCTACTTCCTTCTGAACCTGCTTAGTGTATTCATCTCTTGGTCTCCCTCTTCGATTTTTACCCTCCACGCTGCCCTCCAATACTAAATTGGTGATCCTCTTGATGTCCTACCAACCGATCCCTTCTTCTAGTCAAGTTGTGCCACAAACTCCTCGTCTCCCCAATTCTATTCAATACCTCCTCATTAGTTACGTGATCTATCCATCTAATGTTCAGCATTTTTCTGTAGCACCACATTTCGAAAGCTTCTATTCTCTTCTTGTTCGAACTATTTATCGTCCATGTTTCACTTCCATACATCGCTACGCTCCATACAAATAATTTCAGAAACGTCTTCCTGACAAATCTATACTCGATGTTAACAAATTTCTCTTCTTCAGAAACGCTTTCCTTGCCATTGCCAGTCTACATTTTATATCATCTCTACTTCGACCATCGTGAGTAATTTTGCTCCCCAAATAGCAAAACTCCTTAATACTTTAAGTGTCTCATTTCCTAATCTAATTCCCTCGGCAGCATACGACTTAATTCGACTACATTCCATTATCCTCGTTTTGCTTTTGTTGATGTTCATCTTATGTCCTCCTTTCAAGACACTGTCCATTCCGTTCAACTGCTCTTCCAAGTCCTTTGCTGTGTCTGACAGAATTACAATATCATCGGCGAACCTCAAAATTTTTATTTCTTCTCTATGGCTTTTAATACCTACTCCAAACTTTTCTTCTGTTTCCTTTACTCCTTGCTCAATATACAGATTGATAACATCGGGGATAGGCTACAACCCTGTCTCACTCCCTTCCCAACCACTGCTTCTCTTTCATGCCCCTCGACTCTTATAACTGCCATCTGGTTTCTGTACAAATTGTAAATAGCTTTTCGCTCCCTGTATTTTACCCCTGTCACCTTTAGAAGTTGAAAGAGAGTATTCCAGTCAACATTGTCAAGAGCTTTCTCTAAGTCTACAAATGCTAGAAACGTAGGTTTGCCTTTTCTAAATCTAGCTTCTAAGATAAGTCGTAAGGTCAGTATTACCTCACGTATTCCATCATTTCTACGGAATACAAACTGATCTTCCCCGAGGTCGGCTTCTACCAGTTTTTCCATTCGTCTGTAAACAATTCGCGTTCGTATTTTGCAGCTACGACTTATTAAACTGATAGTTCGGTAATTTTCGCATCTGTCAACACCTGCTTTCTTTGGGATTGGAATTATTATATTCTTCATGAAGTCTGATGGTATTTCGCCTGTGTCATACATTTTGCTCACAAAATGGTAGAGTTTTGTCAGGACTGGCTCTCCCAAGGCTGTCAGTAGTTCTAATGGAATGTTGTCTACTCCCGGGGCCTTGTTTAGATTTAGGTCTTTCAGTGCTCTGTCAAGTATCATATCTCCCATTTCATCTTCATCTACATCCTCTTCCATTTTCAAAATATTGTCTTCAAGTACATCGCTCTTGTATAGACCCTCTAAATATTCCTTCCACCTTTCTGCTTTCCCTTCTTTGCTTACAACTAGGTTTCCATCTGAGCTCTTGATACTCATACACGTGGCTCTCTTTTCTCCAAAGGCCTCTTTAATTTTCCTGTAGGCAGTATCTGTCTTAACCCTAGTGAGATAAGCCTCTACATCCTTCCATTTGTCCTCTAGCCATCCCTGCTTTTAATTTTAATTTTAAAAACCAACAGCCTCAGTTGCAAAGTTTAGCTAGATTTACCTAGGTTTCAGTCGGTATAACCCTACCTTCTTCACAATAAAATTAACTACCGTTTGTCCATAGTGGACATCGTCAAGGTAAAACTATAAATCCATAAATTATCGTCAGACTGTAAAAAATTTTCTGAAACTGCCTTGGCCCCATTTCGCGACGGCAGAGCAGCGGACACAAGCGCTTTACTGGAACTCCAGTACAGCACTCGTGGCTGCTGCATCGCGGTCGCGAAGTGGGGCCGAAGCAGCTTCAAATAATTTTTTACAATCTGACGATAATTTATGGATTTATAGCTTTAGCTTGACTCCGGCCGCTGGTGGCCGAGCGGTTCTAGGCTCTTCAGTCTCGCACCGCGCGACCGCTAGTCGCAGGTTCGAATCCTGCCTCGGGCATGGGTGTGTGTGATGTCCTTAGGTTAGTTAGGTTTAAGTAGTTCTAAGTCCTAGGGGACTGATGAACTCAGCTGTTAAGTCCCATAGTGCTCAGAGCCATTTGAACCCTTTTTATCTTGACGATGTCCACTATGGACAAACGGTAGTTACTTTTATTCTGAGGACGGTTGGGTTATACCGACTGAAACCTAGGTAAATCTAGCTAAACTTTGTTCGATGGGATTCATGTCGGTTGATCTGGGTGGCCAAATCATTTGTTCAAATCGTTCAGAATATTCTTCAAACCAATCGCGACAGTTGTGACCTGGTGACGTGATTGGGAACATGGCTGGCTGCAAATTGTCTCCAAGTAGGCGAACGTAACCATTTTCAGGCAGGGGTCCACCCAGTTGGGAAAGAGGACTCAGTCCATTCCATGCAAATACGGGCCTCACCATTATGGAGCCATCACCATCTCGGACGGTGCCCTGTTTACAACTTAGGTCCATAGCTTCGTGGGATCTCCACCACTCTCGAATCCTACCATCAGCTCTCACCAACTGAAATCTGGACTTAGCAAAGGCACTCGCGTCGGTCGTCTTTTGCCACAGCACATTAACGCCAAATTTCGCCACGCTGTCCTAACAGATACCTTCTTCTGCAGTTATTTCACGCAGTGTTGCTTGTCTGTTAGCATCGACGACTGTACGCTGCTGCATTGTTCGTCGTGAGTGCTCATGAACGAAATTTGATATTCTCGGCACACTCTTGACACTGTGAATCTACGAATATTAAATTCCCTTGCGATTTCCAAAATGGAATCTGCCATCCCGTGCGTCTAGCTCCAACTACCATCCAGCGTTGAAAGTCATTTAATACCCGTCGCGCGGCCATGATCACGTCGCAAACCTTTTCACATGAATCACCTGACAAGGGAACCTCCCCATCACACCCCCCTCAGATTTAGTTGTAAGTTGGCACAGTGGATAGGCCTTGAAAAACTGAACACAGATCAATCGAGAAACAGGAAGAAGTTGTGTGGAACTACGCAAAAAAAAAAGCCAAATATACAAACTGAGTAGTCCATTTGCAAGATAGGCAACATAAAGGCCAGCATTACTCAGGAGCGCCGTGGTCCCGTGGTTAGCGCGAGCAGCTGCGGAGTGAGAGGTCCTTGGTTCAAGTCTTCCCTCAAGTGAAAAGTTTTCTTTATTTTCGCAAAGTTATGATCTGTCCGTTCGTTCATTGACGTCTCTGTTCTCTGTAATACGTTTAGTGTCTGCGTTTTGCGACCGCACCGCAAAACCGTGCGATTAGTAGACGAAAGGACGTGCCTCTCCAATGGGAGCCGAAAACATTTGATCGCAAGGTCATAGGTCAACCGACTCCTCAACAGGAAAACACGTCTGATATATTCCATACGACACTGGTGACAGCATGTGCGTCGCATGACAGGAATATGTTGTCGACCCACCTAACTTGTACACTTGGCGAAGGGGTAAAAAGATTCTTCTACCTTGCCCGATTTAGGTTTTCTTGTGGATGTGATAATCACTCCCAAAAAAGTGATGAAAACATAAGAGTTTGTCACATAAATTGCAACAAATGAATGCAACAGTTTCACAGTAGCACAATTTTCCCTGTGTTCTGTGAAAACATATGTTTTGGCTCTGAGCACTATGGGACTTAACAGCTGTGGTCATCAGTCCCCTAGAACTTAGAACTACTTAAACCTAAGTAACCTAAGGACATCACACACATCCATGCCCGAGGCAGGATTCGAACCTGCGACCGTAGCAGTCGCGCGGTTCCTGACTGCGCGCCTAGAACCGCGAGACCACCGCGGCCGGCTACATATGTTTTGTTTCGATGTTTGTTTAGGTGTAGCGTCCCCATACTACGGCGCAGTTACCTCGCATCGGACGGACGGACGGACAGATAATAATTGTCTGAAATTAAAAAAAATTAAACTTTTCACTCGAGGGAATACTTGAACCAAAGACCTCTCGTTCCGCAGCTGCTCACGCTAACGACAGGACCAGGGCGCTCCTGAGCTAACATTAACCTTGATGTTACCTATCTTGCTTATGGACTACTCAGTTTGTATATTTTGCTTATTTTTTTCATAGTTACACACAACTTCTTCCTGTTTTCTCGATTGATCTGTGTTCAGTTTGTCAAGGCCTATCGACTATGCCAACTTATAACTAAATCTGAGGGGGGTGTGATGGGGAGGTTCCCTTGTGAGTACAAATTACAGCTACGCTAGTGCAATGCTCTTTCGTACTTTGTGTACGCGATACTATCGCCATTTGTATTTGTAAATATCGCTGTCCCGTGACTTTTGTCACCTCAGTGTGTAATTGCTTGAAACGTATCATTCACCCATGATTTCAGTGGTATTCCTTACATAGCAAGGAAAAGCGGCTGAGGAACAGAAACAAGAACGTAAAAAACGTCGTATAACCGGAAAACTGGAGCTAAAATACAAAAATTACTGTCATTCTGGAATTCAGCGTTCCAAAACCTGTAAAGACTGGTTAGTTTTGTTGGTGTAAAAATTTCATTGTTGGACAGTGTTATTCGTCCAGTGTCCTTAGTAGACAGGGGTTGGCAACACTGACCTGGGTGGGCGCCAGGTTGGTGGTGGTGCAGCCGCTCCGAGTCACGGCTGTCGCCGTCCTCGTGAACATCCGGCGGGGCGCGCTGCAGCTGCGAGTCGGGGGCGGCGTCGTGGGGCGGCGGGGGTGGCGAGCTGTGCGCCTGCCCGTGGCCCTGCGTGCCCGGCGACGTGCTGTCCGGGCTCAGCTGCTGCGGGGGCGGCGGCACCGCGTGCGTCTGCTGGGGCACCGCCGCCAGCACACCTGCCAACACCGCGGATAAAAAAACTACTCACTACATGCTGCTTCCGAGTTTGTGAAGACAGAGCTAAAATAGAGATAAATGATTTGTGCGAGTGTAAAATCATTCTAGATACGAAGAAAGCGTAGGCTCCTGGATATGGTACTATGAGGGTATACTGAAAAATAATCGCCTCGAGGTACCAGCCGAGCGGTCTCAGCCGCTGCAGTCATGGACTGTACGGCTGGTCCCGGCAGAGGTTCGAGTCCTCCCTCGAGCATGGGTGTGTGTGTTTGTCCTTAGGATAATTCAGGTTAAGTAGTGTGTAAGGTTAGGAACTGATGACCTTAGCGGTTAAGTCACATAAGATTGCACACACTTTTTTTTTAAATAATCGCTCTGCATATTTTATGTGAAAACCCGTAAGGCTTTTTAAATAAAATAAACTTTATTAACATTCTACTTCTTTATTCTTCACGTGTGAGCCAGATCGCTGGTCGTTCATCAGCGATAGGCTTGTTATCTTTGGCGTGTCCCCGGACATGAGCATCTTTGCGTTTTCGGCTGGGGCGCGCGGGACGGCGAGAGGCAGTCGGTTTGGGGCGGCCGGTGAGACTGGCGGAGTTGTGGCTCGGGCGTAAGCACACGTGTGATGTCTGTTACGGTAGGGCTGTTTGCGAATCGTGAAACTCCTGCGGCGGTTACTGGTTGCCCGGAAGGCATTTCGTATAAACTGTGCCAAGCCTGGCAGTGAGAGGGGATTCCGGAGTTGGTGTTGGCCTAGATGTTTGTACAAATTGAGGTGCCTGTGTGAGAAGCACGGCGTGGGGCTGTCGGTTGCTTCGTCCTTCTGGCAGCCACCGCAAGCGGATGTTCGGCCGGAATGTCTGCAGTTTGTGGTGAGCATAGTGTGAACAAGTTCTCGTAGGATGTGCTCCCAGCCTGACTCTTAGCCTGTGTTACTTGTGGGTGCCGACCCCTTGTCCGTTACTGCTTCCGGGTGTCCTGTAAGATTTCACAGCAAAACTGGGTTTTTGTGGCATTCTGTGTTTCTGGATCAGCCTCCGCCTAGAAAAGGGAAAGATTTGGAATTCCATAATGCTGTAATTTAAACATATAAAAAAATTGATTTTTTAATTCCTGTTTAATGTCAGACAGATTCAAATGTAACTCCATTTGTGTTATTTGAAATAAATGTGTTGGATTGACCTTAGTGAGTTATGTGCAATCGAAGTGACCCAGTCCTTCATTAGTGCTCAACAGTGGCGTGTGGTTCGGGTTGTGAGCCCCGTGCTCGGACCAATGTGTACATATTTATTCTCAACATAGTCACTCTGGCGACGAACACATTCTCCCCAACGAGAGGCCAGTTTGTTGATATCGTCACTGTGGAATGTTTGTTGACGGAGCCACAACCTCTCTTCAACTTGCATCGCTTCATCTCTATGAAACTGGTCGAAGGTTCAAATGGCTCTGAGCACTATGGGAACATTTGAGGTCATCAGTCCCCTAGAACTTAGAACTACTTAAACCTAACTAACCTAAGGACATCACACACATCCATTCCCGAGGCAGGATTCGAACCTGCGACTGTAGAGGTCCCGCGGTTCCAGATGGAAGCGTCGAGAACCGCTCGGCCACAGCGGCCGGCTAAGAAGCCTTCGGGTCACTAACATACCTGAGAATCTGTTCCATACGCTCGGACCCAGTCTGCAGTGTGGCACCCTGTCAAGCGCTTTCCGTACGCCTAGGAACAAGGAATCAGCGTGTTGACCTCCATCCACGGTTCGCAAGATATCGTTTGAGAAAAGGGCAAGCTTAGTTTCGCGCAAGCTATATTTCCTATGTCCGTGCTGATTTGTGGAGAAATCCTTTTCTGTCTCATCGAAATTTATTGTATTCGGACGAAGAAAATAATCAATAATTCTGCAGAAGAAAGAGTTTAATGATATTGGTTTGTAATTTTATGGGTCCGTTCTATAACTCTTCTTCTTCAGTCTCTTAGGACTTTGCACTGCACGAGACATTCGCGATAAATTTAAGCTAAGTTATGGGGCTGCACAGAAGCATACTCTCTCTAAAAATGAACTGAGATTCCATACGGACTTGGTAAACCATTTTTTTCAATTCCCTCAGTTTCAATGACAAAAATGGTTCAAATGGCTCTGAGCACTATGGGACTTAACATCTGAGGTCATCAGTCCCCTACAATGTAGAACTACTTAAACCTAACTAACCTAAGGACATCACACACATCCATGCCCGAGGCAATCTTCGAACCTGCGACCGTAGCGATCACGCGGTTCCAGACTGAAGCGCCTAGAACCGATCGGCCACATCGGCCGGCATTAATCTAGCTTCTAAGATAAGCCGCAGGGTCAGTATTGCCTCACGTGTTCCAACATTTCTACGGAATCCAAACTGATCTTCCCCGAGGTCGGCATCTACCGGTTTTTCCACGCGTCTGTAAAGAATTCGCGTTAGTATTTTGCAGCTGTGACTTATTAAACTGATAGTTCGGTAATTTTCACATCTGTCAACACCTACTTTCTTTGGGATTGGAATTACTATATTCTTCTTGAAGTCTGAGGGTATTTCGCCTGTTTCGTATGTTTTGCTCACCAGATGGTAGAGTTTTGTCAGAATTCGTGGATCGCACGAGGGAAAAACGACTGTCTGAACGCCTCAGTACGAGCTCTCCCTTATCTTTGAATGGTGATCATTGCGCGATTTGAAAGTTGCTGGTAATAATATATGCTCTACATCCTCGGTGAAGATCGGATTTCGGAATTTAGTGAGCAGTCCTTTCCGTTTAGGGCGTCGTCTCTCTATAAGTGTAGAAACTTTCTATGAGATATGTGACGCTATCGCGATGGCTAAATGTACCAGTCACCAATCTTGCCGATCTTCTCAATCTCTTGACTCAGACCCATCTGCTAAGGGTCCCATACAGAAGAACAATACTCTAAGACGGGAGGAACTAACGTATTGTAAGCAATTTCCTTTGTTGAAGGACTGTATCGCTTCAGGATTCTACTAATAAACTACAAACTAGAGTTCGCCTTGCCCGTTACTTGTGTAATCTGATCATTCCATTTGAGATCATTTCGAACAGTCGCATCCAGATACTTGACGGATGTTACCGCTTCCAAAGACTGGGCATTCATTTTGTACTCGTACATTAATGGGGACTTTCATCTTGTTATACGCAGTAGGTTACACTCACTAATGTCGAGAGATAACTGCCAGTCATTACACCACGCATTTATTTTCTGCAAATCGTCATTAATTTGTTCATAACTTTCTTGTGATACTGATTTCCTGTAGACTACAGCATCATCGGCAAACAGTGTAATGCCGCTGTCAATACCATCAACCAGATCGTTTATGTAAATCGCAAAAAGCAGCGGACCTATTACGCTGCCCTGGAGCACACCTGAAGTTACGCTTGTTTCTTGTGAAGTCATCCCATTCAGGACGACATACTGCTCTCTGCCTGTTAGAAAACTTCCTATCCAACCGCATATGTCATCGGATAGACCGTAAGCGCGCACTTTTTGGAGCAAGCGACAGTGCGAAACTGAGTCGAGCGCCTTTCTAAAGTCGAGAAATATGCCATCAACCTGGGAGCCGCTGCCTAGAACCTGTTGTATATCGTGCACAAAGAGGGCCAGCTGTGTCCCGCATGACCGCTGTTTCCTAAACCCGTACTGATTTTTGCAGATGAGCTTCTCAGAGACGAGAAAGGTCATGTTCCATGATTCTACAACAAATCGATGTCAGTGAAATTGGTCGGTAATTACGTGCATCCGATTTTCTACCCCTTTTATACATTGCTACGACCTGGGCCTTCTTCCAGTCCCTTGGAACTTTCCGCCGTTCCAGTGATCTCTGATAGCTGATGGATAAGAATGGTGCGATATTTGTAGCATAGTCAACATAAAATTAGATTATAATCAATCGTCTCAAAAATGTGATCGACAGGAAGTGCAAAATGGCTAAGCAGGGATGGCTAGAGGACAAATGTGAGGATGTAGAGGCTCATCTCACTAGGGGTAAGATAGATACTGCCTACAGGAAAATTAAAGACACCTTTGGAGAAAAGAGAACCACTTGCACGAATATCAAGAGCTCAGATGGAAACCCAGTTCTAAGCAAAGAAGGGAAAGCAGAAAGGTGGAAGGAGTATATAGAGGGTCTATACAAGGGCGATGTTCTTGAGGACAATATTATGGAAATGGAAGAGGAGGTAGATGAAGATGAAATGGGAGATACGATACTGTGTGAAGAGTTTGACAGAGCACTGAAACAAGGCCCTGGGAGTAGACAACATGCCATTAGAACAACTGACGGCCTTGGGAGAGCCAGTCCTGACAAAACTCTACCATCTGGTGAGCAAGATGTATGAGACAGGCGAAATGCCCCCAGACTTGAAGAAGAATATAATAATTCCAATCCCAAAGAAAGCAGGTGTTGACAGATGCGAAAATTACCGAACTATCAGTTTAATAAGTCACAGCTGCAAAATACTAACATGAATTATTTACAGACGAATGGAAAAACTAGTAGAAGCCGACCTTGGGGAAGATCAGTTTGAATTCCGTAGAAATATTGGAACAGGTGAGGCAATACTGACCTTACGACTTATCTTAGAAGAAAGATTAAGGAAAGGCAAACCTACGTTTCTAGCATTTGTAGACTTAGAGACAGCTTTTGACAATGTTGACTGGAATACTCTCTTTCAAATTCTAAAGGTGGCAAGGGTAAAATACAGGGAGCGAAAGGCTATTTACAATTTGTACAGAAACCAGATGGCAGTTATAAGAGTCGAGGGACATGAAAGGCAAGCAGTGGTTGGGATGGGTGTGAGACAGGGTTGTAACCTCTCCCCGATGTTATTCAATCTATATATTGAGCAAGCAGCAAAGGAAACAAAAGAAAAATTTGGAGTAGGTATGAAAATCCATGGAGAAGAAATAAAAACTTTGAGTTTCGCCGATGACATTGTAATTCTGTCAGAGACAGCAAAGGACCTGGAAGAGCAGCTGAACGGAATGGACAGTGTCTTGAAAGGAGGATATAAGATGAACATCAACAAAAGCAAAAAGAGTATAATGGAATGTAGTCGAATTAAATCTTGTGATACTGTGGTAATTAGATTAGGAAATGAGACACTTAAAGTAGTAAATGAGTTTTGCTATTTGGGGAGCAAAATAACTGATGGTGGTCGAAGTAGAGAGGATATAAAATGTAGACTGGCAATGACAAGGAAAGCAATTCTGAAGAAAAGAAATTTGTTAATATGGAGTATAGATTTAAATATCAAGAAGTCGTTTCTGAAAGAATTTGTACGGACTGTAGCCATATATGGAAGTGAAAGATGGACGATAAATAGTTTGGACAGAATGAGAATAGAAGCTTTCGAAATGTGGTGGTACAGAAGAATGCTGAAGATTAGATGGGTAGATCACATAACTAATGAGGAAGTACTGAATAGGATTGCGGAGAAGAGGAGTTTGTGGCACAACTTGACTAGAAGAAGGGATCGGTTGGTAGGACATGTTCTGAGGCATCAAGGGATCACCAATTTAGTATTGGAGGCTAGCGTGGAGGGTAAAAACCGTAGAGGGAGACCAAGAGATGAACACACTAACCAGATTCAGAAGGATGTAGGCTGCAGTAGGTACTGGGAGATGAAGCAGCTTGCACAGGATAGAGTAGCGTGGAGAGCTGCATTAAACCAGTCTCAGGACTTAAGACCACAACAACAACAAGCAATCTTTACGAGGATGCCGTCTGGGGCAGATGCCTTCCTGGTGTCTAAGGTTCAAAATGGTTCAAATGGCTCTGAGCACTATGGGACCTAACATCTATGGTCATCAGTCCCCTAGAACTTAGAAGTACTTAAACCTAACTAACCTAAGGACATCACACAACACCCAGTCATCACGAGGCAGAGAAAATCCCTGACCCCGCCGGGAATCGAACCCGGGCGTGGCGTCTAAGGATCTTAACTGTTTTACAATCCCAAATACACTAAACACTATGTTCCCAACTCAAATTTAATGCGATACCTTGGCAACAGGTGATTTGCGGACACATGTTTATTGGAGCTTTTTAGCTACTTTTGGCCTGTAGTTTGTGTGTGTGTATCATTGACCATCACTTTTGAAACACATTGTACATATTTTGTGTGTGTGTGTGTGTGTGTGTGTTTGTGTGAAGGGTGGCTGTGTAATACATCTCGGACGTGTCCTGGTTTGGTTGCATTTCCCAAAAGTCGTCCCACGTTGTCCGCTGTCGCACTGTTTGCTCCCGATTTCATTCACACTGGCTGGGTGTGGGGATTCCCCGCACAGCTGAACACACCGCACGCCTTTGACGGCTACGCGCCTGTGTCCAGCCGCCCCCGCTCTGTCCCGCGGGATCTCACAGAAGACGCTAGATCGCTGGAGCGGCTAGCGTGGGCGGGTCGCTCCACAAAGGCGGTTACACGGCTGTTGGCCGCCGCTTTGTGTGACGCAACCGGCGCTTCCGGGGCGGTGATGTACGACCGGCAGAGCCTCAAAGCCGGCCGCGGGCGGCACCTGTGCAGAGCGCAGCCGCGTGGGCGGTGCTCGCAGGCCTCCAGAAAGGCGGCGTCGGAAGCACGCCCGTCTGGCCACAAAGCCCCGACTCCTGACTCAATGCCCGCAGCTATCGTGTATAACACGCCGGCCGCGACTCCGACATCCGGCCGGAGTCCCGACCGCGTAAAGAATGCCGCCGACTAATGACGGACGTCTGTGGTGATACCGTAGCACACGACACGACAGGTAGTTCCGACGGGGCGAGAAAGAGATACAGTACACCGGCCACACCGGTTAGAGCATTCCCACTATAGCGCGCACCAAGCCTTCATCGATATTAGAGCTATTGACAAAATATCGATATACAGTGAAGAACCAAAGAAACTGGTACACCTGCCTTATATCTTGTAGCGCCCCCGCGAGCACGCAGAAGTGCCGCAACACGACGTACCGTAGACTCGACTAATGTCTGAAGTAGTGCTGGTGTGAACTGACACCATGAATCCTGCAGGGATTTCTTCTGAACAGCATGTTGCAAGGCATCACTGATGTGCTCAATAATTTTGATTTTATCCATACTGGATGAGAGGTTTTGGTTGTGAATGTCAATGTTAAAAAATATATCGGCTCAACCGCTTGTTTATAGTGTAAAACACTGAGATTGACGCGTTTCGGTACTCGAACTTCCATCATCAGAATAATAAAAAGTAAAAGAACCTGTTAAAACTCGCTAAAATGGAACATTCACCAGGCACAATAAAATTGATAATAAAATTAAAGCCGGCCGGAGTGGCCGTGTGGTTCTAGGCGCTACAGTCTGGAGCCGAGCGACCGCTACGGTCGCAGGTTCGAATCCTACCTCGGGAATGGATGTGTGTGATGTCCTCAGGTTAGTTAGGTTTAAGTAATTCTATGTTCTACGGGACTCATGACCTCAGATGTTTCGTCCCATAGTGCTTAGAGCCATTTGAACAATTTGAAGAACGGGACCAACAACGACTGAAGAGAATCGTTCAGCTTGACAGAAGTGCAACCCTTCAACAGATTGCTGCAGATTTCAGTACTAGGTCACCAACAAGTGTCAGCGTGCTAACCATTCAACGAAACAGCACCGATATGGGCTTTCGGAGTCGAGGCTCGCTCGTGTACCCTTGATACTGCATGATACAAAGCTTTGAACCGTTTCTGAGTCTGTCAACACCGACATTGGACTGTTGATGACGACTCTCGTTTCAAATTGTATCGAGCGGGTGGAGGCAATTCCAGCAGGACAATGCGACAGCCCACACGTCCAGAATTGCTACAGAGTGGCTCCAGGAACTCTCTTCTGATGTTGCATCTTTCAAATAACTTCCGGGAATTCAGCCAGGTAACTCTTTCAGCGACCGCCCATATTCCGGCGGGAGAACACCCCGCCATTTTCAAGGCGAACTGAAAACCTCTGTTCTCGGATTGAAGCAGGAAAGATAACACACACACTAAACACTAGTGCCACCAAAGATGACCAAAATCAGAGCTATCGATAGTGAGACTATGAATTCGCATGTGAGGTAGCATTGACTGTGTCCCTCTGTTTTTTTTATTTATTTGTTTTTTATTTTTTATTTTTGACAAGGGAGAGAGCCGGATTCCAAACAGAGTTTAAACAGAAACCTCCATCCCTGTTAACGAGGTTGCTCGCTAATTTAATCTCAACTGCCTCCCTAATAACACTGTCCCAATAGCTGGACGTGCATGCCAATATCTCGGTATTATTGTATAACATGGGGTGACCAGTATCCAAGCAATGTTCGGCAATAGCAGATCTATTTGGCTGCTGTAATCGTGTGTGCCGTTTATGCTCAGTACATCGGTCCGCCACGGTCCTGATAGTTTGACCAATATATGCCATGCCGCAGCTACAAGGAATACGATATACACCCGCCTTACACAGTCCAAGATCATCCTTAACGGAACTCAAAAGTGCTCTAATTTTAGACCGAGGTCGAAAAACACATTTCCGTAAAATGCGACCGATCTTGTTGGACGTGTTTCCTACGTAAGGCAAAAAGGCAGTAGACTTAGGTGTCGACTCAGAATTATCATCAATCACCCGATGTACAGTAGGTCCATAGCGCAACGCACGTTCAATCTGTCTATCACTATAACCATTTTGACGAAATGTAACTTCGAGATGGGACAGCTCAGCTGGCAAAGTCTCAGCGTCAGAAACGGCATGTGCCCTGTGTACCAAGGTACGAAGTACCCCTTCACGCTGAGCCGGATGGTGACAACTATTAGCCTGTAAGTACAAATCGGTGTGAGTACGTTTCCTGTAAACTGCATGTACCAATTATCCATCATCCTTCCTGCTAACCAACACGTCAAGAAAGGGAAGGCAACCATCCTCTTCCACCTCCATCGTAAAACTAATGTTCGGATGGATCGAGTTCAGATGTTCTAGAAAGACATTCGAATTCTCCCTACCATGAGGCCAAACAACGAAGGTATCGTCAACGTATCTAAAGAAACAGGCGGGTTTCAAAGGCGCCGACTCGAATGCACGTTCCTCGAAGTCTTCCATAAACAAATTTGCGATCACATGAGACAACGGGCTACCCATCGCAACTCCATCTGTCTGCTCGTAATACTGGTCATTAAATAAAGAGTAAGTGGATGTCAACACATGCCGAAAGAGATTAGTTAATTCAGCACCAAACCTGGCCTCAATTAACCGCAACGAATTTGCATGTACGCCTCCTGTCCGTTGCAGTTTGCCTTGAAAATGGCGGGGTGTTCTCCCGCCGAAATATCGGCGGTCTCTGAAAGTGTTACCTGGCTGAATCCCGGAAGTTATTTGAAAGTTTTATACGCCAGGAGAAACTGAGGTCTCACGATGTTGCGTTTACTGTACTACAGTATTTAACTTCTGCGCGTGGGCAGAGTTTTCAAGCTTTCGGTTCAGCAAGCTTGGGGTCGGAATGAAGACGTTTTTGAGGCGAGCGCTAAGTGGAGAACGGCCGCTGCCGCCTCCGTGGCCCGGCACTCGGGCCGGCAGTGGTAGCTGATTAGCGGACGGTGCTAGCGCAGCACGCGACCCCTGTGGTCAGAGAAAGAGAGAGAGAGACAGAGAGAGAGAGAGAGAGGCCTGCAGTCGATACGCGCCAGCCGGAGCGGCGTCTGTTGCGTGCGCAGCAGCCGGAGGGCAAACCAGACGGGCAGAGGCGCTGCGCCGCGACCACAGTAATAATATACAGAAAAATGGAAAAGAAAATTGAGAATGCGCTAGGTGACGATCAGTTTGGCTTTAGGAAAAGTAAAGGGACGAGAGAGGCAATTCTGACGTTATGGCTAATAATGGAAGCAAGGCTAAAGAAAAATCAAGACACTTTCATAGGATTTGTCGACCTGGAAAAAGCGTTCGACAATATAAAATGATTCAAGCTGTTAGAGATTCTGAAAAAAGTAGGGGTAAGCTATAGGGAGAAGCGGGTCATATACAACATGTACAACAACGAAGAGGGAATAATAAGAGTGGACGATCAAGAACGAAGTGCTCGTATTAAGAAGGGTGTAAGAGAAGGCTGTAGCCTTTCGTCCCTACTCTTCAATCTGTACATCGAGGAAGCAATGATGGAAATAAAAGAAAGGTTCAGGAGTGGAATTAAAATACAAGGTGAAAGGATATCAATGATACGATTCGCTGATGACATTGCTATCCTGAGTGAAAGTGAAGGAGAATTAAATGATCTGCTGAACGGAATGAACAGTCTAATGAGTACACAGTATGGTTTGAGAGTAAATCGGAGAAAGACGAAGGTAATGAGAAGTAGTAGAAATGAGAACAGCGAGAAACTTAACATCAGGATTGATGGCCACGAAGTCAATTAAGTTAAGGAATTCTGCTACCTAGGCAGTAAAATAACCAATGACGGACGGAGCAAGGGGGACATCAAAAGCAGACTCGCTATGGCAAAAAAGGCATTTCTGGCCAAGAGAAGTCTACTAATATCAAATACCGGCCTTAATTTGAGGACGAAATTTCTGAGGATGTATGGTAGTGAAACATGGACTGTGGGAAAACCGGAACAGAAGAGAATCGAAGCATTTGAGATGTGGTGCTATAGACGAATGTTGAAAATTAGGTGGACTGATAAGGTAAGGAATGAGGAGGTTCTGGGCAGAATCGGAGAGGGAAGGAGTATGTGGAAAACACTGAAAAGGAGAAGGGACAGGATGATAGGACATCTGCTAAGACATGAGGAAATGACTTCCATGGTACTAGAGGGAGTTGTAGAGGGCAAAAACTGTAGAGAAAGACAGAGATTGGAATATGTCAAGAAAATAATTGAGGACGTAGGTTGCAAGTGCTACTCTGAGATGAAGAGGTTAGCACAGGAAAGGAATTCGTGGCGGGCCGCATCAAACCAGTCAGTAGACTGATGACCAAAAAAAATAAAAAACCCAGTCGAACACGAAGATTAAATCTGACGTCCGTCGTCCATACATAACCTCATCTGCCTCATCATTAAGCCGTCGGCACACGGACCGTGCATCGGAACGTTGAGCGTTGGGCGTGCCGAGTTTATGACCTCACAGCGTGGAACAGCACGTTCGGGAGTAGTCTTTCCGAACGTGCAGAGCAGTATCTGGCATGTCAGATATTCTGAGCGTGCGTCTGAGCGTTGACCAATGAGATGGCACAACGTCACATACGTCACAAGCATGCCGTCTCCCTTAGTACTGAGTTGTGACGCGCCATATTGGCGTTCATTTCAAGCCTATATGTATACTTGCCGTTTCTGAGCACCAGCAAATTGAGAATCACTGGAAAACCCGTGGTTAGTTGTGTGATTCGTTCCAATAAAATTATGAGAAACATCATATTCATGGCAAAAGAATTATTGTAACTTCAGTATTATGAGAGTAGGCTATTTGAAGGCAGCGACACACTGAATATCCCCCCAAAACCCATTGTTCTTGGTACAATATGTTATAATTAAATATCAATTAGTAACGTATCTACGAATAAGGTTTTCAGCAACGGGTGATGTTGATTTGCATGATGAGTAGCGTCACTGTCATCATTAGAACTAATTGGTGGGGCGGTGGTTCGCATCTTTACATTTCCAACTTTTTTTCCTAACGTTCGTCTTTTTATTAGGTGCTGATACTTTATTATTAGTTTAACATAAGTATATACTATAATATTTGATATTATGTAAATATAAGTTCACCTTTTTTTTTACGGGTGACTTTGTTCGATTGGCCTAATCTACAGGAGACCTTGAGCTACTTATATAAAGATATTTTGCTCCTTTTTCTTTTACGCTTCGTAATTCACATGCTGCAAAGATTCTGCTACTGGGTAGGAACAGTGATCAAGTAAGCCTGACCTTGGGCTTTTACTAAAATGTGGGAATGATGAAGTAATGTTTATCTTATGCGGAGATGTATTCCAAGTTTGTACCGCACTGTTTGTAATGGAACTTTTTTAGGCCTGTGTCCTTATTGATTGGACATGATACTTTCCTTTTCGTGGATGATGGAGGAAATGTGCGTGGGAGTTTTACGCGCACCCGTCGACTAAACAGTGTGATCTACGATTTACTACGAACTAGAAACATCCCTCAGCTGCCTGTGGAATGCGTTGCGATCGCGTATACCACTTTGGGGCCCAGGTACCGTATGGACAAGTCACATCGTTCTTGAGTGTTCAGCAGCACGTTGAATTTGGCACGCTCAATGTTAACGTTCGACAGCACGGTCCGTGTGCCGACGACTTAAGGCTCGGTTTACACTAGCAAGATATTGCAGCAATTTACTTGCGCGGCGGAACTTCAAAAAATGGCTCTGAGCACTATGGGACTTAACTGCTGTGGTCATCAGTCCCCTAGAACTTAGAACTACCTAAACCTAACTAACCTAAGGACATCACACACATCCATGCCCGATGCAGGATTACGCCACATTAAAATTTGTATAAATATCTGTTGCTATTACAGTTTTAAAACTACCGTAAACTACCATTTACTAAAAAGTAAGCTTAGTTTTTCTAGTAGCACTGGCCATTTAAGGTCGTACCTGGATTACCTATACGTTAGGTTCGCTGCAAACCTATCTAGCATTACGCACGGAGGCTTTCAGACAGTCGTTCTTCCCGCGAACCATACGCGACTGGAACAGGAAAGGGAGGTAATGACAGTGGCACGTAAAGTGCCCTCCGCCACACACCGTTGGGTGGCTTGCGGAGTATCAATGTAGATGTAGATGTAGATACCTCATAACGATCGCTTTCTTTACGTATGCGATCAGTATGTTGCTCGATTCCCCTAAAAATTGGAAGCAGTAAACCGTCTAGAAACTGTATGAGGATATGTAAAGGGCCACATAATTCATGGGACAGTTTTGCTCTACATAGTTATCCTCCTGCTTTTTACTTAAAAATAAACAGTTTTTATAGCAAAGTTGTACTTGTACGTAAAACCTGAATTAAACATTGGTTTAATTCAGGTTTTACTCCAAAATTGTTTATTTGTAACGCGAAACAGGGTATTGTTGTAAAAAACAAAGAAAACAATCCAGATTTACCATGTAGCGCCAGAACACGGAATTTCCTCAATAATAGGATAAAATTTTTAAAAAATGTATCAAACATCGCTTCAATACTTCGTTGAACACGTTTCTGATATTCATAAACAACTTTCGTATTTATCAATAATAACAGGAATCACTTGTCTTTCATCATGATGAACATCGTTTTACTGAGCAAAAAATAACAACAACAATAACTTATATTTTTGTGTTGGTGCATGTAAATTGTACTTGCAATCAACTTACTTATAAAATAAAATTTATATTTTGTAAGGATATAAAATACACAATGGACGCACACTGAACGATGTGAGATTCTAATTATATTTAAAAAAAAAAACAACCGACCGAACAAAAAACAAAGAGAAGTCGTCGGCTACACATTCATTTATGTTCCTTTCCCTAACAGTGTTACTAACACTATTTGTAAGCCTACCATTTACTACGTCATTTATGGAGTTTCGCTGTAGTGTACCCCTAGTTCCTACAGTAAAATAAATCTTAGGAGAAAATAATGGTTTTCTATCATCTACGCCATCAAGGGTAAGCGAGGTTACTTCAGTGGCATTGAGAGCCAATACATTGGTTCATCTGGTAGCTGTCTCTATGTCATATCAGTATTCCTATCCTTATGTAAATGTAACAACTTACTGTCTTCTAACTCGAAAGATGTCGTTGTCACAGCATTATATTCATGTTGCATATTTCTGTAAAAAATTATGAATTTGGTTCAAACCATTGTGCCTGTGTAAATATGTTCCTGCATGCGTTAAAACGTGGAATGTAAAAATGTGTTACTGAATTTGCAGCTCATTTGACGATGGGGCACTCCCGAAACGCATTATGGAAACGGAAGAGTTCCACTAGCGTCTAGTGGCTACTAATTGTGACCCATCAGCTTTTTATAGAATCCTAATAAAAAATATTTACACCAGTCTTAAATCTAGGGTGACCAGACGTCCGGATTAATCCGGACATGTCCTCCTTTTTAGCTCTTTGTCCGGGGTCCGGGTGGATTTCTAGAGTGTCCAGCTTTTTCGCAAAGTTGAGCGTAATTCAGTTAAATTTACAATTCGTCCCGTTGTATTGCTTTTTTCTTAAATACTTTAACTATTGGCACAGCCTTCTTGATGAACACGCACGAAAGCGGTGTTAGTGTGTGGCAGCAGGATCGTCGATGTTATCGTTGATCGACCTATAAGCGAATGCAAATATCGATTATTTAAAATTTTCGTTTCGTATCTTCGCTTTGTATTGGCTCGGCTTCCTGTAGTGCACGTGTGATTTGTGAGTGTAATTTTTAACCGAGTGAGTTACGTAAAATATTTGGCTATGCCTAAACGAAAGCGTACATTTTCTGATGTCCATTCCTGCAAATATCCGGCTTTAAGAAAGGGAGAAATGAATTTGAAGCCGAATGTAAGATATGTGCAGCTGGAACGTACGTCTCAGTGGCCAATAAAGGTAAGAAATAACTCGACAGATTAACTGTCATGGTTTTATTTCATTCTTTCACAGTCATTCAATTTATTTGTATTCGGAAGGTTAAAGTACAGTTTACATGTCGCCAGCTGCTTCTTGAATTGTAGATGTTGGTAGCGGTGCGTCGAATGAAGGGAGGTGAATAGTCTTACGGTTTTCGATTTGTAAACAATTCTGTGTTGTTGATATAACAAAACAATTGACGACACACTGTCACCACAATCAATGTTTTTAATTTTTTTATATTGCCCAGTTAACCACCACCTGAGCATCAATAACAATTAACTACTAGTTTTACCGGGAATTCCCAGCAGTCACGTGACTTGTCCAAAGCTGACGGGTGGTATTCTCATCTGCAGTTGACACGTTTGATGTGTCCTCTTTTTTTCTTCCTTTGCCCTCCTTTTTGAAGCTGTTTGTCCTCCTTCTTAAACAATTGCATCTGGTCACCATACTTAAATCGTTAATTCGGCGCTTGCGTGCATTTGTACTCTAAGCGACAACCATGCTTCCGGGAAGAAACTCAGCAACTGCGTAGCTTACAGTTCCATACACGAGCTCTGTCACGCCAATAACAACTGCAGAATTTCCCGAAACGTGACGTGTAATAGTACGGCGGGGACCCGCAGGAAGCGCTGGATGACGTCCCATAGCCTCTGTCTGTAGCTATTCTCTACCTCTCTGGGGCGAACCCTGTGGACAGGTAAGGAGCTGCGCCCTGAGCCAAGATGGCGACCGCAGAGAGAGCCCGGAAGGGCAATCGATGGAGGACTGGCAAGGAGCGCGCCACGTGAAGTACGAGAGGGCAAGCTGGTAAAGTTGCCACCATGTAACGCACACGGCGATTATATCACTGAAATTTCGTTAAATTGATATATACAGGGGTTACAGTATTGAAAGGTGTGCGATCAAACAGTTCATAAAATAATCGTCGATAAAGGTGAAAAAAAAATAAGAGACACAAAAAAATCTGGACAAATTGTTCTTGGGTTTCCAGCCGTGTCAAATAGTTAAATGGTATTCATATTCACTGCCTCACATTCACTGATGACATTGCAACAGCAGCAAATTCAGGGAAAGAAGTAAATAAAATGCTTAAGATCTTATGCAAAGGATAACAAAACTGAAATTATAAAAAAAAAATACCAAGGAGACAAAATTTATGGTTACAGACAAGAAACGAGGTGAAAGTAGGACTGACATAAAACAACGAGTACCTGAATTTGACTATTTCCGTAGCACTGAGGAAGAAAACAAAAAATTATTTGTAATGGTCAAATAATAAGTGATATGTTGTTTTACACCTGTGGACTCACAGGTATCCTTAACAGTCAAGATCGCAAATATAATTTCACTGGCTGGTTGCGTCTCAGCTACAAGTCGTCTTCACGTCCGTAACATAGAAAATAGCATCTTGAAGTGCGGAAGTTACACTGACCAGCCAAAGAAACCCGCATAATATCGTGTAGGGTCACAGCGAGTACGCAGAAGTACCGCAACGCGACGTGACGAGTGCCCAAGGGAAGTGCGGTAGGTCCGCTGTTGTTTTCTATCTACATAAATGATCTTTTGAATAGGGTGGATAGCAATGTGCGGCTGTTTGCTGATGATGCTGTGGTGTACGGGAAGGTGTCGTCGTTCAGTGGCTTGGAGGATACAAGATGACTTGGACAGGATTTTTGATTGGTGTAACGAATGGCAGCTAACTCTAATTATAGATAAACATAAATTAATGCAGATGAATACTCCATTAGTAGTGTAGCGCTTGACACAGTCACGTCGATTAAATATTTGGGCGTAACATTGCAGAGCGATATGAAGTGGGACAAGCATGTAAAGGCAGTTGTGGGGAAGGCGGATGGTGGTCTTCGGTTCATTGGTAGAATTTTGGGAAGATGTGCTTCATCTGTGAAGGAGACCGCTTATAAAACACTAATAAGACCTATTCTTGAGTACTGTTCGAGCGTTTGGGATGCCTATCAGGTCGGATTGAGGGAGGACATAGAAGCAATTCAGAGGCGGGCTGCTAGATTTGTTACTGGTAGGTTTGATCATCACGCGAGTGTTACGGAAATGCTTCAGGAACTCGGGTGGGAGTCTCTAGAGGAAAGGGGGCGTTCTTTTCGTGAATCGCAACTGAGGAAATTTAGAGAACCAGCATTTGAGGCTGACTGCAGTACAATTTTACTGCCGCCAACTTACATTTCGCGGAAAGACCACAAGGATAAGATAAGAGGGATTAGGGCTCGTACAGAAACATATAGATAGTCATTTTTGCCTCGTTCTGTTTGGGAGTGGAACAGGGAGAGAAGATGCTAGTTGTGGTACGAGGTACCCTCCGCCACGCATCGTATGGTGGATTCCGGAGTATGTATGTAGATGCAGATGTAGAAAATAAACGCCTAATTTTACATTATCCGCACCAGTTTGTTTTGCCTACACCTTGCAGACATACAAGGTGCCAATCAGTGAACTATAGGAATTAAACTCGTCATAACTTCTGAACAGTTTGTGTTAGGACGTTCAAACTGCACGGTTGGCCGCGGAGCATGATGGGAATTAGTACGTGCTGCATGGTTTGGTTTAGCGACGAAGCCCGATTTTATTTGGATGGGTTCGTCAATAAGCAAAATTGGCGCGTTTGGGGGGGACTGAGAATCCGCATTTCGTGATCGAGAAGTTTCTTCACCCTCAACGGGTAACTGTGTGGTGTGCAATGTCGAGTCACGGAATAATCGGTGCGATATTCCTTGATGGTACGGAGACTACCAAACCATACATGAAGATTTTGGAAGTTGATTTCATCCCCATTATCCAAAGTGACCCTCATTTCGACAAGATGTGGTTCATGGAAGTCAGAGCTCGACTCCATCGAAGCAGGAGATCGTTTGATGTCATGGAGGAGAACTTTGGGGACCGCATTCTGGCTCTGGGGTACGCACAGGTCACTGGCATGGGCCTCGATTGGCCGCCATATTCTCCGGATCTGAACACATGCCACTCCTTTTTGTTGTGCTACTTTAAAGACAAGGTGTACAGCAATAACTCCAAAACCATTGCCGAGCTGAAAACTGCCATTCAGGATGTTATCGACAGCAATGATTTCCGACACTTCCGTGGGTCACGGGGAAATTCGCTATTCGTCTGCGCCACATTATCTCCAATGACGCCTGCCATATCGGAAATGTCATAACCTACCTAGGAATACCTGTAGTGACTTTTACAAGTTGAATAAAGAGTGTGCCGGCCGTGGTGGCCGAGCGGTTCTAGGCGCTTCAGTCCGGAACCGCGCGACTGCTACGGTCGCAGGTTCATATCCTGCCTCGGGCATGGATGTGTGTGATGTCCTTAGGTTAGTTAGGTTTAAGTAGTTCTAAGTTCTAGGGGACTAATGACCTCAGATGTTAAGTCCCATAGTGCTCAGAGCCAATAAAGAGCGTGCACGCCGAAGTTTGTAACTAATATACGTTTTCTTGTCATATAGTAAGGTAATTGTTACGCAGTACATGTCTGATACTTCTACATCTACATCTGCATTTATACTCCGCAAGCCACCCAACGGTGTGCGGCCGAGGGCACTTTACGTGCCACTGTCGTTACCTCCCTTTCCTGTTCGTCGCGTATGGTTCGCGGGAAGAACGAATGCCGCAAAGCCTTCGTGCGCGCTCGAATCTCTCTAATTTTACATTCGTGATCTCCTCGGGTGGTATATGTAGGGGGAAGCAATATATTCGATACCTCATCCAGAAAGGCACCCTCTCGAAACCTGGACAGCAAGCTACACCGCGATGCAGAGCGCCTCTCTTGCAGAGTCTGCCACTTGAGTTTGCTAAACATCTCCGTAACGCTATCACGCTTACCAAATAACCCTGTGACGAAACGCGCCGCTCTTCTTTGGATCTTCTCTATCTCCTCCGTCAACCCGACCTGGTACGGATCCCACACTGATGAGCAATACTCAAGTATAGGTCGAACGAGTGTTTTGTAAGCCACCTCCTTTGTTGATGGACTACATTTTCTATGGACTCACCCAATCAATCTCAGCCGGGTACCCGCCTTACCAACAATTAATTTCATATGATCATTCCACTTCAAATCGTTCCGCACGCATACTCCCAGATATTTTACAGAAGTAATTGCTAGCAGTGTTTGTTCCGCTATCATATAATCATACAATAAAGGATCCGTCTTTCTTTGTATTCGCAATACATTACATTTGTCTATGTTAAGGGACAGTTGCCACTCCCTGCACCAAGTGCCTATCCGCTGCAGATCTTCCTGCACTTCGCTGCAATTTTCTAATGCTGCAACTTCTCTGTATACTACAGCATCATCCGCGAAAAGCCGCATGGAACTCCCGACACTATCTACTAGGTCATTTAAATATATTGTGAAAAGCAATGGTCCCATAACACTCCCCTGTGGCACGCCAGAGGTTACTTTAACGTCTGTAGACGTCTCTCCATTGAGAACAACATGCTGTGTCCTTCCGGAAGTCAAGGAAAATGGCATCTACCTGGGAGCCTGTATCTAATATTTTCTGGGTCTCGTGAACAAATAAAGCGAGTTGGGTATCACACGATCGCTGTTTCCGGAATACATATTGATTCCTACAGAGCAGATTCTGGGTTTCCAGAAACGACACGATACGCGAGCAAAAAACATGTTCTAAAGTTCTACAACAGATCGATGTCAGAGGTATAGGCCTATAGTTTTGCGCATCTCCTCGACTAGCCTTCTTGAAGATTGGGACTACCTGTGCTCTTTTCCAACCATTTGGAACCTTCCGTTCCTCTAGAGACTTGCGGTACACGGCTGTTAGAAGGGGGGCAAGTTCTTTCGCGTACTCTGTGTAGAATGGAATTGTTATCCCGCCAGGTCCAGTGGACTTTCCTCTGTCGAGTGATTTCAGTTGCTTTTGTATTCCTTGGACACTTATTTCGACATCAGCCACTTCTGTGTTATGCAACATTACCTTTCTCAATCAACCTACGAAGTTTAGTTCTTTATAAAGAATAAAATCTTAACTGTGGAGAGAATGTTGACAGTCGGTTTTGCGGCCGTGTATCAATTCACTGTTCTAGTGCTGGGAGGAATAGCTTCCACGACCCTGAGCGGAGCATCTGCTATCTGGGCAGTAACACGCGTCTCGTGCGTGATTCTGGCAACGCATTGTCGGAATGTTCACTATTACGTCGTCCGTTATTGTTTCCCGTCACGTGACGCAGCGGCTGCTAATTATACGGAGACCGGTATCTAATCTCATCTATCTATCTGCCTGGAAAGCTCGTACCCCTAGCCTTCACGGACGCCAAGATAGTTGCGTCGATTCGTATCTCTCCTGCCACCAAAAAGAACGTCTCTGGTGCGGATAATTCCACAGCCTTGCTGCCTCTCTGTACAATATTTTGAAATATACGGTTGATGAAGTAAGTTAAGAAAGTCGTTGTAGATGTCAATGGAAATAATGCTTTGGCCATTATTAAATATTCCTTCTTGAACGCGTAGCCGGCCGAAGTGGTCGTGCGGTTAAAGGCGCTGCAGTCTGGAACCGCAAGACCGCTACGGTCGCAGGTTCGAATCCTGCCTCGGGCTTGGATGTTTGTGATGTCCTTAGGTTAGTTAGGTTTAACTAGTTCTAAGTTCTGGGGGACTAATGACCTCAGCAGCTGAGTCCCATAGTGCTCAGGGCCATTTTCTTCTTGAACGCACATTTTATTATTATTTTACTAAAATCCATACATGTCGCTTTTCGGTAATTTCATCGACAGATTTTAAAAAATGCAAGAAATTCTCCTAGAAACAGATATAGCGTATAGCGTCTACATCTACATCTACTTCTACATCCATACTCCGCAAGCCACCTGAAGGTGTGTGGCGGAGAGCACCTTGAGTACCTCTATCGGTTCTCCCTTCTATTCCAGTCTCGTATTGTTCGTGGAAAGAAGGATTGTCGGTATGCCTCTGTTTGGGCTCTAATCTCTCTGATTTTATCCTCATGGTCTCTTCGCGAGATATACGTAGGAGGGAGCAATATACTGCTTGACTCCTCGGTGAAGGTATGTTCTCGAAACTTCAACAAAAGCCCGTACCGAGCTACTGAGCGTCTCTCCTGCAGAGTCTTCCACTGGAGTTTATCTATCATCTCCGTAACGCTTTCGCGATTACTAAGTGATCCTGTAACGAAGCGCGCTGCTCTCCGTTGGATCTTCTCTATCTCTTCTATCAATCCTATCTGGTACGGATCCCACACTCCTGAGCAGTATTCAAGCAGTGGGCGAACAAGTGTACTGTAACCTACTTCCTTTGTTTTCGGATTGCATTTCCTTAGGATTCTTCCAACGAATCTCAGTGTGGCATCTGCTTTACCGACGATCAACTTTATTTGATCATTCCATTTTAAATCACTCCTAATGCGTACTCTCAGATAATTTATGGAAGTAACTGATTCCAGTTGCTGACCTGCTATATTGTAGCTAAATGATAAGGGAGCTTTCTTTCTATGTATTCGCGGCACATTACACTTGTCTACATTGAGATTCAATTGTGATTCCCTGCACCATGCGTCAATTCGCTGCAGATCCTCCTGCATTTCAGTACAATTTTCCATTGTTACAACCTCTCGATATGCCACAGCATCATCCGCAAAAAGCCTCAGTGAACTTTCGATGTCATCCACAAGGTCATTTACGTATATTGTGAATAGCAACGGTCCTACGACACTCCCCTGCGGCACACCTGAAATCACTCTTACTTCGGAAGACTTCTCTCCATTGAGAATGACATGCTGCGTTCTCTCTCTTGTGCAACCAGCTCCCAAAATGGAGAATTATCTTCACGGAAGACGGTATATACTGAAGAGCCAAAGGAACTGGTACACCTACGCAATATCGTTTAGGACGCCCGCGAGCACGCAGAAATGCCGCAACATGACGTGGCATGGACTCGACTAATGTCTGAAGTAGTAGGGAATTGACACCTTGAATCCTGCAGGGCTGTCCATAAATCCGTAAGAAGACGAGGGGGCTGGAGATCTCTTCTGAACTGCACGCTGAAGGAATCCCAGATATGCTCAATAACGTTCATATCTGGAGAGTTTGGTGGCCAGCGGAAGTGTTTAAATTCAGAAGAGTGTTCTTAGATCCATTCTGTAGCAACCAGACGTTTACTTGAACCTATTCGGTGACCGTGTACGGCGATTTCTTCTGGATATTCGCACTGAATTTAGTGCGCACACTTCCGCCATCCAACACGACAACAGTCATGTTCACAAGGCTGCACACATAGTTTTCCTGGTTTGAGAATAAATCTGAAGAAATAATAAAACCTCTAAATTCTTAGGCGTCCGTATTGATGAGAATTTAAACTGGAAACAGCACATTTTGGAACTCCTAAACCGACTTAGTTCAGTCACGTTTGTACTTAGAACCATTAGAAACAAACTAGTAGGTTCACATTGAAACGTCCCCTTAGAAAAATCTGTGATTTGCTGTGCTGGTAAACCCCTTACGTTATTTCATTTTCAAACAGCTGAGCAAAACTGAACGTACTCAGACATTTCTCTCTTTACTTATTACGATCATCACTAAACTGACACACAATATTTTTAGTGCAACGCAATCTGACTTTCAATAATCCCTACAAAAGAATGGCCCCGACTTACAATAACCTATACCTCTCATGAATCGCTTACTTCACAAAAATCTTCATTACTCGAACTACTGCAATATAGCGAGCGCCAATACTGACAGCTAAATAAAACATTGAAGTCACCAACTACTGATAGGCACAGTTAGCAAATGAAAGATTTTGATAAAGAACAAACAATTTATTTACCTTAACAGTGTTCAAAAGTCATTATATATATATATATATATATATATATATATATATATATATATATATATATATATATATATATCAGTTCACGACATCCGGTCTTACAAATTTACTGTCTCTGATGGACACACGTCCAGATCATCCGCTCTCAAAACTCTGCCATCTCTCTCCCCACATCCACCATTGCTGGCGGCTCACCTGCAACTGCGCAACGCTACGCGCTGTTAACAGCCAACTGCCCAACACTACAATAGCAAATTCCAACAATGCAAACCAGCCACAGACTGCACATAGCGCAGTCAGTGGTTTTCATACAGAGCGCTAAGTGTCGTTACCAACATAAAAACCTAAACAGCCTACTTACAACATATTCTGCTTATCTTCATTTAATAATTCATGTGGAGTAATTTTCTGGGGTGACTCATCTTTAAGAAAGAAAGTCTTCTTGCTCAAAAGTTGCTGTAAGAGCAATATGTGGTGCTCACCCACGGTCATCTTGTAGACATCTCTTTACGGAGTTGGGTACCCTGACTGCTGCTTCGCAGTATACTTATTCCCTCCCTCATGAAAGTACTTCTAAATACTCCACCGCAGTTCAAAAGGAACAATGGTGTAACTACTTACAATAGCAGTAGGGAGAATGACATTCATTACTCCACAGTAAAGTTGTCATTAGCACAGAAAGGAGTGCACAATTCTGCAGCTAAAAGTTTTGATAACTTGCACAATGATATAAATTGTCTGTCTGACAGCAAAGTAAAATTGGAAAACAAATTGAAAAAGCTTCTCCTTGACAGCTCCTCCTCCGCCACAGAAGAACATCTATTGCTGTATTGTGTAAGAGGTGGTGGATAGGAATTACTAATTTTCACCTGTATTATTAAAAAAGTAAGAAAAGAGAGACAACATACAGCACAAATATTCAACATGTAGTCATATTTACAAATTAATTTTCGATGTGAATGTGTAATGGCTCGTTCTACATTATTACGATTTATCGTGCAAATAAACCATAGAATAAGAAACTAAAAAAACAGTTCTATTGTAACAGCATGTCCAGTTGACAGTACGTGCTTCATTTTTATAGACGGATTGTCTGAAATGGAAGGATGGTACCTGTACGTTTATCGTATCTAATTGTCAGCTGTTGGTATTTATTCTCAACCTGTAACTTTTTTGTAAATTAATTTTTAATAACTTGGAATGCTCATTTACATTTGCTCTTAACTGTCAATGGTATGTTCTTATCTTCGCTCTTCTACCTCACGATTGTCTTAATACATATGTAAGACGTGTATATTTCTATTGTCTATTGTCAAACCACAATTTATGAAAGATGTTTATATTTTGTTGATAGGATTAAGTAGGAATAATTAATATTTGTCATGTTGGGAATAATTGTGGTAGCAGGGAATGTCTGCACCAAAGTGTTGTTGACAAGAGAGACCGCACTTTAGCGTTCGTAGGATGTCAGTAGTAAGCGAGATGTGAAACGAGTCGGTAGCAGGTCTGAAGCGAGAGGTTGAGAGGAGCGGTGTGCCTGCCAGCCACTAGCTATGATTTACAAGAGATTATAAACGGATGTACAGGGACATCAGATAACTATTATAGTAAGAGGAACTAATATTATTGAATTATTTTCTTTGCGAAACTCAAGATTAGTGAAGATATGTTTGCGCAATGCTAGTTGTAAGATTATTGTAAAAAGTAAGTCCCAATTGAACGTTTGTAAAATCATTTTATTACCAGCAGTAAATATTTGAAGAAACGTTTTCAGAATATAATTAATTTTTGCCAGGAATGTTGCGTTACTGATTATAATCCATCCCAAAAAACCATCAACGTAAAACTTAACACAAATTTTATTGCTGTCAAGAAAAAGTATAACTATGAATTAGGTAACTTCAGTCAAATTAATTAAAGAATAAGGTCATCTTTGCTATTAAAGAATAACGTCAGCTTTGGTAAAAATACAGCCACTTATTATGAAAGCTCACCAGCAGCTAATAGAGTATAGTAAAACAGAGTAAGTATATTCATGTCGCAGTTCGATGTAGCAGTCAGATGGCGATCCTGTAACAGTAAAAAAAAGTAAGGAACAGTTTTGGGTTATTGCAGATAACGACTGAGGGCCACGACGACGACACATTCTATGTTTCGTCGAAATAATCAGAAAATCACTTTTAATAAGCAGCAATTTAATTTGTATGCGAAGAAGGAGAAAGAGAATTAATTTCAAAGGGAAGATTTATTATTAAGCAAGAAGAAGAAATCGAAAGGGAAGGTTTCGTAGGTTATTGTAGAAGGGAACGTTGCGTAACAAAAGGTATACAGAGGAGACGGGAAGGTTTCACTTTTTTTAAAAAAAAAAAAAGAAAAGAGGAAGTAAAAGAAAAAAAAGCAGTTTACTCGTGAATTTGTAAATTCTTTACATTAGGTACACTTGTAATTTTTGGTGTTATCTTGTTCCTCTCTGTTTGAGTGCAAGCTGCCAGAGTTTTGGTTCAAAGTAGAAACGACACTGAATTCCCGGTCTATTATGTCATTTTGATAGCAGTAAATTTCTCTTTGTGGTACAAAATTTCGTCTGTGATTGCTTGATTCACTCGGTATGTTAAGGGCTAAAATTTTTTTATGTAAGTTAAACGCTGTATTGGTACACTAGCACCACGTGTTGACATTTTCTGCAAGCGCGCGTTCTGCCCAGAGCTGCACATCCATGATGATGATGATGATGATGATGATGCTGATGACGATCATGATGATGGTTTGTGGGGCGCTCAACAGCGCGGCCATTAGCGCCCGTAACAAGTCTCAGTTTCTACGCAGTCCATTTTTTCACAATTCAATTTAGTCACTATCACGAATGATGATGATGAAATGATGAGGACACAATAAACACCCAACCCCCGGGTTGTAACGTCATGCTGTCGGTTTACGACGTTACGTTTTACACCTATGCCATTTCACTCCGGGTAAACACTTTGCGATTCTGTATTTTATATTTTTATCTTCTTATTATTAACAAATCAATGTGCTTACGCTGTATAAAGAGTGGAATATGTTCACACTATGCGACTGATATGTTGTTGTTGCTGTTGTTGCAGTTGTGGTCTTCAGCCCTGAGACTGGTTTGATGCAGCTCTCCATGGTTATCCTGTGCAAGCTTCATCTCCCAGTACGTACTGCAGCCTACATCCTTCCGAATCTGCTTAGTGTATTCATCTCTTGGACTCGCTCTACGATTTTTACCCTCCACGCTGCCCTCCAGTACTAAATTGGTGATGCCTTGATGCCTCAGAACATGTCCTACCAACCGATCCCTTTATCTACTCAAGTTGTGCCACAAATTCCTCTTCTCCCCAATTCTATTCAATACCTCTTCATTAGTTATGTGATCTACCCATCTAATCTTCAGCATTCTTCTGTAGCAGCACATTTCGAAAGATTCTATTCTCTTCTTGTCTAAACTCTTTATCTTCCATGTTCCATACAAATACTTTCAGAAACGACTTCCTGGCACTTAAATCTATACTCGATGTTAACAAATTTCTCTTCTTCAGAAACGCTTTCCTTGTCATTGCCAGTCTACATTTTATATCCTCCCTACTTCGACCATCATCAGTTATTTTGCTCCCCAAACAGCAAGACTCCTTTACTACCTTAAGTGTCTCATTTCCTAATCTAATTCCCTCAGCATCACCCGACTTAATTCGACTACATTCCATTATCCTCGTTTTGATTTTGTTGATGTTCATCTTATATCCTCCTTTCAAGACACTGTCCATTCCGTTCAACTGCTGTTCCAAGTCCTTTGCTGTCTCTGACATAATCACAATGTCATCGGCGAACCTCAAAGTTTTTATTTCTTCTCCATGGATTTTAATACCTACTCCGAACTTTTCTTTTGTTTCCTTTACTGCTTGCTCAATATACAGATTGAATAGTATCAGGGATAGGTTACAACCCTGTCTCACTCCCTTCCCAACCACTGCTTGCCTTTCATGTCCCTCGACGCTAATAACTGCCATCTGCTTTCTGTACAAATTGTAAATATCCTTTCGCTCCCTGTATTTTATCCCTGTCACCTTTAGAATTTGAAAGAGAGTATTCCTGTCAACATTGTCTAAAGCTTTCTCTAAGTCCACAAATGCTAGAAACGTAGGTTTGCCTTTCCTTAATTTTTCTTCTAAGATAAGTCGTAGGGTCAGTATTGCCTCACGTGTTCCAACATTTCTACGGAATCCAAACTGATCTTCCCCGAGGTCGAGGGACTGATATGTATGCACTTTAAATTTCCGAAGGTATTTCATTTATTTTCCCTCTCCCAGACAATGAGATCTCTCCTTTTCCCTTCTCCATCCATCTCCATCCGTTTCATATTACAACCACTGCCCTAACCATACGAAACACTATTCCTCACCTCTGCCTTTACCACCAACTGCATTTCCCACTATCTACCTCATCTCCTATCCCTCACCTCCCTAGTTTTCATATCTAACAGACCCCTACCCTTCTACCCACGTGGAACATACTTTCTCCTCTGGCAGTACCTCTCACCCTAGCGCAGGTCCTTCAGATTTCAAGTGGAAGTGGAGTGGTTCCGCGTTTTTATCAGAAGACTTTCCGTTTGCTGTAATGTGTTTTAAAAGTATATCTTTCCACTTCTTGTGTTTTATTAACTACACGATGCATTTCGGGCCCCGCGGGTCCATCATCATGTGCAATTTGTCGTAAAACATACTTTAGCTCTTCTCTTGAATGAGGTGAAATGCATATTCCTGTCACGAAAATCTTTAATGTTAGGTTATAAATTTCGTAAGTCAAACGCGCAAAATACGTGCGAAATAGTGGAAAAGATTAACAGTGTAAACTTACCACATAATACAAGAAAAGCGTTTTTAACGTTTTAGCACCAGCTTTCGTACACGTCAATTGATTCAAGAGGCACATTTGCAAACACATGTTTGTAAACACTTCACAGATGCTTTTGTACATGGTGTTGTCATAGAGTAAATATCTCTGGAGTGAGCATTGCGCTCTGCGCATGTTGTCAACAGTAAACCAGGATTGTCACGTGTTTTCGGGACTTCGCTGTGCGTGTGTGCTTTCTGAAGCGTTTGAAGTTTATAATATCAAGAGTTTTTGTTGTGTTTCACCGTTTGCTGATAGTGTAATAGCGATGGTTAATTACTGTTGTTGCTACGGATGCAAAGAAATATATGCGAAACGAGGGATAGTAACTTTTCATGGTAACATACCATGTAGCTCTAATTACAGTTATCATATTAGTAAAAGACACTGTATATGTTTAAAAATTGCGAGACGCATTATAATTAAGGCTTGATTCTGTAGACCTATTTTTCTACGATTTTATGACTATATAGTAGATATTACGGCTCGTACAAAAGCTTACAAACAATCGATTACTCTCGTAAATTTGCTGGTGGAACAGGAAAAGCAATGATTAGTTGCTTCAGCAAATACTCTCCTCCATGCATTTAACAGTGACTTGTCGATTATGTATACAGATTACTCAGTCTACTATTTATATAATAAACTGGGAGCAAGTACGTAAAATGCATTTAATAAATACTTCAAAGTGTCACCAGTAAGAAAAATTGTGCTTTAGGTTGCAAAAACGAGAAAATAAATACGCAGAAATAGCAGAAAAAAGGACGAATTAGCAGGGATATAATCGCTAATGTGTGGCAAATTCGGTGTTTTTCGGACGCTTGCAAAAGTACTAGCGTACTGTCGTTTTGCAAGACTATCACTGCAAAAATGTACGTCAGGCTCTGTAATACTGTAAAGTGCCGTATCATACAGAAAACTACCAAAAATCGAGTGCATCTGAACTGTGACACCTATCGCAAAGAAGCAGAGTGCAACATCACTTGCCCTTAAAAGTTACGTAGCTGGTTTATTCCCGGTATCAAATGGATACTGTTAAAATGTCTGCGCAACATATATAAATAATCCACGACACGTACGAAAAGAATCCGTCTGTATTAGGGATGTAGTGACATTCTAAATATACAGGGCGCTATACGGACAAACACACGACGTCCCGAGAACACGTGACCAAGCCGGCAATGTATGTTGACAACACAAAATCTGTTCTGCGCATGTGAATGCTCACTCCAGAGATATTTACTCTATTGGTGTTGTCAAAGATGAATTTATTCGTAGTGCTAAAGATACAACTATTAAACAATTGACATATGCAGGAAATAACTTTAGAATAGGTCTTTAAAATTACCCAAATAACTATGGCTTGCGGAATCTGTTTGTTCATTTAACAAAGATTCCGGTTTTTTTTTGTTTTTTTTTGTTTTTGTGGAGGTATATCTCCCGTTGTTCTGTTAAAACAGCAGATTCAGGGGTCTTACCATTGGCTTCGTTATGTAGTGCTACCATATTGTTATCTAGACTATTGATGACATGTCTCGTTTCCAATATATGTTGTGCAATGACTGACTTTTAGAAGTTGAGCCTTAAAGCATTTACGTGTTCTTGGAAACGGGTTTTGAAGTTTTTGCCTGTTTTCCCTACATTGTAGGCAGGACAACTGGGGCATGATACTTTGTACACTCCAATGTTGCTGTATGTATGCGTATTTGATTTTATGCTATGGGCGAGTAAGTTTCCTAACTTATAATTAGTTGAGAATGCAACTGTTAGATTTGTTTTTCTGAAAAAGTTAGCAATTTAATGTGATATGGGGGCCAGGTATGGGATACTGGCGAATATTTTCTCTTCTTTCACTGTGTTTCCATTCATTGTCTTATTTTTGTGTATTTGTCTGTTTCAATTGTCGATTGTTTTGTCTGTGTAGCTTGTGGCAATGCTCTGTATTGTATCTATCTCATTCTTGAGGTGTTGTTTTCTAAATCACGGGAGTGTACTGTGAGTCGCATGGACCTACATGCGGCGTGTTTCTGTGTAGTGGGATGACATGATGAGTTGTCCAGTGTTATGTCTGTGTATGTGCGTTTTCTGCGAATGCTTGTTGGTGGTTGGTAATTTTAACATCCATGAAATGTATGCTTTTGCTTACGCTGTTCATCTTTTCTACTATTTCACTCATATTTTCCGCGCTTGACTTACGAAATTCATAACCTAACATTAAACGTTTGCCGGCCGAAGTGGCCGTGCGGTTAAAGGCGCTGCAGTCTGGAACCGCAAGACCGCTACGGTCGCAGGTTCGAATCCTGCCTCGGGCATGGATGTTTGTGATGTCCTTAGGTTAGTTAGGTTTAACTAGTTCTAAGTTCTAGGGGACTAATAACCTCAGCAGTTGAGTCCCATAGTGCTCAGACCCATTAAACGTTTCGTGACAGGAATATGCATTTCACCTCATTCAAGAGAAGGACTAAAGCAAGTATTAAGACAAATTACACCTGATGATAGACCCACAATGTCCGAAATGGTGGCCGAGCGGTTGTAGGCGCTTCAGTCTGGGACCACGCGACCACTACGGTCGCAGGTTCGAATCCTGCCTCGGGCATGGATATGTGTAATGTCCTTAAGTTAGTTAGGTTTAAGTAGTTCTAAGTTCTAGGGGACTGATGACCTCAGATGTTAAGTCCCATAGTGCTCAGAGCCAATGTCCGAAATGAATCGTGTAGTTAATAAAACACGAGAAGTTGTGACTGAAGGCGTTTTTTTCAATTCATACCTCTAGCGTATTGAATACAGTAACGCTTGAAGCTGCGAAATATAGATTAAATTAAATCAAAAAGTATATCTTTCCGTTTTTAACTGTCCTCCTTTGATTTTTAATTTAAAGTAGGAAACAGCCCTAAATTTTGTTTGTATTTCTCACTGCAGTTTTTTTTTATTTTTATTTGCTTGACTGAAGAGTGGAGAATTGCACTGCTGACAGCCCACGCCCCACCCTTATGGGGCGAGAGTGGGTGGGGGTGGGTGAAATATCAATAAAGAAAAAAAATATTAATTATACATTACCGAAAGTTGGAATATTGTGCTTTTATAGAGTTATAAAATTTTCCTTTCAATGAAATTTATCCTTTATTTCACGTTTGTAGATCAGATGATAATAGCAAGCTTCTGTGAAACCGGTCAGCGTGAAATAAATAATATTTCGCGATACTGGCTTCAGAAGAAATTGCTTGCCATTGATACTTTGGTACTGAAGTTTTCCAAGGAGTTTCTTCGTGGATAGGTGGTGGTAGGCATCACGTAGGATCCGTAGTGATTGAATACGAGGGGCCTCAGACGAGAATAATGGTCGATAGTTAGGCGTGGTGAGGCTGACTCACAGACAGTATGGCTTTACGGCGACTGCGTGTCCGCTGTTGGAGGCGTAAACACGGAACACAACAGACGCCGCGATCGAAATCTCCAGCGAGGCGTGAAGAGCGGCTTTGGAGCCCGGTCGGACATTGTGAACGGCGCGGACGCTTGCGGGCGCGTGTAGTTTAGTTTTCGTTTAGCAGGCGTCGGCCGTTGCGTACAGATGTAGCCGCATTGTGGGCCGTCACAATAGCCGTCATTGTCGCGGGACGCGTGCCCCCCTCTCCAGGCCAGGTACCGGTGGGCCGACCGCCATTTTGGAAGGGCCGCGGGTCCGTGTGAAATCGCACCGCGCCCTTTTGTGCTGCGAAGGGCGTGAGAGAAGCGCGGCAGTCCCTTTCGAGGGCGCAGGGCGCGACAGCGCACAGCTGTCTCCGAAAGGCACAGCTGCACGCGCATCCGCGCGCCAGAATGGGTCACCGAGGGGGCCGGTCGGCGCAGGGGTAGGGGACGGCGGCGGGCCAATGGGGAAGCGGCGGGGCGGGGCCAGGCGGGGTGAGGCCACGCCCCCAGCGGAAGCTGCGACCGATGCCTCCTGGACCAGCCGAAGCCCGCCGGACTAATTCTATGAGGTTCCCTCTCTGCAAAACTGTTGCACCAGCGAGAAGTGGCGTCTGACTCCAAAATAGAAGAAATAAAACCTGTGATATAATTAAAAACTAAACGTAGGCCTAACCAGTCATTAAATTTCAACAGTTTTTTGACAATAGGGCCTGTAGCATGCTACTTCCGAACAGGACATTTTACAAGTAGTAGCTTCCAGTAGCTGCAATGTAATATTTATTTCCTTGTCTCTACACAAAGAGCTAGCCTATTTCCATTTACAAGCCATTTTCAAAAGTCCTATGAGTGTTGCAAATAGTAAATCTTGTTTACGTCTTAGTTATGGTCAAGAACGTATTTTTATAGATTACGTTTCTACTTACAAGGGCACCCCCCTCAGATTTAGTTATACGTTGGCACAGTGGATAGGTCTTAAAAAACTGAACACAGATCAATCGAGAAAACAGGAAGAAGTTGTGTGGAACTATGGAAAAAATAAGCAAAATATACAAACTGAGTAGTCCATGCGCAACATATGCAACGTCAGGGACAACTCCTGAGTTCAGGAGCGCCGTGGTCCCGTGGTTAGCGTGAGCAGCTGAGGAGTGAGAGGTGCTTGGTTCAAGTCTTCTCTCGAGCGAAAAGTTTAATTTTTTAGTTTCAGACAATTATCAAAGTTCAGGCACTCACACATAATCAACTTCGCTCTCCAAAATTCCAGGACATGTTCAGATTTGCTTGGACATATGCAGGATTTGACGGTCTACACAAGGAAAAATTTGAAAACGTTAAAAACGGATAAAAACATATGTTTTGACAGAGCACAGGGGAAAACTGTGTGACTGTGAAACTGTTGCAATCATTTGTTGCAGTTTGTGTGACACACTCTTATATTTTCATCACTTTTTTGGGAGTGATTACCACATCCACAAGAAAACTTAAATCGGGCAAGGTAAAACCTATTCGTCAAGTGTACAAGTTAGGTGGGTCGACAACATATTCCTGTCATGTGACGCACATGCCGTCACCAGTGTCGTATAGAATATATCAAACGTGTTTTCCTGTGGAGGAATCGGTTGACTATTGACCTTGCGATCAAATGTTTTCGGTTCCCATTGGAGAGGCACGTCCTTTCGTTTACTAATCGCACGGTTTTGCGGTGCGGACGCGAAACACAGACACTAAACTTATTACAGTGAACAGAAACGCCAATGAACGAACGGACAGATCATAAGTTTGCGAAAATAAGCTTTTCACTCGAGGGAAGCCTTGAACCAAAGACCTCTCATTCGGCAGCTGCTCACGATAACCACGGGACCACGGCACTCCTGAGCTCAGAGTATCCTTGATGTTGCTTATCTTGCGCATGGACTACTCAGTTTGTATATTTTGCTTATTTTCTTCATAGTTCCACACAACTTCTTCCTGTTTTCTCCATTGATCTGTGTTCAGTTTTTCAAAGCCTATCCACTGTGCCAACTTATAACTAAACCGGAGAGGGGTGCGATGGGGAGGTTCCCTTGTTAGGTGTAGGTGGAGCTCACGATCCAGGGATCAACTGTGAGCTTTCTGCTGTGTTATTATAGTCACATGCCCGTTATAACATGAATTTCTTCTTGATAATAATTGTTGTACAGTTTTTAAGCCGTTGAACCCTTAGATGCTTTATATTTAGAGTTTTTTTTTGTCTTTGGGAAACATGGATGATAAGAGTGTGTACCTCCAGTTCTTCCAAAATATTCACAGTACAAATGGTTCAAATGGCTTTAAGCACTATGGGCTTAACATCTGAGGCCATCAGTCCCCTAGACTTAGAACTACTTAAACCCTAACTAACCTAAGGACATCACACACATCCATGCCCGAGGCAGGATTCGAACCTGCGACCGTAGCAACAGCTCGGTTCCGGACTGAAGCGCCTAGAACCGCTTGCCCACAGCGGCCGGCGATTTATGACATTTCGGTATACAGTCTCCTCTTTAAGAGTGTGGGAAGTATTGTCTGCCATGCACTTGACAACATTTTGCGGAGGTGGATGCAGATACAGGCCTAATGCAAGACACAGAAAATCGAACAGACCAGAGAAGCACCCACTACAATAATTTCATCTGCAGCTTCTAATGGTACTCGAATTACGTAATCATTACGCACCTCACCTCAACCTCTCGATACCAGCAATATTCTACTGTGTTTCTGTAAAATAGTTAACATATTTCTGTGACAACATTCAGATTTGATTTCATTAATGTAGAGGTACTTCGATACAGCGATATGTACATACATTGCAATGATATTATTCTTATGTGCATTCTTTCCTTTGTCACTATGATCATTGACGTTCTTCTAACTCTGATTTTTGGGCGCGTATGCGGTTATTAGAGAGTCAAGCTTTGGTCGTCATGTTAAAAAGACGCAAATTGTAGTCAGTTTTTGATATGTGAACTTTAACAGTGAGGAAGATATTTTCATGTATGTTTTATATTGTGAAGTGATGTTTTGGACGAGTTACGTGATATTGCAACAAAAGTAATAAAAAAGAAGTGTAACTTAAATGCCGGCCGGTGTGGCCGTGCGGTTCTAGGCGCTTCAGTCTGGAACCGCGTGACCGCTACGGTCGCAGGTTCGAATCCTGCCTCGGGCATGGATGTGTGTGATGTCCTTAGGTTGGTTGGGTTTAAGACGTTCTAAGTTCTAGGGGACTGATGACCACGGATGTTAAGTCCCATAGCGCTCAGAGCCATTTGAACCATTGTAACTTAAACTCGAAGTGCTGATTACTTTTTTACATCACCATTGTCCTAACTTGCAAAAGTTTAATCTTCAAGAATAATTTATGAAACACATCTATAAAACTCTTGAATATCGCAGAATAACACCTAGGCCTCTTTGCATCCGAGCTTCGATCGTCACCACCTTGATTTTCGACGGTTGAGCCATGAGTTCACAACGAGACCAGCGTGGGCAACACGAAAAGATGAGTGCCTAGTTTATTCATTATTACATGAAAAGACTTTATTAACTGTGCTCTAATGACACCTGCCACGTAATATAACTTTGTTGTTAGCCGAAAATGCAATATTTAGCAGCGTGAGCAACACCACAATCATAATTAATTTTTGACCTTTGTTGTGGTAGGGTTGTTAGAAGCTTGAACGGAATTCATATAGCTACTTTTGGGAAGAAATTGCCGCCATCAAATTGTAATTTTTTAATCATTGTTCAGTTATTTCACACCATCGCGATCTCCGATTTATTGTCATTAACGACTGTAAAGGTTGAAAGAAAGTCATTAAATATCTGAAACGTTTGAATGGCACGTAGTCATCGAAATTTAACGATGCATGTGTGGTCGTATATACCAGTTACATTATACGAAGTAAAAGTAGGCATTACGGCTGACATTATCACACACAGCAGTTCATACTTAGACCTCATACTGACACGACTGGTAAACAGGCGTTTCAGAAGTGATAGTCCATACTCAGGGACATGACAAGAATGAGCTTTTGTTCATTACAAGAGTCATGATTGAAAGTAGCGAAGATGAAAAAGACCTCATTGCTCTTAATATATGCATTTTAGAGCACATTTTCACTGGAAACTTTTTTCTATTTCGATCCATACTGCCACTTCCCAAAATAAGGAAAGCAAAGAGCTTGCAGCAGAAGAGATTTGTTTCACCGTATCAAAGATCAAGAATTGCTAATAGCTCTTAAAGTTTGTGTTTTAGACGCCATGTTTACTTGACATTTTTGTTTCAAATGGTCATTCCTGTCATATTGACCATCACTTCTGAAACACCCTGTTTATGACCACGCATGTAGCCTATAGTAATACTTCGACAACTACATTTTATTCAGAGATGTCGGATATTTAATGATTATGGTTCAAATGGCTCTGAGTACTATGCGACTTAACTTCTGAGGTTATTAGTCGTCTAGAACTTAGAACTAATTAAACCTAACTAACCTAAAGACATCACATACATCCATGCCCGAGGCAGGATTCGAACCTGCGACCGTAGCGGTCGTTCGGTTCCAAACTGTAGCGCCTAGAACCGCTCGGCCACTCCAGCTGGCATTTAATGATTACTTTCACCTTTGCGCTTGATAGTGATTATGAACCAGATATCACGATTGTGTGTATAAATGAATATAATAAACTTAACAGTTAAGCGGCGTCAATTGCATTCAAAAATTATATTGTGATTGTGGTCGGTAACGAAGGAAAAACATTATGGATTTCATGTAATTTTCCCATGTGTTGATACTACAGTGAATTACATTAGTAACTTTGTATATTGTATGAGTTGTAGAACTTACATATAAAGATTTCAGTCAGCCACGACCAAAGAAAAATTAATTTGTTGCGTTTAATATCTGAGATTAATCAGGAAGAGTGACAGAGACAGCTGAAGTCAGAGGTCAGAAGAATACAAACCAGATATACAAACACTTCTGTTAAAAAGGTCCAGCTTCTACACTGAAGTCTTGTGTTCTTTGAGTGGAGTTTGTAAAAGTAGATCGGTCGGAAGAAATCAGTAAGCATATATGAGAAGCACAAAGCAGTGCAATCTTTGTAAGGGAAATCAGTGGTGAGTTAAGAATATTAGCGTTATTCAACATTTGATAAATAATTACATAGTTACTTTTACCTGCGAAGAATAGAATGAGTACATATTATAGCAAAACTACTATGAAGCCGTAATTTCATACAGTAGATTGTCTTTAGAGGAATAAATGTGCAGAAATAAACTATAAAATTTCATTGTCTGTGCACGTACCAGGAAGTTCGATAGGTAAGATTTTCTGTTCCGTAGGGAACCATTCCCGTCCACATATTGCTTCTTCCAGATCGTTTTTCATTTTTCGGAGCAGTAAACCTGCTTGGAGACGTTTTTCGCACGACCAATTAAATGAAGGAACAACTAGCATTTTCCGCCTACTGAAATTACAGGTGTAGAATAACAACGACAGCGCATCGACGCTCAGATGTTATAAGCAGACACTAGCTGCACGAAGAAGGGCTTCATCTGAGAAGGTAAAATCGTTGGTCTTGTCGGCCTGGACAAAAGACCTACACCCCTGCACATGAAAAACCATGAACAATGATGCAAGAGTACCAAACCGGGTTGTCGTTAATGATTGAAGACGCATAGAAAAGGCTGCAGTTATCAGTAACGTAAGTTCCGAGGAGTATCAGCTATACGTAAAAATAAACAGGCAGTTTGACCTCAAGAATATGTTAGTTTTTTCTTATTGTGGTTTTCGGACATTATCCACTCAGTCAGCGCCAAATAAAAAGAATATATTCTGAAAATAATTCATTTCAATGTAACAGTTATTCTCGCAGTTGAGATTGACGTTAGACACACATTTTTAACATTTGTTTGAGTCACCACTGTACTGCAAATTAAATAGTTCCAATCCCCTAGTTCGACCATGATTTTCAGGAAGCTTCCCTTCATTTGTTGTTGTTGCTGTGGTCTTCAGTCCTGAAACTGGTTTGATGCAGCTCTCCATGCTACTCTATCCTGTGCAAGCTTCATCATCTCCCAGTACCTACTGCAACCTACATCCTACTGAATCTGCTTAGTATATTCATCTCTTGGTCTCCCTCTACGATTTTTACCCTCCACGCTGCCCACCAATACTAAATTGGTGATCCCTTCATGCCTCAGAACATGTCCTACCAACCGATCCCTTCTTCTAGTCAAGTTGTGCCACAAACTTCTCTTCTCCCCAATCCTATTCGATACCTCTTCATTAGTTACGTGATCTACCCATCTAATCTTCAGCATTCTTCTGTAGCACCACATTTCGAAAGCTTCTATTCCTTTCTTCTCTAAACTATTTATCGTCCATGTTTCATTTCCATACATGGCTACACTCCATACAAATACCTTCAGCAACGACTTCCTGACACTTAAATCTATACTCGATGTTAACAAATTTCTCTTCTTCAGAAATGCTTTCCTTGCCATTGCCAGTCTACATCTTATATCCTCTCTACTTCGACCATCATCAGTTATTTTGCTCCCCAAATAGCAAAACTCATTTATTACTTTAAGCGTCTAATTTCCTAATCTAATTCCCTCAGCATCACCCGATTTAATTCGACTACATTCCATTATCCTCATTTTGCTTATGTTGATGTTCATCTTATATCCTCCTTTCAAGACACTGTCCATTCCGTTCAGCTGCTCTTCGAGGTCCTTTGCTGTCTCGGCATTACATAGCTACAATTGTGCCGGAATATTTAAACGGCTGTACAGAGTAAACAACAAAGCGTTTGCCTCGGCTGGCTACGAGTTAAGGACAAACATTTTAATAAAACGTTATCAGTTGGAAATATCATGAATAATGACAAAAAAAGAGGGCGCGAACAGGCTAGGTGCGTATTAAAATAATTGGCTAGTACCGAGAGGCCTGCAGTGGGTGAGTATATTACGTGTATCGTGCATGTAAGCGTGGAGTGGTGCTGGTTGTCAATACCCAGGCGTAGTATCGATCTTGCAAAGCAGAGGCTATCTCGGCTCACGCAGATAACAGCAGCGGACCGGAGATAAGGGTCGTTACACGGATTCGATCGTTAAGTGGAGAGTTAACACCGCTTTTTTTCCAGATTTCAACACGCCATTCCTCGCTACCAGAGTGATTCGGTTAGCGCAGGATCTCCTTCATTGTCTCAAAGAGGTTGTTCGCATTCTTAATTACCACGCGGGAGGGGTCTTTCACAAGAGGTTACGATGATAACAGGGTGTTCGCTGTAGGGTCAAAACTATGTCTACGAATTTCATTTAAAAGAAAATCAGCCCTCGGCGCTAATTTTAGCCGGCCGCGGTGGCCGAGCGGTTCTAGGCGCTTCAGCCCCGAAGCGCGCGACTGCTACGGTCGCAGGTTCAAATCCTGCCTCGGGCATGGATGTGTGTGATGTCCTTAGGTTAGTTAGGTTTAAGTAGTTCTAAGTTCTAGGGGACTGATGACCTCAGATGTTAAGTCCCATACTGCTCAGAGCCATTTGAACCATTTTTGAACCACTAATTTTAAACAAATTAACCTGGTTTTGACACTGCTAGGAGTGTCTTCCTCAGAATTTAAAACAAAGAATGGTCTATATTCTACAACATGGTCACAGAATTATGACTAAACATGTATGATAAAGTCCGGAAACGTCGTGAAAGACTGGCAGACATTTCCGGACATATACTCTATCATACGTGTTTAGTCATAATTCTGTGACCATGGTATAGAATATAGACCACTCTTTGTTTTAAATTCTGAGGAAGACAGTCCTAGCAGTGTCGAAACCAGGTTAATTTGTTTAAAATTAGTAACCGAGGGCTGATTTTCTTTCAATTGTAACTATTCACGGTCTCTGAACGTGCACCGATGTACAAGATTTTGTCTATGAATTTTTTACCAGGCCGATCAGTAATGGAATACACATTTTTAAAAGATGTAATTGTCGCCTTAACAGTTCAAATTATTTATATATAAATTCAACATTTGCAGTTATCACCTTCGCCCATTTTCATGTGTAGCACCGCGAAAATTATGTGCTTTAACACATGTCAGAATTAGACAATACTATATTATGCACCTTGTTGCGTATACTTCTCCTTCCTTACTTATGCCTCACGTGCGATGATATACCTAAATTTTTTATCATGTAGGCGTCTACATACCGAATATTCATAGGACCATAACATTGTTATTTTTATTGAATTTTATGGTTTTATAGGCAAGATTAGAATGTATTCTTGGTGTATTAAAATGTCCTTTAAACCAGCCTTTTGTGCGTTTTGTCGTGTGGTAATGTGTTCGTAAAGAGCTGTGGCAGATTTCTTGTTACATGTTCTTGAGTCCGTTAAAAGTCGCGTGTTTAATTTAGGTTCGTTCGCCAATCTCTCCAGCGTCTCTCTAGCTCCACGTCAACGTAGTGTAGCTGAAACTTTCTGTAGTAGTTAGAATGACTGAATCGAATAATATTTACATTCGAATCTCACATAATTATTTATCAGAATGAACACTCGTTTATTTTATTCTTAAATACAACATTTTACTCTTCCGGTCGAGTTCTAATACGTAATATGCATAATTGTAAGTTCCCTTCATCCTTATCGGAGCAAGAACAAAATCGGAGTCATTAAATTTCATTCATAAACAGAGACAATAAAAATCAGATGTAATATAACGATAACGTTCACTTTTCTTGTGCAAGTAGTAACGTCTTTGGTTCCTACACACAGCACAGTACATGACACAGTTTTTTCCGTAATGAAATGTGGTATTAGACTATCAGCCGTTATTTATTTGGTTAATCTATTCTCCTCTATTCTTTTCACGTGTCCAAAGAAACTGCTCCGCCTTCTCCGAAAACTGTGCCTGAGAGCTTGGGAATTTTTCGACACGGCTCTTAGTTCCTTCTTAATTTATGACTGTAATTTTGGACGATGATGGGTCGCAGAATGTTTCGGAGGGTTCTCCTCTCTTTTTTCTCCATTTTCTTTCTGTTTTCTGTACGTTGCACAGAGCGCTTGTGGATTTGTAACTGTGTTGCACAAATGGAGACATTTTTTAAAATTCTTGGCGTAGTTGGAAAGCTGATACGCCATCTGGAGCTTCTGGGATCTGGCGTTGTTAGCTTATTTAGTCAGTCCATTGGTCTAAACGACTTTTCCGGATCCAAGTTATTTAAATTTTTGAACTTTCTTCATTTTTTCACTTATTGTAGTACTTTATGTCAAAGATGGCAAATTGGAGTAAAATTTATAGCTCAAATAAATTTTATTTATAGTACGGAACAACAAAAACATAATCTGAACCGAAGGTCATACATGTGTCTTAGAATCTTAGACTTATCAGGTCCCTCCCCCTCCTCCCCCCTCCCCCCCCCTCCTCGCGTTCATGAGGGTTCTAGGGTTCAAACCCAATCACATACAGACTGTCTCTGATCCGAACGCAGCCTAATGACACTTCGTAAGCGCCCCCCCCCCCCCTCTTCCCCATCACCTCAGTTATATAGCAAGGGCTTTCCCACTCCGTTAAGCGTTATGGGATCGTAATGACTAATTTTTGGCCTTCTGAGAAACTATTTATCTGCGCGCCTGGTATGTATAATTTTCAAACGATTCCACCTGAGCCGCAAAATCCTGTCATGTATGGCCTTTGATGTAGATTTTTTTTAGAAAACGGAAAACCTCGCGGCATTAGCCGAGCGGTCTAGGGCGCTGCAGTCATGGACTGCGCGGCTGGTCCCGGCGGAGGTTCGAGTCCTCCCTGGGGCATGTGTGTGTGTGTTTATCGTTAGGATAATTTGGGTTAAGTAGTGTGTAAGCATAGGGACTGATGACCTTAGCAGTTAAGTCCCATAAGATTTCACACACATTTGAACATTTTTGAAAACGGAAATGTAGTGACGTATTCCGTTTCGCAGGAGTTATTTTCGGTTGGCCACCGACTAGTCGGAATCAGGTTCTGTCACTTCCTTACTTTCTGGCAGGGACTCAGTCTATGAACTTCCAGCATGTTGGAATAGCTGTAGGTCACCAACATTTGTTAATCAGTAAAACGAGACTAATAATCATCTGTATGCTCTGTAACTGTTCATTGCACATTTTTGTAATGGTTTTCACACCACCGGAAATACCATTTTCTACTATTTTACGATGATTTGGTAACGGGCCTCGGTCCGAAACTAGTGAACGAGTAAGTAAGAAAAGTAAAATTAGCAACTTCTAACAACCCTACCACAACAAAGGTCAAAAATTAATTATGATTGTAGTGTTGCTCACGCTGCTAAATATTGCATTTTCGGGCAACAACAAAGTTATATTATGTGGCAGGTGCCATTACAGGACAGTTAATAAAGTCATTTCTTGAAATAATGGATAAACTAGGCACTCATCTTTTCGTGTTTCCCACGCTGGTCTCGTTGTGAACTCATGGCTGTATCGTCGAAAATCTAGGAAGTGATGATTCCAAGTTCGGATGCAAAGAGGCCTAGGTGTTATTCTGCGATATTCAAAAGTTTTATAGACGTGTTTCATAAATCATTCTTGAAGATTAAACTTTTGCAAGTTAGGACAACGGTGATGTTAAAACGTAATCAGCACTTCGAATTTAAGTTACAATGGTTCAAATGTCTCTGAGCACTATGGGACTTAACATCTCTGGTCATCAGTCCCCTAGAACTTAGAACTACTTAAACCCAACTAACCTAAGGACATCACACACATCCATGCCCGAGGCAGGATTCGAACCTGCGACCGAAGCGGTCACGCGGTTCCAGACTGAAGCGCCTAGAACCGCACGGCCACACCGGCCGGCATTTAAGTTACACTTCTTTTTTATTACTTTTGTTGCAATATCACGTAAGTCGTCCAAAACGTCACTTCACAACATAAAACATACTTGAAAATATCTTCCTCACTGTTAAAGTTCACATTTCATAAACTGACTACAATTTGCGTCTTTTTAACATGACGACCAAAGCTTAACTCTCTAATAACCGCATACGCGCCCAGAAATCAGAGTTACAAGTACGTCAAAGATCATAGCGACAAAAGAAAGAATACATATAAGAATAATATCATTGCAATATATGTACATATCGCTGTATCGAAGTACCTCTACATTAATGAAATCAAATCTGAATGTTGTCACAGAAATATGTTAACTATTTTACAGAAACACAGTAGAATGTTGCTGGTATCGAGAGGTTGAGGTGAGGTGCCGTAATGGTTACGTAATTCAAGTGCCATTACAAACTTTGGAGTGGTTTTTCGTTGTACCGGGGGTCTCAGGCCGAACCTCCGGTATTGTTTCTTTGGCTCCCCGCTTACAGTCCCACTAATCCGCGACTGTTTGCACAACCACTTGTTGGTGGCGCTGTAGCAGTAGGCCAATAGCCGTAATCCCGACAAGCACTGTAGAGAGCGAGGGAGATAAGGCAGTGAGAGGAGAGGGACTATCTATCTATCTCTTGAGCAACAAGTGGCGCTGACTTCATCGCGGATTAGCGAGCAGCTACCAGCCACTCCACATCCCACCTCTTCACTGGGACGGCTGACAGCCAGATACCGCCACACTGGCTGCCTAGCCGTGAGCGCGAGGCAGTCGCGTCCAGTGCAGATCAGAAGCGGAGAGTACGCAATAATGACGGGTTGCCCACATTACAAATTGATGCTTCGCTGTTAGCTTACAAGGAGAGGGCTCAGTCACGGCCAAGCGATTCGGCTCATGCATACAGAAAAAGAACCACGAAGGAATAACCCTAGAGGGCCGGGAAACGGTAGCTGTGATGTACATGTACATTACAATTTCTATATACAGGGTGTTACAAAAAGGTACGGCCAAACTTTCAGGAAACATTCCTCACACACAAAGAAAGAAAATATGTTATGTGGACATGTGTCCGGAAACGCTTACTTTCCATGTTAGAGCTCATTTTATAACTTCTCACGTACCAGCGTGACTTCAAACACTTTGTTACAGGAAATGTTCAAAATGTCCTCCGTTAGCGAGGATACATGCTTCCACCCTGCGTCGCATGGAATCCCTGATGCGCTGATGCAGCCCTGGAGAATAGCGTATTGTATCACAGCCGTCCACAATACGAGCACGAAGAGTCTCTACATTTGGTACCGGGGTTGCGGAGACAAGAGCTTTCAAATGACCCCAGAAATGAAAGTCAAGAGGGTTGAGGTCAGGAGAGCGTGGAGGCCATGGAATTGGTCCGCCTCTACCAATCCATCGGTCACCGGATCTGTCGTTGAGAAGCGTACGAACACTTCGACTGAAATGAGCAGGAGCTCCATCATGCATGAACCACATGTTGCGTCGTACTTGTAAAGTCACATGTTCTAGCAGCACTGGTAGAGTATCCCGTACGAAATCATGATAACGTGCTCCATTGAGCGTAGGTGAAGAACATGGGGCCCAATCAAGACATCACCAACAATTCCTGCCCAAACGTTCACAGAAAATCTGTGTTGATAACGTGATTGCACAATTGCGTGCGGATTCTCGTCAGCCCACACAGGTTGATTTTGAAAATTTACAATATTTGCACTAAAATGAGGATTGACACATTGTTGGATGGACCATTCGTAGAAGTGTACCCGTGGAGGCCAATCAGCTGCTGATAGTGCCTGCACACGCTGTACATGGTACGGAAACAACTGGTTCTCCCGTAGCACTCTCCATACAGTGACGTGGTCAACGATACTTTGTACAGCAGCAACTTCTCTGACGCTGACATTAGGGTTATCGTCAACTGCACGAAGAATTGCCTCGTCCATTGTAGGTGTCCTCGTCGTTCTAGGTCTTCTCCAGGCGCGAGTCATAGCCTGTAATGTTCTGTGCTCCCTAAAACGCCGATCAATTGCTTCGAGCGTCTCCCTGTCGGGACACGTTCGTTCTGGAAATCTGTCTCGATACAAACGTACCGCGCCACGGCTATTGCCCCGTGCTAATCCATACATCAAATGGGCATCTGCCAACTCCGCATTTGTAAACATTGCACTGACTGCAAAACCACGTTCGTGATGAACACTAACCTCTTGATGTTACGTACTGATGTGCTTGATGCTAGTACTGTAGAGCAATGAGTCGCATGTCAACACATGCACCGATGTCAACATTACTTTCCTTCAATTGGGCCAACTGGCGGTGAATCGAGGAACTACAGTACATACTGACGAAACTAAAATGAGCTCTAATATGGAAATTAAGCGTTTCCGGACACACTTCCACATGACATCTTTTGTTTATTTGTGTGTGAGGAATGTTTCCTGAAAGTTCGGCCGTACCTTTTTGTGACACCCTGTATATAACTTAGCAAATGTGAAAAGTGTGGCGTCCTACGACGTCAACCTCGAGCTCAATAACGCTTCAAACTGGAAGGTCTCGACACATGCGAAAAAAAAGGCCACAGCTCAGATGTGTGCTGCAACGTGAATTAATGATGTCACTTTGGCACCAAATTTAACAACAATTGTACTCAACCCACCGCGGACGTGACACATGATGAGAAAGTAGTCGGAGACTCTCTTACTCTCATTTCATCCCTTCTTTCGACGCCTCTTGCGATGGAGGTCTCGCCGAGACACCCACCGGTGAAATCACTAGGTTTTCATATGGGTTGCCCAGGAAAACATTTCAGACACACCGCTGCTCAAAATCGGCACGGAAAAGCCTCTAAGGGTGGTGCAAAGGGTGTCAATGAGAACCAACCCCTTCGATGGGGCTCTGATTATTCCCACACAGTCAACATCGACAGGTGACCGTGCTACGAGCAACACGAAGATGTTCAAATAACTTACGGGTTTGCTGCCGGGTGACATCGTCGAACACCGCCGATATTTCGACAGGAGCACAACCTGCCATTCTCAAGGCACAAATGCAAGTAAGAAAAAATGTGCAAGCAAATTTAATACCTCGGTTCACAGAGGAGAAACGAGGCTGCGGAAGAGGTTAGGAGGGAAGCTTGTCGTGTGTTGACTGGGGCCCGTCCACCCAAATGTAACATTACAGCAGCTGAGGCGGCTGCTTTACGTTCACTTAGAATGGATCCTGATATTGTTATTTTACCTGCGGACAAGGGAAACGCCACCGTTTTGTTGAACAAGCACGATTACATTCAAAAGATGATTCGGCGTATCGCAAAATCGGTGCTGACACTACTAAGAGTGTTGAAAGAAAGAAAAATATCCTACCGAAGAAAAGTTCTTTGTCACAGGAGACTATCAAGGGTCTTAATTCTTACTGTGCTGTACCACCTAGATTATATGGCCTCCCTAAGGTCCATAAGGAGGCTGTCCCGTTGAGGCCTATTGTTTCTAACATTGGTGATCCGACATATCGTGTAGCTAAACATCTTGCTAGTTTGTTGAGCCCACTAGTAGGTAGGTGTGAACACCACATTAAGAACTCTGAAGATTTCATACGTCGATTGTAGGGTTTGCGTTTGAATGACTCTGATATTTTAGTCAGTTTTGATGTGGTTTCTCTTGTCACTCGCGTTCCTCTCTCTGATTCGCTGCAGCTAATTGAGGTTAAGTTTGGTGTCGAGTTAACAAATTTGTTTCGCCATGTGCTGACTTCCACTTACTTTTTATTCAATGGTCAGTACTACCAACAGACTGATGGAGTTGCAATGGGAAGCCAATTTGTTTATGGAGGACTTTGAGGAACGTGCATTGGAGTTAGCGACCTTGAAACCTGCGTATTTTTTCAGATATGTAGAAGATACTTTTGTTGTTTGGCCTCATGGTAGTGAGAATTTAAACCGGTTTTTGGAACATCTGAATTCAATCCACCCGAATATTGTTCACTATGGAGGTGGAAAAGAATGGATGCCTTCCCTTCCTTGATGTGTTGGTCAAAAGGAAGTCTGATGGTACGTTGCGACATTCTGTTTATAGGAAGCCCACCCACACTGGCTTGTATCTGCGAGCTGATAGTTGTCACCATCCAGCTCAGCGTGAAGGAGTACTCCGCACCTTGGTTCACACGGCCCACGTTATCTCAGACCCTGAAAGTTTGGCAGCTGAGCTAGCACATCTCGAAGTCACCTTTCGTCAGAATGGTTACAGTGAGAGGCAGATAAAACGTGCGTTGCGCCATCAGCCTTCTGTGCAACGGGTGAGTGACGATAGCAACGAAGTGGCAACTGAGTCTACGGCCTTTTTGCCTTACGCAGGAAGCATTTCCAACAGGATTGGCCGTATTTTGCGGAAATATGATGTGAAATGTGTTTTTCGACCACCTTCTAAGATTAAGGCACTGCTGGCGTCCGTAAAAGATGATCTTGGTTTGCGTAAGGCTGGGGCTATCATATTCCTTGCAGTTGTGGCATGTCATATATTGGTCAGACAATCAGGACTGGAAGACCGGTGTATTGAACATAAGCGTCATACGCGCTTACAACAGCAGAGCAAATCCGCTATTGCAGAACATTGCCTTGACACCGGTCACCCTATGGAATACTACAACACGGAGATTCTGGCTTGCACGTCCATCTACTGGGATAGTGTGATTAAGGAAGCTGTTGAAATCAGACTATCAAGCACCCTTATTAACAGAGATGGTGGATTTAGTTTAAATGCTGCTTGGAATCCGGCTCTGTCTCTCATAAAAAAACAGAGGGACAGAATTAGTGCTACCTCACCTGTTGATTAACAGTAACTATTGATATTTCTGAAGTTGGTTATCTTTGTTTGTGTTGACACTTGTTCTGTGTGTGGTGTCTTCCTTGTTTCTCCTCTGTGAACCGAGGTATTAAATAAGCTGGCACATTTCTTCTTCCTTGCATTTGTGCCTTGACAATGGCAGGGTGTGCTCCTGTCGAAATATCGGCGGTGTTCGACGACGTCACCCGGCAGCAAACCCGTAAGTTATTTGAACATTCGATTCGCCGGGAAAAGTTAAGGTCTTACACGAAGATGTTCCTGATATCCTTTTGCACTGCTGACACACTCGGTCTTTTAAAACTTCTTATTAAGGACACTGTGGTGCTGCATCCCCATGGAAGGTCAACCTGACCGCATGTTTTGCTCTCGTGTACAAATTAGAAATACTAGGAAACCATTCGATTTTAAAGCGATCTGAAGCAATAAGGGGTACTTATGCTTTTTCAACCCTCCTGTTTTCGGCCCCCTGTGTCGTGATCGCGTGGGAGTGAAACATAAACATGTATGTTAATAAAACTACAAAGGATCCCTGTAAGACCCCCTTCCCCAGTTCGCTGGTACAACCCACGCCCCTTTATTGAGCCCGTTACAAACGATCCTGTCAGAAACTTCGAGACCGGTTCAATCTGGCGGCTGCTCTAGCGCCTAAAGGTAGGCAAACTGCCCCCTAGAGTGTCGACGGGTTGCCTAACCCTGCACCTTCTCGCTCGACTTCTCTACTCACGTGGACGCCAGCATCCCGCTCGTGGACTTCTGCAGCACCTGAGGGCAACTTCTTCGACGACGCCAATCAGCGACGCCCATCCCCCATTTAAGTCAAAAAAAAAATGGTTAAAATGTCTCTGAGCACTATAGGACTAAACTTCTGAGGTCATCAGTCCCCTAGAACTCAGAACTACTTAAACCTAACTAACCTAAGGATATCACACACATCCATGCCCGAGGCAGGATTCGAACCTGCGACCGTGGCGGTCGCGCGGTTCCAAACTGTAGCGCCTAGAACCGCTCGGCCACCCCGGCCGGCCATTTACGTCAGATTACGCCAAGACAGCAGGAACAGCAGTCCACTGTTTAGACTGCGTAACGTCAAGCCCGAGGGGACGTGTCCTTCCTGAATCGGAAGGTTGTGGCCCAGATATCGGAACACTCACAGTGAGAATACAAGGACCTGGCGCGAAGCTATTAATAACACTAAACCGCTAACGCAGCACGCGGTAACCTAAAACCAGTTGGATTGATTTTTTAATATTTCATATAATTACTGACCGACTTCAAAAATTTAAAAAGTTGTCGTAACCTATTCATTAAGTAGTATAATCTTATGTCAAAAGTTTAACACAATAAGACAAGTATTCCAGTTACAAATTGTATCTTTGTCTCGAGAAAGCGTAAATGACGGCGTGCAAATACTCAGACTATATTCATAAAGTATTTGAGACTATTGACAGCACTTAGCGGCTTCCAACAAACTTTACACATAATTTCAAACCTTTACGAAACTTCTTATCACTGACACACCCTGCCCCTACCCACACCCACACGCCCCCCCCCCCCCTACACACACACACACACACACACACACACACACACTCAGAAATGTCAGCAAGAAAAAAAAAGTTTGTGATTCTTGAGTTTCTACCGGCGTATTTGATAATCAAAATATCCACGGGTGTACTGCCGGTCTACAGTGTCCAACGGGCACAATATTTCGGCGATCATACATGTCGCCATCATCAGATGAACTGACGTCAGTTCATCTGATGATGGCGACATGTATGATCGCCGAAATATTGTGCCCGTTGGACACTGTAGACCGGCAGTACACCCGTGGATATTTTGATTAAAAAAAGTTTGTTTACCACATTTTCGCTGTTCATGCAGTCAAACGTCTCCATCGGGCATTATGTGTTTACTATCGACTCTATTCGCAATACAGTTTGCAGACAGTATCCAAAAATGTCAGTGAATACATCTGTAGAAATACGACGCCATGAACATTTAGATGCGTAAAAAATTAACTTTTTCATAAGATGGAGTGGAAATTACCCATACTTTATTCATTCATTGGTTCATAATGAAAACATTTAGCTACAAAAAAATGGTTCAAATGGCTCTGAGCACTATGGGACTTAACATCTGTGGTCATCAGTCCCCTAGAACTTAGAACTACTTAAACCTAAATAACCTAAGGACATCACACACTTCCATGCCCGAGGCCATATTCGAACCTGCGACCGTAGCGGTCACGCGGTTCCAGACTGAAGCACCTAGAACCGCATTTAGCTACTTCCCATATACTTTAGGCATACCGATGATGTCAAAGTTTTTCTAAAAAATTGTCTTTCTTACATGCTTCAAGTAAAGAAACCCATTAACTCATTTATAACGTAATCAGAACTTTCAAGCTGTTCGAAACGTGGGAGCTCGATTCTTTAAGGTATCGGGGGTTTACTGCTCTGATACTGATCAGCAAGTGTTTGAACAATGTACTGCTAGGCAGCGATCCACAGTAGTGTCGATGATGATGATGGTGTTTGGTTTGTGGGCGCTCAACTGCGCGGTCATCAGCGCCCGTACGAAGTCCCACACAGTCCAGTTTTTTTTACACAGTCCAATCTAGCCACTGTCACGAATCATGATGATGATGATGATGAACACTCAGTCCCCAGGAAGAGAATATCCCCAACCCGGCCGGGAATTCAATCCAGGACCCCGTGATCCACAAGCTAGCCAACAGAACAAGAGATTTGGACAGTACTGTCGAACCGTCAGAGTGTCTAACAGTTACATTCAGTGATAACAAAGTTACGAATTTATCTTATTTTACTGTGCATATTGTAAAATTTGCAAAACGTATGCTGAAGTTTTAATCATTTAGTGAATGTTGAAGTGCGTGTGCCATCTTATTCACCTATGGACACAATATCTTCCAACAAATTTAAGTTTACCATTCGTTTTCCCTAATACTGATTTCACGTGATCGTCTAATCTCTAACCGCTTCTATTGGCCCTAGATATCTAAACGATAGGACGTCCTTCAGATGTTCGTCATTAAATTTGTTTCGGATAAGATACGGCTCTTTCCCTGTGTTATAGGCATTATCTTACGTTTATCTATTATTTATCGACAACTGCCTTCATAAAATCGGTTGTATTTTTGTCCATGCCTCTCTGCAATTCCTTACGATGAACCAACGATACTTCACTGTACACAACAGCATCATCAGCAAACAGTCTGGTAGTGTTTGTGACCATACGTGATAATTCACTTGTCTACTGAAAATGTTAGGTAGCCTATTACACTTGCTTGGAGCAACCCGATAACACTTTCGTCTCAGTTGAGCATTCGCCGTCCAGTATAGCCCCCTGAGTTGCGTTAATCAAATATCGCTCTAGCCAATTCTAACATTTCTTTCTTTACCGCCTACATCGTAGATACGATTTTTGTAATAACTCTAGAAAAGAATATCAATGAGTAACTTCAGCCTAACGTTACGTAGACCACAGACTTACAATATTATAAGGGGCAGTCAAATGATACGGACACGGATGTAAATAAGTTTATCCTACTGTGAGACAAAATGGCTAGTACCACAATGGAAGCTTGTTTGCGGTTTGCTACGGAACCGTGATTTTATCCATCCGTGCACCTCTTCAAAGCAAATCGACGCCACGAATGTCTTCCCTCAGGACTCCAAAAATATGGAAATCGAGTGCGGAGAGATCGTGACCGTATGTCGGCGATTCGACATGTTGTCCAGTTTGTTTCTAGCAGGTTGCAGAAGTTCCGTTGGGATGCCTTTACGGAGCCTCGACACAGTCCCGATCTTTCCCCAAACGATTTCCATATTTTCGAAGCACTGAAGAGAGACATTCATGGCCGACGATTTGCTGGATACAATCATGATACCTTGAGCAACAGTAATCATTCTTCCGTGACGGTGCTGACCGCCTTGTTCCACCGTGGGATATCGGTGTGATCAGTTATGATGATTACTTTTGAAATAATAAACCGTTTACTTACTTTTTTTTTACATCTGTCTCGTTTACATTTGATTGCCCTTTCTATCATTCACTTGTGCTTGCTTCCTTTGTCTCCCTCTTTCCGAAGAAGGAGACGATGAACAAGGAGGCCAGTTCTAGTACGCCATAGGACTAGATCAGGCAAACTGACTTTCTTGTCCACCATTAGTCGTAGTCTGATGTACAGAAATTTTAACTCGTCATTATTTTCAAGTCTATAGCTACGGTGGCACATGCAATACTTATACGAATGTGAAGGAGAAATTTCATTCAAGGCACCTACCAATGAACTGGTGCGAGACGGAAAGATATGAAAATAAATCACGGGTGATTTTCAAAATATCTTCGGTATCTTCGACATTTTATTAATCAAAATATGTGTTTCTTTTTTATTCTCGGACTACCCTGGGCGTGATTAAGTCTTCTGAATGAAAACAGTTTCGTTTGCAAACTTGTTTTTGTTAGTCACAATTAAGTGCTTCGCCCTTGTAAGGTATCACCAGATTATGTAAAAACGTGACTGAGTAAGCTTCATCCATCAATTGCCGCTGAAGGAGTTAAATAAGAATAAGTAGCTGTTGGCTATAACAACAGATCGTCAAATGTCTTGTTAAACGTAAGATTTTCACAAATCTGATAAGATATTTGACGACCGGATCTTACATCGAGACGCTTCTTTTTCTTATTTAATGCCCTTCAGCGGCAACTGACAGACGAAGCTTATCCAACTTGATTTTTACATAATCTGATGAAGGTGGTGTCAAAAATACAGTTCATAAAGTGTCCACAAAGTCCCGCTAGCATATTGAAAGGATCATATCCTTCAAATTATCAGCGATAGAAAACCGTGGTTTGTTGCAAACCGCTTAGCAGCACTCAAAGCTTATTTCCATCGTTGTAGATCTGACTCTGAATGCATCGAAATATCGACAGACCAGGAGAAATGTCAAATGGCATGCGGAACATATGGCTGGCTCTGAGCACTATGGGACTTAACATCTGAGGTCATCAGTCCCCTAGAACGTAGAACTACTTAAACCTAACTAACCTAAGGACAGCACACACATCCATGCCCGAGGCAGGATTCGAACCTGCGACCGTAGCGGTCGCTCGGTTCCAAACTGTAGCGCCTAGAACCACACGGCCACTCCGGCCGGCAATGACAGCATCATCTGCAAACAATCTAAGGGGGCTGCTCAGGTTTTGTACTAATTCGTTTACGCACATCAGGAACAACGTAAGACCTATAACAATCCTCGGCGAACGCCAGACATTATTACTTCTGGTTCACTCGTTGACTTTCCGTCAATTACTACCGACTTTCAGCCAGGAAATCACGAATCCAGTTATACAACTGAAGCGATGCTCGAAAGGCACACGACTAGTGTGAAATTGGAATAGGCATCATCTTTCAGATGCAAAAACACGCATGCCAGTTTTCGTTCATGTTGCACAATTCCTTCTCGATGTTGGCGATTTTCTTTCCGTCAGAGTAGTTTCCACGTTACGAGTCTTAGAAGTGACAGCAGGAGTTTGTCGTCACGCTGTATACGAGCGTACAGCTTGCTTATGTACCGGGTGTGCAAAAAGTCAATATAAATTTGAAAACTGAATAAGTCACTGAATAGTGTAGATAGAGAGGTACAAATTAACACCAATGCTTGGAATGACATGTGGATTTATTAGAACAAAAAAAAAAAAAATACAAAAGTTCAAAAAATGTCCGACAGATGGCGCTACATCTGATCAGAATAGCAATAATTAGCATAACAAAGTAAGACAAAGCAAAGATGATGTTCATTGCAGGGAATGCTCAATATGTTCACCATCAATCCTCAACAATAGCTGTAGTCGAGGAATAATGTTGTGAACAGCACTGTAAAGCATGTTCGGAGTTATGGTGAGGCATTGGCGTCGGATGTTGTCTTTCAGTATCCCTAGTGATGTCGGTCGATCACGATACACTTGCGATTTCAGGTAACCTCAAAGCCAATAATCGCACGGACTGAGGTCTGGCGACCTGGGAGGCCAAGCATGACGAAAGTGGCGGCTGAGCACACGATCATCACCAAACGACGCGCGCAAGAGATCTTTCACGCGTCTAGCAATACGGGGTGTAGCGCCATCCTGCATCATAAATGGCTCTGAGCCCTACGGGACTTAACTTCTGAGGTCATCAGTCCCCTAGAACCTAGAACTACTTAAACCTAACTAACCTAAGGACATGACACACATCCATGCCCGGGACAGGATTCGAGCCTGCGACCGTAGCGGTCGCGCGGTTCCAGACTGTAGCGCCAAGAACCGCTCGGTCACCCCGGCCGGCCATCCTGCATCAACAACGTACGTTCCAGCAGGTGTTTATCAGCCAGGCTGGGGATGATGCGATTCTGTAACATATCGGCGTACCTCTCACCCGTCACGGTGGCAGTTACAAAACCCGAATCACACATTTCCTCGAAGAAAAAAGGCCCGATAACGGTAGATGTGGTAAATCAACCCATACCGTGGATTTCTCGTCGTGTAATGGAGTTTCCACGACACCTAGGATTTTCGGTACCCCAAATTCTGCAGTTGTGGGCGTTGACAGACCCTCGGAGCGTGAAATGAGCTTCGTCGGTGCACAACACGTTACCCAACCAATCGTCATCTTCCGCCATCTTTTGAAACGCCCACACAGCAAATGCCCTCCGCTTCACCAACTCGCCAGGTAACAGTTCATGATGCCGATGGTTTTTGTACGGACAGCATCGGAGGGTACGCCTCAGTGCCAACCAAGCAGTAGTGTATGGAATGCCGGTGCGACGTGCGACTGCACGAGCTCTGACTTCCCCGTGCATAGAGGAACCCGCTATAGTCTCCATTTCTTCCTGAACTGTCTCAGCAGCATTACGCCTTGTGCTCGGTCGGCCACTACGGGATCTATCGTCTAAACAACCCGTGGCTTCGAACATCGAAATCATTCTCGCCACAGCTGGATTTGTCAACGGACCTTTACCCATTATAATCGATAGGATCGTAACGCTGAAGTAGCACATTTCCCATTCTGATAATACCGCTTCACTAAAAGCGCCTTTTCAGGTAACGTCAATATGCTGCGACTGCTGGCGCATCTGATTCTCTCTCTTTTTTTTTTCTTTATTGAATTTCAATTCTCCCCGAAGGGGGCGGGCCTGCAGCAGCTGAGTATGCCGCTCTTCAGCCTACAGACTTTGTTAAAAAGATGAAGAGAATAAATAATAAAAACAGGCGATAAAATTGGGGACTTAAAGAGTAACATGGCGAAAAGAAATCGTGGATCTTAAAACAAAGAACAGAGGGATGATGATGCTAATAAAATACGTATGAAGCACACAGGTAAATCAATACACAGACAATTAAAAAACACGCCGACAGTCTGATTTCCGTTCGCAAAAGACATAAAATTCACACCTAGCGACAGCGTGGTTTCTGTTCGCAACACGAGAAAGACGAACAACACTGAACATTCACCGGAACACAACTGCACCAAAAAGTTGGCAAACGTGACATACCACAGCCGAGAGCGGGTGGGGGAAAACTGGACAGTTGGGGGGAGGAGAGGAAACTGATTCTCTCTCTCATTATAGCTCCTTTTATACACGATTGTCATGCGCAGTCACTGACGTTTTGGTGTCCATCGCCATCTGTCGGACATTTTGTGAGCTTTGTTTTCTTTTGGTTCTAATAAAACCCCACGTCATTCCAAGCATGTGTGTCAATTTGTACCTCTCTATCTACAGGGTGTTTCAAAAATGACCGGTATATTTGGAACGGCAATAAAAACTAAACGAGCAGCGATAGAAATACACCGTTTGTTGCAATATGCTTGGGACAACAGTACATTTTCAGGCGGACAAACTTTCGAAATTACAGTAGTTACAATTTTCAACAACAGATGGCGCTGCAAGTGATGTGAAAGATATAGAAGACAACGCAGTCTGTGGGTGCGCCATTCTGTACGTCGTCTTTCTGCTGTAAGCGTGTGCTGTTCACAACGTGCAAGTGTGCTGTAGACAACATGGTTTATTCCTTAGAACAGAGGATTTTTCTGGTGTTGGAATTCCACCGCCTAGAACACAGTGTTGTTGCAACAAGACGACGTTTTCAACGGAGGTTTAATGTAACCAAAGGACCGAAAAGCGATACAATAAAGGATCTGTTTGAAAAATTTCAACGGACTGGGAACGTGACGGATGAACGTGCTGGAAAGGTAGGGCGACCGCGTACGGCAACCACAGAGGGCAACGCGCAGCTAGTGCAGCAGGTGATCCAACAGCGGCCTCGGGTTTCCGTTTGCCGTGTTGCAGCTGCGGTCCAAATGACGCCAACGTCCACGTATCGTCTCATGTGCCAGAGTTTACACCTCTATCCATACAAAATTCAAACGCGGAAACCCCTCAGCGCCGCTACCATTGCTGCACGAGAGACATTCGGTAACGATATAGTGCACAGGATTGATGACGGCGATATGCATGTGGGCAGCATTTGGTTTACTGACGATGCTTATTTTTACCTGGACGGCTTCGTCAATAAACAGAACTGGCGCATATGGGGAACCGAAAAGCCCCATGTTGCAGTCCCATCGTCCCTGCATCCTCAAAAAGTACTGGTCTGGGCCGCCATTTCTTCCAAAGGAATCATTGGTCCATTTTTCAGATCCGAAACGATTACTGCATCACGCTATCTGGACATTCTTCGTGAATTTGTGGCGGTACAAACTGCCTTAGACGACACTGCGAACACCTCGTGGTTTATGCAAGATGGTGCCCGGCCACATCGCACGGCCGACGTCTTTAATTTCCTGAATGAATATTTCGATGATCGTGTGATTGCTTTGGGCTATCCGAAACATACAGGAGGCGGCGTGGATTGGCCTCCCTATTCGCCAGACATGAACCCCTGTGACTTCTTTCTGTGGGGACACTTGAAAGACCAGGTGTACCGCCAGAATCCAGAAACAATTGAACAGCTGAAGCAGTACATCTCATCTGCATGTGAAGCCATTCCGCCAGACACGTTGTCAAAGGTTTCGGGTAATTTCATTCAGAGACTACGCCATATTACTGCTACGCATGGTGGATATGTGGAAAATATCGTACTATAGAGTTTCCCAGACCGCAGCCCCATCTGTTGTTGAAAATTGTAACTACTGTAATTTCGAAAGTTTGTCTGCCTGAAAATGTACTGTTGTCCCAAGCATATTGCAACAAACGGTGTATTTCTATCGCTGCTCGTTTAGTTTTTATTGCCGTTTCAAATATACTGGTCATTTTTGAAACACCCTGTACATTATTCCGTGGTTTATTAAGTTTTAAAATGTATACTGAGTTTTCGATCACGCGGTATGTTAGTGTGGGTAAGAGAGGCCCTGACGACTTGTCGGACACGAGCGCTGCGCCGGGCGTGGAAGAGGCCTTAAAGGCAGTGGGGCGACACAGCGCCGGCCGGTCCCGTGTTTGCAGACGGCCGCCCGGGGCTCGCAGCGTGGCGGCCAATAAGGCGGCATATTGGCGCTCGCTGCCTGCCTAACCGGGATTGATGGCCCCGGCCGGTCCGCGGCAGTGCCCGGGGGGGAGGCGCATGAATACCAGATTGAGATAAATCATCGGATCGGGCGCGTGCCCGCAATAAGCGCGCCGGCTAATGACGGCACAATCGCGGCGGCTAATACAATGAACGCGGCCAGCGCCGGCTGGAGATATTGCCCCGGGACCGGCGTTAAGAACCGCGGGGAGTCCCCTAATGAGCGGCCGGGGTCTGGGGGCGCGCGCACCCCCGCAACTTAATCGCTCGCCGCCGCCACCCCCGCTCTGCCGCGGCAATATTGCCGGCGTCACTTCTCTGCCGCCTTATTAAACACCAGTGCCACAACAGGCCTGTTCCGCTCGCACATCTGCTTAGTGCTTAGAGCCATTGGAACCATTTGAGACAATAATTTGTTGGCAGTGACCTACATAGGGAGAAACGATCATAATAATAAAATAGGAGAAATCGGAGCTTCCACAGGAAGATTTTATGCTCGTTTTTTTTTTTTCCCGCATGCCGTTCGACGGGGAAAAAGTAGAGAAACAGCTTTGGTTCGGTGAACCTGCTACAAAGGCACTTTACACTGAACAGCAGAGTAATCACGTACACTGCTGGCCATTAAAATTGCTACACCACGAAGATGACGTGCTACAGACGCGAAATTTAACCGACAGGAAGAAGATGCTGTGATATGCAAATGACTAGCTTTTCAGAGCATTCACACAAGGTTGGCGCCGTTGGCGACACCTACAACGTGCTGACATGAGGAAAGTTTCCAACCGATTTCTCATACACAAACAGCAGTTGACCGCCGTTGACAGGTGACATGCTGTTGTGATGCCTCGTGTAAGGAGGAGAAATGCGTAGCATCACGTTCCCGATTTTGATAAAGGTCGGATTGTAGCCTATCGCGATTGCGGTTTATCGAATCACGACATTGCTGCTCGTGTTGGTCGAGATCCGATGACTTTTAACAGAATATGGAATCGATGGGTTCAGGAGCGTAATCCGGAACGCCGTGCTAGATCCCAACGGCCTCGTATCACTAGCAGTAGAGATGACAGGTATCTTATCCGCATGGCTGCAACAGATCGTGCAGCCACTTCTCAATCTCTGAGTCAGCAGATGGGGACGTTTGCAAGACAACAACCATCTGCACGGACAGTTCGACGACGTTTGCAGCAGCATGGACTATCAGCTCGGAGACCATGGCTGCGGTTACCCTTGACGCCTGCGATGGTGTACTCAACGACGAACCTGGGTGCACTAATGGCAAAACGTCATTTTTTCGGATGAATCCAGGTTCTGTTTACAGCATAATGATGAACGCATCCGTGTTTGACGACATCGCGGTGAACGTACATTGGAAGCGTGTATTCGTCATCGCCATACTGGCGTATCACCCGGCGTGATGGTGTGCGGTACCATTGGTTACACGTCTCGGTCACCTCTTGTTCGCATTGACGGCACTTTGAACAGTGGACGTTATACATTTCGGATGTGTTACGACCCGTGGCTCAACCCTTCATTCGATCCGTGCGAAACGTTACATTTCAGCAGGATAATGCACGACCGCATGTTGCAGGTCCTCTACGGGCCTTTCTGGATACAGAAAATGTTCGACTGCTGCCCTCGCCAGCACATTCTCCAGATCTCTCACCAACTGAAAACGTCTGGTCAATGGTGGCCGAGCAACTGGCTCGTCACAATACACTACTCTTGATGAACTGTGGTATCGTGTTGAAGCTGCATGGGCAGCTGTACCTGTACACGCCATCCAGGCTGTGTTTGGCTCAATGCCGAGGCGTATCAAGGCCGTTATTACGGCCAAAGGTGGTTGTTCTGGGTACTGATTTTTCAGGATCTAAGCACCCAAATTGCGTGAAAATGTAATCACATGTCAGTTCTAGTATAATATATTTGTCCAATGAATACCCGTTTATCAACTGCATTTCTTCTTGGTGTAGCAATTTTAATGGCCAGTAGTGTAGATGTAGATGCACGAAGTATAGCAATTTCACTGACCGATGTTGCGTACATTCTACGATTGACGTTACCTCAGCTCTCTTCGTCTGTCATTGTGAAAATGAACTTAAATGTGTCCAGTTATTATGGCTCAAGAGACACTTTGGTATCTCACGTATGGAGATGGTGCACCACCTGGCGAAACATTGATGGCCAACCTTACTGCACTTGCCTTCTATATAGGTGTTGTTCCAGGCGTAAAGAAAAAGATCCATCAAGAATTGTGACACAAGAGGCGGATATCACTACAGTCCAAGAGAAGACATTATGTCCCAATACAGCCAAATATTCCGCGAAAAACCTGGTCCTCCCAAACCGAGCTATCCAGACGTCCTGCGATTACCATAACGCCTATCCGGCTGTGTCACGGATATTATTCCTCTCATTTCTATCCGGTGAAAGCGCAGCCGTATCCATGCTGCACAGTCCACCCAAATGAGATTGCAGACCTCACCCTCTTGATACTAGGGTGTTCACGCTTTGCAAGTTCCTCGAGGTCTTACCGAGCGAGGTGGCGTGTTGGTTAGCACACTGGACTACGCAACACGTCTTACGGGGTAACATTATCGTTTCCCCTCCCCCCTCTCCTTTTCTTGCATCATTAGCGGAATGTTCCCTGCGAGGAACTGCTGTCAGTAAGCCTCGGTACAAGCTCTCCTTTAATCCGAATTTTTTGTCGTAATCATTTCGTGACATTCACACTGCACGACGAAAAAAGTAAAGCACACGAAAGGGGTGAAGGAAACTAAATAATACCTGAACATCGTACATACAGTTTATAGAGACACATATCATGCTAGCATTGTATGATTGGAAACTGGCACCTCAATACTGTTGTACCCTGGTTGTCAATTCCTCCATACGACATGCAGACCGAGTGGGCAGCTACCCAGCTAGGATGATGTGCGTAAATGGCTCTTATAAACACTGAATTGTCTTCCTTGAAAAGTCTGCATTGTTTACTAGGGCTGTTGATAAATTATCGATATATCGATATTTCCACCAGAAAGTAACGATAAATGTCGGTGATACTTTCCACCATATGTATTGATATCAAAAAGGCAATATACAGGGTGAAAAGTAGTTAAACCGACAAATTCTGGGAGGCTGTAGGGGACATCAAAACAAATATTTTTCCCTAATGTCATTTTTTCCTATGAGGATTATTTAAACCGGTGGAGGCCGTATTACGTTCGTCAGTTGTTAGAGGCGGTATTACGATCTTCAGTTGTTAGAGGGCGTATTACAGTCTTTAGTTGTAGGCAACTGCTGTCCACCAGTGTAGTAGTGCATTGTCTCTGTTTACTAATGGAGCGATACACGTGGAGTGAGTACACTGATATGGTTGGTGCGTACTACGTAGCGCAACACAACAGACGAGCTACACAGTGGGTTTATCAACAACAATATCCTAATCGCCGTATCCCGCATCATACGACCTTTGCTGCTGTCTACCAACGTCTGCGTGAGACCGGGTCATTTTGCAGATTAGCTGGACAGGGACGCCGTCACACGGTAAGAACGCTGCAATTTGAGGAACCTGTCTTGCAGCATGTGGAGCGGGATCCTTCAATCAGCACTTGTGCAAGTGCACGTAACATGGGGACGAATCAGACGAATATAAGAACAGTCCTTAAAGCGCAATTGTTATGTCCATTTCACTTACAGCGTGTCCATAACCTGGAACCAGTTGATTATCCATCCAGAGCACAGTTTTCGCAGTGGTACCTGGAACAGTGTGAAATGCATCCTACATTTCCATCCTCTGTGTTGTTTACCAATGAAGCAACGTTCGGGAGTGATGGAGTCTTCAACATGCACAATTCGCATGTTTGGAGTGAGGATAACCCACATGCCACCGTTACTAGCGCTCATAAAGTGCGGTTCTTCGTTGATGTGTGGGTCGGTGTTGTTGGGGACTGTTTAATTGGGCCGTATCTGCTACCTAGGCCATTAAATGGCAGGCACTATTACAATTTTCTCGCCAGAGCATTGCCAGAATTGCTGGAACACGTCCCGCTCCCTACAAGACAACGCATGTGGCTCCAACATGAAAGGGCGCCGGCACATTTCAGTCGTCGTGTGCGTCGATTCCTGGACCGACGGTTCCCAGAAACGTGGACTGGCAGAGGTGGTCGTGTACCGTGGCCTGCTCGATCCCCAGACATGTCCCCTCTGGAGTTTTTTGTGTGGGGCTAGATGCGCAATCCTGTTTACGCAACTCCTGTTGCATCAGAAGAGGATCTGGTTGCCCGGGTAGTAGCAGCAGCAGGAACAATTCAGGATACTCCTGGGGTTTTTGCCCGTGTCAGACAGAACAGGATCCGACGGTGTAACCTTTGTTTACGCGTCAATGGAGGCATTTTTGAAAATCTATGTAACTGAAATTGGGTTGTGTTAATGCGTTGTCTGTTGGTCATAAAAAAAATGGAGAAGTGTTTGTTGGTTTAGTTAATTTGCGACCAGAGAAATCTTCCTCTACCGGTTTAAATACTCCTCACAGGAAAAAATGACGTTAGGGAAAAATATTTGTTTCGATGTGCCCTACAACCTCCCAGAGTTTGTCGGTTTAAATACTTTTCACCCTGTAGAGTGCAGATATTTTTGTTTCATATTACATTTTTGCACAATTTTCGTTAAATATTTGACGCTGTTGTTTTGAAATTGTAGTACAACTATATTTTACCCATACAATAAAAAAATCAGCCTTCAGTTGCAAGGTAAAATTTTTTTTAGTTTACCCAGGTTTCGATGCCGATAATTGTATCTTCTTCAGACCCTATAAATTACCTATACGGACGTATATTGAACATTGAAATACATCAACAATCTAATGATTTCATAATAATGAAAATTGTAATTCCTCTCCCGGCGTAGCTCCGTCTACGTTTTCCTTATTGTTTTTAGTAATCTTACGATTATGCATCTTTATTCTGTGTCAGTTTTATTCTGTGACATGGCCCACGTTTGGCCCTCAAAATAATTTAATTTTTGTAAGTATCACGCTTTTGCTTCTTATGAAATCATTAGATTGATGATGTATTTCAATGTTTAATGTATGTCCATTTGGGTAAATTATAGGTTCTGAAGAAGATACTATTATTGGCATCGAAACCTAGGTAAACGAAAATAATTTTGCCTTGCAACTGAAGGCTCAATTTCTTATTGCCTGAACAATTCACGGTTGCTGAAGCGCTGCATTATGTTAAAGATTTGTACATAATTTTAGTTTTACTGTGTGAAACAGTCTTACTTCTTGAGCTTGCATCACGTCCAATCTTTCTCTTTGACTGAGTGAAGCAAGTATACGTGGCACGAAAGCAGTGCCGACATGTACGAATAAATAAACGAGAAATGTTTTTATGTACCTGTATTTTTTTCAGGTGATATTTAAAACCTTGATAATACATTGTATTTGTGTACCTCCAATGACGCAGTTTGCTGAATAAACAGCGGACGCGCTAGTCAAGCTTTTTTTTTAATTTACTGGCGATCGGTATTTTCCCATACATCCATGTAATGCCAGTTATGACAACACAGACCCAGTCACCGAGCGGAAGAAGAATCTCCGACCTAGCGGGGAATCGAAAGCGTACCCCTTCAGTTATTAGTCAGTCATGTTGGCCGCGTAGTCACCGAGGCTTTCGCAGCGCTTATATCATTTTGGAACTGACTGTACGTTCAGAAAGCACCAGTTGCTTTTGAGTTCCGCCCGCAGTAACACCACAAAGCGTCACGCAATGTCGCAGCCGCTCTTAACGATGTGAATGCTTTCACATCGCTCGATGCAAGCGTTAACTGTATAGGTCATCGCCTACGGGAGCACGCTGCCATTGTGTCAGGCAAAATGCAGGCAGTCGCACGGTTTATACACGTCACAGGTGGATAAATGGTCGCGTGTGAATTTCAGGCAGTCCAGATATCCGCTACTTTCCCGAATTTCGTTTCTCGAAAACGTGGTGTTAGAGCAGAATACTGTTAGCCTCAATTCAGTGCAGTATTGCGCCGAAACAGTCCCCAGAGTTGTAGCTGCGTGGTATGGAGTTAGGCTGATGAAAGAGAAAATGTTGTTGTTGTGTTGTTGTGGTCTTCAGTCCCGCGACTGGTTTGATACAGCTCTCCATGCTACTCTATCCTGTGCAAGCTTCTTCATCTCCCAGTGCCTACTGCAGCCTACATCCTTCCGAATCTGCTCAGCGTATTCATCTCTTGGTCTCCCTCTTCGATTTTTACCCTCCACGTTGCCCTCCAATACCAAATTGGTGATCCCTCCATGTCTCAGAGCATGTCCTACCAACCGATGCCTTCTTCTAGTCAAGTTGTGCCACAAGCTCCTCTTCTCCCCAATTCTATTCAATACCTCCTCATTAGTTACGTGATCTACCCATCTAATCTTCAGCATTCTTCTGTAGCACCACATTTCGATAGCTTCTATTCTCTTCCTCTCCAAACTATTTATCGTCCATGTTTCACTTGCATACATGGCTACACCCCATACAAATACTTTCAGAAACGATTTCCTGACACTTAAATCTATACTCGATGTTAACAAATTCCACTTCTTCAGAAACGCTTTCCTTACCATTGCCAGTCTACATTTTATATCCTCTCTACATCGACCATCATCAGTTATTTTGCTCCCCAAATAGCAAAACTTATTTACTACTTTAAGTGTCTCTTTTCCTAATCTAATTCCCTCAGCCTCACCCGACTTAATTCGACTGCATTCCATTATCCTTGTTTTGCTTTTGTTGATGTTCATCTTATACCCTCCTTTCAAGACACTGTCCATTCCGTTCAACTGCTCTTGCAACTCCTTTGCTGTCTCTGACAGAATTACAATGTCATCGCGAACCTTAAAGTTTTTATTTCTTCTCCATGGATTTTAATACCTACTCCGAATTTTTCTTTTGTTTCCTTTACTGCTTGCTCAATATACAGATTGAATAGTATCAGGGATAGGTTACAACCCTGTCTCACTCCCTTCCCAACCACTGCTTCCCTTTCATGCCCCTCGACTCTTATAACTGCCTTCTGGTTTCTGTACAAATTGTAAATAGCCTTTCGCTCTCTGCATTTTACCCCGCCACCTTTAGAATTTGAAAGTTTCGTTTAAATTAATCGTGAATGTTGAATCTGCGAACAAAATGATATAGTTTTACTTAACTTTTAAAATAAATAAGAAATGAACTTTGACGGTTGTCTGCTTAGTTACATTGTTCTACACTATCATCCGCAGTCACAAACTTAATGGCTACTCACCAAACATATTGTGGGTAAAGGGATATTTGAGATACTTTGAAGAGCTGACTGTCCAGCTTGTACGAATAGAGTGCCGGCCGGAGTGGCCGAGCGGTTAAAGGCGCTACAGTCTGGAACCGCACGGCCGCTACGGTCGCAGGTTCGAATCCTGCCTCGGGCATGGATGTGTGTGATGTCCTTAGGTTAGTTAGGTTTAAGTAGTTCTAAGTTCTAGGGGACTGATGACCTCTGAAGTTGAGTCCCATAGTGCTCAGAGCCATTTGTACGAATAGAGTATGAATCGGCGCTGCTCTTTGCGCGAGGGGAGAACGTTCGGCGGGCTGGGGTTGGGATGGGAATCCGTCAGAGACTAACCGGCTGGCGCTGGGGGAGCCAGACAGGTGAGTCACGGCCGTAATGGGCGCGCGTCCATCACCATTACCATTACCTGGCCCGCAGCCGGCTGCTGGCTGCTCATCCATTACCACCCCCTGCTCCTGTTTAACAACGGCTCCAGCCTGCCCTCAGCGGCTTCCAGTCTCGAGCTCTGTCAAACTGCGCGCTCCGCCCCAAGCAGACCCGATGTTTTCCTCGACCTGTTCAACATGTAGTCTACTCGTGTCAGGCTCAGCGTCTCAACATTCACTTTTGTCGGACAGCCGTGGGTGCGTAAATGCTATCAGACCTACTGGCTTGCTTACTGGCATCTACAGGTGGGGCGAATGCTAACTGATTTGATTTGTAGTAGACCAAATACTTATGAGTTGACTGTTCAGTATATCGGTATGTTCCCCATCACGCTGTAAACAGATACCTATACGCCTCCATATTCTTCTTGACACATTTTTGAGCATATTCGGTGTTATAGTGCGAAATGCATCCTCATGTGCATTCCGCAGTTTCAACTGAATGAAAAAAACCCTCGGTCACTACTTTTAACGGATTAACCGGGTTTCAACACTGCTAGGAGTACCTTCCTCAGAATGTAAATCAAAGAATGGTCTATAACATGTTCACAGAATTGTGACTAAAATCGTATGATACAGAGTATAAGTACGGAATCATCGTGAAAGACTACAATACTGGCCATTAGAATTGCTACACCAAGAAGAAATGCAGATGATAAACAGGTATTCATAGGACAAATAGAGTACAAACATTGGAGAAAGTAAAGTAGGTTGGTTTAAAAAGGGGGGGGGGGGGGGGGTATTATGCAAAAGCTCACATGTGATTACATTTCCATGCAATTTGGATGCATAGATCTTGAGAAATCAGTACCCAGAACAACCACCTCTGGCCTTAATAACGGCCTTGATATGCCTGGGCATTGAGTCAAACAGAGCTTGGATGGGGTATAAAGGTACAGCTGCCCATGCAGCTTCAACACGATACCACAGTTCATCAAGAGTAGTTCAAAATGTTCAAATGTGTGGGAGATCTTATGGGACTTAACTGCTAAGGTCATCAGTCCGAAAGCTTACACACTACCTAAATTATCCTAAGGACAAACACACACACCCATGCCCGAGGGAGGACTCGAACCTCCGCCGGGACCATGAAGAGTAGTGACTGGCGTATTGTGACGAGCCAGTTGCTCGGCAACCATTGACCAGACGTTTTCAATTGGTGAGAGATCTGGAGAATGTGCTGGCCAGGGCAGCAGTCGAACATTTTCTGTATCCAGAAAGGCCCGTACAAGACCTGCAAAAAGCGATCGTGCATTATCCTGCTGAAATGTGGGGTTTCGCAAGGATAGAATGAAGCATAGAGCCCCGGGTCGTAACACATCTGAAATGTAACGTCCACTGTTCAAAGTGCCGTCAATGCGAACAAGAGGTGACCGAGACGTGTAACCAATGGCACTCCATACCATCACACCGGGTGATACGCCGGTATGACGATAACAAATACACGCTTCCAATGTGCGTTCACCGCGATGTCGCGAAATACGGATGTGACCATCATCATGCTGTAAACAGAACCTGGATTCATCCGAAAAAATAACGTTTTGCCATTCGTGCACCCAGGTTCGTCGTTGTGTACACCATCGCAGGCGCTCCTGTCTGTGATGCAGCGTCAAGGGTAACCGCAGCCATGGTCTCCAAGCTGATACAGTAGTCCATGCTGCTGCAAACGTCGTCGAATTGTTCGTGCAGATGGTTGTTGTCTTGCGAACGTCCCCATCTGGTTTGCCCTTCATCTAAGTTTCGATATTTCTAAAAATATTCTTCAGAAGGAGTGGGCCTCGCTACATCACATGGTGGTACATTATATTAGATGAAGCCGAGCGGCTCTTGTCGTATATAAAACTGACATAAAAAACAAGATGATGTTTCTAGAAATATCGAAACCTAGGTCAAGGGCTAAGTAAATCTTTGGTGTACAACTGGTTGGCTAATTTCTTAAGCCTCTTAGTTCTACACCTGATCTGCTCAGTAGATCTAAAACGGTAATTATTAATGAAAGATGTAGTGATCGAGACGGCGTTGGTTCATTCATCATAAAGCAGAAAACCCTGCAGCGTCATATCAGTAATCTCGATATGCAGCAGGATTTGGAACATATATTGTGTTCTAATATTATGAATTACCTCGAAGAAATAGGTCTATTGACCCACAGTCGACATGGATTTAGAAAACTTCATTCTTGTGAAACACAGCTAGCTCTTTACTGCCGGCCGGCGTGGTCGAACGGTTCTAGGCGCTACATTCTGGAACCGCGCGACCGCTACGGTCGCAGTTTCGAATCCTGCCTCGGGCATGGATTTGTGTGATGTCCTTAGGTTAGTTAGGTTTAAATAGTTCTAAGTTCTAGGGGACTGATGACCTCAGAAGTTAGGTCCCATAGTTCTCAGAGCCATTTGATTTTAGCTCTTTACTCCCATGAAGTGTTGAGTGTTATTGACGAGGTATTCCACATTGATCCCGTAATTCTGGGTTTCCGGAAGGCTTTTGACACTGTACCCCACAAGTGGCTTGTAGCGACATTGCATGCTTATGGAATATCGTCTCAATTATATGACTGGATTAGTGATTACCTATCAGAGAGGTCACAGTTCTTAGTAATTGAAGGAAAGCCATCGAGTAAAACAATAGTGATTTCTGGCGTTCCCCAAGGTTGTGTTATAGGGACTTTGCTGTTCCTTATCTATATAAACGATTTGGGAGACAATCTGAGCAGTCGTCTTAGGTTGTTTGCAGATGATGCTGTCATTTATCGACTAATGAAGTCATCAGAAGATCAAAACAAATTGCAAAATCATTTAGAACAGATATCTGTATGGTGTGAAAATTGGCAACTGACGATAAATAATGAGAATTGTGAGGACATCCACATGATTGCTAAAAGGAAACCGTTAAACTTCCGTTACACGATAAATCAGTCAAATCTAAATAACGTAAATTCAACTAAATACCTAGGAATTACAATTACGAACGACTTATTTTGGAAGGAATACATACAAAATTTTGTGGGGAAGGCTAACCAAAGATGCGTTTTATTGGCAGGACACTTACAAAATGTAACAGATCTACTAAAGAGACAGCCTACACTACGCTTGTCCACCCTCTTTTCGAATACTGCTGCGCGGTTTGGGATCCTTACCAGATAGAGCTGACGGAGTACATCGAATAAGTTCAAAGAAGGGCAGCACATTTGTATTGTCGCGAAATATGGGAGAGAGTGTCACTGAAATGATACAGGATTTGAGCTGGACATTATTGAAACAAAGCCGTTTTCTGTTTCTGCGGAATCTCCTCACGAAATTCCAATCACCAACTTTCTACTCCGAATGCGAAAATATTTTGTTGACACAGACCTACATAGGGAGAAACGATCACTATGACAAAATAAGGGAAATCAGAGCTCGTACATTCTTTCCGCGCGCTATACGAAATTAGAATAATAGAGAACTGTGAAGGTCATTGGATGAACCCTGTGCCACTCAGTTAAATGTGATTTCCAGAGTCCTTCTCTAAATCCTCGCACGAACGAAAAAATGGCTGACATCGAAATAAGTGTTCAAGGATAGAAATCACTCAACAGAGGAAAGTCCACTGGACCTGACGGGATACCAATTCGATTCTACACAGAGTACGCCAAAGAACTTGCCCCCCTTCTAACAGCCGTGTACCGCAAGTCTCTAGAGGAACAGAAGGTTCCAAATGATTGAAAAAGAGCACAGGTAGTCACAGTTTTCAAGAAGGGTCGTCGAGCAGATGCGCAAAACTATAGACCTATATCTCTGACATCGATCTGTTGTAGAATTTGAGAACATGTCTTTTGCTCGCGTATCATATCATTTTTGGAAACTCAGAATCTGCTCTGTAGGAATCAACATGGATTCCGGAAACAGCGATTGTGTGAGACCCAACTCGCTTTATTTGTTCATGAGACCCAGAAAATATTAGATACAGGCTCCCAGGTAGATGCCATTTTCCTTGACTTCAGGAAGGCGTTCGATACAGTTCCGCACTGTCGCCTGATAAACAAAGTAAGAGCCTACGGAATATCAGACCAGCTGTGTGGCTGGATTGAAGAGTTTTTAGCAAACACAACACAGCATGTTGTTCACAATGGAAAGCCGTCTACAGACGTTAAAGTAACCTCTGGCGTGCCACAGGGGAGTGTTACGGAACCATTTCGTTTCACAATATATATAAATGACCTAGTAGATAGTGTCGGAAGTTCCATGCGGCTTTTCGCGGATGATGCTGGAGTATACAGAGAAGTTGCAGCATTAGAAAATTGCAGCGAAATGCAGGAAGATCTGCAACGGATAGGCACTTGGTGCAGGGAGTGCCAACTGACCCTTAACATAGACAAATGTAATGTATTGCGAATACATAGAAACAAGGGTCCTTTATTGTATGATTATATGATAGCGGAACAAACATTGGTAGCAGTTACTTCTGTAAAACATCTGGGAGTATGCGTGCGGAACGATTTGAAGTGGAATGATCATATAAAATTAATTGTTGGTAAAGCGGGTGCCAGGTTGAGATTCATTGGGAGAGTCCTTAGAAAATGTAGTCCATCAACAAAGGAGGTGGCTTACAAAACACTCGTTCGGCTCATCAGTGTGGGATCCGTACCAGGTCGGGTTGACAGTGGAGATAGAGAAGATCCAAAGAAGAGCGGCGCGTTTCGTCACAGGGTTATTTGGTAGGCGTGATAGCGTTACAGAGATGTTTAGCAAACTCAAGTGGCAGACTCTGCAAGAGAGGGGCTCTGCATCGCGGTGTAGCTTGCTGTCCAGGTTTCGAGAGGTGTGCGTTTCTGGATGAGGTATCGAACATACTGCTTCCCCCTACTTATACCTCCCGAGGAGATCACGAATGTAAAATTAGAGAGATTCGAGCGCGCACGGAGGCTTTCCGGCAGTCGTTCTTCCCGCGGACCATACGCGACTGGAAGAGGAAAGGGGGGTAATGACAGTGGCACGTAAAGTGCCCTCCGCCACACACCGTTGGGTGGTTTGCGGAGTATAAATGTAGATGTAAATGTAGATGTATCGACGTAGATGTAGATGTAGATCGTAGCGAGCGGTGGGCCGAACAGAGATGCTGCATGTCAGTTGCAATGCTAAGACTCAGTGGGATTGTTTCATCGTCGCCGAACCACGCTGGCGATGTGTGGTCGTAGAGGTTGCGGTACGAACGTACCCTAAGTGTTCAACACAGAGAGGAACTGCTGTCCTGGGCGTTAGGCGGGAGACAACACTCCCAAAGTCCCAGATAACTGCAGACGCTCCGGCACGTTGCTTCGACTGCTGCATGTGGAGTATCAGTTTCAACTGAACCAGAGGAACTGCGAGCGGCATGTGAGGAAATGTGCAAATCGACGGGCCATTTAGTGCTTAAAGATCACAACCAGGCGACGATGGCGGTACTCACCGGGGTGGTGCTGTGCCAGCCAGTGTTGGTGCTGGTGGTGGTGTGGGTGGTGGTGGGCGGGCACCTCCCCCACAAACAGCCCGCCATACTGCTGAGCCTGTGCTGCCGCCTGCTGGCCGCACGGGTCACCACCACCTGAAACACGAGAGGCCGATGAGCTGTGTGTAGCGGTGCCTGCCACCAACTGCTGCACCCATGTCAAGAAACACTCCACTGTGTCTACCACTGGCCGCTAGCGGCAAAACAGGTGTAAGTGCAGATGTCTTTATCGGTGACTGCGAACAGTAAACTGAATAATGTTGCGTCAGTGTGTACTTGTCCACCCCGATAGCTGAGTGGTCAGTATGAACGATTGCCTTCCTAAAGGGCCCGGGTTCGATTCCCGACTGGGTCCGGGATTTTCTCCGCTCAGGGACTGGATGTTGTGTTGTCTTCATCATCATTTCATTCCCATCCGGCGCGCAGGTCGCCCAATGTGGCGTCAAATGTAATAAGACGTGCACCAAGGAGGCCTGACATGCTCCTTGAGGGGTCTCCCGACCAATGACGCCAAACGCTCATTTCCATTTCCAGTATGTACCGGGTGATCAAAAAGTCAGTATAAATTTGAAAACTGAATAAACCACGGAATAATGTAGATAGAGAGGTAAAAATTGACACAAATGCTTGGAATGATATGGGGTTTTATTACAGCCAAAAAAAAAAAAAAAAACAAAGTAGACACAATGTCTGACAGATGGCGCTGGACACCAAAACGTCAGTGACTGCGCGTGACAATGGTGTATAAAAGGTGCTGTAATGAGAGAGAGAATCAGATGCGCCAGCAGTCGCAGCAGTTGACGTTACCTGGAAAGGCGCTTTTAGTGAAGCTGTATTATCATAATGGGGAATGTGCTAGTTCAGCCTTCCTATCCCCATAGGACGGGGATTCGAACGGGTAAAGGTCCGTTGACAAATGCAGCTGTGGCGAGAATGATTTCTAAGTTCGAAGCCACGGGTTGTTTAGACGATAGAGCCCGTAGTGGGCGACCGACCACGAGACGTAATGCTGCTGAGACAGTTCACGAAGAAATGGAGACTGTAGCGGGTTCGTCTATGCACGGGGAAGTCAGCGCTCGTGTAGTCGTACTTCGCACAGGCATTCCATACACTACTGCTGGGTTGGCACTTAGGTAACCATCAGCATCATGAATTGTTACCTGGAGATTTAGTGAAGCGGAGGGCATTTTCGGTGTGGGCGTTTCAAAAGGTGGCGGAAAATGACGATTGCTTGAGTAACGTGTTGTGGACCGACAAAGATCTTTTCACGCTCCGAGGATCTGTCAACACCCACAACTGCAGAATTTGGGCTACCGAAAATTCTAGAACTGTTGTGGAAACTCCATTGCACGACGAGATAGTCACAGTATGGGTTGGATTTACCACATCTACCGTTATCGGGCGTTTTTTCTTCGAGGAAATGCGTGATTCTGGTTTTGTAACTGCAACCGAGACGGGTGAGAGGTACGCCGATATGTTCCAGAATCGCATCATCCCCAGCCTGACTGATAAACACCTGCTGGAACGTACGATGTTTATGCAGGATGGCGCTCCACCCCATATTGCTAGACGCGTGAGAGATCTCTCGCGCGTCGTTTGGTGATGATCGTGTGCTCAGCCACCACTTTCATCATGCTTGGCCTCCCAGGTCCCCAGACCTCAGTCCGTGCCATTATTGACTTTTGGGTCACCTGAAGTCGCAAGCGTATCGTGATCGACCGACATCTCTAGGCATGCTGGAAGGCAACATCCGACGCCAATGCCTCAGCATATACTTACTTTGTTATGCTAATTATTGCTATTGTGATAGGCTACAATCCGAGCTTTATCAAAGTCGGAAACGTGATGGTACGCATTTCTCCTCCTTACACGAGGCATCACAACAACGTTTCACCAGGCAACGCCGGTCAACTGCTGTCTGTGTATGAGAAATCGGTTGGAAACTTTCCTCATGTCAGCACGTTGTAGGTGTTGCCACCGGCGCCAACCTTGTGTGAATGCTCTGAAAAGCTAATCATTTGCATATCACAGCATCTTCTTCGTGTCGGCTAAATTTCGCGTCTGTAGCACGTCATCTTCGTGGTGTAGCAATTTTAATGGCCAGTAGTTTAAAAACGCATCTACCAACATTCGTTTATGTCGTACAACTCCTTCTTGGTGCTGGTGTTCTTTCCGTAAATGTATATGATTTATTCTGTTCTGGCGTATCCACAAGCGCCGGCACGAAGACGAAGAACGCACGAGAAGGGAAGGCTACGACACGTCAGCCAACAGCTCGCTGACAAGGAGCGTACCACGCAGTAGCGGCCTTTACAAGAGCAGAATACAAGGGCCGCTCCTGACAGACGCGGCCGCACAGTAGAGGTTGGTTGGTTGGTTGGTTGGTTGGTTGTGTCGGGAAGGAGACCAGACAGCGAGGTAATCGGTCTCATCGGATTAAGGAAGGACGGGGAAGGAAGTCGGTCGTGCCCTTTCACAGGAACCATCCCAGCATTTGCCTGGAGCGATTTAGGGAAATCACGGAAAACCTAAATCAGGATGGCCGGACGCGGGATTGAACCATCGTCCTCCCGAATGCGAGTCCAGTGTTCTAGCCACTGCACACAGAACTGGGCCGGCTCTAGCAGGCCGGGGCGGTTAGAAGACGGAGACCAGCACAGGACTACGACAGCAGTTGTTAGTGATCCGTATCGATTGCTTGTATGGACTCAGTATATACAGAGGGAGACTGACTATTTGCATGTCGCCCATCGCTTGCGACAAGTTCTTATAAATACAAAGTATTGTCAGTCTTCTTTATAGTAATGAAAACTATTAATGTGATTTGCTTGAACTGTTTTATAGCTATACGAGAAGGCAGCACCCTTCAGGCACCCTATAAGCGAGGAGTGGGCAGGACCCCGCGTATTCGGTGTGTTACCACAACTATCTCCGTTTCTGTGAAAATACGTACCCAATAGCGGAAAAGCTGGTAATACGAAATCATCTATTGTTGATGTTGTGGTCTTCAGTCCTGAGACTGGTTTGATACAGCTCTCCATGCTACTCTATCCTGTGCAAGCTTCTTCATCTCCCAGTACCTACTGCAGCCTACATCCTTCTGAATCTGCTTAGTTTATTCATCTCTTGGTCTCCCTCTACGATTTTTACCCTCCACACTGCCCTCCAGTACTAAATTGGTGATCCCTTGATGCCTCAGAACATGTCCAACCAACCGATCCCTTCTTCTAGTCAAGTTGTGCCACAAACTCCTTTTCTAACCCAATTTCATTCAATACCACCTCATTAGTTATATGATCTACTCATCTAATCTTCAGCATTCTTCTGTAGCACCACATTTCGAAAGCTTCTATTCTCTTCTTGTCGAAACTAGTTATCGTCCATGTTTCACTTCCATACATGGCTACGCTCCATACAAATACTTTCAGAAACGACATCTATACTCGATGTTAACAGATTTCTGTTCTTCAGAAACGCTTTCCTTGCCATTGCCAGTCTACATTTTATATCCTCTCTACTTCGACCATCATCAGTTATTTTGCTCCCCAAATAGCAAAACTCCTTTACTACTTTCAGTGTCTCATTTCCTAATCTAATTCCCTCAGCATCACCCGATTTAATTCGACTACATTCCGTTATCCTCAATTTGCTTTTGTTGATGTTCATCTTATATCCTCCTTTCAAGACACTGTCCATTCCGTTCAACTGCTCTTCCAAGTCCTTTGCTGTCTCTGACAGAATTACAATGTCATCGGCGAACCTCAAAGTTTTTATTTCTTCTCCACGGATTTTAATACCTACTCCGAATTTTTCTTTTGTTTCCTTTACTGCTTGCTCAATATACAGATTGAATAGTATCAGGGATAGGTTACAACCCTGTCTCACTCCCTTCCCAACCACTGCTTGCCTTTCATGTCCCTCGACTCTTATAACTGCCATCTGGTTTCTGTACAAATTGTAAATAGCCTTTCGCTCCCTGTATTTTACCCCTGCCACCTTCAGAATTTGATAGAGAGTATTCCAGTCAACATTGTCAAAAGCTTCCTCTAAGTCTAAAAATGCTAGAAACGTAGGTTTGCCTTTATAGTAATGAAAATTATTAATTTGATTTGCTTGACCTGTTGTATAGCTATCCGAGAACGCAGCACCGTTTAGGCACCCTATAAGCGAGGAGTAGTCAGGACCCCACGTATTTGGTTTGTTACCACAACTATCTACGTGTCTGTGAAAATACGTACCCAATAGCGTAAAAGCTGGTAATACGAAGTCATCTAAACGTAGAATAAACACAGAGCTCTCAGAAAAATGCAGAAGAACTACGATGTGGTTGCCATGAATGCAGAAACTGCTCTGAGAAGCATCTAGTTCTGGACAAGCCCTGAAATAATAAAAATGGTTGGCGTTTATGGCACTATAAGTAATGCGTTTTCGTAGGCATCTGGGACACGGAACGAAGCTATCCAGTGCTTTAATTTCTGATGGATGATCTGGCGAACGACTTGCCCTTGATATTACGACACACGGAAAACGAGATAAGACTTTTTCTATCTTATCGTTCCTCGAGAGAGCCCAACGATATAGCAGATACGTCTTGTAGCAGCCAAGTTGAGCACACAAAGAGAAAGAATATTTTTATGTTATACTTTTTGCGTCTTTATGCACCGCTGTAGTATTGTGTTAATGTGTGTTTCTCAGACTATTAGGTACGAGATTTCATAACAAAATAGTTGAAAAGCAGCAGTAATTTACAGTGAATTCTGTGGGTCTACTCGGCCTTCGTTTGTATTTATAGCACTTGTTATCCAGTATCAATTACAGTTTGTGACACAATGTGGCAGTTTTACGAGCACCAATTCCTGAAGAACTTGTGGCTGTCAATACCGGGCACTCACAGATTTAGCCACTTGACTGAGTAAATACTTTTCGTCAGTTGTCTGCTTACTCATCTGGCGTTGCTAGTCATTCATTCATTGTGTGTGCTCGCACGCAGTCGCCGGGAAATAGGCTCGAATAATTCCGCCCAGATGTATTTGAAAGTCACAAATAGGTTCAATTTAACGTGTACCAGAAGTAGTGTCGGTTAGCTGCAGGAAATGCACCGGACATGTGACTTCAGAAACAGAATTGACTCCTTTTTCCTGGTTTTAATACCTTGCAGATCATTCACTTATTGTTTTATGTACATTTTAATTCGTTAGTTACCACCCTGGTAACGCCAAAGATCTGCCGCAGTCTTACGTTGCTACTGTTCTAAGAGTACAATGTCCAGTCACATCAATGTAACCACCTGTCAGCAGCCTGAATATCCACATTTTGCGGCATGGAATGCTGTGAAACATGCAGAAAGACAGCCAATGAGTTTCTGGAATGCCCTATCGTCCAGAGATGGCAGTGCCATACCAGAGTCGTTAACGCCTGTCGACACCACAGACATTACCGAGAGGTCGCTGTAAACCATAATAACCAGTAGGAGGCACTCAAGAATACAGAGAATACACCCCCCTCCCTCTCAGTACAGCAGCGCCATCACGCTGATGTCAATATAGTGTTCATCTGCAACTATAAAAACTTGTTGGTTCTACACTACAATTGACTGATTAAGGTCAGGTCACAAACTGGGCCGAGCTCACCTCACCTGAAGCAGTCAATTGTAGTGTAGAACCAACAAGTTTTTATAGTTGCAGATGATCCCGTAGTGCTGTACATGTCGAAAATTGTACCTCAGGATAATAGTTTCTTACTTAGTGCATCAAGTAATGCTTTCATGGTCAAATATCGACTACTCCCTTGGCAAAAAAGTCTGTCAAAGTTAAGTAAATCTTTTATTCGTTTATATAATAAAGTCAAATAATATTTCATGTGTTCTAGTTTGATGAGCTTTCTGTCAGAGCAGTCTAAGAACCCACAGTTATGGCCAGACGAAAGTAGGTTCATCTGGTCACAACATGGAAAGTACCGATAGGTTTGTGTAGCCACGCGGACTCCAGTGCTGTGGGCATCTACACTAGGTTACTTGGCTGGGGATCCATGGTATGAACAGCCCAATCGACGTGGTTCCATAGATTCTCGATTGAGTTTAAATCCAGGGAGTCTGGTGTCCAGGGGAGTACAGTAAACTCATCCTGATGCTCTCTGAACTATGCACATGCACTGCGTGCTGTGTCCCCAAGGACAATGCATACTTTTTCTTAAATGACTCTGAGCACTCTGGGACTTAACATCTGAGGTCAACAGTCCCCTAGAACTTAGAACCACTTAAACCTAACTATCCTAAGGACATCACACACATCCATGCCCCTGGCAGGATTCGAACCTGCGACCATAGCGGTCGCGTGGTTCCAGACTGAAGAGCCCTGAACCGCTCGGCCACAATGGCCGGCTGCATACCTGTGTTGATGCACTGCCCTCCAGAATGCCTGCGGAATGACATGCTCAGAACTACTACTCTTGCTTTTCTAGTTAACCCACGAGAAAAAAAATATTAAGGTGTGGATGCCTCCTGTTAGAAGAAGGTGATGCTAAGACAATCGAGCGTCACCATCACTATTACTGCCAGCATCATTAGTACCACCAATAACACCAGCAATTTCGATGGTGCAGTAGTTAAGAAACTGTATTCGTACTCGAGAGGACGCCAGTTCAAATTCCAGTTTGGCCACCCAGATTTACATTCTCCACCACGTCCATAAATCGCCTAAAAAGAGTGTTGGAATGGTTCCTTTGAATGGGCGTGACCAATTTCATTCCTCAACCAATGTTCATGCCCTGTCTCTAATGGCCTAGTCATCTACAGGATGTTAGTTGCACTAACACTACCACCATCACCAATACAATCAAGAGTAGGTCCCACTATTCCTCTGTCACCATTAAACCAATACCATTATTTGTAAGAACTAATATTTCTGTGCTGCCTCTTCCTCCCCCTCCCGCCACAACTTCTTATTGTTCTTCTCTTTCTACTACTACCACCACCACCAATAATGATTATGCTATAATGACAAACACTAACACTTCCATTGCTATAAACACTAACATTTCTACTATTTCCCTATTATTGCCACAAGACGTCCATTACTAAGGACACCATCACTTCACTACCACTGCTGCCATGATTGATACCACTATCATCATCACTATCACCACCACCACCACCACCACCACCACCACCGCTATTACTAACACTACTATCACTACCATTGATACTTGAATCTACTATTACATCTTCTACCTTACAATTAGTGCGACAATTACTATGATCACTACCATCATTATTACCTTTGCCACTATTAATATTACTCCCATTGCTACCAACATCAGCACTACTACAAACACCTTCAAAATTATCTCTGCTGCCTCAGTTACTATTACCATCACTATTTACTTACTATTACCATTACCACCCCCAATTATTACTACTACTATCACTACTACTTCTACACTGCGAATACTATTACCAAAATCGGTGTCCAAATAGGCATCACATGATGAAGGGGCATGCGATTAGCACTCCACTCTCCCAGCCATTGTCAGTTTTCGTGACCAGAGCCTCTATTTCTTAATAGTGTTGGTCCTCAACTGGCCTCACAAGGGTCGAGTGCACCCTGTTTGCCATAGCACTCAGCAGACCCAGACAGTCACCCATCCAAGCTGCTAGCCAGCTTCCAGCAGCACTTAACTTTGGTGATCTGATTCGAACCGCTGTTACCACTGAGGCAAGACCATTAGCTTTACTACCATCACATCTATCATCAACCTTACTCCCTTCGTGAATATCACCATTAATACAAAGACCAACACATTTACTATTAGCCTTATTATTACTAACACTGCCCATAGTATTACTACTACAATAGCCGGTATCACCAGCAGTATTACTAATATCACCAACATCACCTCAACACCTCAATAACAACATTACCAGTGTTAACTCCATCACCACCATTGGCACAACCAATACTACTCCTCTTCCTGCTACCTCTTCTACTATAACTGCTACCTCAAAGACTGCCATTACAACTAGCATATTTCCTACGTTCCTCGCTATTAATTCTACACTCTATCCTACTTTTAGCATTAGTGCAATATGTTCTTCAGTTCCTACAACAGTAACAACTGCAGCAAACCACTATACATATTTTCTATATTTAATATTGCAAATATTATTGCTTGTAAGTTAACTTTCAATACTGGTACCCCCTCCTGAGAAATCTATTACTTTACTTGTAAATATCGATAAATTTATTCATGGCTTCTGAAGAAAATTGACAAATTTATGAGGAGGATTTTTCTGTCTATAATATTTATGCATAATATCCACGTCTAAAATCAGCTCACATTAAATACGTGGAAAATATTCTCATATGCACCGATACTTATCAACAGAAGTCCTTAAAAATATTTCCAGATCAGTAAAAATAATTTTTTGTGATCTTCAGTCTGAAGACAGGTTTAATGCATCTCTACATCCTACCCTATCCTGTGCAAGCCTCTTCACCTTTGAACAACTACTGCAACCTACTTCCATCTTTTTAGTCTCTTCCCCCACCCTGGTTCAAATGGCTCTGAGCAGTATGGGGCTTAACTTCTGAGGTTATCAGTCCCCTAGAACTTAGAACTACTTAAACCTAACTAACCTAAGGACATCACACACATCCATGCCCGAGGCAGGATTCGAGCCTGCGACCGTAGCGGTCGCGCGGTTCCGGACTGTAGCGCCTAGAACCGCTCGGCCACACCGGCCGGCTCCTCCGCCCTGCCTCGCACTCCGCCACACACGTTCTTGCCATGCGAAATTCACGATTCCCTGATGCCTCAGAATGCAATCCACCAATTCGTCTACATCCCGTTCTCTAATTTTGTTGATGTTAATCTTATTGTCTCCTTTCAAGACACTATCCATTCCGTTCAACTGCTCTTCCAAGTGCGTAACTGTCTCTGACAGGGGTACAGTGTCATCGGCAAAGATCAAGATCTTAATTTCTTCTCCCTTAATTTTAATTCTTCAAATTTTTCTATGGTTTCCATTATTGCTCACTCAACGTACAGATAGAATAATCAATCAGTGCAAAAGGGGATTCAGTAATCAGTACAAGGACGATGTTCGCATCAAGGAAGAAATTGTCTCTGACAACTATTGTGTTTCCGTGCACCTGAGCATCAAGAGAATATGGACGCAGGATGAGTGAGGTCTATAAGCCTGTAGAGGGGTGACATGTTTAATCAGGAATTGGCCACTCTGCAACAGATGGTGTAAGCATATGCCGCAGGGATACAGCTTGAGGATTAATTCAGCCGTATTATTCTTTTACCATGCTATCAGGTTGCGTTATTGGAAGCGCTCAGGGTATCCGTGTATCGGTGTGTAATCCTCTTGATTGATAGCTGTAGTTGTTACAGAATCTCCAGAGGCATTAGCACGAAGTCTGATACAAGCTCTCAGTATTCAAGGATATATATATATATATATATATATATATATATATATATATATATATATAGTATAAGGCAGCTGAGATAGGCGACCAACATATATATATATATATATATATATATATATATATATATATATATATATATGGGATAAGGCAGCTGAGATAGGCGACCAACATATAACCAGAACGAATAAACATATGGGGATGTATACTACTGGCCATTAAAATTGCTACGCCAAGAAGAAACGCAGATGATAAACGGGCATTCATTGGACAAATATATTATACTAGAACTGACATGTGATTACATTTTCACGCAATTTGGGTGCATAGATCGTGAGAAATCAGTACCCAGGACAACCACCTCTGGCCGTAATAACGGCCTTGATACGCCTAGGCATTGAGTCAAACAGACCTTGGATGGCGTGTACAGGTGCAGCTGCCCATGCAGCGTCAACTCGATACCACAGTTCATCAAGAGTAGTGACTGGCGTATTGTGACGAGACAGTTGCTCGGCCACCATTGACCAGACGTTTTCAATTGGTGAGAGATCTGGAGAATGTGCTGGCCAGGGCACCAGTCGAACACTTTCTGTATCCAGAAAGGCCCGTACAGGACCAGCAACATGCGGTCGTGCATTATCCTGCTGAAATGTAGGGTTTCGCACGGATCGAATGATGGGTAGAGCCACGGGTCGTAACACATCTGAAATGTAACGTCTACTGTTCAAAGTTCCGTCAGTGCGAACAAGAGGTGACCAAGACGTGTAACCGATGGCACCCCATACCATCACGCCAGGTGGTACGCCAGTATGGCGATGACGAATACAAGCTTCCAACGTGCATTCATCGTGATGTCGCCAAAGACGGCTGCGACCATCATGATGTTGTAAACAGAACCTGAATTCAGCCGAAAAAATGACGTTTTGCCACTCGTGCACCCAGGTTCGTCGTTGAGTACACCATCGCAGGCGCTCCTGTCTGTGATGCAGCGTCAAGGGTAACCGTAGCCATGGTCTACGAGCTGATAGTCCATGCTGTTGCAAACGTCGTCGAACTGTTCGTGCAGATGGTTGTTGTCTTGCAAACGTCCCCATCTCTTGACTCAGGGATCGAGACGTGGCTGCACGATCCGTTACAGCCATGCGGATAAGATGCCTGTCATCTCGACTGCTGGTGATGCAGACGTGTAACCAATGGCACCCCATACCATCACGCCGGGTGGTACGCCAGTATGGTGATGACGAATACAAGCTTCCAACGTGCATTCATCGCGATGTCACCAAAGACGGCTGCGACCATCATGATGTTGTAAACAGAACCTGAATTCAGCCGAAAAAATGACGTTTTGCCACTCGTGCACCCAGGTACAATCCGACCTTTACCAAAGTCGGAAGCGTGATGGTATGCATTTCTCCTCCTTACACGAGGCATCACAACAATATTTCACCATGCAACGCCGGTCAACTGCTGTTTGTGTATGACAAATCGATTGCAAACTTTCCTCATGTCAGCACGTTGTAGGTGTCGCCACCGGCGCCAACCTTGTGTGAGTGCTCTAAAAAGCTAATCACTTGCATATCACAGCATCTTCTTCCTGTCGGTTCAATTTCGCGTCTGTAGCACGTCATTTCGCGGTGTAGCAATTTTAATGGCCAGTAGTGTAGTTTCCGCCGTTCGTAAGCAGTTTTCATAGTTTGTAGCCGCCGAACTACGACACCGACTTTGTTTTTCTGTAATGTGACATGTTTCGTCACACGACGAGGTCCATACAACGGGCTTAAAGTGAATTTGCTACAGCTTGTTTAATAGAAGGGACAAAACATTATAGTTATGCATCAAGTTTTATAAAGTTGGCTTAGGACATGGCTTGCCTTAGGCAAACATTTAAATAATATTTTATCTTCTGAAGAAGACGTTATTGCCAACGTTGAAACCTAGGTAAACGATAAAGTTAACCTGCAACTGTAGGCTGTATATTCCTATATATATATATATATATATATATATATATATATATATATATATATATATATATACAGAAATTTCGCCATAATGTCCGCTGTAATTTGGCAAAAACCTCACCACGCTACATTTATTCATTCTGGATACATTTGGAGTGGTCTGTCTTAGCTCCGTCGTACTGTATATATATAGCCTTGAATAATGACAGTCTGTAAAAGACGTCAGAGACTTCAACATCACTGACACTTTTTCGCCGCGTTACCTGTCCACGTATTTTGTACCTACACTACTCTGAACGACGCAGTTTAAGGCGTCCTTTGTCTCCGTTGTTGGCAGTACTTTCTTTTTTCTTAACACACGAGTCGCTTTGACTGCGTGCGATTGTGGCCAGATAGGGTATCTGGGGAAACCTTGAGGAATATTCTCGCGTCCTGTCTGTGCCTTATCGCCCTAATGAGCCGAAGCGTGTCCCTATCTACGCAGATAATCTGGCAGGCAGTTTCAGCAAACAAATTCCTACATCCCAATTCGCGTTTGTCCCTCAAGATTCTGATCAGCAGGAAATCTGTTCTGACGCAATTCTAGGGACGGCCTCGTTAAAATGTCACTAGCTTTCCTTTGTACTTTCACACAGCCTCATTTGCCCATATTCTGCTGCTTCTTGTAACAAACTGTAGCCCGACGCCTTACACTTTCAATTTGCAATCTGCTGAATAGTCATTCCCCTGTCTAGGCACTACATATAACTATTCTGTCCGTAAATGACGTTATCACGACGAGTGCGGCTCCAACTGAAATATAAACGAAACGGTTTTCTGCGTCAATCATTTGTTTGTTGTACCAACACAAGAAATTAAAGAGATATGAACACATTGTTATTCTCGTGTCAGAAACATATAGGTACATGTACATACATTTTAGACAGTTATGATTCAATTACTTTTGACCGAAACTTGGCCACTTCCAGTGCATTTTCTGTTGCTTGTTGAAGACCGTCTTCTGTACAGGAGACTGAACACAATCGACACTGAAGCATGTGCCCAGCTGTCTGTTCTTCTCCATAGTCACACCGAATATCATTTGGATCAGTGTATTCCCATCTTCCCAAGTTAACTTTTGATCTTACAACTCCGGATCTCAGTGTATTCAGGGACCTCCAAGTTGTCCATTCCGTGTCATGGCCTGCAGGTAAAGCTTCAACAACTCATTTCCAACCAGCGGGAAGGTAGGTCGCAGCCTTCCACAGTTGTAACCTAGCTTTTTCAGCAGTGGTTCTAAGTTCCTTTGATGTCCTAAGGAAACTCTTCCTTGACTTCAGCCGTTGCGGAGGCGGTTCATGCCCATACAGAGGATGGGTAATTTCCTGTTCGACTGCCTTTCTTTCCTTGTGCTCACATATCTCTCTTCGAACAGGTAGTGGTACTATCCCTGCGAGGTGGTAAAGCCATTCTGCTGGAGTGAATAGCAAGCAACCTGTTATAGTTTTGCAGGTTCCGTTGAGAGCTGAGTTGAATTATACCGAACAGGACAGGCATACTCTCACGCAGATGGTCGTATTGTTTTCAGTTGACTACCCCACTGTGATCCAACCAGCTTCCGTACGAGATTGTTATTGGTGTAAACTTTCGACTTGCATTTCATGCAGTGCTTCTTGAAAGCGAGAGATCTGTCAAGTGCCATTCCTAGGTATTTTGGAATCTTGTAGTGTTCCAGTTCGACCCCCGGCCATACTCTTTTCAGCTTGCCAGTGGGTTCCTTGTTTCTCAAATGAAAAGCACACACTTGGGTGTCTGAAGGGTTTGGTTTAAGCTGGTTTGTGCTGTGGTATCTGGATAGACCTTCAAGGCCCTTCGTGAGGTTGTTCTCCACTGATTCAGAATCTGTGCTCTTGGGTGGCTAGAGCGAAGTCGTCAGCATATAAGAAGCTCCCTGTGTTTGGAGCTATAGGTTGATCGTTCGTGCAAATATTAAACAGAAATGGCGCCAAAACACTTCCTTGCGGAAGGCCATTCTTCTGCAGCACAAAGATATTAATATGATATAGACACGTAAGTACATATAACAGCTTCATGTATATCTCAGATCCTGGGGGAAAGTTAAGACGAAGGCCAGGAAAATCGGTTTTACATGTGCAATGAACTGTAGCAACTAGAACTTAGAACTACTTAAACCCAACTAACCTAAGGACATCACACACATCCATACCCGAGGCAGGATTCGAACCTGCAACCGTAGCAGTCGCGCGGTTCCGGACTGAAGCGCCTAGAACCGCTCGCCCACCGCGGCCGGCGTGGAGTTCTGTAATTTCGTTCTTGGCAACATAGAGGATGACAGTTTTTTTTCCACACTGAGTGTTTAGTGACGAGGGAACATCCCATTTAAATGGAAAGGTGAACCGTCATAATGTGAGAATATGGGGTACGGAACAACAACATGAAGTTGTACAACATGAGAGGGACTCTCCAATATTTGATGTGTTTTGTGCAGTTTCACGGGAAAAGGTGTATGGTCCATTTTTCTTTGCTGAGGACGCTGTTACAGGAAGCACATATCTCGATATGCTTGAGAACTTGCTTTTTGCCACAGTTGGAGACTGATTCGAACGACCTCATTTACCTATTGGATGGAGCAATGCCAGACTTGCATCTGGAAGTGCGGGAATTTTTAAATCAAAGCATTACTGAACGATGGATCGGTCGCCTTGCACCAAATGATTCAGCCTTACGTTACTGGCCTCCAAGGTCACCGGACTTGAGTGTATGTGATTATTTCTTGTGGGTGCTTATAAAAGACTCTGTATAAGTGCCTCCTTTACCAACAACAGTGAATGAACTGGGACATAGCGTAACAGAAGCTCTGGCAGCTGTAACTCAAGACATGCTCGCTGCAACTTGGGAACAATTTGAATACCGCACTGACATATGCCGTGCATCTCACGAGGGCCGTGTTGAACACCTATGAAAAGGTATGAAAAAAAACTTTTTGAAAATAAAAATAAATGAAAAGCACCAGCTTGCTTTTGTTCTACAATATTACTTTTATTGCTAACCGGTTTTCGGCTTACAAGGCCATCTTCAGACATTTACTGAGTATTATCACCAAAGAAGTTAAATGTCAGCAGACAACATTGGAAGAGAAGTAACAAACATCTTGCTCACAGCCCATATCTCATCCTAAATGACCAGACACAACTCAACACTTCCCCTCTCGTAAACTTCGTATAATCATCTTTGTTGTTCCTTACTTCCCACACTCTCTCTTCCTACATATTCCCATTCTCCTGTAGCCATTAAGTAGTTTTATTTGTTGCAGTTGTCTTTGTATTCCACATAGACTGTAGTTTCAATAGTTAAGGGCTTCCTTTTTTGTATTACTGTCCATGTTTAACTCCCCTTGTAGTTGTCTCATCAAAGACTGTTCATATTTTACTTTGCTCATTTATTTAATGAAAACTGGTACACAGCCACTGCTTTGATTATAATGTTAATGTTAAAATGCAGTACCACCACACTCTCAAACTGTAGGTTCCCTCGAACACCTCAATTTTCCTGCATTTATTAATTTATGTATTCTGTATCTACATTGACAACTGTCTTTTTTTTTTTTTTTTTTTTTAATTGGTTGTGTATCACTCTCCATGTTTCATACCTCTTGATGCAGCCTTGTCTAGTACTAATTTTATCTTATTTTATTAGTTTTGTTTATTAATAGAAACTGTTATGTAGGCATGCTATTCCTATTTTGTGCTAAAGGTTTTCCTGTCAACTCCATTGTTATTTATGTACTGTTCAGTTTTTACTATTTCATTGCAAAGATGTTACTTACTGTATGTTTCTACTTCACTCTAGATGTGTTACTTCTCTTCCAATGTTGTCTGCTAACATTTAACTTCTTTGGTGATAATACTCAGTAAATGTCTGAAGATGGCCTTGTAAGCCGAAAACCGGTTAGCAATAAAAGTAATATTGTAGAACAAAAGCAAACTGGTGGTTTTCATTTATTTTTATAATGTTGTTCTACCAAGAACCGACGGAAGATTCTGTTAAAACTTTTTGAGTTTCCCATTCATCAAAAAACAAAATTCATTGCATATGTTTATTAGTTACAGACGTGCAAAATCGGATGATTCTTTTTGATACACCCTGTATTTAGTCTATAGATCTGGCAGAAGCTGTATGTCACCACAAGAGTGGAGGAAAAGCGAATACACGTTCCTCAGGCGACGAATAGCCTTATATAACGCAACTGGTATCTTAAGCGATAAGGGCCACGCCAAATCTCGGCTCATCAGCGTTCGCTCAACAGCCGATAAGAGCTTAGCCTACCGCTGATTGCCGCTCTCCGTTTGAAGGCAACTTGAAACTCCATTCGAAAGACGCATCAGCACTACACGTCGAAACCGCAGTCTGTAATGTTGTTTACGTTTGTACATAGCGAAACTAAAGCTCGAAGAAGACAAATTCAGGAAGACCTTGCAAAGTTCAACTTTTGTAGTGGCTGGCTCTGAGCACTATAGGACTTAGCATCTGAGGTCATCAGTCCCCTAGAACTTAGAACTACTTAAACCTGGCTAACCTAAGGACATCACACAACATCCAGCCATCACGAGGCAGAGAAAATCCCTGACCCCGCCGGGAATCGAACCCGGGAACCCGGGCGTGGGAAGCGAGAACGCTACCGCACGACCACGAGATGCGGGCAACTTTTGTAGTCCTGTCTTCCTCAGTTGCATGTAATATTACGGTATATTGATAATTTTTACTTGTGGACCGTCTGACAGCAACTGAATAAAACAGAATTTCAGTGCCATACGCGTTTCGGCTTTATTTTCTGCAAGTCATCGTCAGTGGCAGGTTGCGTGGACAATTTCTTACACATTACGCTCCTGTTGCATTTTTGGTGTTGTTCTTCTTCTTTGGAATGCCAATTTGCGGTTTTCTCCTCCATTCCACAACACTATGAACTGAACGCTTGTTTCAAGCTCACTACTCTTGTTTCAAGCGTTCAGTTCATAGTGCTGTGGAATGGGGGAAAAACCGCAAATTGGCATTCCTAAGAAGAAGAACAACACCAAAAATGTTCTGTTTACACCATCATGATGGTCACATCCGTGTTTGGCGATATCGCGGTGAACGCACATTGGAAGCGTGTATTGGTCATCGCCATACTTGCGTATCACCGGGCGTAATGGTATGGGGTGCCATTGGTTACACGTCTCGGTCACCACTTGTTCGCGTAGACGGCACTTTGAACATTGGACGTTACATTTCAGATGTGTTATGACCCGTGGCGCTACCCTTAATTCGATTCTTGCGAAACCCTACATTTCAGCAGGATAATGCACGACCGCATGTTGCAGGTCCTGTACGGGCCTTTCTGGATACAGAAAGTGTTCGACTGCTGCCGTGGCCAGCACGTTCTCCATATCTCTCAGCAACTGAAAACGTCTGGTCAATGGTGGCCGAGCAGCTGGCTCGTCACAATACGCCAGTCACTACTCTTGATGAACTGTGGTATCGTGTTGAAGCTGCATGGGCAGCTGTACCTGTACACGCCACCCAACCTCTGTTTGACTCAATGCCCAGGCGTATCAAGGCCGTTATTATGTCCAGAGGTGGTTGTTCTGGGTACTGATTTCTCAGGATATATGCATCCAAATTGCGTGAAAATGTAATCACATGTGTGTACAATATATTTGTCCAATGAACACCCCTTTATCATCTGCATTTCTTCTTGGTGTAGCAGTTTTATTGGGCAGTAGTGTACTTCTCTCAGGGCGTCACGTGCCCTCAGTGTGACCAGGCAGCACACAACCTCGTAGTGGGCAGTGGTCAAGAGTTTTTGGCTCATCAGTGTGTTAACACCATTGTCACAACAGATGTTCCAAATTACCACACTGGGCATCGATGCACTTCTGTGCTCGACTGGCGATACTGAGAATCGTCTGACGTAACATGTTGTTGTCAGTTACGTTGATTTCTCGTCGAATGTTCGCATTGAGTTCATCAAAATTTAGGGAATTTGATATACAAACTCTCCTTTAAGTAATCCCAAAGGAAAACACCGCGGCCAAGGAACTCTGGCGAACGTGCAGAACATCTTCCACTTCTGTAAACTGCGGCCGGCTGCTGTGGCCGAGCGGTTCTAGGCGCCAGATTCTGGAACTGCGCGACACTACGGTCGCAGGTTCGAATCCTGCCTTGGGCATGGATGTGTGTGATGTCCTTAGGTTATTTGGGTCTAAGTAGTTCTAAGTTCTAGGGGACTGATGACCTCAGATGTTAAGTCCCATAGTGCTCAGAGCCATTTGAAGCATTGTATACTGTGAAAGCTGAATGAGCGCGAGTCGGTGAAACGCTCTGTTAGTGAGATGTTGCTCCGTCTTGTTGGCAGAAGCTGGCGTCCTTTCCATTATTGGTTAATTGAGCATAGAATTCTTCGAAAATAGTGAGGTAAACTTGAGTATTAACTGTCCGGTGAAAAGATGTTGGTCCCGCTGTACTATTGACAGAAACGGCGCACCAAACACCAATTTTCACATCGTGGACGCTCCGATAGCTCATGAGAGTTCCTCGACATCCACTGCCTCGTTTTCTGCAGATTAATGTGGCCGGGAAAATGAAACCACGCCTTGTCTGGCATGAAATGCGACATCAGGTCTATCTGCCCACCAAGCCAGTATCAATAGTCATTTCGTTTCGGATCGTCCGCCTTCTCAGTAACTGAATAGCTGTAGCGCGGTTTTGTTTCAGTTTTAATTCATGAAGAAATTAGCGGCAAGATATGTGGTTGACACCAGATTGTTGGAATAACTTGCGCACCGCTTTTCTTTCGGATAAGAAGTAATTCTCCTTTCAATAGCGGCAATGGCCTATGGACTCCTAATAGAAGGCTGCCTATTTCGTTTTGCATTTGAAACCGCCCCTGTTTTAAGCTTTTTTTTAAGTAAGTCGTGTGTGCTACGAATAGCTGGAATCTTGACGTTTGGGAATTTTGCTACGAGCACTTCACGTGTTTGTGCAAACGACTGTGAATGGATGTAGGTCTCAAGTATAGCTACCCTCTACAGGACTCAATGGGGCATTTTTTACATGCACATCACTCATAATACTGCACTGCAATGAAACATATACTGCCCTGACATCAAACCACCTGAAGAACGGCAGTAGTGAGGTATACTCTGACAGGAACAAATCGCAAAACCAAAAAATAATTAATGTAGAATAATGAAATTTTGAGAGCACATTTGTCAAGGTAACATATTTAACGGGGGTAGGACGTCAAACGGGCCGACTTGGAGCAGGAGAGGCACCACAGGACATTTTATTTTCTACTGTCTATACTTTTACAAATAAATTCATAAAACTTTGTCGGCATGACCAGGAAGGATTCAGGATTCACACTCAAAGCAGTGGAAGTGCAAAAACATAACAAAATAATTTTATTTAGATATGAAATTTCATCATTTTTTCACTTACTGTTGGCTGCATTTGTTGCTATAAGCATATTTTTCTTCACAAGTAAGAGAGATTCTTTGATGAATTTTGCACAGCATACGAACCATACTTGCAGGTGTATGAAACTCTAGAATTTTCCAAATCTATTAAAAACTGTGGTAAAAATTGAGATAATTAACTACAAAAATTGATTTTTTTCTAAACATAAATTTTTTCATAAATTAAATACATTCTAGAGTTTCAGACACCTGTAAGTATGGTTTGTATGCTGTGCAAAATTCATCAAAGAATCTCTCTTACTTGTGAAGAAAAATATACTTATAGCAACAAATGCAGCCAACAGTAAGTGAAAAAATGATGAAATTTCATATCTAAAAAAAAATTATTTTATGTTTTTGCACTTCCACTGCTATGAGTGTGAATCCTAAATCCTTCCTGGTCATGCTGACAAAGTTTTATGAATTTACTTGTAAAAGTATAGACAGTGGAAATTAAAATGTCCTCTGGTGCCTCTCCTGCTCCAAGTCAGCCCGTTTGACGTCCTACCCCCCTTAAGTGATCAACATGGCAAGACCACAGGTTAACGTATGCGCGAAATAAGTCATATCAAATGTGAAATGCTGGTGGAGGAGGAGGAGGAGATTAGCGTTTAACGTCCCGTCGACAACGAGGTCATTAGAGACGGAGCGCAAGCTCGGGTGAGGGAAGGATGGGGAAGGAAATCGGCCGTGCCCTTTCAAAGGAACCATCCCGGCATTTGCCTGAAGTGATTTAGGGAAATCACGGAAAACCTAAATCAGGATGGCCGGAGACGGGATTGAACCGTCGTCCTCCCGAATGCGAGTCCAGTGTGCTAACCACTGCGCCACTAAATGCTGGTACACTAATAACTGGAGTAACTACCAGAACGTTGAATTCAAGCATGCAAATGTGCATGCATTGTGCTGTACAGGTGCCGGATGTCACTTTGTGGGATGGAGCTGCAAGCGTGTGGCACTCGGTCGGTCAACATAGGGACGCTTAATGCTGGTTGTGGATGGCGCCAGAGTTCTCCGATATTGTTCCACATGTGCCCGATTGGAGACAGATCCGGCGATCGAGCAGGCCAAGGCAATGTATCAACACTGTGTAGAGCGTGTTGGGTTACAAAATCGGTATGTGGGCGAGCGTTATCCTGTTGGAAAACACCCCATGGAATGTTCATAACTGGCAGCACAACAGGTGAAAATGGCCAGATACAGATTTGCGGCCAGGGTGCGTGCGGTAACGGCGATAGTACCCCTACTGTCACACGAAATCGCACCCCAGGCCATAACTCCAGATGTACGTCCAGTGTTTCTAGCATGCAGACTGTTCGCGAGCCCCCGACTGGCTTCCTCCTAACCAAAGTACGGCCATCACTCGCACCGAGACAGAACCAGCTTTGATCAGAACACACAACAGACCTCCCACGTGGCCGTTCGGTGCCCATTCCTCTTGCGACCGTACATTCCCTGAACACCGCTGCTAGGCACCATGTACAGGCTCTACGTTACTGCCAAGTGTTTATACAACATGCAGAAGGAAGATCCAACTTCTGGTAGCCCTATTGCACGACCTCGTATCAAATTATGTGAGCTGTAGGTAACGGAGTCTTTGTTGCCTGTAAAGGCACACTTGGCTAACATCAACTCACCACGTCTGATGTCACAAATTGCTCAAATGGCTCTGAGCACTATGGGATTCAACTGCTGAGGTCATTAGTCCCCTAGAACTTAGAACTAGTTAAACCTATAGGGTGTTTCAAAAATGACCGGTATATTTGAAACGGCAATAAAAACTAAACGAGCAGCGATAGAATTACACCGTTTGTTGCAATATGCTTGGGACAACAGTACATTTTCAGGCGGACAAACTTTCGAAATTACAGTAGTTACAATTTTCAACAACAGATGGCGCTGCAAGTGATGTGAAAGATATAGAAGACAACGCAGTCTGTGGGTGCGCCATTCTGTACGTCGTCTTTCTGCTGTAAGCGTGTGCTGTTCACAACGTGCAAGTGTGCTGTAGACAACATGGTTTATTCCTTAGAACAGAGGATTTTTCTGGTGTTGGAATTCCACCGCCTAGAACACAGTGTTGTTGCAACAAGACGAAATTTTCAACGGAGGTTTAATGTAACCAAAGGACCGAAAAGCGATACAATAAAGGATCTGTTTGAAAAATTTCAACGGACTGGGAACGTGACGGATGAACGTGCTGGAAAGGTAGGGCGACCACGTACGGCAACCACAGAGGGCAACGCGCGGCTAGTGCAGCAGGTGATCCGACAGCGGCCTCGGGTTTCCGTTCGCCGTGTTACAGCTGCGGTCCAAATGACGCCAACGTCCACGTATCGTCTCATGCGCCAGAGTTTACACCTCTATCCATACAAAATTCAAACGCGGAAACCCCTCAGCGCCGCTACCATTGCTGCACGAGAGACATTCGCTAACGATATAGTGCACAGGATTGATGACGGCGATATGCATGTGGGCAGCATTTGGTTTACTGACGAAGCTTATTTTTACCTGGACGGCTTCGTCAATAAACAGAACTGGCGCATATGGGGAACCGAAAAGCCCCATGTTGCAGTCCAATCGTCCCTGCATCCTCAAAAAGTACTGGTCTGGGCCGCCATTTCTTCCAAAGGAATCATTGGCCCATTTTTCAGATCCGAAACGATTACTGCATCACGCTATCTGGACATTCTTCGTGAATTTGTGGCGGTACAAACTGCCTTAGACGACACTGCGAACACCTCGTGGTTTATGCAAGATGGTGCCCGGCCACATCGCACGGCCGACGTCTTTAATTTCCTGAATGAATATTTCGATGATCGTGTGATTGCTTTGGGCTATCCGAAACATACAGGAGGCGGCGTGGATTAGCCTCCCTATTTGCCAGACATGAACCTCTGTGACTTCTTTCTATGGGGACACTTGAAAGACCAGGTGTACCGCCAGAATCCAGAAACAATTGAACAGCTGAAGCAATACATCTCATCTGCATGTGAAGTCATTCCGCCAGACACGTTGTCAAAGGTTTCGGGTAATTTCATTCAGAGACTACGCCATATTATTGCTGCGCATGGTGGATATGTGGAAAATATCGTACTATAGTTTCCCAGACCGCAGCGCCATCTGTTGTTGAAAATTGTAACTACTGTAATTTCGAAAGTTTCTCTGCCTGAAAATGTACTGTTGTCCCAAGCATATTGCAACAAACGGTGTATTTCTATCGCTGCTCGTTTAGTTTTTATTGCCGTTTCAAATATACCGGTCATTTTTGAAACACCCTGTAACTAACCTAAGGACATCACAAATAACCATGCCCGAGGCAGGATTCGAACCTGCGACCGTAGCGGTCTTGCGGTTCCAGACTGCAGCGCCTTTAACCGCACGGCCACTTCGGCCGGCCTCCGATCTCACAGGTAACACACTCACGACCGTTACAGCGTGTATGTAAAATATATCTGATTTTCATTCTAACAGTGACGCTGCTAGCACTACTGTTAGTGATTGGCGCGAAATTTCAATACATATCACCTCCTAGATATAGAAATACGCCTACCTACCTCTGTTTCCATCCCGTCGCACAGCTCCTTTTCACGGATCCAGTTATATGGCTCCTTCCGTGTATAGCAATTTTACTACTATGACGTATGGGGCCTGAAGATGGCATCAATGTAATGCCGAAACTGGTAGCACATAGAAGTTCATAAAATAAAATAAATTTCTACAATACATGGAGCTGTTGGTAAATTATTGCATCAAGAAGAAAATAATCATTTCCGCTTAAGGATCTGTTCAGTTGGACCAGAGGACCAAGTCCATTCCGCGTAAAGACAGCCCACACCATAATGGAGCCACAGACAGCTTTCAAAGTGCCTTGTTGACAATTAGGGCTCCGTGGGAAATGCGCCACTCTTGAAACCAGTCATCATCTGTTAGTAAATGAAATCGGGACTCATTTGACCGTGCATGTCGAGCCGCTGCCATAGCACTCGCATCAGTCATCTGCTGCCATAGCCCATTAACGCCACATTTTGCATTCTGCCCCAACGGATACCTTCGTCGTAAGTCCCATACTGATTTCGCAGAGGTGATTGTCTGTTAGCAATGACAGCTCTACGTAAAAGCCGCTGTTCTCAGTTTTTAAGTGAAGGCCGTCAGCGACTAAGTTGTCTGTTGCGAGAGGTAATACCTGAAATTTAGTATTCTCGGCACACTCTTGACAATGTCCATCTAGGAATACGTCCGCCACGATAGCTGAGTGGTCAGCATGACGGATTGCCGTCTTACGGGCCCGGGTTCGATTCCCGCCTGCGTCTGGAATTTTCCCCGCTCAGGGACTGGGTGTTGTCTTCATCATGATTTCATCCCCATACTGCGCGCAGGTCACCCAATGTGGCGTCGAATGTAATAAGCCCTGAACCAGGTCCTGCCCCACAAGGGGCTAAGTTTTTTTATTAGAAAGGAGAGCTAACGCTGTGACCGAACACGCTGAGCTACCGTGGCGGCACCACTCGGGTGCAGTAGCTTTATGGTTAAAATGGCCACGCACAGATATATATATATATATATATATATATATATATATATATATATATATATATATATATATATATATATATATTTGACGTGAAAAAGTAATAGAGGAGAATCTCGGCGAGGAGCAGTTTGGCTTTAGACGGAATACGGGCACCAGAGATGCAATAGGGCTCCTACGAATCTTCGGACAAAGGTTTATTGAAAAAGGAAGAGACCTATATATGTGCTTCATCGATTTAGAAAAGGCATTTGACAATGTGGTTTGGGACAAGCTGGCGACTATTATGAGGGAAAAGAGAGTGGACTGGAAAACCAGAAGACTTATAAACTCATTGTTCCTTAATCAAAAAGTTTCAGTTAAAGTGAGAGGAGAAAGTACAAACTGGATCAGACTAGCGAAAGGAGTAAGACAAGGATGCTGTTTATCACCTACTCTTTTCAACCTGTACTTGGAAAATATGATTGACCAATGCTCATTAGATGACAAAGGAGTAGAAATTGGAGGAAGAAGAGTAGGGTGCTTGAGATTTGCTGATGACATGGTCCTTCTAGCCACAGGGGAAAAAGAATTACAGGATTTGGTGGACACCATTGCAACTAACGGAAAAAAATATGGAATGAAAATTAACACAAATAAAACAAAAGTATTGGCAATAGGAGGAAATAAAAATTGTGCTGAATGGAGAAACACTTGAACAGGTGCAAAATTTTAAGTATCTTGGAAGCAGGATAGACACCGACTGGAAGTGCACCACAGAAATTAAAACAAGGACAGCAATGGCAAAAGAGGCGTTTTATAAGAAAAGGAGAATCTTCTGCAGCGGTATGGACAGAGAACTGAGAAAGAGACTCATAAAATGTCTTGTATGGAGTGTTCTTCTATATGGCGCTGAAACATGGACTATGAGGAAAAAAGACAGAGAAAGGCTGGAGGCTTTTGAGATCTGGACATGGCGGAAGATGGAAGGAATAAGTTGGATGGACAGAGTAAAAAATGAAGAGGTACTGAGAAGAGTGGGAGAGAAAAGGCAGTTACTAGATGTAATAAAGAGAAGAAAAAGAAATTGGATTGGGCATATATTAAGAAAGAATGACGGACTGATAAAAACAGTTTTAGAAGGTTATGTAGAAGGGAAAAGGAAGCGAGGAAGGAAGAGATTCCAGATACTGGATGACATGATGGACGGTACAACATACAGCAGCCTTAAGAAGGAAGCAATGGATCGCAGAAGATGGAGAGGCAAAGGACCTGCTAATATAGCAGGTAACTGATGATGATGATATTTGACGACCGAAATTATCTTGCGATTTTCTCAGTAACGCTGTCCTCGTGTAGACAGAGGGGTGGAGTGTCACAGGAAGCATGGACGGAGACCAAGAGCTGGAGGGTGGCTTGTGCACATTAAATATCGTCATGTCGTTCACCTTGATTCCCACAGTGAAGTCGTGGCTACTCTTTGTTGTCTTGCTCAACAAGTTGTTCCTTACCAGGGTGCCTATGCCATGTTTTTCGTGCCCAGCATAGGCAACTGTCGCGAAGAAATGTACTTTGATCTTGGAGATGTTGTCATCCGTTAGGTGGGTTTCTTGCAATGCAAGGACGTCCACTTTATAGTCGTTCATGATTTTGGACAGTATATCTCCATTCGCTCAACTGTAACCTTCTATATTAACTTGACACACAATGTTTTGTGTTACCAGAAGAGCCAACACCGTGTTACGAGAGGAGGCCGAAATGCACGCGTTTTAGCTCACGCAGGCTGGCGGGAGGAGGGAAGAACTATACTGACGTGAGGTCTGGAACATGACAAGGAATGAGAATTCAGAAAGCGGACGTAATTAGTTTGATACTTGACTTTAATCCATTAATGATGAACGTCGCTCTTGACTGTACATGATTCACAATATTAACTGTTCAGAATACATTCTTGAAGAATATGGCGCCTTGCTTGGTCGTAGCAAATGACGTATCTGAAGGCTATGCTAAACTGTCGTCTCTGCAAATGAGAGCATATGTAGTCAGTGAACCATCGCTAGCAAAGTCGGCTGTACAACTGGGTCGAGTGCAAGGGAGTCTCTCTAGACTAGACCTGCCGTGTGGCGGCGCTCGGTCTGCAATCACTGATAGTGGCGACACGCGGGTCCGACGTATACTAACGGACCGCGGCCGATTTAAAGGCTACCACCTAGCGAGTGTGGTGTCTGGCGGTGACGCCACACAATCAGTGTGTGTTTCACCTTTTCTTGGTGATGATCGCGCTTACGCTTCTTGCTCTTGCGTATCTGGCTAGGCCGGGAGGCACAGAGGCGTTCGGCCATCGCGGCTCGAAACAGGTTTCGCACGGGAATTGGACGATGCAGACAGCAAAGAACCAAATGGGGCTATACAGACGATTCGTATTGTGACTGTGGCGAGGTACAAACAATGGACCATCTTTTGGTTTGTATCATTCATGGTTTCAGAGACGGCTCTCTGTGTCGCTCCACAAGTTAACGGACAATGCCAGGAAATGGCTCCATAATCTTAATGTTACTGTGTAATTAATTGTCTTCAATTTATGTGACTTTTGTTCCTTTTGACGTAATAATGTAGTTTCCCTGACATAATTGTAATGTAAATACTGATATAATTTGTTTCCACATTGTAAGTTCCAAACGTTTATTGTGATCTATATTAATCTTATCTGTTCTTTGTAAAATATATCTGGCAGATGGAAGGAGAAATAATCTGCCCTCATGGATTACTACGAGTGTACGAAGTTTACTACAAAGTACATTCCAAACGTCGCGGGCTCCCTTTTAAGATGATGAGGGTAAGATGGTATGACCAGTTACAACCAACTAATGGTAACAGATGGGCAAGGAAGATATGGAAGTGGATTCCATAGGGAAATTGGAAACTAAGTTGAGCACCTATAAGATGAAACTTCCTGGCAGATTAAAACTGTGTGCCGGACCGAGACTCGAACTCGGGACCTTTGCCTTTCGCGGGCAAGTGCTCTACCAACTGAGCTACCCAAGCACGACCCACGCCCCGTCCTCACAGCTTTACTTCTGCCAGCATCTCGTCTCCTACCTTCCAAACTTAACAGAAGCGATCCCGCGAAAGGCAAAGGTCCCGAGTTCGAGTCGCGGTCCGGCACACAGATCTATCTGCCAGGCAGTTTCATATCAGCGCACACTCCGTTGCAGAGTGAAAATCTCTTTTTGGAAACATCCGCTAGGCTGTGACTAAGCCATGTCTCCGGCTATCCTTTCTTTCAGGAGTGCTAGTTCTGCAACGTTCGCAGGAGAGCTTCTGTAAAGTTTGGAAGGTAGGAGACGAGGTACTGGTAGAAGTAAAGCGGTGAGGACGGGTCGTGAGTCGTGCTTGGATAGCTCAGTTGGTAGAGCACTTGCCCGCGAAAGGCGAAGGTCCCGAGTTCGAGTCTCCATCGGGCACACAGTTTTAATCTGGCAGGAAGTTCCATATCAGCGCACACTCCGCTGCGGAGTGAAAATGTTATTCTGGAAACATCCCCTAGGCTGTGGCTAAGCCATGTCTCCGCAATATCCTTTCTTTCAGGAGTGTTAGTTCTGCAAGGTTCGCAGGAGAGCTTCTGTAAAGTTTGGAAGGTAGGAGACGAGGTACTGGCAGAAGTAAAGCTCTGAGGATGGGGCGTGAGTCGTAGTTGAGTAGCTCAGTTGGTAGAGCACTTGCCCGCGAAAGGCAAAGGTCCCGAGTTCGAGTCTCGGTCCGGCACACAGTTTTAATCTGCCAGGAAGTTTCATATCAGCGCACACTCCGCTGCAGAGTGAAAATCTCATTCTGGCTACTGTAAGATTTGTGACAGATGTCAAGAAAGTTGTGAACTTTACGAACCTCTAAGAGGGCGACTGTGAACATGGTAAACTGTGGAGGTTGAGAAGCGAGGAACGGCTTTAGTCGCTGTTACACATGAAGACGTCGTGTCCCTCGCGTCCTGCCACGGTCGCCATCCGCAGCGCCTGCTGCCTTCCGCTGGGAAGCGACGCAGTGCCGTGGCGCTGCCGCACGTCGCGCCGGCCGTCCCGTCCGCTCGCGGTATTGACTTGCTTCCGAGCCCGCCGCATGGCCCCGTTAGCGTTTTTGTGGCCGGCACGCCGCTGTTGTGTCTGTGCGCGCTCGCCGTTGCTCGGCAACCGCTGCGTGTACACTACTTCACTGTTTTTTCGGGTCTAGTGCAGCAGGGGATACAACCCGTCGGCTTTGAACAATGACGTCATTCCTAAGTCATAGATCGTAATGTCTTCACTTCGAGGCATAGATAATAAAGCAGTTCTGTGTTCTAATAAGCACTATCATTAAAATAATTGAATGTTAATCTAAAAGCGATCGCTTGATATTCGGTACATCGTTAAACGTGTGATTTAATTAACTTCATTGTTTGTTTTTTATTCGGCCGGTACTTAATATTTTTCGTAATGATATTGAGATAATGTGAATTGTGTTTTTTGGCTTTAAAAAAAAAATCTCACGAGATAGAATAAACTGATCCTACTTTATTCAGCAATCAATAAAAAAACTAAACTAAAACGTAACAGCTTTTGCTGTTATCTTTCCATTTCGTTTTTTTACTGATTGCTTAATAAAGTAGGATCAGTTTATTCTATCTCGTGAGATTTTTTTTTAAAAAGCCAAAAAACACTTATCAGCTACTGAAGGCAGCTACAACACTACGAAGAATCGCTTCTCGGCTTCTGACAAGATATTGCTTAATAAAGTAGGATCAGTTTATTCTATCTCGTGAGATTTTTTTTAAAAAAAAGCCAAAAAAACACTATTGCTTAATACAGTAGGATCAGTTTATTCCATCTCGTGAGATTTTTTTTTTAAAGCCAAAAAACACTTATTAGCTACTGAAGGGAGCTACAACACTAAGAAGAATCGCTTCTCGGCTTTTGACAAGATCAATGTTTATCTCTCTCGCATTCCTTTGTTTCTCAACATTCTTCTCAGCTCTTTCATCTTTGTAATACATGGTCTCTGGCGACTTGTGACGTCATTGTTCAAAGCCGACGGGTTGTATCCCCTGCTGCACTAGACCCGTTTTTTCGTAGGGTTCCGTCAAACATAACACCAACCCTGTGACACTGCTATTGTTGTTGTTGTTGTGGTCTTCAGTCCAGAGACTGGTTTGATGCAGCTCTCCATGCTACTCTATCCTGTGCAAGCTTCTTCATCTCCCAATACCTACTACAGCCTACATCCTTCTGAATCTGTTAAGTGTGCTCATGTGTCTTCCTCTACGATTTTTACCCTCCAAGCCGCCCTCCAGTACCACTATTACAGTATGTAAAACGGCACCACAATTTGAACTTTCAACATGGCGTCTATCTAAGACGAAAACTATAATACATCAAACTACGACTTGTAAACGCAGGAATTCTGCCACCGTCCTATAAAGTGAGCGATTCTCATACTACAAAATTAAGGCTTTCCTGGCCACTTGTTGGCAAACTGCCTATTGCCTTCTGTCTCGGGTTCTTCGGCCGACGTTCATCTAACGATTTTTCTGACTTTTCGCCAGCACGAGTGGCTGGCATTGTCAAAGCTTCACCCTCCATTGCCGGTGGAGAACTGGAGCCGAGCTCGCGGCCGCAGACTATATGTACCTGGCGCGCCAACGTCCGAGGGCTTGTCCGCGGTCATTTCCGGTGCGGTTCTCCTCTTGCTACCTGCGACGGTCGTTCGCTGCAGTACGGGAAGCCACGATCCGTTTACCTTAAGGCTTTCCTCTTTCTTGTTGAAAGTGTTCGCGTGTTTTTGTATTTCTACAGCTTCTCTGAACAAGCGCGTGTGATAGTGCTTCTCTACAGCCAGAACTTTCGTGTCGGCGAATTTTATTACGTGGTCCGTCTCATTCAGCGCGTGCTCTGCCACGGCCGATTTCTCCACCTGCCCCAACCTGCTATGTCGCTTATGCTCTTTGATCCTGGTGTTAATTGATCGTCCAGTCATTCCGGTGGAGGATGCGGATAGGAGGGGCGTGGGGTCAGCACACCGATCTCCCGGTCGTTATGATGGTATTCTTGACCGAAGGCGCTACTATTCGATCGAGTAGCTCCTCAATTGGCATCACGAGCCTGAGTGCACCCCGAAAAATGGTATCAGCGCATGGCGGCCTGGAGGGTCACCCATACAAGTGCCGACCACGCCCGACAGCGCTTAACTTCGGTGATCTCACGGGAACAGGTGTATCCACTGCGACAAGGCCGTTGCCATTTATCACATAGGGCATAATTTATTTCATATCACTCTCTGGCTGTTCAAATATGACCAACAGTGGCAGCAGCAGCAGCAGCGGCGGCAACTTCTGTGTCTGCTCAACACAAGCAACTCGCGAGCCCCCCTGCTGGGCGACATAATTAGTGGAGGTCTGGCGTGGTTGCGCTCACCTGCGAGGTGCGCATGCGCGTGGACGTGCGCGTGGTGGAGGCCGGCGTGCTTGGCATGCTCGGCCGCGTTCAGGTCCAGGATGTCGCAGATGTGGAAGCCGCCCCCGCCGCCTCCGCCGCCCCCGGCCGCCCTCGGCACCACCGCCGGCGCCATCTTCATAGAGTCCAGCAACCTGGACAGGAAAATAACAATAGTAACCTCATCAGAATCTTAGCTTTAGCAGAAGATCTCAGGATTCTGTGTGAGGACATTCAAACACTACGAAAACAAATGAAAACTTTTAAAGAGACAGCAGAAAGAGTAATAAAATTACTGAAAAACAAAATTCGTGAGTAGCAACAATCCGGCATATACCAGGTGTACAACTTTGCTTCCGCCGTTTGCCGATAGGTGACGATAATGGTAAGTAGCGGTTAGAGAGCCTGTACACAGAGACAGTGGCCATAATTCAAGTTGCCCGTGATTGCTTGATTAGCTTTGGCAGAAAAATGGCGCCAAACGTCTCTCGCGCTTCCTATGTTCGCCGTGCTTTTGAGTTGAACTTCAGAGGACTTTTGGAAACGATTAAAAGGTATTTGAATTATCGAGAGACTTGTTACGCGTTGTGCATGCATGATCGATTTAGTTGTATATCGTTTTTAGTACGTAATTAGCGTTTGCGATCTTAAATACGAGTTGAAATAATGAAGCGTTTTGTGATGAAGTCGGTAGGCCTACATGTTTGAAGTAAACACGTAAGTAATTGTACAGTATTGTTTTTGACATCCGTAATTCGTTCTGCAGACGTTCGTAAACAATGCCAGGTTCTGCTGCATTTGGTTGTTCCGATAGAGGCGGAGGTGGATTTCGCGTGTTAGCATTTCCACGCAATGAAGAAAGACGAAAGTAGTGTGCAGTCGCAGTCAACAGGGCTGACATAAATCAAACAGGAGCCTTATGGAAACCAACCAAGTACTCCCATCTATGCGAAGTAAGTCGTTTTTGCTTTTTACTACATATAAAACAACTTGCAATATACATAGCTAAATTTGAAAACAGACCTGTCAATTGGCTGGGTTATAACACATTATTCTTATAAACAAAGGCATTTAGCGAATGATTTCGCCGTATTGCCTTGTGCCTTTGATTCGGTGAGTGTGTACTCCACTACGCCACTGCTGTACATTCAAAAGCCCCGCCCGCAGTTTGGCAGAAAAATGGCCGCCGTATCGTCCGGTTGCCCACTCTCTCCCTATACAGACTCTCTAGTAGCGGTCGAAAGAAACAGATCGCAGGCGTCAGGCAGCTAGCTTGGACCTTGGTCAACATAACCTTATTCAAACATTAGTCGATTTGTGTCTGCATCATAAAGTTCTTCTTGACTGAAAATGTCAGTTTACGAGCCTAATTCTCGTCATTTGCTGGAGCTTCTATCAACCCTACCACAACAAATGTCAAAATTTAATAATGATCGAGGTGTTGCTCACGCTGCTAAATACTGCATTTTCGGGCAACAACAAAGTTATTATGTGGCAGGTGTCATTAGAGCACAGTTAATAAAGTCATTTCATGTAATAATGAAAAAACTACGCTCTCATCTTTTCGTGTTTCCCACGCTGGTCACGTTGTAAAATCATGGCTCAATCGTCGAAAATCTAGGTGGTGATGATTCCAAGCTCGGATGCAAAGAGGCCTAGGTGTTATTCTGCGATATTCAAAAGTTTTATAGATGTGTTTCATAAACGATTCATGAAGATTAAACTTCTGAAAGTTAGGACAATGGTGATGTAAAAATGAATAATGAGCACTCCGAATTTAAGTTACACTTCTTTTTTTATTACTTTTGTTGCAATATCACGTAATTCGTTCCAAAACATCACTTCACAATATAAAACATACTCGAAAATATCTTCCTCACTGCCAAAGTTCACATTTCATAAGCTGACTACAATTTGCGTCTTTTTAACATGACGACCAAAGCTTGACTCTCTAATAACCGCTTACGCGCCCAAAAATCAGAGTTACAAGTACGTCAAAGATCATAGTGACAAAAGAAAGATTACATATGAGAATAATATCATTGCAATATAAACATATCGATGTATCAAAGTACCTCTACATTAATGAAATCAGATCTTAATGTTGTCTCAGAAATATGTCAACTACTTTTCAGAAACACAGTAGAATATTGCTGGTATCGAGAGGTACAGATGAGGTGCCGTAATGGTTACGTAATTCAAGTACAAGCTCTTGCTGTTTTGTTTCAATATGAAGAAAACAGCGACGGAGTCTCATGGAATGCTCTCAAGTACGTATATTAAAGACGCTCTTAGTGAAAGAACGTGCCGTGAGTGGTTTCAACGCTTCAAGAACGGTGATTTTAATGTCGTAGACCGGAATAGTGGTGGAAGAGAGAATGTTTTCGAAGATGCAGACATTTCTGAGTGAAGACTCACGTCAAACTCAAGACGAATTGGCACGATTAGTGGAAGTGACACAGCAAACCATTTCAAAACGTCTCAAGGCTATGGGCATGATTCAGAAAGAAGGAACCTGGGTCCCGTGTGAGCTGAAACCAAGTGACGTTGAACGGCGTTTGTGTGTTTGTGAACAATTGCTTCAGAGGCAAAAACGGAAGGCATTTCTGGGTCGCATTATGACCGGGGACGAAAAATGGGTTCATTACGATGACCTTAAACGCAAAAAATCATGAGGATATCCCGGCCATGCTTCCACGTCGACGGCCAAATCGAATATTCACGGCTCCAAGATCATGCTCTGCATTTGGTGGGACCAGCTCGGCGTCGTGTACTTTGAGGTGTTAAAACGAAGTGAAACAATCACAGGTGTTCGTTATCGAATGCAATAATGCGTTCGAGCAGAGCATTAAAAGACAAACGGCCGCAGTACAGCGAGAAGCACGATAAAGTGATTTCGCAGCACGACAACGCTCGACCCCACGTCGCAAAAGAGATCAAAAAGTACTTGGAAACGTTAAAATGGGAAGTCCTACCCCACCCGCCGTGTTCTCGAGGCATTGCTCACTCTATCACCTGTTTAGATCAATGGGACATGGCCTGGCTGAACAACACTTCCGATCTCATGAAGAAGTCACAAATTGGACCGATTCGTGCATCGCTTTCAAAAGATGAACAGTTTGTTCGGCGCGGGATTCGCACATTGCCCGAAAGATGGGAGAAACTAGTGACCTCAAATGTTGGGGGCAAATGGCGGAAGCAAAGTTGTGCACCTTGTAGAATTTAAAAAACACGAGACGTGAAAACGGATAGATTTCCTCAGTTCAAATACACTCTTAGACGAAATAAACGGCGCACCACGAAGGAATTATCCGAACGGGACGGACCAGTAAATGTGATGTAGATGTACAGATAAACGAATGATTACAATTTAAGGAAAGTTGGATGGTTTATTCAGGAGAAAGAGTTTACGAATTCAGCAAGTCAACAATGCGTTACTTTACTGCACCACTCGCCATTATGTAAGCAGTTATTCGCCTTGGAATTGATAGATTAACTTGCTGGATGTCCTTGAGGAATATCAAGCCAATTTCTGTGCAATTGGTGGATTACATTGTCAAAATCCCAGACTAGTTGGCGGGCTCTGCCCATAATGCTCCAAATGTTTTTAATTGGGGAGAGATCCGGAGACCTTGCTGGCGAATGTAGGATTTGGCAATCACGAAGGAAAACAGCAACAACTCTGGCCGTAAGGGCGGGCGTTATCTTCCTGACATGCAAGCCCAGGATGGTTTGGTGTCAAAGGCAATAAAGCGGGATGTAGAATACCGTCGACAAACAGTAGTGTTGTAATGATGCCGCAGGTGGCAAGCAAAGGGGTCCTGCTATGGAAAGAACCCGAGACATTCACCACTGTCCAGGTCGTCTCCAGACGCGTCTTCGGCCTGGAATCTCATTGACTGGAGCAGAACTGTCTTCAGTGATGAGTCCCGCTTGGAATTCAGCGCAAGGGATCAGCGAAGAGACCTGCGTGGGGGCGCCCCGCTCTGCGGTGGAATACCAACGTGATGCCGGCCGGAGTGGCCGCGCGGTTCTAGGCGCTACAGTCTGGAACCGCGCGACCGCTACAATCGCAGGTTCGAATCCTGCCTCGGGCGTGGATGTTTGTGATGTCCTTAGGTTAGGTAGGTTTAAGTACTTCTTAGTTCTAGGGGACTGATGACCTCAGCAGTTAAGTCCCATAGTGCTCAGAGCCATTTTTTGAACTTAAATTGGAAAGATCACATAGATAATATTGCGGGGAAGGGGAAACGAAGACTGGTCTTTGTTGGCAGAACACTCAGAAGATGCGACAAACCCACTAAAGAGACAGCCTACATTGCACTTGTCCGTCCTCTGCTGGAATATTGCTGCGCGGTGTGGGATCCCTACCTGGTAGGATTGACGGAGAATTGCCCGATAGTTATGTGGGCTTCCTGAAATGAGTCGAAACCATGAGAAGGACTTCACATTTGGCGGGAGATATTTTCTAGACAAGTTTGCGTGCTCACCATGCGCTCAGAGATGAAAAGTGCGATGTTACGCGATAGACGGGCAATCTAGAGACACTGAGAAACATATCTGCTCTTCGCTTCACCAGATTTTTACTATAGTTTTAATTTCGCGACCAACTGGAAATTGTAAAAAAAAAAAAAAGAATACCCCTCGTACAAGACAGTCATCAAACAAGGCTCTCTTCATTGGGCTGAAACATTTATGCCGGCCGCGGTGGCCGAGCGGTTCTAGGCACTACAGTCTGGAACCGCGCGACCGCTACAGTCGCAGGTTCGAATCCTGCCTCGGGCATGGATGTGTGTGTCGTCCTTAGGTTAGTTAGGTTTAAGTAGTTCTAAGTTCTAGGGGACTGATGACCTCGGATGTTAAGTCCCATAGTGCTCAGAGCTACTTGAACCATTTTTGAAACATTTATTTTAACAGAAAGAGAGACGCTGAAGAAATCCAAAGGGTAGATCGAAAAGCAGTGAGGAAGACCTTGGTCCAAATTATATTGAAGGAGGCGCAAACAGACAAAGAAAGAATAAATAAAGAAGCATGCCATTATGTTTTTGAAGATACGTGAAAACGCAGGAAAATTTTTATGTGCGCAGTAAAAGAGCGGAACGAATTAGGTTAACTAGCGAGATTGTGAATTCTATCACCAACGCAGAAGGCTAAAACTGAAACAGTAATTGCATCGGTACAGTGAAATAAGACCTGAAAGACATTCAAGACAGGAGAACGTATACGCAGAAAATTCACGACGGGGCAATTCAGCTGGCAGAAAAATCCAAGAGGATCGAAACAGTATATTTGGACTCTCTTTTATAAAGGAGCTTCCAACATCGGACCGCTTTATAAATGACTTAATGGCGTTTAAGTGAAGCTAGTTTTCCTCGGTTCCCATTTTTATGGCGTCCTATCTCTTGAACTTCGTGTTGTGCAATGATGCATAATTTCGTAGGCAGATTCAGTTGTATATGAGGATAAAGTGTGCGATATGTGTTGCGAATAGAGTTAGAGATAAAAAGAGTAATAAATTAAAACGTAATGCCTGATACTGAAGTTCTACTGCAGAAACACTGAAAAGGTAGTAAAATATAAACATTTCTTTCTTTTCATTATTTTGTGTGTGTTTGTGGGGGGGAGGGGAGCGGATGGGAGGGTATCAGTCAGAAAAAGATTCGAGAAGATTTGAAGTTATGTGTAAATTCTTATTAAGTTCTCTCATTGTCCAATGTTCATGGATATAGCCTCGGCAACTTGCACGGCGTGCGTTACACAACCTGTTGACATATACGCAGTTTAACTTTAATAACTGAACTCTTTTGGAAGCTGACTATCAACAGCTGTCAAGTAATATAAAACTACACGTGTTTGACCATCAGCTGCTTTTATTTTCAACCCAAACATCGACCGGTTTGAGTCATGGACCGTCTTTACGGGTAAGGGATAAAATGATTCAAGCCACAACGGCATATGTGTCATTACTTAAGTTGTCATTACTTAAGTAATGTGCAGAGCACTTCATGAATGTCAGTATACGACAGTGCATACAGAGCACTACTGCTCTGTGTACACTTAGTATGTTTGCTTCTAAAAGTCCTGTGTCGCGTATTGACATTCATAACATGCTCTACTTATATAATGAAAAATTTAGTGTTGTGGTTTAAACCACTTTAATCCTTATTTTTGATAGAGTCGGGAAAAAATGGTTCAAATGGCTATAAGCACCATGGGACTTAACAACTGAGGTCATCAGTCTCCTAGAACTTAGAACTACTTAAACCTAATTAACCTAAGGACATCACACACATCCACACCCGAGGGAGGATTCGAAACTGCGACCGTATATAATGGTACTTTGCGGGCAGGCGTGTCAATTAGCATCATATTAATTAAAATGGGGGATAAATAGACTTTATTTTGGAAGAATTACAAAGGGGAAAGTAATACGAAACTTTAATAACTGAACAGAATTACTAAGAAGCAATATAATGAAAAGTAATAAAAAGCAAAGTAGCAAAGACCAAGCGGGACAGAAAGATATAGGGGCGCGTTTGTTTTTTAATACATATAAAAGAACATGTAACACATTATTGAGCTCTCTACCTTCAGTTATCGCGATCGGTCTAGTCGATGAAAAAGTGGTACGCGACTGCGAAATTCTTTAAGGAGATTATTTAAAGACTCTTCAAGCAGGTTTAAAACACATTACGTGTGACGAAGTGATCAGAGACGTTTATTGTCGGGTGAAGTGAAAATGATTCCGACAACATAATTCGAACTTTGTGGTAGCTGGGAAAAATACTCTTGGTAAACATTTATGGTTGTGGAACCCACGAAAGTTGTACGCAACGGAAAGCTATAGTTTACGTAATTCTGCATTTTATAAAATTGTGAAACGCGTGTGCGCAAATTGAACCCTGCGTGTGAAAGACAATCACATTGAACATTTCGAGAGCGAAGAATAGATACTTAAGTGCCGAATTGAGAGCCTGGGTCGTGTCGATATTTGGACATTATATGACACGCGTTATTCGGCACACGATATCGACCATTCTAATACTGAAAAGAAGGATAGGATCATCACCTCCAATCCCGATTCATATTTCATATTTAATTAGTGAAAAGAGAAGTGTTAATAAACAAACTACATTTTAATTTTATCCACAATTTTGGCATCATTACGTAGTCTTGACCACATGATAAACAATATCTGTGGAAGCTGTATACAGCGTATCGTCATAATATTTAGCCAACCAATATTGTGGGGCACCAAAAATGTAAATGCATGAAATTGTTCTTACAGCGGATGCATAACGTGTGAGTGCGACGAACTGTATTGAGAAACTGAACATCCATTACGTACTTGCATGTTTATCTGCGAAAATGGTCCTTGACGGTACATCAGCATAGAGTTCGAATAGAATCACTGGAACATTGCCAACCATTCAGATTAATCGAACATCTAAATACGTATAATGCTAGTATCACCAGGATGTGTTCTTTCTCCTCACCCCCGTGGCAGTAATTGAAATAAGAGTGAGCCGGGAATAACATTTAAATCAATTGACGACCATTGAGCTAGCGTCACGAATTTTCAAACGTCCACTGCCATGTATGAAGGCGAGTGACGCCACGAGTGCTAACGTCGATAGAGGGGTGTCGTCGTGATCGTATTGAATGACATTGAGCGGTCACATGTAGCAGTCGCGTATTTTTATTCTTTTACTAATTGACACCTGGTGCTAAACATTTAATGTAAATTAAAACCTCTCAGTGAATAGTTTATAAAAGAAATTTAAATTAGAACAATAATAGTACGAAACGCTGAAAATCAAATTTTTTTGCCCCTTGAAGCCATTACATAGGCAGACTGCAAATAGGATCGGGTGACTGGATGAACAGTAATTAATACCTAACGACGTTGACGCAAAGCAAAGCTGAAACAAAACTCGGAAAATGCGCTTTGTTGTACATCGTGTGTTCCAGAAGGGTCCAAACTTGAATAATGTTGTTGTTGTTGTGATCTTCAGTCCTGAGACTGGTTTGATGCAGCTCTCCATGCTACTCTATCCTGTGCAAGCTTGTTCATCTCCCAGTACCTACTGCAGCCCTACATCCTTCTGAATCTCCTTAGTGTATTCATCTCTTGGTCTCCCTCTACGATTTTTACCCTCCATGCTGCCCTCCAGTACTAAATTGGTGATCCCTTGATGCCTCAGAATATGTCCTACCAACCGATCTCATCTTCTAGTCAATCTTTGTGCCACAAATGCCTCTTCTCTCCAATTCTATTCAATACCTCCTCAATAGTTATGTAATCTACCCATCTAATCTTCAGCATTCTTCTGTAGCACCATATTTTTAAAGCTTCTATTCTCTTTTTGTCTAAACTATTTATCGTCCATGTTTCACATGTTCAGGACTGGCTCTCCCAAGGCTGTTCTAATGGAATGTTGTCTACTCCCGGGGCCTTTTTTCGCCTCACGTTTTTCAGTGCTCCATCAAACTCTTCACGCAATATCATATCTCCCATTTCATCTTCATCTACCTCCTCTTCCATTTTCATAATATTGTCCTCAAGAACATCGCCCCTGTATAGACCCTCTATATAGTCCCTCCACCTTTCTGCTTTCCCTTCTTTGCTTAGAACTGTGTTTCGATCTGAGCTCTTGATATTCATGCAAGTGGTTCTCTTTTTCTCCAAAGGTCTCTTTAATTTTCCTGTAGGCAGTATCTATCTTACCCCTCGTGAGATAAGCCTCTACATCCTTACATCTGTCCTCTAGCCATCCCTGCTTAGTCATTTTGCACTTCCTGTCGATCTCATTTTTGAGACGTTTGTATTCCTTTTTTACTGCTTCATTTACTGCATTTTTGTATTTTCTCCTTTCATCAATTTTCAGTATCTCTTCTGTTACCCAAGGATTTCTACTAGCCCTCGTCTTTTTACCTACTTGATCCTCTGCTGCCTTCACCATTTCATTCCTCAGAGCTACCCATTCTTCTTCTACTGTATTTCTTTCCCTCATTCCTGTCAATTGTTCCCTCATGCTCTCCCTGAACCTCTGTACAACTTCTGGTTCTTTCAGTTTATCAAGGTCCCATCTTGAATAATAATAATATAGTAGTGGCGGCAGCGGCCGTGTTGTATACGTTGCAACATCGGCATGCCCCACCTGTTGGTGTCCCAGCGTGCTCCTCTTACGTAAGGCGATAGGCCTTATCTAATCTAACGGTCCGCGAGCGTCTGCGCTCGGGGGCTGTCTCCACCTGACAAACGGAGGAGGTCGCTACAAATGTCGCCTCGTAAGACACTTCCTGGTACCCGCTCGCTCCCAATAGCAACCTATATTTGGAACACTTGAAAAAGCTGGGTCGACATAATCAAACCTAGAACTACTGCCTTGAGAAAGCGCATCGTGGCACTCCTTTACCGTGATTGAAGATATATACAAAAGATCTGAAGTCACTGGGATATCACACATTCTACACCTGGGGTCTCCAAACTTATTAGTCCGCGGGCCGCATTGACTCCTCCACGAAGTCATAAGGGCCAAGATCCACCTGGTGGGATTAAAGAACCCTAGCATCTATGATCACCGTAATGTAAGGCTAAAGCAAAGATGAAATCGCAGAAATCTAAGGTTGTGGGAATAGCTAGCACTGAAACGAACTACGATTTTTATTTAATTACATAATTTTGATTGGCGGACGTACCTGACCGAAATTCTGGCGTATTTTATTCTGTCGAATTTCACCGACAAAAAAGTATGTCACTGCACATTCTTCACGAAAGCGTCCTTGCAAAGTTAACGAAATCTCAAAATCATTATTAGCAACACTATTACTGCAAGACGTAACAGAGGTAGAGTGTGTCAACGCATTGTTATTTCAAGCGGTGCAACAATAAGTTTAGTTATGTAGTCTTGTAGCGAGTAGCAGAGCCAATGTCGAAGTGTATTGGTCGCGATAGGCCTCGAAACTCAATTGCTGGCAGTATAGGCGCCACCTCAAATATTTGGCGGGACGGAAACCAGGGGTGTCCGGCCAGCTAACGCGGACCGGTTTGCCGGCTCTCGCGGGACGGTTTCGGCCCGCGGGCCGTAGTTTGGAGACCCCTGTTCTACACGAAGGACTAACTCTGGCGAAACTTTCAGTAATGTTGAGTTCTACGTTCGCTCAATGTCGACCACAAAGAAACGTGAAAATGAATGAATGGATCTTCTTAATTGTGTGTTTCAGTCTCAGCTCACACAAATAGGTATCGATTTATGAGGGTCAGTCTAAAGGTAAAGAAGGTTTGCTTCTCCAGACATTGTATACTACCAGGTGTACCGGCATGAAATGAGCGTTAAGATACAAATGTATCGATAGGGAACATTTGTTGTGAACGAGCCTTAATTTTCTTTATTTTGGTTGGTATGACATCTGTCAAAGACATTTAGTACACATCAAGTCATGGAACAAACATCATCATACGTTTTCATCGTGTCAGCAATGTCGAATTGTGTACCAGAAACTGATGATTTGAGGAAAGCATTAATTTTTTGTTTTCATTTGAAAAAAAGTACTGCAGAGGCGCATCGAATGCAGTTATTAATACCTAACGACGTTGACGCAAAGCAAAGCTGAAACAAAACTCGGAAAATGCGCTTTGTTGTACATCGTGTGTTCCAGAAGGGTCCAAACTTGAATAATGTTGTTGTTGTTGTGATCTTCAGTCCTGAGACTGGTTTAATGCAGCTCTCCATGCTACTCTATCCTGTGCAAGCTCTATCTGAAGCAACATGCAAAAGATGGTTTCAACGGTTGAGAAATAATGATTTTGATGTAAGAAATGAAGAACGTGGAAGACCACCAAAAAAGTTCGAAGACGCCGAATTGCAAGCAACATTGGATGAAGATGATACTTTGAGTCAGAAGCAAATGGCAGCAATGCTAAATGTTGCACAACAAACAGTTTCTGGCCGTTCGAAAGCTATGGGGAAAATCCAAAAGTGTGGAAAATGGGTGCCACATGAATTGAATGAAAGACAGATGGAAAACCGAAAAACCATTTGCCAAATTTTGCTTCAAAGACATGAAGGAAAATCAATTTTGCATCGAATTGTTACTGGCGATGAAAAATGGATTTATTATAAGAATACTAAACGGGAAAAATCATGGGTTAATCCGGGAGAACCATCAACATCGACTGCAAAACCAGATCGATTCGGCAAGAAGACAATGCTCTGTGTTTGGTGGGATCAGATAGGTGTGGTGTATCATGAGCTTCTAAAACCCTGTGAAACTGTGAATACTAATCGCTACAGACAACAAATGATCAATTTGAATTATGCATTGATCGAAAAAAGACGAGAATGGGCCAGAAGACATGGCAAAATTAATTTTTTACATGACAATGCACCTGCACACAAAGCAAAACTGGTTCAGGATACAATCAAAACACTTGGCTGGGAGCTGCTACCCCACCCGCCGTATTCCCCAGACTTGGCCCCTTCCGACTACCATTTGTTTTCATCAATGGGACACGCATTGGCTGAGGAACACTTCGATTCCTACGAAGAAGTAGAAAATTGAGTGTCTGATTGGTTTGCTTCAAAAGACGAACATTTCTATTGTCGTGGTGTCCACAAATTGCCAGAAAGGTGGTCAAAATGTATAGAAAGCAATGGTCAGTACTTTGAATAAAATGTTCTTACTTTTCAATTCAAAATTAGTGTTTCATTTTCACAAAAAAACGCTCATTTCATACCGGTACACCTGATATATAAAATATATCATAACTCCCTATCTATTTTAGTTCGCAGTTGCTGTTCAGATTGAAACATTTTTCGTAGCTGTTCAGAAACTTTTCTGTGTCTTCTGCCCTCTCAGTTGGCACTAACGTGTTCAACCAGTCACTAAGTTCCTCTTCGAGTTCGTTATCACTTCCATAGCGGTTTCTGCATATAAAAATCCTTCAGTTTGGACAAGAAAAGGTTAATCACTCTGGAGGAAGAGGGTGGGTATTCCCAAATTTCCCACTTAAACATCAAATCCTTAATCGATGTAGCAGAATGCGGGCGAACGCTTAGCTGCACAACGGCGCTGGAGGGCAACAACTGATGCTGTTTGTTACGAATGGTGGAGGGTCTAACAGTGAGCCGCTGGATTTATAGTACCTCCTCTAAGTGTAAAGTCGATTAAAATTTCTCCATTACGCCCTTTCGCCCACAAACCGCTGTGGCCACATACTTCTTGGAGCTCAGAATTCGCTTTAATATATTTTTTTTTAGTTTTGTTGGTGATCGCGAATGATGTCATTCCATTGATTGGCGGTCTTTTTCTGGACTTTTATACGAAACCTGGGCTTGTTACGAGTAACAATGTGATTAAAAGCTCCTCTGCATCCTTGTCGTAACGAGTGAGAAAACACAGTGCATAGCCTATTTTTTTGTTCTACATCTACATCACCATTTATACTCCGCAAGCCACCCAACGGTGTGTGGCGGAGGTCACTTTACGTGCCACTGTCATTACCTCCCTTTCCTGTTCCACCCGCGTATGGTTCGCGGGAAGAACGACTGCGGGAAAGCCTCCGTGCTCGTTCGAATCTCTTTAATTTTACATTCGTGATCTCCTCGGGAGGTATAAGTAGGGGGAAGCAATATATTCGATACCTCATCCAGAAACGCACCCTCTCGAAACCTGGACAGCAAGCTACACCGCGATGCAGAGCGCCTCTCTTGCAGAGTCTGACACGTGAGTTTGCTAAACATCTCCGTAACGCTATCACGCTTACCAAATAACCCTGTGACGAAACGCGCCGCTCTTCTTTGGATCTTCTCTATCTCCTCTGTCAACCTGACCTGGTACGGATCCCACACTGATGAGCAATACTCAAGTATAGGTCGAACGAGTGTTTTGTAAGCCACCTCCTTTGTTGATGGACTATATTTTCTAAGGACTGTCCCAATGAATCTCAACCTGGTACCCGCCTTACCAACAATTAATTTTATATGATCATTCCACTTCAAATCGTTCCGCACGCATACTCCCAGATATTTTACAGAAGTAATTGCTACCAGTGTTTGTTCAGCTATCATATAATCAAACAGTAAAGGATCCTTCTTTCTATGTATTCGCAATATGGTTCAAATGGCTCTGAGCACTATGGGACTTAACAGCTATGGTCATCAGTGCCCTAGAACTTAGAACTACTTAAACCTAACTAACCTAAGGACATCACGCAACACCCAGTCATCACGAGGCAGAGAAAATCCCTGACCCCGCCGGGAATCGAACCCGGGAACCCGGGCGTGGGAAGCGAGAACGCTACCGCACGACCACGAGTTGCGGACTACTCGCAATACATTACATTCGTCTATGTTAAGGGTCAGTTGCCACTCCCTGTACCAAGTGCCTATCCGCTGCAGATCTTCCTGCATTTCGCTGCAATTTTCTAATGCTGCAACTTCTCTGTATACTACAGCATCATCCGCGTTCTTTTGAGTTCACCTGTCAAAAAGCAAACCAGCATTAACTATTTGATAAAACTCTGATCGTGAACTTTCGGGAAAGTACAAGCTCTCAGGCCGTCAATAGTGAAACGTCAGTTGAATTTTTTCCTCAATCCTTGATTTTATGTTCACTATGCACCCCTGAAATTCGGTCTGATCGTTCTTTAAACTCAGCGTACAATTGCTCCCCGGATGGGCCGCTAAATCACCTCGTACGGTCCTATACTAATGTGTGGGGCTATCTGGACACAGCTCCTGAAATGCAGCAAGCAACATTGTCTCAATCTGTTAGTTCTGCGAGATGCATGAACAGTTAGTATCTTCAGCTAGATATTGCACTCCTCAAGAAGCCTTGTGCATTCTTTTTGTGGTGTCACCGCCAGACACCACACTTGCTAGGTGGTAGCCTTTAAATCGGCCTCGGTCCGTCAGTATACGTCGGACCCGCATGTCGCCACTATCAGTGATTGCAGACCGAGCGCCGCCACGCAGCAGGTCTAGTCTAGAGAGACTCCCTAGCACTCGCCCCAGTTGTACAGCCGACTTTGCTAGCGATGGTTCACTGTCTAGATGCGCTCTCATTTGCAGAGACGACAGTTTAGCATAGCCTTCAGCTACGTCATTTGCTACGACCTAGCAAGGCGCCGTATTTAGTTACTATAATTACTATCTTCAAGAATGTATTCTGAACAGGTAATATTGTGAATCATGTACCGTCAAGAGCGACGTTCACCATTAATGGATTAAAGTATCAAACTAATTACGTCCGCTTTCTGGATTCTCATTCCTTGTCATGTTCCAGACCTCACGTCAGTATAGTTCTTCCCTCCTCACGCCAGCCTGCGTGAGCTAAAACGCGTGCATTTCGGCCTCTACTCGTAACACGGTGTTGGCTCTTCTGCTAACACAAAACTTTTCTTTGCGTAACTGAGACCTTTCTAAAAGCTATTATGGTGACCGGGGAGTGGGGGGGGGGGGGGGGGCGCTCTGGAAGGTTGTTGGTTTTATTCACAATTCCAATGCACCGTATCATTCTCCACTCTTTTGGCTAGAAAACTTTATTTTTCAACATAATGTGCGTTCGATACAACCGATAATTCCTGCTCATACATCGACACTAAAGCGTTCCAAATGCCTCATCTCCATAATTGCTCGTTTGCATCTGCCCATACGTGGGTACTGTTGTATTTTATTATTCCATCTTTGTGAAACGTTCGTCATTTAGAAATAAAATCCAGGCTGCGAAACTGCGGATCTTTTCCAGTCTGTTGCAGAGGCAAGTGGCAGAACTGTAATAGGGGCTAGTGGTTTGCTGACCGAAGAGCTTGCAAGCGCCGCGGTGAGCAATAAACTGAAACAGTGAGTCGGCCTACACCACTGCGTACCACATGCTGCTCTTCACGGGCAAAACGTTCCGTATCTCAACAGGTACTGCTTTACGGGACGAGTTATTAAAGGAACTTTTCTTCTAGCTTTCACCAGTACTACCTGCTGTAGGAATATGTGACATTTTTAAAACACTATGAAGCACTGTGCGATTTGTGCTTTTACCAGTGGGGTTGGGGGGGGGGGGGGTTAGTGTAATTACATATGTTACTAACTTGGACCGTGGTTAAACAGTTATTTATAAACAGATGTTAATGCCGAAACTCACTATTCCCGCGTATGCACTATCAGAAAAGCCATCCCTTGTTATATCTTTAAAAGTACATTATAGGTAAAGCTTATTTACAAAATCATCTACATACAGGTATACGAGGGGAATTCAAAAAGTAAAGGCACATTTGCGAAAAGCTGTACTTATTCTGATGATAGAAAACTGAAATGTGCGTTATTTTTCTACGTAACATCCCTGGACATCAATGTAGTTTTCCCGACGTTTCACGAGTTTTTTTTTTATTTCATCAGAAAATACGTTTATCGGTTGCATCTGTAACCAATTTTGCACCGCAGCAATGACGTCTTCATCACTTTCAAATCTTCTTCCCTGCAGTGCTTCCGTTAAGGGTCCAAACATGTGAAAATCACTTGGAGCCAGGTCTGGACTGTATGGTGGATGTTCCAGCACCTCCAATCTCAACCCCTTTATTGCGTCGGCTCTCCGGTTGGCAGAATGTGGGCGAGCGTTATCTTGCTGCAAGATGACACCTCTTCACAGTTTTCCACGACGTTTGGATCTGATTGCAGGTTTTAGTTTCGTGCGCAACACATCACATCCACCATACAATACAGACCTGGCTCTAAAGCCTCATTTATGCTGGGGCGACGTCTTGTAACACTGTGGCATTATACGGAAATGTGGCGTGCGTCGTCTTGTCATTTAGTTCTAAATGTTTTGAAATGCTTAACTACTACATAACACGTTTTCAGAATTAATAAGCAAACATATTAATAGTATTAATAGTAAGACTGTATTAAAAAATTCAGTGTTCGGCTCCTCAAATTTAAATTATATGCCGGCCGGAGTGGCCGAGCGGTTTTAGGCGCTACAGTCTGGAACCGCGCGACCGCTACGGACGCAGGTTCGAATCCTGCCTCGGGCATGGATGTGTGTGATGTCCTTAGGTTAGTTAGGTTTTAAGTAGTTCTAAGTTCTAGGGGACTGATGACCTTAGCAGTTGAGTCCCATAGTGCTCACAAGGGAACCTCCCCATCGCACACCCCTCAGATTTAGTTATAAGTTGGCACAGTGGATAGGCCTTGAACAACTAAACACAGATTAGTCGAGAAAACAGGAAGAAGTTGTGTGGAACCATGAAAAAATAAGCAAAATACACAAACTGAGTAGTCCATATGCAACATAGGCAACATCAAGGAGGGTGTCTGCTAAGAAGCGCCGTGGTCCCGTGGTTAGCGTGAGCAGCTACGGAACGAGAGGCCCTTGGTTCAAGTCTTCCCTCGAGTGAAAAGTTTAATTTTTATTTTCAGACGATTATTATCCGTCCGTCCGTCCGTCTGATGCGACTGTGAAACTGTTGCATTCATTTGTTGCAGTTTATGTGACAAACTCTTATGTTCTCATCACTTTTTTGGGAGTAATTATCACATCCACAAGAAAACCTAAATCTGGCAAGGTAGAAGAATCGTTTTACCCATTCGCCAAGTGTACAAGTTAGGTGGGTCGACAACATATTCCTGTCATGTGACGCACATGCGGTCACCAGTGTCGTATAGAATATATCAGACGTGTTTTCCTTTGGAGGAATCGGTTGACCTATGACCTTGCGATCAAATGTTTTCGGTTCCCATTGGAGAGGCACGTCCTTTATTCTACTAATCGCACGGTTTTGCGGTGCGGTCGCAAAACACAGACACTAAACTTATTGCAGTGAACAGAGACGTCAATGAACGAACGGACAGATCATAACTTTGCGAAAATGAAGAAAGTAAAATTTTCACTCGAGGGAAGACTTGAACCAAGGGACTTCTCGTTCCGCAGCTGCTCACGCTAACCACGGGACCACGGCGCTCCTGAGCTCCCATTATGCTTGATGTTGCCTATCTTGCGCATGGACTACTCAGTTTGTATATTTTGCTTATTTTTTTCATAGTTCCACACAACTTCTTCCGGTTTTCTCGACTGATCTGTGTTCAGTTTTTCAAGGCCTATCCACTGTGCCAACTTGTAACTAAATCTGAGAGGAGTGCGATAGGGAGGTTCCCTTGTCAGAACAATTTGAACAATTTTTTAAATTATATGTAAAGTTTTACTCCAGTGCGTGGGAAACAAACATCCCAGGTTGGGAGGCATACACTAATATCAGAGGAGTGGATGGTCTGATGCAGAGGGGGGGAATTCCCTCCCATCACCCCTTGCAATTCGCACACTGCTGTGAAGAGGAGTACACGTACCTCTGTCATAACTGTACTGGTGGAATGCGAGTGAGCCGCGAGGTCTAAAGTACAGATTTTAGAGGCGCCACTCCATTACATTCAGTCCCATCTGACAGCTACTCACCGCCGCATCTAAATAAATCTGCGGCCCGAAGAGTGGCAGCATGGCGGACGTAGCACGGGACTTATGATAAACAGTGAAGACCGGTAGCGAGCTGTGCAGATGGCGTGGAGTGGAGAGGACCGCTTGGTTCTCCTCCTTGCATTCCGGTCCTCTTCAGACGAGCCAAAGCAAACAGCCGCAGGACGATTCTCCATGGCCCTCCAGGATTCCTCGTACAAACAAAACAACCAGTCTCTTCCACCGTCCCCCTCTGCCACCCCCCCCCCCCCCCTCTGTCTCTCTCTCTCTCTCTCTCTCTCTCTCTCTCTCTCTGTGTGTGTGTGTGTCGCTCCCCATCGTTAGCACATCACTGTAATGGAGTGTGTGCCATGAAGGTGGTAAAGCGTAAAAACAAAAATAAAAAAAGAGAAACGCAGGTCATTCCCGTTCTCAAGAACGGTCGCCACACAGGTGGAGATTACTGAAGACTGGAATTAGAAAATGTTCTAATTTTCAGAACCATTGTGTTCTCAGTAAGGGAGAACGTTGTATAGAGATGATAACGTACCTAGGTACACATGACGTTTCCTTGCTCGGTGTTTCAGCACAGTGACCGATTTTAGAACCACGTGATAGAACGCAAATTAGAATCCGCCATAGCAGTCTCCACCATTTTCTACCGTTTTAGTTGTCTGTGAGACAGAAGTTTCTATTTTGTGCAGCATTTGCAAATATACAAGTTACACGTAATTAGGTGGTGTAGAATGTATTAAAACTATTTCGAGGGTAATGTTAACTCCACAGACGCAGAGTTTCGTGGCCAACAGAATTCTGTACCTTTTTTAAAACTAGCCACGTAACGTGTGAACAGATGCATCATACGTTTGTTTTTGTGGCCATCTTCCGCAGCAGCTGTTAACATCTGTTATTACAGGTTATCTGTCTTGAGCTGACTGCAATGTAATTAAGAAGAATTGCACCAGACGCGTTTCGCTTTTATTTACTTAGCATCTTCTGTGGTATTGGTGTTTCTTTACATATTCTGCACCTTCCCCTCTTGCTAGCAGTGGTTCATGTCGACAGACTTCATTTCACATTGGAGTTTTTGGAATTGTGCATTATATCCTGCACTGCACTATTTATAATTGACTTTTTAACTGTTTCTCATTCATCTTTTCCATGGAATAGGCATAAACACTGTGGCCATGATGAATGAAAAACAGTTAAAAAGTCAACTATAAATAGTGCAGCACAGGAAATAATGCAAAATTCCAAAAACTCCAGATGTGAAATGAAGCCTGTCGATATCAACCACAGAACATGCCTTGTAAATAAAAGCGAAACGCGTCTAGTGTAATTTTTTTAAATTACATAGCAGGCAGCTCAAGACAGATAACCTACAATAACAGCTGCATCACACTTCGTCAGTCGTGTACCACCTTTTACTTTGGAACATAACGTCTCTTTACCGTGAAAGATGTGATATTTACAATTTCTTTGACGTGCTAACGATTTCCCGTGTCACGATAAAGGAAACTTTTGCGAGCTGCCAGAAGCTAAAACGTTAATTCCTGTACCTTTTTGCTTTAAGATATTTCGTCTTCTTGTGGGACGACACTAGTGGGAACAATACCAGGCCCTGCCACTACCTTTGGAATGTATCACGAAAACCAATCAAACGCTATACAGATTAAAAAGAAACAAAAGCACAAAAACCGCTAATATAACAGTAGTGAGGACTGCGAGAACATATTAACTTCCGATTTTAAGAATGTGACGCATCTACAGCTATCCTTACGCTCTCTTTTACACTACTGGTCATTAAAATTGCTACACCAAGAAGAAATGCAGATGATAAACGGGTATTCATTGGACAAATATATCATACTAGAACTGACATGTGATTACATTTTCACGCAATTTGGGAGCATAGATCCTGAGAAATCAGTACCCAGAACAACCACCTCTGGCCGTAATAACGGCCTTGATACGCCTGGGCATTGAATCAAACAGAGCTTGGATCGCGTGTACAGGTACAGCTGCCCATGCAGCTTCAACACGATACCACAGTTCATCAAGAGTAGTGACTGGCGTATTGTGACGAGCCAGTTGATAGATCACCATTGACCAGACGTTTACAATTGGTGAGAGATCTGGGGAATCTGCTGGCCAGGGCAGCAGTCGAACATTTTCTGTATCCAGAAAGGCCCGTACAGGACCTGCAACATGCGGTCGTGCATTATCCTGCTGAAATGTAGGGTTTCGCACGGATCGAATGAAGGGTAGAGCCACGGGTCGTAACACATCTGAATTTTAACGTCCACTGTTCAAAGTGCCGTCAGTGCGAACAAGAGGTGACCGAGACGTGTAACCAATGGCACCCTATACCATCACGCCAGATGATACGCCAATATGGCGATGACGAATACACGCTTCCAATGTGCGTTCACCGCGATGTCGCCAAACACCGACGCCAACGTCATAATGTTGTAAACAGAACCTGGGTTCATCCGAAAAAGTGACGTTTTGCCATTCGTGCACTCAGGGTCGTCGTTGAGTACACCGTCGCAGCTGCTCCTGTCTGTGGTGCAGAGTCAAGGGTAATCGCAGCCATGGTCTCCGAGCTGATAATCCATGCTGCTGCAAACGTTGTCGAACTGTTGGTGCAGATGGTTGTTGTCTTGCAAACGTCCCCATCTGTTGACTCAGGGATCGAGACGTGGCTGCACGATCCGTGACAGCCATGCGGATAAGATGCCTGTCATCTCGACTGCTAGTGATACGAGGCCTTTGGGATCCAGCACGGCGTTCCGGATTACTCTTCTGAACCCAGCAATTCCTTCTTCTGCTAACAGTCATTTGATCTCAACCAACGCGAGCAGCAATGTCGCGATACCATAAACCGCAATCGCGCTAGGCTACAATCCGACCTTTATCAAAGTCGGAAACGTGATGGTACGCGTTTCTCCTCCTTACACGAGGCATCACAACAACGCCGGTCAACTTTGTATGAGAAATCGGTTGGAAACTTTCCTCATGTCAGGATGTTGATTGATCTTCGTGATACTTTCCGAAGATAGTACCAAGGGCTGGTATTGTTCCCACTAGTGTTCTCTCACAAGAAGGCGAAATATCTTAAAGCAATAAGGTACCGGCATTTACGTTTTAGCTAGCGGCAGCTCGCACAAATTTCTGTCATCGTGACAGGAGAAATCGTTAAGACGTTAAAGAAATTGCAAATATCACAGTTTCTTCAAATTTAATACCGTGTCCCTCATTTAAGCAGTGTTCTGTTACTGCCGATTTTTCCGACTGTTGTAGCCTCGTATGACGGCGATGTTCCACACACCTGTCGTAAACTGTGAGAATCGGGCGACCGATGTAAGCCTTCCCACACTGACACGGAATTTTGTATACACTGGGTTTCCTAAGCCCCAAATCATCTTTCACAGATCCGAGTAATGCCCTAATCTTAGAAGATGGACGGAAAACATTTTTAATGTCAAAATTTCTTAAAATTCTTCCTATCTTAAACGATATGCCTCCAGCATAAGGGATAAAGGCCACCGATGTATGTTCATGCACCTCCAGTGATGGTCCAAACTCCATAGCCCAACAAATCTGCTTCTCAGAGTATACATTTTCGTTAAAAACAGTCTTCAAATGCGCAAGTTCTTGTGTTAAGGTGTCCGCGTCGGAAATGGCACATGCTCTGCGTACCAAAGTCCTAAGGACGCGTCTGCATTGGTGTGGTTGATCACAAGTCTTAGGGAGGTGTTGATAATGGCGTCTTTGTTGCGTTAAAGATGTGCTAGACTAACGTCAGCTCACCACGTCCAATTTCAAACAACCTCTCGTACGACGTCAGAGCGCGTACTTAAAGCAGACCTCATTTGCATCCTCATAGTGGCGCTCCTAGACAGACATCATGTTTCCGATGTACAAAAAACGCCTACCAACTTACGTTTACGTCGCTCAACTCCTTGGTGTCGTGATTCCTTTTCTGTGAGTGTAGTTTATCTCCTGTAGTAAAGTGCGCGTCATTTACGACGGCGGCCGAGTTTAGGTTCGTTCTGCGCATCTGACGTCACAAAACACAGTCAGCCAATGAACGGAGAACGACGTGGCCAGAGTTCGACTGCAGTGCAGAGCACGGACGAGTGTCTTCAGTTTTAGAAACGTTCACTCATAAATAAAGTAATTCAACAAAAGCAATGTCCTGATAGCAGACTTTCTTTTATAGAAAGTTTGGAAAAAGCATTCTTTATACCAAACGCTTTATATTCTATTACTTAATTAAACCAAACAAGCAATAAGCCTCCTAATTCAGGGGATATCAAGGAAAGGTGTTTGTATCATTCTCACTAACCGCTTTTTCGCAATAAATAACAGCGGTAATTGTTTATTTCTTACTGTACTTCGGCGAAACGTGAGTAATTCATAGTCACATTCGGGAGGATGACGGTTCAGTCCCGCGTCCTGCCATCTTGATTTAGGTTTTCCGTGATTTCCCTAGATCACTCCAGGTAAATGCCGGGATGGTTCCTTTGAAAGGGCACGGCCGACATCCTTCCCCATCCTTCCCTAATATGATGAGACCGATGACCTCGCTGTCTGGTCTTTTCCCCCAAACAACCCATCATAGTCATACCAACAGTGTTTGTCGGTATTTTGCGTGATATTTTAAAGTCCATCGCCCGGGAGAGCTATTAAATAACGAGTTGCGTTAGCGTGATGGTTTAAGTGTACGCCGGCACGGTAGCTCAGCGTGTTCGGTCAGAGGGCAATGTGCCCTCTGTAATAAAAAAAACTGAGTTAATAAATCAACAACGAACTTAAATGGATGTCTTACGAGGTCCGCCCCGAGCAGATGCAACGAACTAAAATGAACAAAACGAAAATTAACAAAAAAAGTGTATGACTGCTAAGCGAAAGGTTCTGAGTTCAAACCTTGGTCGGTGCTTAATATTTTCTTCATTTTAAAAAAATATCGAAGTGTCTTACTTCATGAATTTTATTCGTTTGAATGTAATTTTTTGAAATTTCTACTGGCAACTAAAATCGACCATACGGAAAGTATATGCTATGGACTTTTACCTCTGAAAACTCTTCAAAATTTCGTGCAATGGTTTACTACATGTAATGCTGCGCAATAACTGCGTTGAACATCGAAACAAAATTAAGTCATTTATGGGGGGAAGGTATCAGTCAAGAAGATTGTAAAAATCAAATTTTTGGGGCAAATAGTTTTTGTGGAATCGAGTGATAAGTGTGTCAAAGCAGTCGGATCACAATGTGTCTGCACAGGCGAGCAGTGCAGTGATGACAAAATAGCGCACAGCGCGGAATGGGGGAGCTCGTCTCTGTAGCAGCGAAAGGGTTAATGCGGCCGTGGTGGCTTTACTTCATAAACTGCGCGCTCTCCCCTAAACGTAAGTTTGCGAACTATACTAAACTACACTATGGCGCTGCTTCTCTTGGCGCGTGCAACTGGCAACGCAGCAATCTCCCGCGTCTGGGCGGGCGTGCGCGAATCGCCAAGATAAAAGAATTGAACTATAGCTGAAGTAGCGAAAGTTTTATTGTAAACATCCTGTACAGCAAATAGTCGATTCTGACCAGAATGGCTCTGAGCACTATGGGACTTAACATCTGAGGTCATCAGTCCCCTAGAACGTAGAACTATTTAAACCTAATTAACCTAAGGATGTCACAGACATCCATGCCCGAGGCAGGATTCGAACCTGCGACCATAGCGAACGCGCGGTTCCAGACTGTAGCGTCTAGAGCCGCTCGGCCAGCCCGGCCGGCGATTCTGACAAGAAAGTCGCTCGTGGAAGATAGGCTTAATATGGAAGCCCAGCCTAGGTCTGCCGTCTACGAAGGTCGGACCGCCGGCCTGTGGAGCAGGTGTTGGTGACCTTGCCGCTAAGTGCCCGCGTTGGCGCCGAGCGGCTCTCGAGTTGTGGAGGAACAGCAGGTAGCAGCCGCCAGCTTCCGGCTCGTAAGCGGCGCGCAGCCTGCCCGCCCACGTACCCAGGCCCAGCTGATAATCGGCCGGGCCCGTGGCCGGTCACGTTCCAGTCCTCCAGGCCTCTCCAGCCGACACCTGACCCCGCGCAGGCACTCCAGCCGCGCCGCTTTACACCTGCCTAACAGCCTCTCCTCGCCGAATCGTCGGTATTTCCCGAGGGCTCGCTGAGTAGCTGCCGGAGTCTGGAATGCCTTCGCTGTTTGACCTCCAGTTCCATCCGGCACACGCTTCGAAAGCCGTAATTCCTCTATGACAAATTCCCGAGGAAAGCTTTCAGTGGCCATTTTTATGTACTTACACTACGTATCGTGATCCACAACTCCCTTGACAAAATTTTCTACGCTGCCCGACAGAGCCGCGCGGAGTGGTCGCCCGGTTAGAGGCGCCATGTCACGGTTCGTACGGGGGTTGGTTGGTTGGGGTTTAAGGGACCAAACAGCAAGGTCATCAGTCCCTTGTTTCAAATGTGGTCCATTCCGATAGTGTGATATCTCAGAAATATCAGAACAATAAAAGGGCTAAAAAATGTAAAAGGGACAATCAAGTTGTGAATGGTAAAAACAAAATGAGGTAAGTCAACAAGAGAGCAAACCCAACGCTATGCTGAAGCAGCAGAGGCAAGACCACCTGCGACGTAAAAGGTGCAACCGCTAAAATGTAGAAGTACGTATGGGAAAAGGAGACTAACCAATCCTAAAAAAAGATAAAAACAGAATAAAAGGGCAAGAAAAGAGGATCTCGGTCAGGGAGGGGAGTCAGGAATTTCCAAACACGGCTTACAGTGGGAGATACCCCAACACTCACCGCCCTGCTCTAACACTAGAGAGAGATTAAAAACCTTAAAACTGCGAATAAAAACCATTTTCCCGGAGGAAACCGAGAACCAGGTCGACCATCCGGGAATCGTCAGCCAATATCAAAGGTAAAGTGCGAAGGAGCCTGTGCTTAGCACGCAGAGCCAAAAGAAGGGGGCATTCAACCAAAATGTGGGCTACTGACTGGAAGGCTCCACAACCACAAACTGGGGGTGGCTCATCACGCAAAAGAAAACCATGGGTCAGCCTGGTATGGCCAATGCGGAGACGACACAGTGTGGTCGAGTCCTTTCGGGAGAGGCGAAAGGAAGAACGCCACGGGCCTGGTGTCACCTTAATCGCACGAAGTTTATTAGACAGGGAAGTAGCCTCCCAAGAGTTGGCCCAAGATTGTGCGAAGTGGGGTTTGATGTGAAGCCGTAAATCCGCTTCGTGCGGGTTCCCCGTCGCAGGTTCGAGTCCTCCCTCACCGCATGGGCGTGTGTGTTGTTCTTAGCATAAGTTAGCTTAAGTAATGAGTAAGTCTAGGGACCGATAACCTCCTCAGCAGTTTTGTCCCATAGGAATTCACACACATTTGAACATTTGCCCGACAGAACTAAAGGACCAGTGTTTCGGAACCTCATAACATCATGCCACTACGACGAGTAAGTCGAACTTGCCTCAAAGGTGCCTGGAACCTTCCTCCGTAATTGTCCAAAGCGTGGCGCATTAAGACGACGACGACACCCTCGGCTTCAAAGAGCAAAAAAAAAAAAAAAAAGGCCACAGCTCAGACGCTTATGTGAGACACTTAAAGTAGTAAAGGAGTTTCGCTATTTGGGGAGCAAAATAACTGATGATGGTCGAAGTAGAGAGGATATAAAATGTAGACTGACAATGGGAGGGAAAGCATTTCTGAAGAAGAGAAATTTGTTAACATCGAGTACAGATTTAAGTGTTCAAAATGGCTCTGAGCACTATGGGACTTAACAGCTGTGGTCATCAGTCCCCTAGAACTTAGAACTACTTAAACCTAACTAACCTAAGGACATCACACACATCCATGCCCGAGGCAGGATTCGAACCTGCGACAGTAGCAGTCGCACGGTTCCGGACTGCGCGCCTAGAACCGCGAGACCACCGCGGCCGGCATTTAAGTGTCAGGAAGTCGCTTCTGAAAGTATTTGTATGGAGTGTAGCCATGTATGGAAGTGAAACATGGATGATAAATAGTTTGGACAAGAAGAGAATAGAAGCTTTTGAAATGTGGTGCTACAGAAGAATGCTGAAGATTAGATGGGCAGATCACGTAACTATTGAGGAGGTATTGAGTAGATTTGGGGAGAAGAGGAGTTTGTGGCACAACTTGACAAGAACAAAGGACCGGTTGGTAGGACGTGTTCTGAGGCATCAAGGGATCACAAATTTAGCATTGTAGGGCAGCCTGGAAGGTAAAACTCGTAGAGGGACACCAATAGATGTATATACTAAGATTCAGAAGGATGTAGGCTGCAGTACGTACTGGGAGATGAAGAAGCTTGCACGGGATAGAGTAGCATGGAGAGCTGCATCGAATTAGTCTCAGGACTGAAGACCACAACAACAACAATCAAACTAACTTACGCTAAGGACAACAAGCACACCCGTGCCCGAGGGAGGATTCGAACCTCCGACGGGGAACCCGCACCAACCGTGACAAGGCGCCCGAGACAGGTCGTCTACCCCGCGTGAAGGGTGGCTTAATGATGTCACATTGGCACCACATTTAACCAAAATTCTGCCCAAAGCCACCATGGAAGCGTCACTCGTTGAGTGAGTCGTGACAGCCCCTCTCATCCACGATTCGCCATTTCTTTTCACGTCTACGCGATTTCAGTTGTCTGGCTGCAAGCGCTTCGTGACTACTTGACAGGTTGTCTCTGTAGAGTTGAATTTGAATTTGATTTACTGCTCATTTACAGAGCTGTTGCCTTACATTTTGTAACGGATCGTTCATTTTATAGCTTTCCATGTGCATTACACACATCAAAACAAGCTTTGCATCACCCCGGTTCCCAGAACTCCTGAAGATAGACGTTGACTACGGATGTTGTGTCACAGACAAACTCCCTTTCACTGTTCACAGGTCGCAGGTTCGAATCCTGCCTCGGGCATGGATGTGTGTGATGTCCTTAGGTTAGTTAGGTTTAAGTAATTCTAAGTTCTAATGGACTGATGACCTCAGATGTAAAGTCCCACAGTGCTCAGAGCCATTTGAACCTTTTCGTGCAGCCACAGGACACCGTGATACGACTCAGACTGTGCGCAATAGGCTGCATGATGCGCAACTTCTCTCCCGACATCCGTGGTGAGGTGTATCTTGCTTATGTTCATCTCTATTCCAATTTTTTGTGTACAGGTTCCGGAACTCTCGGAACCGAGGTGATGCAAAACTTATTTTGATGTGTGTACAAAACATATTTCATATTTCAAACAGCAATTATTATAGTGATAATAAATTAAATGTACCTTAGAAATTGAAAGAAAAACACATGAAACATAAAATTTTAAGAAAATATTATAGGGAAGGCTTGGATAGAAAGAGGGAAATGTTAGCCTATCTGAGCCAGCCTGGTACCAAAACCTCGGAACTACTGCCACCCTTGCAGTCCCGGTTCGCTACAGTTTAATTTACGAGTTAACATTTCTAAATACTGTTTACAAAAACGCTATAACTACTACGTGGAAACCGCAGTGGTGTGTGAGTGTAAAGTATGTTATTTGTTGGGGTTCTTTATTAGCGTTCAGTTTCCGTATAGAGTGTCTCTGTGGACCGCGGGTTTCGCCCCAATGAAAGGGACGTGTTTTACAGGGATCCTTTGCCATTTTATTAACGTATGTGTAAATGTCGCACACTGCCTACCCCCCTTTCCGGCACCCGTGACCACGACACAGGAAGACGCGAAATAGGAGGCGTGGAAAGGAATAAGCATCCTTTCCTGCTTCGGATGACGTTCAAACGTTCAGATTTCATTTAATGGTCTTGAACGGTCCATAATGGTTCCATCCTCTACGCGAGAGCAAACGTTGCGGTAGCGCTGCGCTGCGAATGGGTGCGATCGCGTTCAATGTCCTTAGAGGAGGGGTGAAATGTCCGATGGTTTCAGCAGCAGCGTAAAAGGTTGTCAACAACGTCATCCTATTCCTCATCGCACTGCCAACTCCCGCTTTCGACAGTTGGTATGTTACGTGCGCCCAGTAGATTAGCCAAAATACGAGAGCGGTAAGTTGGCCGCCGGCTCCCTATTACTGATCGTTAGAAGTCGGCACCATTCGGAACACTTCGTGTCGACTCGCCTCTGTTTCAGACTGCTGCCACACCTCAGCGATCCCACAACTGATACACTGTAATTGCCTGACAAACTGTTGTTGTGTTGTTGTCCTGAGCGGATGATTAATTGATTAATAACAATAATCGTACTTACATTTAAACAGTTTAATAAGTCACAGCTGCAAAATACTAACGTGAATTCTTTACAGACGAATGGAAAAACTGGTAGAAGCCGACCTCGGGGAAGATCAGTTTGGATTCCGTAGAAATGTTGCAACACGTCCGGCAATACTGACCTTACGACTTATCTTAGAAGAAATATTAAGGAAAGGCAAACCTACGTTTCTAGCATTTGTATACTTAGAGAAAGCTTCTGACAATGTTGACTGGAATACTATCTTTCAAATTCTAAAGGTGGGAGGGGTAAAATACAGGGAGCGAAAGGCTATTTACAATTTGTACAGAAACCAGATGGCAGTTATAAGAGTCGAGGGACGTGAAAAGCAAGCAGTGGTTGGGAAGGGAGTGAGACAGGGTTGTAACCTATCCCTGATACTATTCAATCTGTATATTGAGCAAGCAGTAAAGGAAACAAAAGAAAAGTTCGGAGTAGATATTAAAATCCATGGAGAAGAAATAAAACACCTTGAGGTTCGCCGATGACATTGTAATTCTGTCAGAGACAGCAAACGACTTAGAAGAGCAGTTGAATGGAATGGACAGTGTCTTGAAAGGAGGGTATAAGATGAACATCAACAAAAGGAAAACGAGGATAATGGAATGTAGTCGAATTAAGTCGGGTGATTCTGAGGGAATTAGATTACGAAATGAGACACTTAAAGTAGTAAAGCAGTTTTGCTATTTGGGGAGCAAAATAACTGATGATGGTCGAAGTAGAGAGGATATAAAATGTAGACTGGCAATGGCAAGGAAAGCATTTCTGAAGAAGACAAATTTGTTAACATCGAGTATAGATTTAAGTGTCAGGAAGTCGTTTCTGAAAGTATTTGTATGGAGTGTAGCCATGTATGGAAGTGAAACATGGACGATAAATAGTTTAGACAAGAAGAGAATAGAAGCTTTCGAAATGTTGTGCTACAGAAGAATGCTGAAGATTTGTTGGGTAGATTACATAACTAATGAGGAGGTATTGAATAGAATTGGGGAGAAGAGGAGTTTGTGGCACAACTTGACTAGAAGAAGGGATCTGTTGGTAGCACATGTTCTGAGGCATCAAGGGATCACCAATTTAGTATTGGAGGGCAGCGTGGAGGGTAAAAATCGTAGACGGAGACCAAGAGATGAATACACGAAGCAGATTCAGAAGGATGTAGGCTGCAGTAAGTACTGGGAGATGAAGAAGCTTGCACAGGATAGGGTAGCACGGAGAGCTGCATCAAACCAGTGTCAGGACTGAGGACCACAACAACAACAACAACAACAACATTTAAATAGATCGTCCAGTATGAGACACGAAGGCAAATGTTTCCTAATGGTGTTGAACGTCATTTTTCTTCTAGTCATTGCGTCGTATTACAGCAGTCTTAATTTAATTTCGTATTGTTTGCAACAGATAAGCACTGTTTTTGAAAATGACAGTCCCTGTAATGCGCATTCACGAATCCAGTTTCATCTACATCTACATCGGTACCCTGCAAGTCACATTTAAGTGCCTGGCAGAGGATTCATCGAACCACCTTCATAATAATTCTGCACTATTCCACTCTCGAAGAGGGCGCCGAAGAAACGACCACCAATATATTTCCGTGCTACCTCTGTTCCCCTTATTATATTATGATGATCGTTCCTCCCGATGTAGGTCGGCGTCAACAGAGCATTTTCGCATTCGCAGGAGAAATTAGTGAATCAAATTTCGTGAGAAGATCCTTTCGCAACGATAAACGCCATTATTTTAAAGATGTCCACCCCGAATCCTGGACCGAGCGAGGTGGCGCAGTGGCTAGCACACTGGACTCGCATTCTGGAGGACGACGGTTCGATCCCGCGTCCGGCCATCCTGATTAAGGTTTTCCGTGACTTCCCTAAATCGCTCCAGGCAAATGCCGGGATGGTTCCTTTGAAAGGGCACGGCCGACTTCCTTCCCCGTCCTTCCCTAATCCGATGAGACCGATGATCTCGCTGTCTGGTCTCCTTCCCCAACCAACCAACCCAAATCCTGCATCATGTCCATGACATTCTCTCCCCTTTTTCTCCATAATACAAAACGTGCTGCCCTTCTTTGAACTTTCTCGATGTATTCCGTCAGTCCTATCTGGTAAGGATGCCAGACTGCGCAGCGGTACTCAAAAAGAGGAAAGACAAGCGTAGTGTAGGCAGTCTCCTTAGTAGGTCTGTCCTGCCCACAAAACGCAGCTTTTGGTTCGACTTCCCCACAACATTTTCTATGTGTTTTTTCTAATTTAAGTTGTTCGTAATTGTAATTCCTAGGTATTTAGTAGTATTTTCAGCCTTTAAATTTGATTGATTTATCGTGTAACCGAAGTTTAACAGATTCCTTTTACCACTCATCTACATCTACATCCATACTCTGCAAGCCACCTGACGGTGTGTGGCGGAGGGTACCTCTATCGGTTCTCCCTTCTATTCCAGTCTCGTATTGTTCGTGGAAAGAAGCAGTGTCTGTTTGCCTCTGTGTGGGCTCTAATCTCTCTGATTTTATCCTCATGGTCTCTTCGCGAGATATACGTAGGAGGGAGCAATATATACTGCTTGACTCCTCGGTGAAGGTATGTTCTCGAAACTTCAACAAAAGCCCGTACCGAGCTACTGAGCGTTTCTCCTGCAGAGTCTTCCACTGGAGTTTATCTATCTTCTCCGTAACGCTTTCGCGATTACTAAATCATCCTGTAACGAAGCACGCTGCTCTCCATTGGATCTTCTCTATCTCTTCTATCAACCCTATCTGGTACGGATTGGTTGGTTGGTTGGTTTGGGGAAGGAGACCAGACAGCGTGGTCATCGGTCTCATCGGATTAGGGAAGGATGGGGAAGGAAGTCGGCCGTGCCCTTTCAGAGGAACCATCCCGGCATTTGCTTGGAGCGATTTAGGGAAATCACGGAAAACCTAAATCAGGATGGCCGGACGCGGGATTGAACCGTCGTCCTCCCGAATGCGAGTCCAGTGTCTAACCAATGCGCCAACCCGCTCGGTCTCTGGTACGGATCCCACACAGCTGAGCAGCATTCAAGCAGTGGGTGAACAAGTTTACTGTAACCTACTTCTTATATTTTCGGATTGCATTTCCTTAGGATTCTTCCAATGAATCTGTCTGGCATCCGCTTTTCCAACGATCAACTTTATATGATCATTCCATTTTAAATCACTCCTAATGCGTACTCCCAGATAATTTGTGGAATTAACTGCTTCCAGTTGCTGACCTGCTATATTGTAGCTAAATGATATGGGATCTTTCTTTCTATGTATTCGCACCACATTATACTTGTCTACATTGAGATTCAATTGCCATTCCCTGCACCATGCATCAATTCGCTGCAGATTCTCCTGCATTTCAGTACAATTTTCCATTGTTACAACCTCTCGATATACCACAGCATCATCCGCAAAAAGCCTCAGTGAGCTCCCGATGTTATCCACAAGGTCATTTATGTATATTGTGAATAGCAACGGTCCTACGACACTCCCCTGCGGCACACCTGAAATCACTCTTACTTCGGAAGACTTCCTTCCCTCCATTGAGAATGGCATGCTGCGTTCTGTTATCTAGGAACTATTCAATCCAATCACACAATTGGTCTGATAGTCCATATTCTCTTACTTTATTCATTAAACGAATGTGGGGAACTGTATCGAACGCCTTGCGGAAGTCAAGAAACACGGCATCTACCTGTGAACCCGTGTCTATGGCCCTCTGAATCTCGTGGACGAATAGCGCGAGCTCGGTTTCACACGATCGTCTTTTTCGAAACCCATGCTGATTCCTACAGAGTAGATTTCTAGTTTCCAGAAAAGTCATTATGCTCGAACATAATACGTGTTCCAAAATTCTACAACTGATCGACGTTAGAGATATAGGTCTATAGTTCTGCACATCTGTTCGGCGTCCCTTCTTGAAAACGGGGATGACCTGTGCCCTTTTCCAATCCTTTGGAACGCTACGCTCTTCTAGAGACCTACGGTACACCGCTGCAAGAAGGCTTTCTGCCTCATTTTTTTGTCTCTGTAAAGGTTTTCTCGAGTTTCAGGACAAATTTTAATGCAGACGTTTTGCTCCTTTAATCCTGCCATCTCGAAATTCACAAAGCGTGCAACGCAACGTTCTTCTCAATACAGTACTGAACAACACTTCCGGCAGGAGTGTGCAGGAATGCCAACTGCACTACGCTCCAGCACACCACTGGCGTGAAATTAGGAATGTTTCAGAATTTTTTGAACAGACCTCGTAGTTTATATACGAGCGGAATCTCTTTGGATTTTCTGCCAATTTTCGAAACGAAATTTCGTTGTGCAAAGTATTACAAGCATGATGCATTCATTCCCCGCTAAAGTTTGAGGTTCTGTACTTTACTCCCGTGTCAAAATTCATATCACAGTAGCTGGTCGGTACGAATCGTGCACCTCAGTGAGCTGTCAGCAGTGAAAGAAAAAACAACAAAGCATTCCGCCCTGTCACATCCTCTAAGTGGGCGCGCCACATACCCTTCTGTCCCTGCGGTAAGCGGTCAGCTGTACTTAGCTCACGTACGAATTCGCCGACCTTAATTAAAATTAAACAGATCTTAAAATATTACTGTCTCTGTAAGTATTTTTGTTTGTCGCTCACCAGGAAAACTGCACTCTTAGTTGACGTTTATTGATTTGGTTGAGTTGCTAGATACATATTGTTATAATGTTATAATACACACTTTGACGACCAAGGGACAGACACGGAGTTCAATAGATTCCATTATCCGTAAAATTTAAGTAATAATCGTCACTATCGTTCATATGTAAAAATTGCCACTATCCTTCACCTATTAATTTAAAGGTAGACATTGATAAGATTTCGAAGTGGTGCAAAGACTGGCAGCTTGCTTCAAACGTTCAAAAATTTAAAATTGTGCACCTCACAAAAAAAAGTATCCTATGAATATCAGCAACTCACAGTTGGTATCTGTAGCTCATACAAATACTTTGGCATAACACTTAGGGGCGTGAAGTGGAACGATTACATATGCTCAGTCGTGGGTAAAGAAGGGAGCAGACTTCGGTTGATCGGTAGAATACTAGAAAAATGCATTCAATCTACAGAGCAAATCACTCGTGTGACCCGTTCTAGAATACTGTTCAAGTCTGTGGGAAACATACCAAATGGGACTAACAGGAGATATTGGAAGAATACAGAGAAGGGCAGCATGGATGATCACAGGTCAACTGACGAACAGTGCCACTGAGACCCTGACTGGCAGTCTCTTGAAGATTCACGTAAACTGCTCCGAGGAAGTTTCGAGAACCAGCTTTAAATGACAACTCTGGGGATATACCGGGTGATCAAAAACTCAGTAATAATTTTAAAACTGAAGAAATCATGGAATAATGTAGATATAGAGGTACAAATTGACACATGCTTGGAATGACATGGGGTTTTATTAGAACAAAAAAAAATACAAAAGTTCAAAAAATGCCCGACAGATAGCGCTTTATCTGATCAGAATAGCAATAATTAGCACAAAAAAGTAAGACAAAGCAAAGATGATGTTCTTTACAGGAAATGCTCAATATGTCCACCATCATTCCTCAACAATAGCTGTAGTCGAGTATTAATGCTTTGAACAGCACTGTAAAGCATGTCCGGAGTTATGGTGAGGCATTGGCGTCGGTTGTTGTCTTTCAGCGTCCCTAGAGATGTCGGTCGATCACGATACACTTGCAACTTCAGGGAACCCCAAAGCCAATAATCGCACGGACTGACGTCTGGGGACGTGGGAGGCCAATCATGACGAAAGTGGCGGCTGAGCACGCGATCATCACCAAACGAAGCGGGCAAGAGATCTTTCACGCGTCTAGCAACACATCTTTTTTTTTTTTTTTTTTTGTTCTAATAAAATCTCTAACTACATTATTCCGTGGTTTATTAAGTTTTCAAATTTATGCTGACTTCTTGATCACCCGGTACTACAACCCCGTACATATCCCCCCCCCCCTCCCCCCGCCCCCTCCCCACCCTTAGGGATCGTGAGGACAAGGTTAGATTATTACAGCACGCACAGAGGCATTTTAACTTTTTTCCCGTGCTTCAAAGCCGTACTAACTGGTGCAGTAGGACATAATGTCTACTGTGCACAGTCATTCGCAGAGTGTAGATGTATATGTAGCTGTAGATTACTGCGGATATTTGCGGATATACGCTTTCAGTGCATGATTGCTTTTACGAGGGCTTTTATCGACGAAGTACACTACTGGCCATTAAAATTGCTACACCAAGAAGAAATGCAGATGATACACGGTTATTCATTGGACAAATACTTTATACTAGAACTGACATGTGATTACATCTTCACGCAATTTGGGTGGATAGATCCTGAGAAATCAGTGCCCAGAACAACCACCTCTGGCCGTAATAACGGCCACGATACGCCTGGGTATTGAGTCAAACAGAGCTTGGATCGCGTGTACAGGTACAGCTGCCCATGCAGCTTCAACACGATACCACAGTTCATCAAGAGTAGTGACTGGCGAATTATGACGAGCCACTTGCTCGGCCACCATTGACCAGACGTTTTCAATTGGTGAGAGATCTGGAGAATGTGCTTGCCAGGGCAGCAGTCGAACACTGTCTGTTCCAGAAAGGCCCGTACGGGACCTAAAACATGCGGTCGTGCATCATCCTGCTGAAATGTAGGGTTTCGCAGGGATCGAATGAAGGGTAGAGCCACGGGTCGTAACACATCTGAAATGTAACGTCCACTGTTCAAAGTGCCGTCAATGCGAACAAGAGGTGACCGAGACGTGTAACCAATGGCACCCCATACCATCACGCCAGGTGATACGCCAGTGTGGCGATGACGAATACACGATTCTAATGTGCGTACACCGCGATGTCGCCGAACACGGACGCGATCATCATGATACTGTAAACAGAACCTGGATACATCCGAAAAAATGACGTTTTGCCATTCGTGCACCCAGGTTCGTCGTTGAGTACACCATCGTAGGCGCTCCTGTCTGTGATGCAGCGTCAAGGGTAACCGCAGCCATGGTCTCCGAGCTGATAGTCCATGGTGCTGCAAACGTCGTCGAACTGTTCGTGCAGATGGTTGTTGTCTTGCAAACGACCCCATCTGTTAACTCAGGGATCGAGACGTGGCTGCACGATCCTTTACAGCCGTGCGGATAAGATGCCTGTCATCTCCACTGATAGTGATACGAGGCCATTGGGATCCAGCACGGCGTTCCGTATTACCATCCTGAACCCACCGATTCCATATTCTGCTAACAGTCATTGGATCTCGACAACGCGAGCAGTAATGTCGTGATACGATAAACCGCAATCGCGCTAGGCTACAATCCGACCTTTATCAAAGTCGGAAACGTGATGGTACGCATTTCTCCACCTTACACGAGGCATCACAACAACGTTTCACCAGGCAACGCCGGTCAACTGCTGTTTGTGTATGAGAAATCTGTTGGAAACTTTCCTCATGTCAGCACTTTGTAGGTGTCGCCACCGGCGCCAACCTTGTGTGAATGCTCTGAAAAGCTAATCATTAGCATATCACAGCTTCTTCTTCCTGTCCGTTAAATTTCGCGTCTGTAGAACGTCATCTTCGTGGTGTAGCTATTTTAATGGCCAATAGCGTATTTATTACAACGTATATCCACGGATTTCCATATACATATCCGCGCAGGCTATCTAAAGCAGATTCGCTGCGACAAGTACGAGACCATTACTACATGTAACGTACCAGTGACGGCGATTTCTGATCCCGGACCGAGTACAATGGCAGCTGTCATATCGAGAGATATGGCTCGCTCCCCTGGCCGCTGGCCGCTATCAATGTCCGACGAGCGCCGTATTTGTTGGTAGCGAGGGGAGTGACGTCTCTAACACACACGCACACACACACACACACACACACACACACACGCAGAAAGGCGACGGCGGGTAGGCACGGATGTAGTGGGAAGCAGCAACTGCAGCCGATTGTAGCTCCCCCACAGCCCACAGCTAGTTGCAGCTGCCGCTCCGATTAGCTTCCCCCGACACACACACACACACACACACACACACAGGGGGACTATTACCGGCCAGTTAGCACACACTCTGCTCCACCGCCTCGGCTCCCTATTCCTGCTACCCGCGACACAGCCGTGTGCGCCGACCAGAAAAACGGGATCGTTGTCACGCGAGACACACCACTCTCTCTCTCCCACTCTCTCTCTCTCTCTCTCTCTCTCTCTCTCTCTCTCTCTCTCACACACACACACACACACACACACACACACAAGCAGCGCCCACGGGATCAAAAGAGGAATCCATTCTCTGTTCAAACAAATGTCCTGACCTACATCTAATAAAGCCGGTCCCCACACCACAACGTGTGTGATGAAATATCTCACACGTCCCCTGACTGCGACACAACACAGCCGGATTAAATTAACGGAGGCTGCTAAAGGAAAAAATGACTCTGAGCACCATGAGACTTAACATGTGAGGTCATCAGTCCCCTAGAACTTAGAACTACTTAAACCTAACTAACCCAAGGACATCACACACATCCATGCCCGAGGCAGGATTCGAACCTGCGACCGTAGCGGTCGTGCGGTTCCAGACTGAAGCGCTGCTAAAGGAGGTCGAAAAGATGCCGAGACTGGACCGCTAATCCGTAATGGGCAGAATTAGCAACAGCCCATTGCTCCGTTGAGCACCACGCTGGACACATCCCCATTACATCTTTGGATTATTCTGGGGAGACAAAAGTGATGGGATACCTCCTGTTAATGTGTCGGACCTCCTTTTTGTAGCAGCAGCTGCATGTGGCATGGTCTCAACAAGTCGGTGGAAGTCCTCTGAAGAAATACACTACTGCCCATTAAAATTGCCACACCACGAACATGACGTGCTACAGACGCGAAATTTAGCCGATAGGATGAAGATGCTGTGATATGCAAATGATTAGCTTTTCAGAGCATTCACACAAGGTTGGCGCAGGTGCCGACGCCTACAACTTGCTTACATGAGGAAAGTTTCCAACCGATTTCTCATAAACAGCAGTTTACCGGCGTTGCCTGGTGAAACGTTGTTGTGATGCCTCGTGTAAGGAGGAGAAATGCGTACCATCACGTTTCCGACTTTGATAAAGGTCGGATTGCAGCCTATCACGACTGCGGTTTATCGTATCGCGACATTGCTGCTCGCGTTGGTCGAGGTCCAATGACTGTTAGCAGAATATGGAATCGGTCGGTTCTGGAGGGTAATACGGAACGCCGTGCTGGATCCCAACGGCCTGGTATCACTAGCAGTCGAGATGACAAGCACCTAACCCGCATGGTTGTAACGGATCGTGCAGCCACGTCTCGACCCCTGAGTCAACACATGGGGACGTTTGCAAGACAACAACCATCTCCATGAACAGTTCGACGACGTTTGCAGCAGCATGCACAATCAGCTCGGAGACCATGGCTGCGGTTACCCTTGACGCTGCATCACAGACAGGAGCGTCTGCAATGATGTACTCAACGGCGGACCTGGGTGCACGAACGGCAAAACGTCATTTTTTCGGATGCATCCAGGTTCTGTTTACAGCATCATGATGGTCGCATCCGTGTTTGGCGACATCGCGGTGAACGCACATTGGAAGCGTGTATTCGTCATCGCCATACTGGCGTATCACCCGTAATTTCGCTTGTGCCCAGTGGCAGAATTGTACACGACGTTCAAAGTTGTCGCCATGCAATTCCTGGTGCATAGAAATATCGTACGGGTGCAATCGATGTTGATGTAGCATTCTCAACACCGATGTTTTTGAGATTCCCGATTCTCGCGTAATTTGTCTGCTACTGATGTGCGGATTAGCCGCGGCAGCAGCTAAAACACCTACTTGGGCATCATCATTTGTTGCAGGTCGTGGTTGACGTTTCGCATGTGGCTGAACACTTCCTGTTTCCTTAAAAAACGTAACTATCCGGCGAACGGTCCGGCCACTTGGATAATGTCGTCCAGGGTACCGAGCAGCATACATAGCACACACCCGTTGGTCATTTTGATCACAATAGCCATACATCAATAGGATATCCACCTTTTCCGCAATTGGTAAACAGTCTATTTTAGCACGGGTAATGTATCACGAAGCAAATACCGTCCGCACTGGCGGAATGTTACGTGATACCATGTACTTATACTTTTGTGACTATCACAGTGCCATCTATCACAAAGCGAAAAAAGTGGTCCACCTAAATCATTCATATTTCTTTACGTACTACACGAATATGTAATAAAAGTGGGGGTTCCTATTTTAAAAAACGCAGTTGATATCCGTTTCACCTATGGCAGCGCCATCTAGCGGGCCAACCATAGCGCGATCTGGTTTCCCCCTTCAAGCTAGACGAGTTTCGTTCTTTGTAGTTTTTTCGTTCGATGCTTATTTCGTCAGATATTTGGCGTGGTCACTATCAATGGACCACCCTGTATAAAAAGCTTGTGCGACACGTTCGTAGATGCTGTTCACACGTTTGGGATCCCCACCAGGCTGGATTAAAAGAAGACATTGAAGCAATTCACAGGCGTGCTGCTATATTTCTTACCAGTACGTTGGATCAGCACGACACTATTACGACGATGCTTCGTGTTCTCAAAACTCTACATTGTTTTTGCGAAACAATATTGAGAGAATTTAGAGAACTGACATTTAAAGCTGACTGCAGAACGATTTTACTGTCACCAATGTACAATTTGCGCACGGTGCACAGAGGCAAGATGAGATGGTTGGGTTGGGTTGATTTGGGGGGAAGAGACCAAACTGCTAGGTCATCCGTCTCATCGGATTAGGGAAGAATGGGGAAGGAAGTCGGCCGTGCCCTTTCAAAGAAACCATCCCGGCATATACCTGAAGCGATTTATGGAAATCACGGAAGACCTAAATCAGTATGGCCAGATGCGGGATTGAACCGTCGTCCTCCAAAGTGCGAGTCCAGTGATCTAACCATTGCACCACCTAGCTCGCTTGAGAGGAATTACGGCTCGTACGTTTCCTCCACAGCTTCATTTGCGAATGGGAGAGAAAGGAGTGTCTAGCACCGTACGATGTCTTGGAGTATATGTATGCAGAGATATACAAGGCGTGTTCGATAAGTAATGCAACTTTTTTTTTAGTGGGTTGGTTTTATTTAGGATTCCAATACAGCATATTATTCCATCTACATCTACATTTACATGATTACTCTGCAATTCACATTTAAGAGCTTGGCAGAGGGTTCATCGAACCAGAATCATACTATCTCTCTACCATTCCACTCCCGAACAGCGAGCGGTAAAAACGAACACCTAAACCTTTCTTCGAGCTCTGATTTCTCTTATTTTATTTTGACGATGATTCCTACCTATGTAGGTTGGGCTCAACAAAATATTTTCGCATTCCGAAGAGAAAGTTGGTGACTGAAATTTCGTAAATAGATCTCGCCGCGACAAAAAACGTCTTTGTTTTAATTACTTCCATCCCAACTCGCGTATCATATCTGCCACACTCTCTCCCCTATTACGTGATAATACAAAACGAGCTGCCCTTTTTTTTACCCTTTCGATGTCCTCCGTCAATCCCACCTGGTAAGGATCCCACACTGCGCAGCAATATTCTAACAGAGGACGAACGAGTGTGGACTTGTTGCATCTTCTAAGTGTCCTGCCAATGAAACGCAACCTTTGGCTCGCCTTCCACACAACATTATCTATGTGGTCTTTCCAACTGAAGTTGTTCGTAATTTTAACACCCAGGTACTTAGTTGACTTGACAGCCTTGAGAATTGTACTATTTATCGAGTAATCGAATTCCAACGGATTTCTTTTCGAACTCATGTGGATCACCTCACACTTTTCGTCATTTAGCGTCAACTGACACCTGCCACACCATACAGCAATCTTTTCTAAATCGCTTTGCAACTGATACTGGTCTTCGGATGACCTTACTAGACGGTAAATTACAGCATCATCTGCGAACAACCTAAGAGAACTGCTCAGATTGTCACCCAGGTCATTTATATAGATCAGGAACAGCGGAGGTCCCAGGACGCTTCCCTGTGGAACACCTGATATCCCTTCAGTTTTACTCGATGATTTGCCGTCTATTACTACGAACTGCGACCTTCCTGACAGGAAATCACGAATCCAGTCGCACAACTGAGACGATACCCCGTAGGCCCGCAGGTTGATTAGAAGTCGCTTGTGAGGAACGGTGTCAAAAGCTTTCCGGAAATCTAGAAATACGGAATCAACTTGAGATCCCCTGTCGATAGCGGCACTCTTTTGGCTAAGAAAATCTGTGTTTCAACGTAATCTGTGTTCAATGCGACGACCTAACGCCACCTTACTGGCAGGGTCTTTATGCCCACATGCACATGGTACCAGTCCACTGGCCGACGTCGGAGCCAACGCCCTGCTGCATCAGTAAACTCCCCCTCATCCACAGACTGCTTCCCGCGGAGTGCATCCTTCATTGGGACAAACAGACGGAAATCAGTCCAATAAAGTTTTTTTGAGCTGCTCTCAGGTGCGCAGACTTGTGTTGAGGCCTGACGTTGCCTTGGAATTGGGCCGGCCGGCACGTGGGAGATAGGGACAGGTTTCCGCGATCCTGTCACAGTGATGTTAGACTCCTCACCCAACGACTCACCGTGCTTTTGTTCACTGCCAAGTGTCCACATACATTCTGCAAGAGCCTGTGAATATCTGTGATGTTTTCGTTTCCTGTCAAAAGAATCTAGATACGCACCTCCGTTACAGACGCTATTTTAAAGACTACGTACAGAGCCACAACCTATCGGAACGTCATCAAACTATAGGGGCTGAAGCGGGAATATTGCGCAATGTACAATAACAAATTCTCGATTTTTCCCAACCAAAATTGGCCGAGGAAACAATATGTTTCATTACAGGGAGCGAAAGGCTATTTACAATTTGTACAGAAACCAGATAACAGTTATAAGAGTAGAGGGGCCTGAAAGGGAAGCAGTGGTCGGGAAGGGAGTGAGACAGGGTTGTAGCCTCTCCCTGATGTTATTTAATCTATATATTGAGCAAGCAGTAAAGGAAACAAAAGAAAGAAAAGTTCGGAGTAGGTATTAAAATCCACGGAGAAGAAATAAAAATGTTGAGGTTCGCCGATGACATTGTAATTCTGTCAGAGACAGCAGAGGACTTGGAAGAGCAGTTGAACGGAATGGACAGTGTCTTGAAACGAGGATATAAGATGAACATCAACAAAAGCAAAACGAGGATAATGGAATGTAGTCGAATTAAATCGGGTGATGCTGAGGGAATTAGATTAGGAAATGAGACACGTAAAGGAGTTTTGCTATTTCGGGAGCAAAATAACTGATGATGGTCGAAGTAGAGAAGATATAAAATGTAGACTGGCAATGGTAAAGAAAGCGTTTCTGAAGAAGAGAAATTTGTTAACATCGAGTATAGATTTAAGTGTCAGGAAGTCGTTTCTCAAAGTATTTGTATGGAGTGTAGCCATGTATGGAAGTGAAACATGGACGATAAATAGTTTAGACAAGAAGAGAATAGAAGCTTTTGAAATGTGGTGCTACAGAAGAATGCTGAAGATTAGATGGGTAGATCACGTAACTATTGAGGAGGTATTGAGTAGAATTGAGGAGGAGTTTGTGGCACAACTTGACAAGAAGAAGGGACCGGTTGGTAGAACATGTTCTGAGGCATCAAGGGATCACAAATTTAGCATTGGAGGGCAGCGTGGTGGGTAAAAATCGTAGAGGGAGACCAAGAGATGAATACACTAAACAGATTCAAAAAGATGTAGGTTGCATTAAGTACTGGGAGATGAAGAAGCTTGCACTGGATAGAGTAGCATGGAAAGCTGCATCAAACCAGTGTCAAGACTGAAGACAACAACAACAACACTTATTGATTGTCCCTAATAGATGTACAATAAGGGATGGCTACACGATAATTTCCAACTGTTCCAGTGAGGTTTTCTATGTGACAACAAGAACCAGGAAGCAGTGGAAGAAAGAACCACGATACTGTTGTGATGACACACTGGTTAACTGATGGGTCGAAGACAGACGAAAGCGCTGGAGCCGGAGTATATGGAGTAAAGTCTAGACAGGAGTGCGCAGTCTTTCTACGGGAAATCTCTACGGTATTCCACGCGGTGACATTTCATAGTGCGTTCAAAGAGGCATGCAGCTCTGAAATCTGTGTCAGACCTTGCAACAGGATTAAAGATCGGTACAGAACGCCATGAAATTCTTGTGAGGCTGGGGTAAACCAGCTGTGGGTCCCAAATCGCTCGGGAGTCAGTGATAACGAACAAGATGATAGGGCCAACGACTGTACTTGTTGGACAGGAAACTGTCCTAACTGTCAGTTAGGTGGTGATAAAACATAAAATATGTAGGTGGATCTACAAAGCAGTGCGGAGAACGTAGTGACAAACTCAAAAACAAAACCGTGGCAAGTTAATGATCCCGAAACCATGTTTAAATACAAGTTATGTAATCCTCGGCTTGAACAGGAGGCGTGGTAATTTTAATGACCGGCCTTGGGAGATTCTAGAAACACCAGTATTTGATAATAATAGCGAAAGAAACATTTTAAGTTTGAGTAACAAGTACACTGTTTTTGTTCTACAAATAAGAATGAAAATAAGAGAAAGAAACCTCTAAGAGCTAACTATGTGGCACATGAGACGAAACCGCACTGCATTTAATCTTCCAGTGCTAAGCTCTGGAGGCTAAAAGAACGCAATGTGTGAGTCACTAATTCCTGATGAAATGGTGGCTAACAGAGACCTATTAAAGGCAGTCCTACTTATTTCTAAGCGTACTGGTTGGCTTTTGCAGAAAGACACGGAGAGATACTGCACACTAAATTGAGATACTGCACAATAAATTGTCAGAATTTAAAAATTTAAAACGTTGTCATAATCTAGTCGTTCAGAGGTATAACATTATATTAAATTTCGTCCAGTGTGTCACCCAGCAAACGTTAAACGTAATTTCAAACATTTTCTCAAGTTTTTGTCGGTTAAAGTCCCACAAATTCATGAAAGGTATTGAATTCATCGCTTACTAAATGTTCGATATCATGTGGTAAAACTTCGGCTTACAGAGTGACGATTCAATTTTATCATTTCTTTACTACTAACTCGGGTCAGTTGAAGAATGGGATACAACTCTTCTGCTTTGGCCAATGACGTCATACTTTAGTGATTGACATTAGTTTGTTTACTTTCGATCTGTAGGTAATAAATCGGTTATTTTCTGTGGCAAAGCGTCTTAATCGTAAATAGAGATAAATGAATGTGTTATTACGACATAGATGTTGCGTGTGAATTTTGTCGCTTGTGTTAATTTTAAATCATTTGTGTACCCATTTTGAATTATATCTTTGTCTGATAGCGGGTCGCCAACTGCCGTTTTCTCTGCAATTGATTCGTACCCTGCACTGTGTGGATCAACTGTGGTACTGGACAGAAATTCTACGTTTGTCGCTTTTTTCGTCTTCGCTACAACTAGCGTCCTGTTCTCCTGAAGAAAGGTTTCAAATACACATTTATCGCTTTTTTCTCCATCGCTAATACTAGCATCATATTTTTCATTTGACCTTAAGAACAGGATACAAACTTTACGTTTACCACATTTTTAGCCTTCGCTATTACTAGTATCCCATGTAACCATATAGATCAACTGAAGTACAGGATACAACGAATATATATAATATGTCAGGTGAGGTATTCCAGGCCAATGTTCCTTTTTTTTTCTTTTTTTTTTTCTAGCACTAGCACTAGTATCCTATCCTTCAGTTGACGTACATAGATGAACTGAAAAGTAGTATACTCGGACTCTTTCTACTACGAATAGAGCAATATATGTAACACTATGTTCGAAATATGGATATATGTGTTATATATATATATATATATATCCACGATCTGCTACATTTATTTGCTTGCCAACATTCATCTATGTCTTTGCAGTGCATCGCTTAAGGTAACTCGTGATGTCATTTTCCGAAGCCATTGGTTGGTATTGCATTGTTCTGAATGTGTCGCTTACTAACTGTTCGTTATTTATGCGGTAAAACTTCGGCTTATTGAATGACGTTTTAATTTGTTATTTCTTTGCTACTAACCCTATTCTCTACCCATTTTACAGACAGTATTGACGTATACCACTGAAAGTGTCTACAAAATTGTGCGAGCGGTCGACACAGTTTAGAAGAAAATCTAATTTTTCAGAAAAATAAACATTAATCATTATAATTACCATAGTACTTCGTACAGAAACATAAGGTAACTATAAATGTATTTAGCAATATTTGACATAGATTATCGTATGTAATGGAACTGTTGTTACTATTTCCGTTTATTTCATCCTCCCGAACGTCTACAGGTAATTGAACTTTTGCGTCTTGAACTATAAAGGTTATACGTGCTTAACGTCAAATATGTAATACATGAACTCAGATGTGAGCTAATCAAATGTTTTAAGATGCTTTATATACGGGAGTTCGGTTCTTTAAGGAATCCTGAATGGAGGTCTACTGGGGAAATGTAGCATCTCAGAGATTCTGGAGTTCACTTTCTGGTACTGGGCAGTTGAGATTAAATTTGAACGTGACCTTATGAATAGAGGCGGAGGGTTTTGCTTATATTCTGCTTCGAATACTGCTGTCCCCGTGGTCAATCAATTGAGGGACGCAATTATTGCTAAATTTTTGTCCGCTGATAGTTAATATTTACTATCGATATCTTCTTCCGCCGGCCGGAGTGGCCGAGCGGTTCTAGGCGCTACAGTCTGGAACCGTGCGATCTCTACGATCGCAGGTTCCTATCCTGCCTTGAGCATGGATGTGTGTGCTGTCCTTAGGTTAGTTAGGTTTAAGTAGTTCTAAGTTCTAGGCGACTGATGACCTCAGAAGTTAAGTCCCATAGTGCTCAGAGCCTTTTTTTTTTTTTATATCTTCTTCCTTTGATCACAATTTGGTTGCATCGTGAGGGTGTGCTTCTGTGAGCGTGCGTCTGTGTGTTGCCTTTCCGTATGTGCCGTGTCTTCGCCGCCTTTTCCGGCTATCGAGGACGTAAATTTGCTTGCACAACCCTCTGTCATTGCATTTGTGCCTTGGAAATGACGAAGTGGGGACCTGTCGAAACATCAGCGGTTGTCATTGCGTTTGGCTAGTTTGAGTTAGAATTTAGACGGTTAAATTTTACTTGAGTGTCTTTTCTGGGCTTTTTGTTCACTTTCCGAGACATTTCCACTAATTTTTGATTAGTTTCTTCTCTTTTCTCTTCTTTTCATTAATCCTTCATTGGCTAGCAACTATTCTAGTAACTAAGCTATCCAAGAACGACTCAGCGCCTCCACAGCTTTAATTCCGCCAGTGCCTGATCTGCTACCTTGCAAAGTTCTCCTGTGCCTAGAAGGTAGGATATTGCGCAGAAATAGCTTATCCACAACCAGTGTTATCACTTCCAGAATGAATAGCTTCTGGAATCTAAAAATATTTGTTAGTCCTCTTATTCTGGTAGCAGTTGCAGCAAACCAGAAGCGCGCGCGCACTTCGTACCTGACTTTGCTCAGTACAGTTGATAAAATTTTGGTGCTCTGTATGATATTTACGCTACAAGCTTTTACAGACAGCAGAAAAAGTATGGAAAACACGTTGCAGATTTGGAAAGATGAAAGATTTCAAATCAGAGAAAAGAGGTCACAAATTTCTTATATTGCACTGTAATGCATTCAGAACACGGCGCACCTGAGACACGAATCTTACGTAATCAACAAACAGCTTTTTTTAGTCATTTCACTCACATTCGCTGATATTAAAATTTTGCAAATCTAGTAAAAGCGTTCGTTGTGGGTGTGGCACACGAAAAGCCTTACTGAAATTTACGGTTGTTTGATGCCTCAGGATGCAGTCGTAGAGGACATTCAATTGATGCCCTCTTTTTGGTAAGTTGTGGAACAAATTTCTTTTTTCTCAAATTCGAGTACCTCATTTTCATTAGTTATTCGATCTATCCACATAATTTACAACATTCTTCCGTAATACTACATTTCAAAAGTTTCTGTGCTCTTATTCTGTGAACTGCCAATCGTTCAGTTGCACTGAACCTTCGTTTTACTTTTGTTGATGTTCATATTATAACCCCTTTTCAAGACAATGGCCACATCCTTCGACTGCTCTTGTAAGTAACTTGCCGCCTCTGGCAGAATTACAGACATTTTGCCCTCTCTGAATATGCGAGTCCAAGAGAAATGGAAACTGCTATAATTGGTATGACGATCTCTCTGCCATGCAGCACTGCAGAGTAGCTTGCGAGCCGTTCGTGCAGCTTTATGTAGATGACGGCTCGCACAGAGATGTACAACGAGTAATTCTTCCGGCACTCTAAACTTAACATTTTGCACGAAAAAAGTACTCTTTGCCACGTTCCTCATGAACATACGCACTGGGCTGCATGCTTTCATTGCTATCATGTGCCTCGCTGCTCAAAGAAGCAATGAAAAACATGAAACAGAATTATGGAAGTGAAATAAAAGTGCGTTCAGGAGGAGCATATACCAATTCTAACTTTTTCAACCGAATCAGCCGTTCGCAGCATATGTACAAGACAAAGCCTGAATCTGAAGGGACCTCCCCCCGAATACGACTCCAGCGTCTTCATCTTTTCGCCGCCGCCATATTTAGCGTTGAACAGACAAAGTACGCCGTGTTGCAATGGTACTAAGATTTTGTGAGAGAAAACTGCAATGGAAATCTATTTTAATAAGGATACAAACAATCGTAGATGCCCTACTAATTGATCTCCTCCTTTTCGCCAAGTTGTGGCGCAAATTTCTTTTTTCCCTGATTCGCATAGTACTTCTTTATTTGATGTTCGATCTATCCATATAATTTCCAACATTCTTCTGTGGTACTACATTTCAAAAGCTCCTGAGCTCTTCTTCTTTGAACTGCTAATCGTCTACGTTTTACTTACGTAAAATGCTACAGTCCAACAAATGTCTTCAGAAAAGACTTCCTAACTTTTAAACTTACGTTCGATGTTAACAATTTGGTAATGCTTTTCTCACTATTGCCTGTCTGCATTTTATACGATCTACTTCCTCAATCGCTGCTTATTTTGCTTGTGCAACAAATGACCGTTTTATGTTTGGATGATATTTAATCATAGCAAACACACAGTGGATCACGAAATACAGAAATAACTATGGTTTAACGTGAATGCGTTATTTTTCTCTGAAATTGAATAAAAATTCTTTTCTATCAGTAAAGTGGATGTTTTTTAACAAACAGCCACCTTTCGTAACCGACAATTTCTAATGGTTCTTTATCGCAGTCTAATGTCGCATTTTTTATTACACTGATATCGGTTTCGTTCATGTGCAGAACGTCTTCAGAATAAATAAATGGCATGATAAGTGTGCTCGTTTGTAACTAATCTAATACCCATATGTTATAAGTACAACATTGTATTCTATATCGTAGTAGTTTTATTTAATAGAATGTGGAAATTTCATTAGTTGCTGTCCTTAGTGAAAGTCAGTAATAATTACAGGAACTTTTGAATGAAACCGTCTCATGAGCATAGGATATGCAGTAGCAGAAATGAGAACAGCGATGTGCTTAGCACCAAAATTGAGAACAAAGTCACTGAATTCTACTTCTTAGCAAGCAAATTAACACCTGACGGGCAGAGCAACAAGGATATAAGAAGCATATTATCACAGACAACAAGGGCATTCCTCGCTAAAAAAATTCTGCTAGTATCAAACATCGGCATTAATTTGAGGAACAAATTTCTGCGAATGCACTTTTGAATCACCGAATTGTGTGGAAGTGAGTCAGGGACTGTGTGGAAATAAGAACAGAATCGAAGCATTTGACGTGTGGCATTAGAGAAGTAGGATGAAAATGAAATGGACTGATTAGGTAAGAAATCAGGAGGTTCTGCGCAGAATGGGCGACGGGAGGAAAGTTTGGAGAACACCGCCTAGAGAAAGTGATAGGCTATAGTAACTGTGTTAAGGCACAAGTGAGTAATACCGAAAATTGAAGTTCCGATGTTTACGATTATTTAAACAATGAAGTCAATGAAACTTCCAAACATCGGAAGGTTCTTTGTCACACATGTGCACAAAGAAAAAAATCATCTATGTATGTGTTAAAAGGAAGTAGATGCTTTCATATTCATAACTGTGGTGATACTTTCTCTATAACGCATTAAAACCTCCAAATCGCGAACACTGAAAATTGAAGTCTTACCCTGCGCTCCGACCAGGTGTTATAGTAGAAATGACACGTTAAATTAACAACGTTTCGTTGGACCACATTCTAGAGACGTTCATGCTTACATGGTTCCTTTGCAGTAACGCACGCATACCGGCTGCTACAATGAGACAACTGTTAGGACGATGAAGTTGTCAGCAGTGGAAATCAAAATATCGTTGTAACAAAGTCTGCAAATAACGTTGTATATTGGCGTCGTTATTCAGCTTATTTTTCTCTACTGACGGGTCGGACTGAATGAAAGGAGCTAGGCAGACACAATTCTTGAGTATACAAAGTAATAGGAGAAACTTTAAACGTTGATAATGGTTACTATATTGTTGTTTTGAAAAATACATTTAAATGTTCACTCAACGTAATCCCAAGTAATTTTGAGAGTTAGAACTGTGTTTTGATTAATTTACTGTTAAGATTTTGTAATGCAGATCATTTCGCATTTGAGATCGCTTTATGCAATGCAACGGCATTCATATTGTGTTGTCCTATTTATTTTTCAACGCACTGTATCAAGGACTCTCTTCAAAAATCGAACAATTAAAGAGAAATCTCAAAATTAATTCAATAATATTCATAGTTATAATGCATCATTTGCTATGGGTCAGTTCTATGGCTAAAATTTCAGACAATGTTTTGCGAGGAGAATATCGCTCACATAGGTCCACTGACTCAAAATGGTTCAAATGGCTCTGAGCACTATGGGACTTAACAGCTATGGTCATCAGTCCCCTAGAACTTAGAACTACTTAAACCTAACTAACCTAAGGACAGCACACAACACCCAGCCATCACGAGGCAGAGAAAATCCCTGACCCCGCTGGGAATCGAACCCGGGAACCCGGACATGGGAAGCGAGAACGCTACCGCACGACCACGAGATGCGAGCCCACTGACTCAGGTGGTCGGATGTCGACCACAGACGATACTAGTTCTAGTAAATGTGTGTAGATTTGTAGTTAAGTCGACTGGGTGTCATGAAAAGTCATACAGCAGGTAAAGAATGAACTTGTTGATCACATGCATGATGCGTTTCGGAATTATTTCCATCTTCAGAAATCCAAGTGGAAAGGTAGCACAAGGACAGATCGATGCGTGTAAGGGAATGACTTCCATGGTACTAGAGGCAACTGTAGCGGGTGAAAACTGTTGGGGATGACACAGATAGGAATAATCCAACAAATAATCGGAGACATTGTTTGTAAGGTCAGTATGATCTCTGGTGAAGATCTACTTTGGTCATGCAACAAATGACTGTTTTATGTTTCGATGATATTTGTCCATTCATTCTCTGTGTTGTATTTTTGTATGATGAGCTTTTTTTATTTTCTGAAATTGACATAACATTGTTCTTCTCGTATGTATCTAGCAGAATTTTATCGAAATTTGTCGCCGTACCTTTCTTTCGTAAGTAAGCTAATACAACCACTCAAAAATTAGTCGTAGCAAATATTATATATATATTTGTGACAGATGTTCGACAGACACCACTTGAAGAGCACAGCCAGAAACTAATACCAAAAGTAAACAAGAAATGGTTGGCGACGGTATTATGTTTGTCATGTAATTAATGTAAGTTGCGGGTAAGCACGATATACAAAAAATATCAGTAAAAATTTTTCTGTGTCAACTACGAATTACGAGTTGCAGATGTATAGCTTCATAGGCATTCGTCTAGGACCAGATCGACTGTAATTAGAGAAGGAAGAAGAATTTGGGAGATACGACAGAGATTAGAATATGTAATACAGGTTGTTAACGAATATGGATGTCTGCGAAGCAATGAAAACTGTGTAAAATTAATGAGGAGTTCTCCGAAGGACATTCTGAATGCTGTGTTGCTGTCGGAAGCGACCGACTATTACGGGAGAACTGCCTTATCGTAGCCGAGCCACTACTATCGCGTATTGGCCAGATAGCGGTGTCGTTTAAAGATCCAGGGCGGAGAGCTTCCTGCGGAAAAAAATGCGCGGTGCGCCAGAAAAGGAACAGACGAGATACACAGACCTGGAGGGGAAATAACAATATCGCGAAGCGGTACGCTTGTTGCTGCTTCCAAGTAAATGATTGCAGTCAGTCGGTGATAGCCGAGTCAAAGAGCTGGCGAACACTATTTTGTAGACGTTGACCTGTCGTCAGCAAATTAAATTAGGATGGTCACAATGAAACTGGGTCGGAAAATACACTCTAAGACAAAAAAGGCGACGCATCACAGAGGCAGTGTCCGAATGGGACGGAAATCGTTAGATGCGATGTACTTACACAGACAAACAAATGATTGCTGTTTCAGAAAACTTGGATGATTTATTCAAGAGAATAGGTTTGTTTATAAATAAATCTTCTGCTACCAGTCACGATTTATCTTTATTTTACTTTTCGCACTGCGCGTTTCGGGAAATGATTTCCCATTTTCAAGTGCGTTTTTTGTGCGTATTAAGCCATTTCTATTGATGTTGTCAGTGTGTGAGAGTTTGCTTCATTTCCTCGACTTTTAAGTTTTCTTATGGTCCATTTGTGCAGTCTCTCACACACACTAAACATTACACGTAACTAGTGTGTGAGAGACTCTGCAAAAATGATTATTCAAGAGAATAGGTTTGTTTATAAATAAATATTCTGCTACCAGTCACGATTTATCTTTATTTTACTTTTCGCACGACGCGTTTCGGGAAATGATTTCCCATTTTCAAGTGCGGTTTTTTTTTTGTGTATTAAGCCATTTCTATTGATGTTGTCAGTGTGCGCCGTGTTGCCTCTAGGTGGGCGTGGTACATACCTATCGGGCGTTACCTCATTTAGATTGCTTTGTTTGCGTTTGCGATCATTGCCTTATTAAATTCGCCTGTTAAGCAGAAGCCAGGAACTATCTATAAAACTGAGAGAGGATATATATAAAGGCATGTAACCTACAGAACATTATCTCCCTGCGTGTTACCTAAACATAAACAGTATCCAGTATTGATACCAAAACTGAAACCGTCAATGTTTAATACAGGCTTTATTCGAAAATTGTTGATTTGTAATGTGAAAAAGGGGTGTTGGAATTAAAATTTAAAAAATGCACACTTATTATACAAGGTGTATCATAATTAATGGAGTTAACGCATACAGTTGAAAGAACACGATACTAGAAGCAAAAAAGTCTCAGTAAACATATGGTCGAAAATGCATACCCTAAGAACTACGAGCAGTTTTTCATCATCGATACTGTGAGACATATCTAATCCAGTGCAAGTTCTTTGCTTTCCATATTTTGCGAACTGGTAGCATGGACCAAAACAAGGAAAAAAAGTCCAGTAAACATGTGCCCCAGAATGCATTCCTGAAGATCTATGAGCACTTGTTCATCTTTGCTACTTTGAAACACAACTCTTTTAATGATCAAGTGCTCGTAATTTTCAAGGTATGCGTTTTAGAGCACATGTTTGCTGGATTTTTTTCTTATTTTGGTCCATACTACCACTTCCCAAAATATGGAAAGCAAAGAACTTGCATTAGAAGAGATTTGCTTCACAGTATCGAAGATGAAAAATTGTTCGTAGCTGTTAGGGTATGCATTTTCGACGCTATGTTTACTCAGACTTTTTTGCTTGTAGTATCGTGTACTTTCAACTGTATGCGGTTTTCGTCATTAATTATGATACACTCTGTATAGCGCTGGAAAACGGACTTTCCTCAAAAAGAAAAAAGGTAAAATTAAAAACAAAACGCAAAATAAAAACGTATCAAACATCTCTTGAACACTTCGTCGAGCATATGTAAAACATGTCCCTGTCAGTCATAAACAACTTTTGCAGACATCAATGATAACAGGAAACTGGTGCCCTAGATCATGATGAATAATGTTCTGTTGAGTACTAAATAACAACAATAATTAGATAGATTTTTTATGTTTGTGCATGTAAACTGTACTCGCTTCGTTACATAAAATCACAGAAGTTACGCGATCGGAAAAGTTTTATGACTTATAAAATGGAATTTATGTTTTGTAAGGATGCAAAATCTACAGTGAACGATGTGCAGTTCTATTTATGTGCAAAACAAATAAACAAACAAAAAACAGAGAGAAGTTATCGGCTCCCGGCTTCTCTGTCGTACATTCATTTATGTTTCTTTCAGTACCAATGGTACGAGCACTACCGGCAATCCCACCATTTATTACGTCATTTATGTACCGTATCTAAGCTACCGAACCGCAGATTTGGTAGAGCCCAACTCGAGTACAAGGGCTATCGGCATGGCCATGGCAACAAACATACGATTAATATACGTAAGTGTATTTTTTCAAAGTGGGAATGAAAATTTCTCACTATCCCTCATAGATGCTGGAAAGCGATGTGCAACCTATTTAATGTTACTGCTCCACCGACTACTCATAAGCGCACCTGCTGACAGCGAAAGGGCGTTTTTGGAGAGTAAAAATCTTCTTTATGAAAGACAATAAAAATTCAACAAACAGAGATCTTGCGAAGCTCTGCACGCACAGTTCACCCATGAGATCCTCAGCACAGAAGGCGACAACGTCCAAATTCACATCGTGTCCCTTGGCTTGCGCAAAGCATTTGGTACATTTCCACAGTGCCGTTTGATGAACGAAATACGAGATTACCGAGTATCGCCTCAGTTCTGTGACTGGATGCAGGACTCCTTAGCAGATAGAAAGCTACATGTCGTTCTTAACGGAACGAAATAGTCAAACGGAGGCTAAGGGTAAGTTCGTGAGTATCCTAAGACGGTGTTATGATGTTTGGTTTGTAGGGCTCTCAACTGCGCGGTCATCAGCGCCCGTACAAAGTTCCAATTTTTTCACAGTCCAATTTTTTTCACAGTCCAATCCAGCCAATGTCACGAATGAAGAGGATGATGATGAAATGATGAGGACAACGCAGATACCCAGTTCCCGGACAGAGAAAATCCCCAACCCGGCCGGGACTCGAATCCGGGACCCGTTGACCAGTACGTGTGTTCATGAGACCCAGAAAATATTAGATACAGGCTCCCAGGTAGACGCTATTTTCCTTGACTTCCGGAAGGCGTTCGATACAGTTCCGCACTGTCGCCCGATAAACTAAGTAAGAGCCTACGGAATATCAGACCAGCTGTGTGGCTGGATTGAAGAGTTTTTAGCAAACAGAACACAGCATGTTGTTCTCAATGGAGAGACGTCTACAGACGTTAAAGTAACCTCTGGCGTGCCACAGGGGAGTGTTATGGGACCACTGCTTTTCACAATATATATAAATGACCTAGTAGATAGTGTCGGAAGTTCCATGCGGCTTTTCGCGGATGATGCTGTAGTATACAGAGAAGTTGCAGCATTAGAAAATTGCAGCGAAGTGCAGGAAGATCTGCAGCGGATAGGCACTTGGTGCAGGGAGCGGCAACTGACCCTTAACATAGACAAATGTAATGTATTGCGAATATATAGAAAGACGGATCCTTTATTGTATGATTATATGATAGCGGAACAAACACTGGTAGCAGCTACTTCTGTAAAATATCTGGGAGTATGCGTGCGGAACGATTTGAAGTGGAATGATCATATGAAATTAATTGTTGGTAAGGCGGGTACCAGGTTGAGATTCATTGGGAGAATCCTTAGAAAATGTAGTCCTCAGCAAAGGAGGTGGCTTACAAAACATTCGTTCGACCTATACTTGAGTATTGCTCATCAGTGTGGGATCCGTACCAGATCGGGTCGACAGAGGAGATAGAGAAGATCCAAAGAAGAGCGGCGTGTTTCGTCACAGGGTTATTTGGTAAGCGTGATAGCGTTACGGAGATGTTTAGCAAACTCAAGTGGCAGACTCTGCAAGACAGGCGCTCTGTATCGCGGTGTAGCTTGCTGTCTAAGTTTCGAGAGGGTGTACGTTTCTGGATGAGGTATCAAATATACTGCTTCCCCCTACTTATACCTCCCGAGGAGATCACGAATTTAAAATTAGACAGATTCGAGTGCGCACGGAGGCTTTCAGGCAGTCGTTCTTCCCGCGAACCATACGCGACTGGAACAGGAAAGGGAGGTAATGACAGTGGCACGTAAAGTGCCCTCCGCCACACACCGTTAGGTGGCTTGCGGAGTATAAATGTAGATGTAGATGTAGATGTAGGTAGCAACGCTAGCCACTAGACCACGAGCTGCGGACAAAGCGATGTTATAGGACCGCTACTGTTGGCAATTTATATTCATGGTCTCGAGGATAACGTTGGAGCCTCTGTGACGCTATTCACGGACTACGCCTTGTCTTTGGAAGGTTGCAACGACATAAGACTCTAGCGAAACGTATTATCTACAATGATTTAAATGGTCTGTGCTTTTCGGTGTAGTACGTAATGTCGTTCAGACGTTTCTTCCATTTCATATAGCTGTTGGTGGTAACGGTGTCTGAAGGGCATTACATAGTACAGCGAAAAACACACAACCTACGAATGGTACTACATGCCTAGATAATAATAATGTCGCTCCCTATGCAGGGATCACACCAAGTGGGCGAGTACAGGCAGTGGAGAAGTGCACGGATAGCCGAAGTAGTAGCCGAAGGAGAGACTAAAACGACGGAAATAAAACAGAGTGAAAGCAACGCAGTCTTCAGAAGACGAACTTAAATAACTTTGTCGCCCAGCGGGGGAAAATGTGATGAGACACTAGACAAGGATCAACCAGCGGAAAGACAAGAACTAATTGATGCCAGTCGAGATGGCGAGTTGGGTGGTTCATAATTGTGGTATTAATGCGGTGACGCCAACACCCATCTTTGTTTTATCTTACACGATGTTATATATTTTCGTCTACTACAGATCATAAGTTTAGATTACCATATAAAAAAGAAAAAAACTAATATAGAAGGTAGCCAAATAGGACAAAAAGATACTCATCTGGCCAATGAGGGGAAATAGGAGGCCCACAAATAAAAAAATAAAAAAATAAAGATCAATTAAAAAACTAGTTAATACGACCGCTAGAGTAAAATGGGAAATCCGGGGTTTCTAGTCCCTGTCTGCCACAAATTTTCATTTGTCAGTAAATCATTGAAGGCTGCAGTCTGTGTTATGGAGTGGTAGTTAACCTTTAACGTAAATAATGTAGCGAATTGCGCGTTACTGTGTGAACGGATCCAGTGCTATTCCATTACACCAGTGGCGATAAATCGTTGCAAATACAAGCAATAATTACCCTAAAACGCTTAGGAGTGACCGTTCGGTGAGTCCTAACACGGTATGACGATATAAAACAAACTGCAGTTAAAGCAGATGCGAGACACATTCGTAGGAAAAATCTTAAGAAAACTGTGAAAGAAGTAACAAACTCTCTTTCTACCGATTCTTCACTATGTTTCATCAGTGTAGGACCCTTATCGAGTTGAGATGGAGACGAGCCAACGAAGAGAGTTGCGTTTCGTCACGGGATCGTTTAGTCGGAGCAAGGGCGTTACGGAGATACCCAATAAAACCCCGTCGTAAAAACTACAAGAGAGCCACTATGCTTCACAGAGTGGGCCGCTTTTGTAATTCTGAGAGTCTACGTTCAGAAATGAGTCGGGAAACATATGTTCGTCTCACACACATCTTGCGAAATGGTCACGGTAATGCCATCCGAGAAATTCTACATTTATTCGCAAGCCACCATTCGGCGCATGGCGAAGGGTACCTAGTACAACTACTAGTTATTTCCTTTCCCGTTCTACTTGCAAATGGAGCGAGGGAAAAATGACTACCAATACGCCTCCGTATGAGCGCTAATTTATATTTGCGTGAATGGTGCTTTAAATTATGTCCATACATGTACCGGGTGATCAAAAAGTCAGTATAAATTTGAAAACTGAATAAGCCACGGAATAATGTAGATAGAGGGGTAAAAATTGACACAGATGCTTGGAATGACATGGGGTTTTATTAGAACCAAAATGCAGGTTGGTGCTCCGCCCCATGTTGCTAGACGCGTGAAAGATCTCTTGCGTGCGTCATTTGGTGATGATCGTGTGCTAAGCCGCCACTTTCGTCATGCTTGGCCTCCCACGTCCCCAGACCTCAGTCCGTGCGATTATTGGCTTTGGGGTTACCTGAAGTCGCAAGTGTATCGTGATCGACCGACATCTCTAGGGATGCTGAAAGACAACATCCGACGCCAATGCCTCACCATAACTCCGGACATGCTTTACAGTGCTGTTCACAACATTATTCCTCGACTACAGCTATTCTTGAGGAATGATGGTGCACATATTGAGCATCTCCTGTAAAGAACATCTTTGCTTTGTCTTACTTTGTTATGCTAATTAATACTATTCTGATCAGATGAAGCGCCATCTGTCGGACATTTTTTGAACTTTTGTGGTTTTTTGGTCTCAATAAAACCCCATGTCATTCCAAGCATGTGTGTCAATTTGTACCTCTCTATCTACATTATTCCGTGATTTATTCAGTTTTCAAATTTAAACTGACTTTTTGATCACCCGGTACGTAAAAAACTGCATCATACAGTTTTCGCTGCTGCAAGATCACAAGCAGTCTGCACTGGAATGTAATGGCGCGGTCTTTTCATCGGCAGCACCACCGCAAGGAAATTTCATCAGTTGGGGAAACAAAAGGAGAAAGCTAATGTAAAATATGTCTTAATGTGAACTAGCCGTCTGAAGGGGAACCTGTCGGTTCGAAATCTGTAATGGCGCTATTTAAATAAATAAATAGCATTGTAAAAAATGGCTGGCTGCTGTTATCTTCCATGCAAGAGTCAACCTATATCTTATCTGGTCTTCGTGGTCCTTAGGCGCAGTGGATGTTGGCGGCAGGAAAATCGTTCTGCAGTCAGCCCCAAATACAGATTCTCTAAATTGTCTCAGCAGTGTGTCTCGGAAAGAACGTCACCCACCCTGCAGGAATTGCCATTCCAATTCACGGAGGATTTCCGTAATACTTGCGCGTTATTCGAACCTACCGGTAAGAAATGTAGTAGTTCGCCTCTGAATTACTTCGATGTCTACCTTTAATACGACCTGGCAGGGATCTCAAACACCCGAGTAGTAGACGCTAGGCCGGCCGGGGTGGCCGAGCGGTTCTAGGCGCTACAGTCTGGAACCGCGCGACCGCTACGGTCGCAGGTTCGAATCCTGCCTCGGGCATGGATGTGTGCGATGTCCTTAGGTTTGTTAGGTTTGGTAATTCTAAGTTCTAGGGGACTGATGACCTTACAAGTTAAGTCCCATGGTGCTCACTGCGATTTGAAGCAGTAGACGCTAGTGTTCCATACGCCATCTCCTCTACAGATGATCTACAGTTACCTAAAATTCTCCAATAAACCGAAGTCGACCATTCGCCGTCCCTGCTATCGTCCTTTCGCACACCTTTCGTTCCATATAGCTCTGTGACGTTACGGCTAGATATTTAATCGACGTGAGTTTGTCAAGCAGCAAACCGCTATTGCTGTATTCGAAAGTAACAGTTTTTCCTACTCATTTGCAGTAACTTCAATTATTCTGTTTAGGGCAAAATGCCATTCGTTACACCAAGAGTCGCCCACTGATGATGCTATGCCGAACACTACAGCAGACACTCGCAGATTGTTGTTCAAGCCCTATTTGGCAGATTCTTTACGGATCCAGAATGAGATTTTCACTCTGCAGCGGAGTGTGCGCTGATATGAAACTTCCTGGCAGATTAAAACTGCGTGCCCGACAGAGACTCGAACTCAGGACCTTTGCCTTTTAATCTGCCAGGAAGTATCATATCAGCGCACACTCCGCTGCAGAGTGAAAATCTCATTCTGGAAACATCCCTCAGGCTGTGGCTAAGCCATGTCTCCGCAGTATCCTTTCTTTCAGGAGTGCTAGTTCTGCAAGGTTCGCAGGAGAGCTTCTGTAAAGTTTGGAAAGTAGGAGACGAGGTACTGGCAGAAGTAAAGAGCTGTGAGCACCGGGCGTGAGTCGTGCTTCGGTAGCTCAGATGGTAGAGCACTTGCCCGCGAAAGGCAAAGGTTCCGAGTTCGAGTCTCGGTCGGGCACACAGTTTTAATCTGCCAGGAAGTTTCTTTACGGATGTACACAACAAGAGCAGTCTTACGGCGCATCCCTACTGTACTTCTGAACATTAAGGTACCTGCTGACTATAGTTGTATATTTACAAATTATGTCGGGAGAAAGTGAAGAATCAAATATCCCGTAGTTAGCGGAGTCGGTGACGTAGCCAGGTGTTAGTCAGCCCGAATCGCGGTGTAATGTGGTGTGGGAGTGTGCGTGAGTCCGTGGTACTGACCCTGGTAGTGCGGAGCGGTACCAGGCGGCTGGTAGAAGCGCTGGGCACCAAGGGTACCAGGCGGCGGCAGCCAGCAGCCGCGGCAACGCCGTTGCGTCCAGAGGCGGCAGCGGGGGCGGAGGAGGCGGCGGGGACGGCGCGGGGGCGGAGGCCGCCTCCGGGGGCGGCGCCGACCGGCGTCCCGGCGCCTCGGCCGCGTCCGACGAGTCGCACTCGCTACCAGCCATGGCGGCTACCTCGTCGTCATCGCCACGCGCACAGCAGGCTGTCCTTCCCCGGGCTCGCTCTGGCCAACTATCCCGCACAAACGACACTCCGGTTTCCTCACACACACTCTCTCTCGACGCGCCGCCCGCGCCTCGGACACCGCCAACAGAAACTGCCCGCCGCGTTCCCCACGGGGGTAGCTCGCCGCTGCGGCCCCCACCCCGCGCCTGCCACCCCCGTACGGAGGGGCGGAGCCTGCCACCGGGGCGCGTCAGACCATTGGCCGGCGCTCTGGCCGGACCACGCCCCTCGCTTCCCGACTGGTCCGCTGCGCTTTCGCCCGGTGCGCCGTAATCGATCACTTGCTGGCTACGCCGCGCTCGATACCTGTTCTCCACCGCGGGGCAAGTCTCTCGTATCTACCACCGACTGAAGCATCTACGTCCACACTCTGCACTCTGCAAGCCGCTGTGAAGTGCACAGCAGAGGATACTCAGCATGATACCGCGTCTGACAACGGTCGTCAGACGTCGACCGACAGCTTGGTCACATGCGTCCGATTCCTTCGTTAGTGTTTGGCCAGGTCAAGGGGGTTAGGTTAGGTTAGAATCTGTTCTCATTTTAACCTCCAACGGTGGGATGAATATCACGACGCCTCTGTGCTTGGAGAAAAGTGCTGCAGTTTGCTATTAAAAAGACGCAGAATGTGTGTAAAAGGGCTGTTCCTGTCTCGAAATGAATGTGGCGACTTCTATATATTCAGCTCACTGTTACTAGAATTACCAAACAAGATAAAGACTCAAACTTCCTGGTAGATTAAAACTGTGTGCCGGACCGAGACTCGAACTCGGGACCTTTGCCTTTCGCGGGCAAGTGCTCTACCGACTGAGCTACCCAAGCACGACTCAGACCCCGTCCTCACAGCTTTACTTCCGCCAGTACCTCGTCTCCTACCTTCCAAAGGTCCCGAGTTCGAGTTTCAGTCCGGCACACAGTTTTAATCTGCCAGGAAGTTTCATATCAGCGCACACTCCGCTGTAGAGTGAAAATTTCATTCTAGAAACATCCCCCAGGCTGTGGCTAAGCCATGTCTCCGCAGTATCCCTTCTTTCAGGAGTGCTAGTTCTGCAGGGTTCGCAGGAGAGCTTCTGTAAAGTTTGGAAGGTAGAGACGAGATACTGGCAGAAGTAAAGCTGTGAGTACCGGGCGTGAGACGTGCTCCGGTAGCTCAGATGGTAGAGCACTTGCCCGCGAAAGGCAAAGGTTCCGAGTCTCGGTCGGGCACACAGTTTTAATCTGCCAGGAAGTTTCATATCAGCGCACACTCCGCTGCAGAGCGAAAATCAACTCTTTAACTTCGTGTCGCCATTTTCCTTCTTCCTCTACTCATTGGCATGAGAGGGGGCCGCCACCATTGAAGCTAACGACCCGTAATTGGTGTTTTTCATTTATTTTATACGTGTGTAATACGAAAGTATATAGTTTCAACGATACATCATATCAAGGATCTCACCATAGCATGTGCCACTTCAATGTACAAAGCTTTTGCGAATGATCTTACAAGCACATAACGGTTAATTTACGTGGTGAAAGTAGGTGATGTTTCTTTTACTTGATGCGTGGATAAAATATGTGTGTGAGTAAGGCAGTAGTATTTAATTAATAAAAGATATATTTGTGGTTTCAAAGAAGCTCATTTCATTCTAAAAGTGGCGAAAATTAATTCAATATTAGCAGCATATTCAGAAAATCGAATTCTATTACTGGAAACTTCGATGCTGTTTAATCACTTCTCCAGTGGTTTTGCGCGGGATTAGCCGAGCGGTCTGAGGCGCTGCAGTCATGGACAATGTAGCTGGTCCCGTCGGAGGTTCGAGTCATCCCTCGGGCATATGTGTGTGTGTTAGTCCTTAGGATAATTAGGTTAAGTAGTGTGTAAGCTTAGGGACTGATGACCTTAGCAGTTAGGTCCCATAAGATTTCACACACATCTGAACGTTTTTTCCAGTGGTTTTGAGGAAGGAAGTAACAAGTTTTCATATTTCGTAGTATTTGTGGCTTCCAAATTAGTCTTCAGGACATCGTAAAAAGAAACTTTGAAATTGTACTTTTCAGAACGTGGTACGGGTCTAAAAACTGCAAAGTAATAATCGCCAGATATCGAAGTGTCTATTCTACTTTTACTTGGGCCAGAAGTGCATCATTAATGTGAGAATCGGATTTTGTAACAGAGCTAGAATTGCCGGCCGGTGTGGCCGAGCGGTTCTAGACGCCTCAGTCTGGAACCGCGTGACCGCGACGGTCGCAGGTTCGAATCCTGCCTCGGGCATGGATGTGTGTGATGTCGTCAGGTTAGTTAGGTTTAACTAGTTCTAAGTTCCAGGGGACTGATGACCCCAGATGTTAAGTCCCATAGTGCTCAGAGACATTTAAAAAAAAAAAAAAAAAAATGAGCTCGAATCATACCCTTAGAAGTACTCGACAGCAGCTTTTGTTGTGAGAAAGTTTTCACGAATGGGTCCTCGGCTTTAGATACTCTAGACGATTAGTGGTGACCTTGAAAAGAAAGATTGAAAACGCCGTTTTGCTGAATTTATTTGAATTTGTGTGCACATACGATAATTATTCTTCAGTGAATGTCATTCAGCATATGTGTGAAAGATATACAGAGTTTAGAATAAGATACTCTGGACACCTAAAGAACTAAAAAGTGGAAACTCATAACCCTACACGACATTTGGAAACTACTTCATGTAAAAGAAACAGAATCACTAACCTACTGGCATCAAAACGCGAGTAAACAATAACAATAATTTGTAGACAACTAATGTCCACCTACCAATATCCAAAAAAGATTCATGCCATCCTTCTCACTGGAACAAATTATTTTTGACGTTATGAATTGCACCTATAATTTCTGATAAAAATTTTGCCCACTTGGGGTATCCAGTAAAACTGCGATTTCAGGCCGTAGATTTCGAACTATAGCCCGATTATGATATTTTCATCCTCAGGGTACCACAGTCTCTTTCTTTGACTAGTCATATCTGTTTGGCACAGTCCATGTTCCGTGTCGTGTGGGTAAAAATGGCTGAAGAAAATTGATTTGAATTTCTTCATTTATCGTACGAAATCTTTACTTTCTGACGATCAGACCGGCTACATTGGGACCGAGCACGTAGTGGCGTGCTCATTTGAAAAGATCGGGCTTCTTCCGCCGATGTCGGTCGTCGTCGGAATCCACAGATACGGGTGCCACGTCGACCGCGGCCTTAGGGTTGCTTCCGGATCCAGTAAAGTGTAGAGCGCGAGGGGAGAACGACCACTTCAACTGCTCTGTCTGAGCTACAATTAATTTTCGCTTCTCTTCGGTGTCCCTACGGGATCATCTATACAGTCTTCCCTTAACACATATTCTCGAAATGAAATAAAATCATCACATGGCCTGGAGATCCCGTCTGGTGTAGTTCGGTCACCTAAATCCACGTCATCACCTTTGCCGCCACTTCGGTGACATCCACGTCGATGATGATGAGATGAAATCATGAAGACAACACTAAGAACCAGTCCGCGAGCAGAGAAAATCTCCGTTCCGGTCTGGAATCCAACTCTAAAGCCCAGTATCTAGAGGCAGCCACTTTAACCACTTGCTTCTAGGGTTCTGTTCTTCGATTGATAAAAACCGAATCCATAAAGGGTTCTTATACATAGGGTTCTTATACACTGAAGATCCAAACAAACTGGTACACCTGCCTAATATCGTGTAGCGCCCCCGCGAGCACGCAGAAGAACAGCAGCATGACATGACATGGACTCGACTAATTTCTCAAATAATGATGGAGGGAATTGACACCATGAATCCTGCAGGGCTATCCATAAATCTATAAGAGAAGGAGGGGGTGGAGATCTCTTCTGAACAGCACGCTGCAAGGCATCCCAGATATGCTCAATAATGTTCATGTCTGGGGAGTTTCGCGGCCATCGGAAGTGTTTAAACTCGGAAGAGTGTTCTCGGAGTCATTCTGTAGCAATTCTGGATATGTGGGGTGTCGCATTGTCCTGTTGAAATTGTCCGGGTCCGTCGGATTGCACAATGAACATGAATGGATGCAGGTGACCCGACAGGATGCTTACGTACGTGTCACATTCGTACCTAGACGTATCAGGGGTCCCATATCACTCCAACTGCACACGCCGCACACCATTACAGGGCCGCCACTAGCTTGAACAGTCCCCTGCTGACATTCGGGGTCCATGGATTCATGAGGTTGTCTCCATACCCGTACACGTCCATGCGCTAGATACAATCTGAAACGAGACTCGTCCGACCAGGCAACATGTTTCCAGTCATGAACGGTCCAATGTCGGTGTTGACGGGCCCAGGCGACGCATAAAGCTTTGTGTAGTCATCAAGGATACACGAGTGGTCCTTCGGCTCCAAAAGCTCATATCGATGATGTTTCGTTGAATGGTTCACACGCTGACACTTGTTGATGGCGGAGCATTGAAACCTGCAGCAGTTTACGGAAGGGTTGCACTTCCATCACGTTGAACGATTCGCTTCGGTCGTCGTTGGTCCCGTTCTTGTAGGATCTTTTTTCCGGCAGCAGCGGCGTCGAAGATTCAATGTTTTACCGGATTCCTGATATTCACTGAACACTCGTGAAATGGTCGTACGCGAAAATCCCCACTTCATTGCTACTTCGGAGATGCTGGGTCCCATCGCTCGTGCGCCGACTGTAACATCACGTTCAAACTCAAATCTTGATAACGTGCCATTGTAGCAGCCAATCGAACAACTGCGCCAGACACTTGTCTATATAGGCGTGGCAGACCGCAGCGCCGTATTCTGCCTGTTTGCATATCTCTGTATTAGAATACGCATGCCTATACCAGTACAGCCTATTTTCAGTTTTTATGGCTTTATAAAGGATGAGTGAAATATCTAGCAACTTTTACATCACCTGATGAAGATCCAAAAGGGTGAAACATGCCATTGATATTTCATAATTTCACAACTATAACTGATTTTATTCTGGAACCAAATAGAATCAGTTGGTTATCCGTCCATCTGTCAGTCTGTCTCAGGCAGTCCGTCCAACTGTTAAGAACCCAAAAAAACAATATATATAAAACTTTGAACATAGCTGCTAAAGTTCAGTGACCGTGTCAGAATTATATTAGAACAAATAAGCCCTCGGTCACAAATATTAAGTCAAAATTGACCAGGTTTCGACCCTAATATGAGCGTCCTCTTCAGAATTAAATTAACTGTTCTAAAACATATTAGATATAGAATACATTAATAAAATTAAAGTTTGTACTGACTGGAAAGAGATGCAGTACTTACAAGTCACATTTAAAAAAATCTAAACCGGAAAGGCGACGTCATGAGTGAATGAATAAGATGGCGAGCCGCTAAGGGCTGTTCGTACTTGAGTGAACAAGGGTTGCAACAAGAGTCGGGTACGGCGTTTGCAATGTTCAGAGTGAAGTGATACTCGTAACTGACGCACGATTGCACTTCCATTGCTTGGTATGAGGTTACCATGTCTCATAAAATATATCTGAACTGCTGCAGAGAACAATTAGACAAGTAGCGTAACAACAATAGCCCTATGGCCGGTTGTTCTTTTTTCTTCTGTGGAGACTTCTGTATAATTTTATTAGTAATGACAAAAGTCAGCATGGATTCAGAAAATTTTGTTCTTGTGAAACATAACTAGTTCTTCGTTCTTATGAAATAAGTGCTATCAACAGGGATGTCAAATTGATTCCTCTTTTTTAAATTTCCAGAAGGCTTTTGACGCCATTCCTCAGAAGCGCCTTCTAATCAAACTGCTTGCCTATGGAGTATTGTACCAGTTGTGTGACTGGATTCGTGATTTCGTGCCAGAAAGGTCACAGATAGTAATAACTGACAGAAAGTCGTCCAGTAAAACAGTAATAACTTCTGTCGGTCCCCCGATGCAGTATTGTAGGTCCTCCGCTGATCTACACAAACGACATAGGAGATAATCTGAGCAGTCCTCTTAGACTGTTTGCAGCTGATGCTATCATTTACCGTCTTGCAAAGTCACGAGTTCATGAAAACCAATTGCAAAACGATTTAGACAAGGTATCTGTGTGACGCGAAATGTTACAATTGACTCTAAATAATGAAATGTGTGGGGTCATCTACATGAGTACTAAAAGAAATCCGCCAAATTTCGGGTACACTATAAAATGTAAAGGCTGTAAATTCAACTAAACGCTTAGGGATTACAGTTACGAATAACTTAAACTCGAACGATCACATAGATAACGTTGTGAGGAAAGCAAACTAAAGACTGCTATTTATTGGTGCAACAGATCGACTAAAGAGACTGCCTACACTACGCTTGTCCGCCTTATTACTGTCTCTAATGTCCTCGCTGTCAAAGGGACGTTAAAAACTAATCTCCTCGTCCGCCTTCTTATGAAGCAGTGCTATGCTGTGTGAGATGCGCATCAGATAGGATTGACGTAGGGCATCGAAAACGTCGAAGGAAGGGCAGCTCGTTTTTTACTATCGCTAAATATGGGAGATAGCGCTACGGATATGATACATGAATCTAGGTGGTAATCATCAAAACACAACCGTTTTTCGTTGCGATAGGGTCTTCTCGCGCAATTGCAATCACCAGCTTTCTCCTCTGATTTCGAAAAATTTTGTTGGTGCCCACCTACTTAGGGAGAAATGATCATCATAATAAACCAAAAGAAATCAGATTTCGCACAATAAGATTCAAGTGTTCGTTTTTCCCCAATGCTGTTCGAGAGTACAACGGTAGAGAAACAGCACGAAGGTGATTCGTCGAACCCTCGGCCAGGCACCTAATTGTAGTTGCAAATTAATCACGTAAATGTACGAAAGACAAGATCACAAAAAGTCAAAGTATCTGCAGTTGCCAATTTGAGAGCATGTTTATATAACGTCAAAATTAATAAAATAAATGAAAAATTACGATAGGAAATGCGAGAGCACACAAATTTAACCTTGAAATCCAAAAATTAATACACTACTGGCCATTAAAATTGCTACACCAAGAAGAAATGCAGATGATAAACAGATATTCATTGGACAAATACATTATACTAGGACTGACATGTGATTACATTTTCACGCAATTTGGGTGCGTAGATCCTGAGAAATCAGTACTCAGAACAACCACCTCTGGCCGTAATAATGGCCTCCATACGCCTGGGCATTGAGTCAAACAGAGCTTGGATGGTGTGTACAGGTACAGCTGCCCATGCAGCTTCAACACGATACCACAGTTCATCAAGTGTAGTGACTGGCGTATTGTGACGAGCCAGTTACTGGGCCACTATTGACCAGACGTTTTCAATTGGTGGGAGATCTGGAGAATGTGCTGGCCAGGGCAGCAGCCGAACATTTTCTCTATCCAGAAAGGCTCGTACAGGACCTGCAACATGCGGTCGTGCATTATCCTGCTCATATGTAGGGTTTCGCACGGATCGAATGAAGGGCAGAGCCACGGGTCGTAGCACATGAGAAATGTAACGTCTACTGTTCAAAGTGCCATTAATGCGAACAAGAGGTGACCGAGACGTGTAACCAATGGCACCCCATACCATCACGCCGGGTGATACGCCAGTATGGCGATGACGAATACACGCTGCCAATGTGCCATCACCGCGATGTCACCAAACACGGATGCGACCATCATGATACTGTAAACAGAACCTGGATTCATCCGAAAAAATGACGTTTTGCCATTCGTGCACCCAGGTTCGTCGTTGAGTACACCATCGCAGGGGCTTTGTGATGCAGCTTCAGGGGTAACCACAGCCATGGTCTCCGAGCTGATAGTCCATGGTGCTGCAAACGTCGTCGAACTGTTCGTGCAGATGGTTGTTGTCTTGCAAACGTCCCCATCTGTTGACTCAGGGATCGAGACGTGGCTGCACGATTCGTTACAGCCGTGCGGATAAGATGCCTGTCATCTCGACTACTAGTGATACGAGGCCGTTGGGATCCAGCACGGCGTTCCGTATTACCCTCCTGAACCCACCGATTCCATATTCTGCTAACAGTCATTGGATCTCGATCAACAAGAGGAGCAATGACGCGATACGATAAACCGCAATCGCGCTATGCTACAATCTGACTTTCATCAAAGTCAGAAATGTGATGGTACGCATTTCTCCTCCTTACACGAGGCATCACAACAATATTTCTCCAGGCAACGCCGGTCAACTGCCGTTCGTGTACGAGAAATCGGTTGGAAACTTTCCTCATGTCAGCACGTTGTAGGGTCGCCACCGGCGCCAACCTTGTGTGAATGCTCTGAAAGGCTAACCATTTGCATATCATAGCATCTCCTTCCTGTCGGTTAAATTTCGCGTCTGTAGCACGTCATCTTCGTGGTGTAGAAATTTTAATGGCCAGTAGTGTAAATTGCTGAAAGCGTTATCTGACTAGTGTCAGTATTGATAATAAGAAAAAAATCGTCGATATTTTCGGTTCTCTCGGCCTTGCCGCAGTGGTAACACCGGTTCCCGTCAGATCACCGAAGTTAAGCGCTGTCGGGCTGAGCTAGCACTTGGATGGGTGACCATCCGGTCTGCCGAGCGCTGCTGGCAAGCGGGGTGCACTCAGCCCTTGTGAGGCAAACTGAGGAGCTGCTTGACTGAGGAGTAGCGGCTCCGGACTCGTAAACTGACATAAGGCCTGGAGAGCGGTGGGCTGACCACGTGACCCTCCATATCCGCATCCAGTGAAGCCTGTGGACTGAGGATGACGCGGCGGCCGGTCGGTTCCGTTGGGCCTTCCAAGACTTGTTCGGACGGAGAGTTTTATATTCTCGATTTTCGGAATGTATTAACTATCTGCATAAATAATTAAGTTTGCATGGAAGGCTAGGAGTGCAAATAGTACTCGCACTTGCCCGATTATGTGTGTGAAATCTGATGGGACTTAACTGCTAAGGTCATCAGTCCCTAAGCTTACATACTACTTAACTTAAATTATCCTAAGGACAAACACACACACACACACACACACACACACACACATACAAAACCATGTCCGAGGGAGGAATCGAACTTCCGCCGGGACCAGCCGCACAGCCCGTGACTGTAGCGCCTAGACCGCTCGGCTAATACCGCGCGGCTTTTTTTACCCGATCTGTACCTTCGTCGGTTTTTTTCGTCAGTGGTTCTGTGCTGATGTATGTATATATGTATGTATCTAGTTCAATCGACGACAACCTTACTCCGTCCATTTATAACAGACTCCTGACCGAACAGTAGACCACGAGTTCTGAACAGTGGTTACTGAAAATTTGGAAGTACAGTCCCTGAAGCGTGCGGTTAGTATTGACAGTTCGCTTGGTCACACGGCAATGTTAATGAAAATGACGTACTACACCCCATTTGCTACAACTCACGTACTCTAGCGATCGTGTTTACATGTTAAGGTCTAAAGCGGATTTGTTAGCCAATTGGAAAACAGCTGTTGCAGTTTCTGATTTCATCGGAGCAATTTCGATTTCCGTTCACTTAAATATTAGAGGCAGACAGCTTCATTCTCACTCTAATATTTCTGCTTCTCTTTCAATGAAAAATAAGTCATTACGTCCATATTAGCAGAATATTCTGGAAACACGATGTAACCTGACAACCTAAGCACGTTTAGCTACGGTCTCAGGTTCGAATCCTGCCTCGGGCATGGATGTGTGTGATGTCTTTAGGTTAGTTAGGTTTAAGTAGTTCTACGTTCTAGGGGACTGATGACCTCAGCAGTTAAGTCCCATAGTGGTCAGAGCCATTTGAACCAACCCAAGCACGTTTCAGAAATGTTTGAGCGTTAACATGGCAGCGAAAATCTGTTGTGAAAGTGAAACGGTTCAAATGGCTCTGAGCACTATGGGACTCAACTGCTGTGGTCATAAGTCCCCTAGAACTTAGAACTACTTAAACCTAACTAACCTAAGGACATCACACACACCCATGCCCGAGGCAGGATGCGAACCTGCGACCGTAGCGGTCGTGCGGTTCCAGACTGTAGCGCCTTTAACCGCTCGGCCACTCCGGCCGGCTGTAAGTGAAATGCTGGCAGCTAGAAACGGATTTCCAGAAACAATTTTGGAGTGTTTACACGAGCAACCAGAAACGGTGCTGTGAAATCCGTTTACGAAATTCGTTTTTGAGGCTGCCATGTAAACACAGCGATAGTCCAATACATAGCTAGAGTCACGACTGGCCCACTCACTCTTGTTATAGAGAGCGATAACAGCGCTCCAAGCGGACTATACTCTACACTTCTGAATGCGATATCGGATGAGTGCGAAAAGTATCGTTTCTAGAATAGGAAGGTACGCTGAGCATAAAAACTGACGCTAAATAAAAAATGACACATATGTCTTTCTTTAGTTTTCTGAGGACTCTGGGTGGTGTGTAACGCTACATTACACGGCAGCTTATTTACGATTCTCTTATAACGTAGAGATATTTACTGGAGAACATCGTTTTCTTTCAAGGACAAAAAAATGTCAAGACATATATCTATTCAGTAATCAAAAGTTTTCACCACTACAGTCCCGCCAAATCTGTGAATCACAACTGTAGCTGAAAGGAAAACCACACAGACTTGATAATAAAACATCAAAAGCAATAAATTTTTTTCCCAACACAGAGGAAATCAATTTCACAGTTATTGCTACACCTCAGCCACAAACGGTAAGAGTCTTAAACACATACGTCTTTGAAGCGAAAGTAATTACATTTACGAAAATATTCGTCTATTAGAAATTCGAACGAAATGACAGAATGTGCGAATGATTAGACTCCGCACAAAATTGTTGGGGGTCAAGGAAGGTGCCTATCGTAATGAGGACAGACGAGAGCAGAAATATACAGGGTGTTACGAAAAGGTACGGCCAAACTTTCAGGAAACATTCCTCACACACAAAGAAAGAAAATATGTTATGTGGACATGTGTCCGGAAACGCTTACTTTCCATGTTAGAGCTCATTTTGTTACATCTCTTCAAATCACATTAATCATGTAAAAGGAAACACACAGCAACAGAACGTACCAGCGTGACTTCTAACACTTTGTTATAGGAAATGTTCAAAATGTCCTCCGTTGGCGAGGATACATGCATCCACCCTCCGTCGCATGGAATCCTTGATGCGCTGATGCAGCCCTGTAGAATGGCGTACTGTATCACAGCCGTCCACAATAGGAGCACGAAGAGTCTCTACATTCGGTACCGGGGTTGCGTAGACAAGGGCTTTCAAATGCCCCCATAAATGAAAGTCAAGAGGGTTGAGGTCAGGAGGGCGTGGAGGCCATCGAATTGGTCCGCCTCTACCAATCCATCGGTCACCGAATCTGTTGTTGAGAAGCGTACGAACACTTCGACTGAAATGTGCATGAACCACATGTTGTGTCGTACTTGTAAAGGCACATGTTCTAGCAGCACAGGTAGAGTATCCCGTATGATATCATAATAACGTGGAAGAACATGGGGCCCAATCAAGACATCACCAACAATGCCTACCCAAACGTTCACAGAAAATCTGTGTAGATGACGTGATCGCACAAATGCGTGCGGATTCTCGTCAGCCCACACATGTTGACTGTGAAAATTTACAATTTGATCACGTTGAATTGAAGCCTCATCCGTAAAGAGAACATTTGCACTGAAATGAGGATTGACACATTGTTGGATGAACCATTCGCAGAAGTGTACCCGTGGAGGCCAATCAGCTACTGATAGTGCCTGCACACGCTGTACATGGTACGGAAACAACTGGTTCTCCCGTAGCACTCTCCATACAGTGACGTGGTCAACGTTACCTTGTACAGCAGCAACTTCTCTGACGCTGACATTAGGGTTATTGTCAACTGCACGAAGAATTGCCTCGTCCATTGCAGGTGTCCTCTTCGTTCTAGGTCTTCCCCAGTCGCGAGTCATAGGCTGACGCCGATCAATTGCTTCGAACGTCTTCCTGTCGTGACACCTTCGTTCTGGAAATCTGTCTCGATACAAACGTACCGCGCCACGGCTATTGCCCCGTGCTAATCCATACATCAAATGGGCATCTGCCAACTCCCCATTTGTAAACATTGCACTGACTGCAAAACCACGTTCGTGATGAACACTAACCTGTTGATGCTACGTACTGATGTGCTTGATGCTAGTACTGTAGAGCAATGAGTCGCATGTCAACACAAGCAGCGAAGTCAACATTACCTTTCTTCAATTGGGCCAACCGGCGGTGAATCGAGGAAGTACAGTACATACTGACGAAACTAAAATGAGCTCTAACATGGAAATTAAGCGTTTCCGGACACATGCCCACATTAAATCTTTTCTTTATTTGTGTATGAGGAATGTTTCCTGAAAGTTTGGCCGTACCTTTTTGTAACACCCTGTATATTTGACTGTGATGCACCTTCCTTCTATGTAGAGAGATTCACACTTGTCGCAGCCTCACCGTCACGTAACCGTGAGCGTTTTTGAGCGTCGACGATGAGAGGAATTCCTGAGCATTCACACTACACGGCACATCAACGTCGAAAGAACGTCGTCACGTAATATCTGGTTCATTAAATACCCACCAGAGGCGCTATTTCGTAGTTCATGGAAGATCGTCATAAAACAGCGAAATTTAATTTAAAGCAGCTTGCAAATATTGCTGTTGCTCTTGATTATGAGGAATAGAGAGCAAAAAGAGTCTGTGTTAGAAAAAAAAATGTTAAAAAATCGAGACTGTGAAGAAGAGTTGCACATTCTTTACAAGGTGCCGGAAGAGGGGGAGTCATCATCCTATGAATATTTCATGACGTCTAAGTTTTTTGACCTGTTAAGCAAGATACAAAAAAAAAATTACGAAGAGAAATTCAAGATTCAGGCGTCCCATATCACCTCGACAGAAGATAGTGGTTTGCCTAAGGTACGTCTACATGGGCCGTTTTTCTGGACTAAACAAAACAAATATGGAGGTGCTACTTGCTGGAAGTAACAGGAAATATCACCGACTCAGTCAATGGTCCGTCGAAACATTCATCCCGAGAAGCCATGACGTGACGGACGTAACGGTGAAGTTCCGCCAAGTGTGAGTGCATCTTAAGCTTAAATTTATTCACAGTTAACTATTCGCAGTTCTAATATATCAGCTCGAACCACTGAGAAGAGCTACAATCGTCTGTCGGTAAACTGCAGAGTCAGCAGCTCTTGAGGCTGGGGAAAAACTCCCTATCTGCCGTAAAGGACGACTAAGAATCAGTCTGTCGTCTGCCTGCGCATTGTGGCGTGTGGTGGTTTGCGTAGACTATTGCTGACGTGCATCTCTTAAATTACTTACTCGTCTTTTACTGTAGTTGCGACTTTCTGTATTCCATGTATTGCTAACACGTTTAGTAGAAAATAAACCGTGGCAAACTTATGTGATCGGTTTGTTGGTACTCATTCAAAAATCACCCTGCGGAAGGGCCTGTATAACATCGTGAAACAGACAGTAATCTGCTCCTTGAGACAGTGGGAATTTCCTTGAGACAAAGAAGTTGCTGTCCATGCATCAACACGGCTTTAGAAAGCATCGCTCCTGCGTAACGCAACTCGCCCTTTTTTCACACGATATCTTGCGAACCATGGATGAAGGGTATCAGACGGATGCCATATTCCTTGACTTCCGGAAAGCGTTTGACTCTGTGCCCCACTGCAGACTCCTAGCTAAGGTACGAGCATATGGGATTGGTTCCCAAGTATGTGAGTGGCTCGAAGACTTCTTAAGTAATAGAACCCAGTACGTTGTCATCGATGGTGAGTGTTCATCGGAGGTGAGGGTATCATCTGGAGTGCCCCAGGGAAGTGTGGGAGGTCTGCTGTTGTTTTCTATCTACATAAATCATCTTTTGGATAGGGTGGATAGCAATGTGCGGCTGTTTGCTGATGATGCTGTGGTGTACGGGAAGGTGTCGTCGTTGAGTGACTGTAGGAGGATACAAGATGACTTGGACAGGATTTGTGATTGGTGTAAAGAATGGCAGCTAAGTCTACACATAGATAAATGTAAATTAATGCAGATGAATAAGAAAAAGAATCCTGTAATGTTTGAAAACTCCATTAGTAGTGTAGCGCTTGACAGAGTCACGTCGATTAAATATTTGGGGGTAACATCGCAGAGCGATATGAAGTGGGACAAGCATGTAATGGCAGTTGTGGGGAAGGCGGATAGTCGTCTTCGGTTCATTGGTAGAATTTTGGGAAGATGTGGTTCATCTGTAAAGGAGACCCCTTATAAAACACTAATACGACCTATTCTTGAGTACTGCTCGAGCGTTTGGGATCCCTATCAGGTCAGATTGAGGGAGGACATAGAAGCAATTCAGAGGCGGGTTGCTAGATTTGTTACTGGTAGGTTTGATCATCACGTGAGTGTTACGGAAATGTTTCAGGAACTCGGGTGGGAGTCTCTAGAGGAAAGGAGGCGTACTTTTCGTGAATCGCTACTGAGGAAATTTAGAGAACCAGCATTTGAGGCTGACTGCAGTACAATTTTACTGCCGTCAACTTCCATTTTGCGGAAAGACCACAAAGATAAGAAAAGAGAGATTAGGGCTCGCACAGAGGCATATAGGCAGTCATTTTTCCCTCGTTCTTTTTGGGAGTGGAACAGGGAGAGAAGATGCTAGTTGTGGTACGAGGTACCCTTCGCCACGCACCGTATGGTGGATTGCGGAGTATAGATGTAGATGTAGATGTAGATGGGAAATCTGCTCTTTCTCCAGTTTACTGACAGATTATAAGTAGGCTATCTTATATGCTGAAATATTAATGTCATTTATATCAGTGGTATGACACGCGGCACTGGTATGATATTCTAAAGTGTTTTTTTTATTTTACAAACCGATTTTCGGCCGTTACGCCATCTTCAGCTACAAAGATAAATGAGTGTACCTCTGTAAAAAAATTTTCTCACCCGCTCTCTCGTTCGAGAGTGAATTTTCACTTCGCAATAGAGTGTGGACTGATATGCAACTTCCAGTTAGATTAAAACTGGTTTGTATATACAGAGTGTAAAGTTTAAGTTGAGAAACCAGAATAACTCGAAAAATAAGCTTCACACGAAAAAATGTGTAGAATCCAAAGCTGATTATTTTCGAGGGTGACATCTGCTGGTGCTAAAATTAGCCGACTACCCTAGCTCCCTGGGGATGGGGCGGGAGGCAACTTTAAAATTTCAAATGGGAACCCCCATTTGTTATTACAGAATCAGATTCTACATAAAAAAAACTACGTACATTTTGTCTTAAACGTTTGTTCTGATTCTTGGTAGTTCGCAATGTAATTCAAGAAAATCCATGTTCTCATTTTTGCGTGGGAAATGGTTACGGATAAATAAAAAATACTTATTTACTTCGTAATTTTTGATTCGCTAAAATTAAAACTCTCCCACTCTCCCCATAGCGTGGGGTTTGAGAGAGAGGAATTAGAGTTTTACAAATGTTGACCCAAATATTAATTTTTTCCGCAGATTCGGATAAGTTTAGTTTGTTTCCTTCATCTTGAGTTAGCGAGTGGGTTAGTCTTTTCCTCAGTTAGTCTTTTACTTTGTTTACTCTCTGAGTTAATGAGTTCACTCGTTAGTAAGTAGGATGTTTGCTTAGTTAGTTAGCTAGTGAGATGATTTGTTTGATAATTAAAAGTTGTGTGCCGTCATGAACACGAAACAAAACTTATCCGAATCTGTGGAAAAAATTAATATTCGGCTCAACATTTGTAAAACTCTAATTCCTCTCTCTCAAACCCCACCCTATGGGGATAGAGGGAGAAAAAAAATGGTGCAAATGACTGAGCGCTATGGGACTTAACATCTGAGGTCATCAGTCCCCTGGAAATTAGAACTACTTAAAACTAACTAGCCTAAGGACATCACACACCTCCATGCCCGAGGCAGGATTCGAACCTGCGACCGTAGTTCCGGACTGAAGCGCCTAGAACCACTCGGCCACCGCGGCCGGAGGAGAGAGGGAAAGTTTTAGTTTTAGCGAATCAAAATTTACAAAGTAAATAAGTATTTTCTATTTATCAGTAACCATTTTCCATGCAAAAATGAGAACATGGGTTTTCTTGAATTACAGCGCCAAGTACCAGCAATCAAATCAAAATGTACGTAGTTTCTTATGTAGAATCTGATTCTGTTCCCATTTGAAATTTTAAAGTTGCCTCCCACCCCACCCCCATGAGGCTGGGGTGGCGGGCTAATTACAGTACCAGCAGATGTCCCCCTCGAAAATAATCGGCTTTGTATTCTACACATTTTTTCGTGTGAAGCTTACTTTTCGAGTTATTCTGGTTTGTCAACTTAAAATTTACACCCTGTATACAGACTCAAGCGACAAATGAGAATTTGTAACAAGGCCAGGATTCGAGCCCAGGTCCCCTGCTCACCAGGCAGATGTGCTAAGCGCTACACCACTCTTGCGTGACTGCAAGCCACCCTCATCAGTCCAAATTCCCATCCACGCCTCAGCCAACTCGGTATTCCCTGTTAGCGCGAACAGCATTCCAGAGGTTCTCCAAATGTACTGAAATAGCACCTCAGCATCGAAGGGAGTCCAGCCTGAAAAGAGGCATAGGCGCTTTAATCAAGTGAAACTACATAGTTCCAGAGACCTTTTCAAGTCTATGATTGCAGACTAAGCGATGAAGGAAAATTTGTACCAAGGCCAGGATTTAAATCCGGGTCTCCTGTTCACTAGGCAGGTGCACTAACTGCTAGGGAAGTACTAAGGAGAATACGTATGTTTTTGGATAGGGTCCGCCTTTAGCAAAACACAATTTTGTTTTTTAACCCAAACTTGTTTCAGTGCAGTTGCTGCATCTTCAGTGGGCTTTTATTTTTCATCTGTTTAAGATAAACTTTGTTCTATACTGTTTGTATAAACGTAACTATTAGTTTTTAAATCGTAATTACAGATATTTGAAAAACACATAAATTATGAATTCATACCTTTTTCACTACATGGTGTGGTTTTTCTGATGTGCTGGGTTTCTACAGTGGCTGTTTTGCGCCACAGTTTGTCATCTGCAACCACTTCTACCTTAAAGTAGATAAATTGTTTAAGCCAAAAATTACTATTTGAAAAATTGTTATTTCTATGCCTGAAATTATTTAATTCTGTGTGTGTGTGTGTGTGTGTGTGTGTGTGTGTGTGTGTGTGTGTGTATGTTTACGTAATGTTTCACTTACATTTTCTTTTTCTTCATCTTCACCACTCTCAAACACTATACATTGAGTTGCCACTGCCACTGTTTCAATTGAGCCGTGGCGGTTCGTGTCGATAGTGCCACTCTGGTGGTTTATCTTTCCTGCCACGGTCAGGGCGGTAAGCAGCGCCCTCTGGGGCCTACGCGAGGAGTAACGAGGCGAGGTCCTGTGGGGGGTGTGCTCCGGGACGTGGTGGAAGACGGTTGTCGGGTTGACGCAGCGAGTGTGGGACCGGACCCATCGCATGGAGACATACAAGTTGGCTCCGAACGGAAGGCGCCGTAGCAAGCAGCGGGAAGCGGGCGTCCTGTAATTTGGGTGAAGGAGTAACGATTTTTGCATTGGATGTCCCAGTGGTTCCCCAGGGTTGCGGTGGCTGCTTTTGGAGAAGAGAATTGGTAAGAGCTTGTGTCTACGCTCTTTTCCGTACGATGTTGCTGCCTGCCGTTATAAACGGGTGAAAATCAGGCGCTTGTATTGACTATACGGGAACTGATGTAAAATTACATTTGTGATTGAGTCTCACTTATGACAATTTAGAGGCAAATACTGTGGTGGTTTCATTAGGTCTGGTTCTTTGCTGTGCAACTGAGGGAGTCAGTTATTTGGGGTAACTGAGGGAGCACAATTATGTTGGTCTAAGTGATACGTTCTCCACGTTTTGTCTATGGCTTTGCGAATCGAAATCGCGGGGGAGTACACGTGTGAGTAATTTGCGATTGTATTGATGGTTATGTTGTAAAGACTATTCTGTGGTGTGTTAAATCACGGGCTGATTTGTAGCCAATCTAAGCAGAAGTTACGATTGCTACTTATGTGCTACAGTCCTTATGATTGGCGTTGTTTGTCTTTTGATTGTGAGTGTGCTCACGTTTAAAAAAAATTACGGCTACTATTCATGAGGGTTGTCTAGTAAGGAAATTGCTTAAGCGTTTATCATGTGCTGGTCTGTTTGCCTATCACATTGGCTTTCTATGCAGTAACTGAAGGAAAGTGTGTGGTGGTTCAAGATTGTAGGCTGACTAGTATTTGAACTGGTGTTGAGGTTAAGGGCGAGATCAGCATCCCGCAAAGCCGCACGCTGCGCGTGGTTAAATGTTCCGCTATTGGGGAGCCGGCTCTCTGTTCTTTGATTTTGTAAGGATACGTGTAGAGTGCATCGCTGTAGTTTTTCGCGTGCTAAATTGCTGGGTGTAGGTGCCGTCCTAGGGCTAGACTTGTGATGTATGTTATGTTGAAAGGGAATTAACTGTACCAAACTTAAGAGAGCTTTTAGTTTGTTTTAGGTGCGTGGAATGATGTTGATATTTTGTCGATTGCGGCAATATCTTCCTGTGTGGGGAGATCCTCTGAGGGACTTGTTCTGTACTGTTGCAGTGCAGTCCATCTGAAACGTGCTGCTTAAAACTTTGGACTGCAGCTCTCTGATGTTATATATTACTGTTTAATCTTAAATGTCTTGGATGTAATATGGTTGTTGAGGATTATGTAATTAATTTTAATCGCTGGTTCCTTAAAGGAAGTATTTCGTTTTAAAATATGTGCTCGGTCAGAGCCTATTTAAATATGATTTTAACTCATCATTCAAATTTTCTAGTCCTGCTTTCTTAAAAGGCTTTCAGTTAAATGATTCCTATTTGCCTGTTTAAATGTTTGAGTGACTTAAAGGAAAAGAATATTATTTTGTAATTTTGTGATGATTGTTCCTTTTTGGTAATACCTGACTTATGTGTTCAATAAATGAGTATCTAGTCAATGGTGATGCACTGTTCTATTTCTAGCCTACCCCTTCCACTCCACAGCCTATTGAGCTGCTTTATGTCGAAATTGTGCTCATAACACCCCTCTGACAATGAGACAAACATGGCGGGCAGTGGAACAGTTGACGGTGTTAAAGCAAACACGGAAAAAAGAGCTTCAGCCCCAAGATGATTAGTGGGGAGAATACCAAGTCGGCTGAGGTGTGAAAGGGAATTTGGATTGAGGTGAGACGAGTGTTGCAGTTGTGTGAAGCCACTGTGCCAGGGTGGCGTAGTGGTTAGTGCATCTGCCAAGTGTGTGGGCGACCTGGGTTCTAATCCCGGCCTTGGTACAGATTTGTCAACAGTCTCATTCTTATACTGCTTCCCAACTTCCCGCCAGCTGCTTTACCTACAACTGGCACTATGTGATCATTCTATTTCACAGCCCTACAAATTTTTACACAACTCCTAGAACTGTCTATACGAGGGTTAGTTGAAAAATTGTAATTATCACCTCAATAAAATAAAGATACATAATTTATTTCTCGTTTCTAGACCCATGTCTTCAGTCCTGGTACACATGGAAACACCCCCAGCACACTGGTACCACATTCTAAGACCCAAATCAAATCGCTCCCGTTGTTGTTATAGCAATCCGTGACCGTTCTTCTTTCCCCCATGGAAAAATGGTAAGTTGTTCAGAATTAGCAGGAGGCAACTTCTTTTGTCATCTAGCTACCTATTTGTCTTTTCCGCTTTGTAAATTGTACTGATAGCGTCTAACTCGATGTGATTATACGTTGCTGGTTTAATAACTAATGCGGACGGATGCTGCACAGGTATTCTGCAGGCACCTTAATTTTTGCTGGGAACTGACGCCAGTGGTTTGGAATAGATCCTTTCTGGAGTTCCACAAGGCGTGTATATCGGAGGGATAGAGAATGATTTGGGGACTGTGTTTGTTCTGTAAATCTTCGCGTCCGCTATGAATGCAGGACAACACTGAAATCACCGCCGTGATTTCCAGCGAACAACCCGTATGAGAATCCTACATTTCAGCTGTCGGAGGGGGTGTAAAGTGCTCCCTCTTCCACCTTGCTCCCCCCCCCCCCCCCCCTCGCGGTCAGTTCTGTGTGGAATATACCGGGTGATCAAAAAGTCACTATAAATTTGAAAACGGAATAATGTAGATAGAGAGGTACAAATTCACATACATGCTCGGAATGACATGGGGTTTTATTAGAACCAAAAAAATACAAAAATTCAAAAAATGTCCGACAGATGGCGCTTCATCTGATCAGAATAGCAATAATCAGCATAACAAAGTAAGACAAAGCAAAGATGATGTTCATTGCAGGGAATGCTCAATATGTCCACCATCATTCCTCAACATTAGTTGTAGTCGAGGAATAATGTTGTGAACAGCACTATAAAGCATGTCCGGAATTATGGTGAGGCATTGGCGTCGGATGTTGTCTTTCAGCATCCCTAGAGATATCGGTCGATCACGATAGACTTCCGACTTCAGGTAACCCCAAAGCCAATAATCGCACGGTCTGGGGACCTGGGAGGCCAAGCATGACTAAAGTGGCGGCTGAGCACACGATCATCACCAAAAACGCGCGCAAGAGATCTTTCACGCGTCTAGCAATATGGGGTGGAGCGCCATCCTACATAAACATTGTACGTTCCAGCAGGCGTTTATCAGTCAGGCTGGGGATGATGCGATTCTGTAACATATCGGCGTACCTCTCACCCGTCACAGTAGCAGTTACAAAGCCAGAACCACGCATTTCCTCGAAGAAGAAAGCCCCGATAACGGTAGATGTGGTAAATCCAACCCATACCGCGACTTTCTCGTCGTGCAATGGAGTTTCCACGACAGTTCTAGGATTTTCAGTAGCCCAAATTCTGCAGTTGTGGGCGTTGACAGACGCTTGGAGCGTGAAATGAGCTTCGTCGTTCCACAACACGTTACTCAACCAATCGTCATCTTCCGCCATCTTTTAAAACGCCCACACCGCAAATGCCCTGCGCTTCACTAAATCGCCAGGTAACAGTTTGTGATGCCGATGGATTTCGTACGGATAGCATAGGAGGGTACTCCTCAGTGCCAACCAAACAGTAGTGTATGGAATGCCGGTGCGACGTGCGACTTCCCCGTGCATAGACGAACCCGCAACAGTCTCCATTTCTTCCTGAACTGTCTCAGCAGCATTACGCCTTGTGCTCGGTCGGCCACTACGGGGTCTATCGTCTAAACAACCCGTGGCTTCGAACTTCGAAATCATTCTCGCCACAGCTGCATTTGTCAACGGACCTTTATCCGTTCGAATCCCCTTCCTATGGCGGTAGGATCGTAACGCTCAACTAGCACATTCCCCATTCTGATAATACAGCCTCACTAAAAGCCCCTTTTCAGGTAACGTCAACATGCTGCGACTGCTGGCGCATCTGATTCTCTCTCTCATTACAGCTGCTTTTATACACGATTGTCATGTGCAGTCACTGACGTTTTGGTGTCCAGCGCTATCTGTCGGACATTTTGTGAACTTTGTTTTTTTTTTGTTCTTTTTTTTGGTTCTAATAAAACCCCATTTCATTCCAAGCATGTATGTCAATTTGTACCTCTCTATCTACATTATTCCGTGATTTATTAAGTTTTCAAATTTATTCTGACTTTTTGATCACCCGGTATAGTTCTACAACCAATGTCTTCTATAAGTCATCCATCGTTGGAAACAATAAGTCCCACACGTTAGTTTAATGGTGTCAGTATGATATCTTCGAGGTGATTTTACGGCTATCCTTCCTGTGCAGTGACATCTGGCTTATGTGAGATTTTTAAAGTCTTTCGTATCGCCATATGCTGTCGTGTTGCACGCCAAAGAGCTTGCAAGTGAGCATTGCTAATATGACTCAGAGGTGAAACAAACACTCTCAAGACTGGACTGGGTACTCGGTTACAGAATTAGCGCGACCTTTCTCCTTCGCACGAGTGCAGCACACTTGGGGGACATTCGCAGATTACTTTTTATCGCCAGCCCCGAGTAAATTTCCACTCGCAGACTTCGTTTTCTGCAGCGCTGATGTGAGCCACTTCACGATCCGTTCTCCACTCGCCCACGTGAGTTTCAACTCCAGCCTTAGAGAACAGCGACTCATGTTGAGCGAGCGTGCGTGCCGTGGAGCACCCTTTTTTTTATCAGTTTACCTTTTCCTCTTTATCGCTGTTCACATATGGCGATTCTGAAACTTATTTGCCCGTTGCTGAGTGCTACTCGTAGAATCATTACGTACCACTTGGCTGGGTTTATCAGACGTGCGACGATAAAAATGGACGCTGTATAGGGTGAGCAAAGAATTTGCTAGAACGTTACTACAGCTCCGAAGAAAAGGAGGTGTCATTAGTTACATGTTTCATTGCTCTATTTTTATGTTGTTGTTGTTGCGGTCTTCAGTCCTGAGACAGGTTTGATGCGGCCCTCCATGCAGCAGTGGTAACACCGGTTCCCGTCAGATCACCAACGTTAAGCGCTATCGGGCTGGGCTACCACTCGGATGGGTGACCATCCGGTCCATCGAGCGCTGTTGGCAAGCGGGGTTCACTCAACCCCTTTGAGGCAATCTGAGGAGCTACTTGACTGAGAAGTAGCGGCTCCGGTCTCGTAAACTGACATACGGAGAGTTGTGTGCTGACCACATGACCCTCCACATCCGCATCCAGTGACGCCTGTGGTCTGGGGATGACACGGCGGCCGGTCGGTACCGTTGGGCATTCCAAGGATTGTTCGGACGGAGTTAGAGTTTAACGTGTTATTCAGTGTGGAGTCTATAAACTGCTCCTTTTCGTGTCATTGCGATGTATTATGAAAACTGTTGTGTATCGGATTCCGTAGAAATATTGGAACACGCGAGGCAATTCTGACCCTACGACTTATCTTAGAAGAAAGATTCAGGAAAGGCAAACCTACGTTTCTAGCATTTGTAGACTTAGAGAAAGCTTTTGACAACGTTGATTGGAATACTCTCTTTCAAATTCTGAAAGTGGCAGGGGTAAACTACAGGGAGCGAAAGGCTATTTACAATTTGCACAGAAACCAGATGGCAGTTATGAGAGTCGAGGGACATGAAAGGGAAGCAGTGGTTGGGAAAGGAGTGAAACAGGGTTGTAGCCTATCCCCGATGTTATTCAATCTGTATATTGAGGAAGCAGTGAAGGAAACAAAAGAAAAATTCGGAGTAGGTATTAAAACCAATGGAGAAGAAATAAAAACTTTGAGGTTCGCCGATGACATTGTAATTCTGTCAGAGACAGCAAAGGACTTGGAAGAGCAGCTGAACGGAATGGACAGTGTCTTGAAAGGAGGATATAAGATTAACATCAACAAAAGAAAAACAAGGATAATGGAATGTAGTCGAATTAAGGCGGGTGATGCTGAGGGAATGTAGAATGGCAATGGCAAGGAAAGCGTTTCTGAAGAATAAAAATTTGTTAACATCGAGTATAGGAAGTCATTTCTAAAAGTATTTGTACGGAGTGTAGCCATGTATGGAAGTGAAACGTGGACGATAAATAGTTTAGACAAGAAGCGAATAGAAGCTTTCGAAATGTGGTGCTACAGAATAATACTGAAGATTATATGGGTAGATCACATAATTAATGAGGAGGTATTGAATAGAATTGGGGTGAAGAGGAGCTTGTGGCACAACTTGACTAGAAGAAGGGATCAGTTGGTAGGACATGTTCTGAGACATCGAGGGATCACCAATTTAGTATTGGAGGGCAGCGTGGAGGATAAAAATCGTAGAGGGAGACCAAGAGATGAATACACTAAGCAGATTCACAAGGATGTAGGCTGCAGTACGTACTAGGAGATGAAGCAGCTTGCACAGGACAGAGTAGCATGGAGAGCTGCATCAAACCAGTCTCAGGACTGATGACCACAACAACAACAACATGGATAATTCAATCCTTCTCTAAAGACATCGTGGAACTGCAACCCGCATGGACGTTGTTTGCTTGGGGGAGGAGACAAAACAGCGGATAATTCAATCCTTCTCTAAAGACATCGTGGAACTGCAACCCGCATGGACGTTGTTTGCTTGGGGGAGGAGACAAAACAGCGAGGCCGTCTGTCCCATCGTATGAGGGAAGGATGGCGAAGTAAATTGGTCGTGCCCTTTCAAAGACACCATCCAAAAATTTCCTGAAGCGATTTGGGGAAATCATGGGAAACCTAAATCAGAATGGGCGGGAGGTTTGAACCGCCGTCCTCCCGAATGCGAGTCCAGTGTTTTCTTTTTTTTTTTTTGTGGGGTTTAAGGGCGCTCAACTACTGAGGTCATTAGCGCCCAACGAGTCCAGTGTGATAACCACTGCGCCACCTCGCTCGGTCCACTAAACGTGATTGCACGCCTAAGGAATGCAGTGCGATCACAGTTTTTGGACTGGTGGTCAGGATGGAATCACCAGGAACCGTTTGAAACCATTCTACGAAATTTTAACATCATCCAAAGCAGCAAAGAGCGTTTATGCGCTTTCAGCTCTTGCGTTTCACACTGTCCCGTAACGTGATCATGGGGGGCAACGACTGAAATATATGTTTGAATATAACAGCAGGTGGTCTCTCTATGACCTACCTTTGCAGCAACACCCTCAGTGCCAGCAGTGCACCTTTGTTTAGCACGTAAAAAGTGTACCTGTAGAGGCACAAGCTATTCAGTGATGCCTAAGTGCCGACAGTATATGCAACCCTTTCGACATGCATTATACACTGAAGAACCAAAGAAACTGGTACACTTTGTAATGTTAATGCATTAATTTGTTCTGAAAGCGGTGCTGATATTCAAGACAATAAAAGCGGGTTAAAAGCTGTGAGCTATCCGGGGAAGTTAACCTTGCATTACTGAGCAACTGCTTCAACAGGTATTCAGTCTAGCTTACCAAATTACCAACCCGACTACCATTAATTATAATCTTTTAGTAGTCATCTTACGATAACTGGTGATATATATGTGAAAAGACAATTTAAATAAAAAGAAATAAATCAGTTTATATTTGGAATTTCTTTTAACATTGATCATTGTTCTGTTAAAATTTCAGCATATTAAACTTGATTCATAACTAAACTGGTGCCTTATTTAGGATTGTGAAAATGTGAGTTTGTAATCTTACGGAACACATCAAATATGGAGCCACGACTGGGAGACTGCATACAACACTGCATTCATAAAATAACACACTAAGAACGTTGAAACATATGCAAGAGGAAATTAACCACAACCAACCGATTCAATTTTCACCCAAAGAAGTTACGTTCGTAGCGCAATCCTGTCCGTCATGAAATTACCACACACTGGTATACTAAATTCATACTAACTCTCTGTGAAATCTTCCCGAAAAGAATAGCTGAGGGCTACTTTGATGATTACACTACATGCTTCACGTGGTCAACTTGGTTTACACAAAGAGTGTAACTCGACAATAATTTTGATAATTAAAATAAATTACATCGAAACACAAATTACAAAAGAAAAACCTCGAACTGGTTACTATCGTCTTACTATTAACCTGATGGGTCAAACAATTGTATAAGCACGTGGTACTGGTCTCACAAAGTACACCACACGTGGGTTGAACATAAAGAAAAGTTGCTATATTGAAAAATATTGTCAAGACGAGACGTTATAATCTCACGCACGTTCGCATTTAAGATTGATGATCTTAGTTAAGAGTTACGGATCATCCACACGTGGTTCCACTTTACTCGCAAAGTAGTGACAAAGCAACTACTGGAATATATTCTGAACTTCACACTCGAATTACACTGCGTTGCAATTGAAGATGACATTAGATATTTTAGATCTAAACCTGAAATAAAGGTGATTTAATTTTCAGTTAGGCTGAACTTAAATAATCCATTGTCCTACGGACATAGCAGAGACGTGCTTAGCCGGAGATCTCACCACTTCAGACGCTCGCCACGGACAGACTGGCCTGGGCCCCTACCAAGGGTGCTTCCAGATACAAACGGAAGTGACCAGAGAGGCAGCTTCCTATACCAACATGACAAAGGACGGACAGGACCATACTAAGAATAGAAACCTCTCTCCTTTTAGAAAGCGTAGCTACCTGTTCCAACGTTGGTCCTACTGTTCTCTAACAGATAGGCTTGTCTGCTACCATGGAGCACGCAACTAGAAATACATTTGCTCATTCATCCTCTCACACAGAAGGGAAGGGGGATGACAGTATCTTATCATATACGGTATATAAACGATAGCGGATGTAGATTCCATATGAGACTGTGTGACATGAATTACATAAAAACTGTGTTTTAAAGTGTAGTAGTGTGACAGATCGTTCTTGTTTATGTGTAAAAGTAACACGTTCCACTGCTCAGTCTCCTCCCAGATAGTCAGAAACACCACAGTAAATTCAGAAGTGGAATGTATGCCGTAAATGACAACAGTTTTAAAAAATTAACATGAAAGGAATCCAACAGAGACCTTTCATAACCCCAATGCTCCGGGAAAAGACTGTGCAGGAAATTTTCTGGCCATGCTAGGTCATTCCCAAGCAGGCTTCTCACACCCAACTTAAACCGAAATGTGAAGTAAAGGAAAAAGGTCACCAGCTATTTGCTAAAACACAATAATTTCAACACATCTTTAGAATCTACCAATTTCAAAGAGAAAAAAAAAAACAATCTGTGACACCTATTTAAAAGATAGTGTGGACCTAATGTCAGCAAGTAAAAACAATGGTCCATGTATCATTAATATGAAAACAATTTCTGGTTGTTACCCTTATGGAGTTCACCAGTATTTGCCCCCGCGAGCACGAAGAATTGCCGCAGCACAATGTGGCATGGACTTGACTGATGTCTGAAGTTGTGCTGGAGGGAACTGACACCATGAATCCTGCAGGGCTGCCCATAAATCCATAGCAGTACCGCGAGTGAAGATCGCTTCTCAAAAGCACCTTCCAAGACATCCCGGGTATGCTCAATAATGTTCATGTCTGGGTAGTCCGGTGGCCAGCGCAAATGTTGAAACTCAGAACAGTGCTCCTAGAGCTACTCTGTAGCAACTATGGCGTGTGGAGTGTCGCATTGTCCTGCTGGAATTGCTCAAGTCCGTCGGAATGCACAATTGACATGAATGGATGCAGGCGACCAGACAGGATGCTTATGCACATCTGCCCCCCCCCCTCCCCCGAGTCGTATCTAGACGTATCAGGGGTCCGAGATCATTCCACTGCCCACGGCACACACCATTGCAGAGCCTCCCCCAGCTTGAACAGTCCCCTTCTGACATGCGGTGTCCATGGATTCATGAGGTTGTCTCTATACCCGTACACGTCCATCGACTCGATACAATCTCAAACGAGACACGTCCGACCAGGCGACATGTTTCCAGTCATCAGCAGTGCAGTTTCGGTGTTGACGGGTATATGCGAGGCGTCAAGCTATGTGTCGTGCAGTCATCAAGGGTACACGAGTGGGTGTTCGGACGCTGACACTTGGGCCAGTATTGAAATTTGCAACAGTTTGTGGAAGGGCTGCACTTATGTCACGTAGAACGATTCTCTTCAGTTGTCGTAAGGCCCGTTCTTGCAGCATCTTTTTACGGCCCCAGCGATGTGGGAGATTTGATGTTTTACCGGATTCCTGATATTCGCGGTGCACTCGTGAAATAGTCGTACGGGAAAGTCATCGTTACGTCGGAGATGATGTGTCCCATCGCTCGTGCGCCGACTATAACACAACCTTCAATCTGACGTAAATCTTGGTAATCTGCCATTTAGCAGCAGTAACTGATCTACCAACTGCGCCAGTCACTTGTTGTCTTATACAGGCGTTGCCGACCGCAGCGTCGTATTTTGCCTGTTTATATGTCTCCTTATTTCAATACGCATGCCTGCAGCAGTTTATTTGGTGCTTTAGTGTCGTTCGCTTGTGACCAGCAAACAATATAGCATAGGTGTTGTGGAACTCAGGTGTTTTCCTTTGATGGGCAATCATTTTCGGAGAAAAGGAAGCTAGGTGTATACATTTTGTTTTCAATGATATCTTTATTGATTACAATGAATATTCAGTAGGAGGCGACACCAAATGTAGCAGTAATAAGAGCTTGGCATCGACTACGACAGCTGCGGATCACGGATTTGATGTAATCCTGGGGAACGCTGGTCCTTTTATATTGTAAGGCATCGGCCAGTTTCGCAGCTGGTCCTCACTGGGGATACATGTAGCTTAGCCCTCGGCCTAGGTGATTCAACACATTTTAAAATGGATTGAAGTACGGGATGTTGGTAGGAAACTCCATGCCCGTGATGCCCACTACGTTCGGACGCTATTTTACGACCCAGGCGGTGTGCGGCCGAGCGTTATCCTGCATCAGTCGCGGTTCAGAACCTGCAGTTTTCGTAACCATGTATAACAGCCGTGTACCGCAAGTCTGTAGAGGAACGGAAGGTTCCAAATGATTGTAAAAGAGCACAGGTAGTCCCAGCCTTCAAGAAGGGTCATCGAGCAGATGCGCAAATCTATAGACGTATATCTCTGACGTCGATCTGTTGTAGAATTTTAGAACATATTTTTTGCTCGCGTATCATGTCGTTTCTGGAAATCCAGAATCTACTTTGTAGGAATCAACATGGATTCCGGAAACAGCGATCGTGTGAGACCCAACTCACTTTATTTGTTCATGAGACCCAGAAAATACTAGGTACAGGCTCCCAGGTAGATGCCATTTTCCTTGACTTCCGGAAGGCGTTCGATACAGTTCCGCAATGTCGCCTGATAAATAAAGTAAGAGCCTACGGAATATCAGACCAGCTGTTTGGCTGAATTGAAGAGTTTTTTAGCAAACAGAACACAGCATGTTGTTCTCAATGGAGAGACGTCTACAGACGTTAAAGTAACCTCTGGCGTGTCACAGTGGAGTGTTATGGGACCATTGCTTTTCACAATATATATAAATGACCTAGTAGATAGTGTCGGAAGTTCCATGCGGCTTTTCGCGGATGATGCTGTAGTATACAGAGAAGTTGCAGCATTAGAAAATTGCAGCGAAATGCAGGAAGATCTTCAGCGGATAGGCACTTGGTGCAGGGAGTGACAACTTACCCTTAACATAGACAAATATAATGTATTGTGAATACGTAGAAAGAAGGATCCTTTATTGTATGATTATATGATAGCAGAACAAACACTGGTAGCAGTTACTTCTGTAAAATATCTGGGAGTGTGCGTGCGGAACGATTTGAAGTGGAATGATCATATAAAATTAATTGTTGGTAAGGCGGGTACCAGATTGAGATTCATGGGGAGAGGCCTTAGAAAATGTAGTCCATCAACAAAGGAGGTGGCTTACAAGACACTCGTTCGACCTATACTTGAGTATTGCTCATCAGTGTGGGATCCGTATCAGGTCTGGTAGACAGAGGAGATAGAGAAGATCCAAAGAACAGCGGTGCGTTTCGTCACAGGGTTATTTGGTAAGCGTGATAGTGTTACGGAGATGTTTACCAAACTCAAGTGGCAGACTCTGCAAGGGAGGTGCTCTGCATCGCGGTGTAGATTGCTGTCCAGGTTTCGAGAGGGTGTGTTTCTGGATGAAGTATCGTTCCCCCTACTTATACCTCACGAGGAGATCACGAATGTAAAATCAGAGAGAATCGAGCGCGCAAGGAGGCTTTCCGGCAGTCGTTCTTCCCGCGAACCAAACGCGACTGGAACAGGAAAGGGAGGTAATGACTGTGGCACGTAAAGTGCCCTCCGCCACACACCGTTTAGTGGCTTTCGGAGTATAAATTTAGATGTAGATAGCTCCGTTATCTTATTCCAGCGGTGCTGCACGTTCAGTGCTGGAGTCTGATGCTTCTCCAAACCATGACTGATCTGCAGGCTGCAGGAAAACGACGTCTGGACGATTCGTGTCTTCCTCATAGTGAGCCCAAACGCTGGTCCTGCCATCGAGACCCTCTGTGGAGAAGTCGACTCATTCATGAAGAGCAGTCGACACTAATGATTTAAATGGCTCTGAGCACTATGGGACTTAACTGCTGAGGTCATCAGTCCCCTAGAACTTAGAACTGCTTAAACCTAACTAACCTAAGGACATCACACACATCCATGCCCGAGGCAGGATTCGAACCTGCGACCGTAGCGGTCTCGCCGTTTCAGACTGTAGCGCCTAGAACCGCACGGCCACTACGGCCGGCAAAACATAAGGTGTGTGACACCAACACCGACTCAAAGGAAGGCCTCGGCGCTTGTTCGTTACGTCACGTCGGCTAGGCACCGCCAACTCCAGGTCTGTTGCATGCAGAAACGCCTGGGCGTGCTTATCACTATAAATCTCTTATTTTTGGACAAAATGTTTGGTATCGTTTACAGTTTTATTTAGATGAAAGATATTCTTACTATCGTAAAGCTACAAATCAAGATCATAGTTCTGTATTACTGAATCCTGTCGAAACAAACGTAGATCAATACGAGGAGATGCTTTGCCCCATTGCAAGCTTCGGAAATTTCACATTCAAGTAACTATATTTACTTCACCCATTTTGCTATCGAAACTTACCCCAACCCCCGTACAATTAAATCGTTTCTTTTATTTATTTATTTATTTTCGTTTCACATCGTCACTGGAAATGTGAACTAATTTACATGTGTAAATGTCCAACTGTTGCCAGTCACTATACAGTCGTTTTCAACGAAAGGAATTCTAAACAGGAAACAAAATAGCTTCATACATCGAAAGTATGGCTGAGCTTAAACTTTTTTAAGCATGCACATTAGAAAAGATAAATATTCCCCTCTTGCAACTGAAAGGAGAAACTTTATAAGATAAAAAAAATTATTTGATAAAACAAGTATCTCTCTTTTGCCTCTTCTTCTGTCCCCCACCCCCTCCCACAAAGTGTGCAATCGCGAGATATTTCATTAACATTCAGTGCTCCTCGCCCCATAGTCAACCAAGATACGTAAAGAAGAGCACCAATACGTCCACAGTTCCTTGTAAAAACAACCCAGTACAAACGTAACTTCCTCAGATTTACAAATAAGGTAAAGAAGCACGAATTCTGTTCCTGCTGGACCATGAAGTTGTCTTTGTATGTCAATCCTTAAATCTGGTGGAAATTTAAGCCGGCCAGTGTGGCCATGCGGTTAAAGGCGCCTCAGTCTGGAACCGCGCGACCGCTACGGTCGCAGGTTCGAATCCTGCCTCGGGCATGGATGTTTGTGATGTCCTTAGGTTAGTTAGGTTTAACTAGTTCTAAGTTCTAGGGGACTGATGACCTCAGATGTTAAGTCCCATAGTGCTCAGAGCCATTTGAACCATTTTTTTGGAAATTTAAGCTCAGGAGTACACTATTTGTTAAGAAGTGTAATGAATTGCACGATTAATTGATTTCAGAAATCTCTCAGAACAATGTGTGTTGGTCAACTACCGCCAATAGTTTCACATTTTCCTGTGTCAGAGAAGGAGACACCACCATTATGAGTATGCCTGCAACAGACCTGGCGTTCGCCGTGCCTAGCTGACGTGACGTCACGAACAAGCGCCGAGGCCTTCCTTTGAGTCGGTGTTGCTGCTGACCACATGCTGTGTGTCGAAAGGGTTGCCTATACAGCTGGCGCTTAGGTATCAGTGAATGGCCAGTCTCTGTTCACATACGTTTTTAATGTGCACAACAACGGTCTGTGCGGGGCACAGGGGGCGTTGCCGAACTGAGAGACCATAGAGGATCATTTGCCATTTTACTCACGCATGTGTAAATGTACTGCACTCCACGTTGATTGCGCTGCTGGACAATGCGAAGTAGAAGGGCAGTAAGAGCATGAACACACTTTGCTCCTTCCGATCACGTTCGAATTTCGTTGAATGTGTTTGAACAGTGCCTAGTGTTTCCACACTCTACACAAGAACAAAAGCTGCAGTCGCTCTATACTCCAAGGGAGAGTGATGACGTTCAGTGAGGTCGTAGGCGCACGATGTCCTTAGAGAAGGGTCGAATCGTCCAGGGCATGGCGACAGAGTCAAAGTTTACTATCAGTGTCGCCCACCGCTGTTGGCCGCACTGCGAACTGTCGTTTTCGACAGCGCAATGTGTGGGAATCCGGCATGTGACGACACTTTGCCGAGCACGAGGGTGACTTATCAGGGCGCCACAGCAATGACGCAGGCACCTTCGAGCCACAAATGTGTGATAGTGTGAGGCAAATACGCGGCTTAGAAAAAGTGATCCTTCAGCTGCGCAGTGTTTATCATTAAATTGCTAAGCCGGTCCGTGGTGCTCCATACCAGTTGCAAATTGCCTATCCAACATCTTACGGAGGCAACAAAAATTAAATCTTTAACTACACTGGAAGTACGAATTAGAAAACGCCATCGGTCACAATTTTTCTCTTCAATGGGATGAAATGCATATTCGTGCATGAGCCTTGATGTTAAGTTACGAATTTACTAAGTCAAACGCAGAAAATATGTGTGACCTTGTGGATAACATCGGAAATTCACTGAGGCTTTTTGCGGATGATGTTATTATTGTGATCTTCAGTCCTGAGACTGGTTTGATGCAGCTCTCCATGCTACTCTATCATGTGCAAGCTTCTTCATCTCCCAGTACCTACTGCAACCTGCATCCTTCTGAATCTCCCTAGTGTATTCATTTCTTGGTCTCCCCCTACGATTTTTACCCTCCCCGCTGCCCTCCAGTACTAAATTGATAATCCCTTGATGCCTCAGGACATGTCCTACCAACCAATCCCTTCTTCTAGTCAAGTTGTGCCACAAACTCCTCTCCTCCCCAATTCTATTCAGTACCTCCTCATTAGTTATGTGATCTGCCCATCTAATCTTCAGCATTCTTCTGTAGCATCACATTTCGAAAGCTTCTATTCTCTTCTTGTCTAAACTATTTATCGTCCATGTTTCACTTCCATACATGGCTACACTCCATACAAATACTTTCAGAAACGACTTCCTGACACTTAAATCAATACTCGATGTTAACAAATTTCTCTTCTTCAGAAACGCTTTCCTTCCTTCCCATTGCCAGTCTACATTTTATATCCTCTCTACTTCGACCATCATCAGTTATTTTGCTCCCCAAATAGCAAAACTCCTTTACTACTTTAACTGTCTCATTTTCTAATCTAATTCCCTCAGCATCACCCGACTTAATTCGACTACATTCCATTATCCTCGTTTTGCTTTTGTTGATGTTCATCTTATACCCTCCTTTCAAGACACTGTCCATTCTGTTCAACTGCTCTTCCAAGTCCTTTGCTGTCTCTGACAGAATTGTAGTGTCATCGGTGCACCTCAAAGTTTTTATTTCTTCTCCATGGATTTTAGTACCTACTCCGAGCTTTTCTTTCGTTTACTGCTTGCTCGATATACAGATTGAATAGCATCGGGGGGGGGGGGGGGGCTACAACCCTGTCTCACTCCCTTTCCAACCACTGCTTCCCTTTCATGTTCCTCGTGTTCCTCGACTCTTATAGCTGCCATCTGGTTTCTGTACATATTGTAAATAGCCTTTCGCTCCCTGTATATTACCCCTGCCACCTTCAGAATTTGAAAGAGAGTAATGCTGTGGTATATGGAGAGGTTGTAACAATGGAAAATTGTACTGAAATGCAGGAGGATCTGCAGCGAATTGACGCATGGTGCAGGAAATGGCAATTGAATCTCTATGTAGACAAGTGTAATGTGCTGTGAATACAAAGAAAGAAAGATCCCTTAGTGTTTAGCTACAATATAGCAGGTCAGCAACTGGAAGCAGTTAATTCTATAAATTGTCTGGGAGTAGGCATTAGGAGTGATTTAAAATGGAATGATCATATAAAGTTGATCGTCGGTAAAGCAGATGCCAGACAGGTTCATTGGAAGAATCCTAAGGAAATGCAATCCGAAGACAAAGGAAGTATGTTACAGTACATTTGTTCGCCCACTGCTTGAATACTGCTCAGCAGTGTGGGATCCGCACCAGATAGGGCTGATAGAAGAGGTACTCAAGGTACCCTCCGCCACGCACCGTCAGGTGGCTTGCAGAGTATGGATGTAGATGTAGATAGTGGAACAGATGAACATTGCTAATTTACCATATAATCCTCGAAAAGCGTTTTTAACCTTTTAGATCCATAGTACATTCTTTTCAACATATTTTTTGTATATATTCATATAGTTCATTCGGGCTCTAAAATGCATACCTTAAAACCTATGAGCCCTCTTTTAGCGCATAGAACAGACATGTTTGACAGTAGCGAGGATGAACAAGTGCTCATTGATCTTTTAGAGCTCATGTTTTCAAGGTTTTTGTACCCACAATAACCGTTCCTATTATATGTCTGAATATTGACCATTTCTCTTGGAACACCTTGTGAATAACGACCATTCTTCCTCGCACACCCTGTAAATCGCATAAAACTCGCACCCCACATGTTACGGAAATGGAAAGTGCTATTGGTGTGCGGTTTTGACAGAATGGATTGATAGTCAGGGGTTCGTATCGTTAGCTAGTGAACAGATTATAATACTTTCTATTCCCGCAACATTTGGGGTGCAAGTTTTAGGTGATTTACAGGATATGCAGGGAGGAACGGTCGTTATTCACAGGGCGTTCCAGAAGGAATGGGAAATATTTTTTATGAAAAATACACTTTTTTAAATCGAACAATGCCTGTTGACATTAAGAGACTAAAAGTAGGGTACATTACAATGTCAGTGTTGTTTTTTGCAGGATTATAGCGCGAGTCGTTTACAAGACATCGTATTTTGAAAAGTTTCCACACCCTCACTTGTTTGTGCCATTCAACCTGCGTAGGTTGTTATGTTTGGTAACAGTGTGCTTGTTTGTTCCTTGGGTCATTTAGCGACTTGCTAGTGAGTCGGTGAGTGACGTTCCAAGCAGTGGGCCGTGAGTACACGATGGAATTTATCGGTGCAGAAAAAACCGGCATGCTCATGGAGTGTGGAGAGTGTAGGAAGAATGCAGTTAGTTCTTATACGGTGATGCGGCAAGATATCCTAATAGACTTCAACCATCTTAGCAATCGTTTATAGGCCTCTTCCACTAAAGTGCGACGGCCGTGGTGGTCTCGCGGTTCTAGGCGCTCAGTCCGGAACGGTCGCAGGTTCGAATCCTGCCTCGGGCATGAATGTGTGTGATGTCCTTAGGTTAGTTAGGTTTAAGTAGTTCTAAGTTCTAGGGGACTGATGATCACAGCTGTTAAGTCCCATAGTGCTCAGGGCCATTTGAAAAGCTAAAGTGCGCGTCATTTACGACGGCGGCCGAGTTTAGGTTCGTTCTGCGCATCTGACGTCACAAAAGACAGTCAGCCAATGAAGAGAGAACGACGTTGCCAGAGCTCGACTGCAGTGCAGAGCACGGACGAGTGTCTTCAGTTTTAGAAACGTTCAGTCATAAATAAAGTAACTGAACAGAAGCAATGTCTTGATAGCAGACTTTCTTTTATAGAAAGTTTGGAAAAAGCATTCTTTATACCAGTTGCTTCATATTCAATTAATTAATTAAACCAAACAAGCAATAAGCCTCCTAATTCAGGCGATAACAAGGAAAGGTGTTTGTATCATTCTCACTAACCACTTTTTTGTTATAAAGATCAGCGGTAATTGTTTATTTCCTATTGTACTTCTACGAAATGTGAGTAATTCATAGTCATACCAACAGTGTTTCTCGGTATTTTGCGTGCTCGTTTAAAGTCCATAGGAAGGTCTATTGAACGATGAGCTGTGTTGGCGTAATGGTTAAAGTGTTTGGGTGCTGAGAGAAAGGTTCAGAGTTCAAACCTTGTTGGGTGCTTAACATATTCTTTATTCAAAAACAATATCGAAGTGTCTTACTTCATGAATTTTATGCGTTTGAATGTAATTGTTTGAAATTTCTAGTGGCAACTAAAATCGACCATACGGAAAGTATACGCTATGGACTTTTGCCTCTGCAAACTCTTCAAAATTTCGTGCAATGGTTTACTACATTTAATGCTGCACAATAACTGCATTGAACATCGAAACAAAATTAAGTCAGTTATGGGGGGAAGGTATCATTCAAGAAGATGTTTAAAAATCAAATTATTGGGCCCAATAGTTTTTGTGAAATCGAATGATAAAGTGTGTCAAAGCAGTCGGAACTCCATGTGTCTGCACAGGCGAGCAGTGCAGTGATGACAAAATCGCGCACAGCGCGGAATGCGGGGAGCACGTCTCTGTAGCAGCGAAAGGGTTAATGCGGCCGTGGTGGCTTTACTTCTTAAACTGCGCACTCCCCTCTAAACGTAAGTTTGCGAACTATACTATACTATGGCACTGCTTCTCTTGGCGCGTGCGTCGTTTGCAACTGGCAACGCAGCAATCTCCCGCGCCTGGGCGAGCATGCGCGAACCGCCAAGATAAAAGAGTTGAACTATAGTTACATAAAAGTAGTAGTGTAACACCTAGACAACGTAACAAAAAAAGTGGTTCAAATGGCTCTGAGCATTATGGGACTTAACATCTGGGGTCATCAGTCCTCTAGAACTTAGAACTACTTAAACCTAACTAAGGACATCACATATATCCATGCCAGAGGCAGGATTCGAACCTGCGACCGTAGCGGTCACGCGGTTCCACACTGAAGCGCCTAGAACCGCTCGGCCACATCGACCGGCGACAACGTAACAAAATGGTTCAAATGGCTCTAAGCACTATGGGACTTAACATCTGAGGTCATCAGTCCCCTAGAATTTAGAACTACTTAAACCTAACTAACCTAAGGACATCACACACATCCATGCCAGAGGCAGGATTCGAACCTGCGACCGAAGGGACAACGTAACAGAAGGAAACAACTGACTACAGACGAAGGGCAAATTAATGTTCTTGCAGCTGTTGCAGTTGTTCGATATGTTAGCTCCAGAGAAATCGCACGAAGAAATGACAAGAATCAGACAAATGTCCTAAGCTTTCTCCACCGACATAGGTTCCGTCCCCATCACCTCTCTCCCGATCAAGATCTGCATGGAAACGATCGTGAGAAACGTGTTGACTTCTGCATATGGGCGGTAAGACAGGATACTCCAGACCTCCAGACGTATCATGCATCTTGTTTAGTGATGAACCCACATTTACCAATCATGGTCAGGTGTTGTCTGTTGACAATCGCCGTTGACTTCGTCAGGTGGAACGTCGGCGTCCAAGGAGTGCAAACGTGTGGTGTGGGATAGTGAACCAGCAGCTCGTAGACCCGTTTTTCATGCACGGAGCACTGAACGCGCACAAGTACCGCAGCCTCCTAACAGACCATCTTCCACGGATGCTAGAAGACGTTCCTCTGCAGACTAGGAGGAAACTGTTGTACCAACATAATGGTTGTCCAGCCCACAGTCTACGAAGTACTACGGCATGTCTTCATGAACTGTTTCCAAATCTTAAGTTAAATTTTCCCTGAGAACTTTAAGTCTCTCGCTTATGTACGATAACATTGGAAGCTGAAGAAGTGAATTAAAATTTGTACTGCAGCCGGGAATCGAACCCGTGTCTTCTTGCTTACTTGGCAGATATGCTGACCTTTTCACCACCACAGGCTTACGGTCAACAGAGCTGCACGAACTACCCAACTTCCAACATTATCGTAGATAAATTGGAGACTTATACACTACTGGCCATTAAAATTGCTACACCACGAAGATGACGTGCTACAGACGCGAAATTTAACCGACAGGAAGAAGATGCTGCGATATGCAAATGATCAGCATTTCAGAGCATTCACACAAGGTTGGCGCCGGTGGCGACACCTACAGCGTGCTGACATGAAGAAAGTTTCCAACCGATTTCCCATACACAAACAGCAGTTGACCGGCGTTGCCTGGAGAAACGTTATTGTGATGCCTTGTGTAAGGAGGAGAAATGCGTACCATCACGTTTCCGACTTTGATAAAGGTCGCATTGTACCCTATCGCGATTGCGGTTTATCGTATCGCGACATTGAGATCCAATGACTGCGAGCAGAATATGGAATCGGTGGATTCAGGAGGGTAATACGGAACGCCGTGCTGGATCCCAACGGCCTCGTATCACTATCAGTCGAGATGACGGGCATCTTATCCGCATGACGGTAACGGATCGTGCAGCCACGTCTCGATTCGTGAGTCAAAAGTTGGGGACGTTTGCAAGACAACAACCATCTGCACGAACAGTTCGACGACGTATGCAGCAGCATGGACTATCAGATTGGAGACCATTGCTGCGGTTACCCTTGACGCTGCATCACAGGCAGGAGCGTCAGCGATGCTGTACTCATCGACGAACCTGGGTGCACGAACGGCAAAACGTCATTTTCTCGGATGAATCCAGGTTCTGTTTACAGTATCATCCGTGTTTGGCGACATCGCGGTGAACGCACATTGGAAGCGTGTATTCGTCATCGCCATATTGGCGTATCATCCGGCGTGATGGTATGGGGTGCCATTGGTTACACGTCTCGGTCACCTCTTGTTCGCATCGACGGCACTTTGAACAGTGGACGTTACATTCCAGATGTGTTACGACCCGTGGCTCTATCCTTCATTCGATCCCTCCGAAACGTTACATTTCAGCAGGATAATGCACGACCGCATGTTGCAGGTCCTGTACGGGCCTTTCTGGGTACAGATAATGTTCGATTGCTGCCCTGGCCAGCACAGTCTCCAGATCTCTCACCAATTGTGAGCGTCTGGTCAATGGTGGCCGAGCAACTGGCTCGTCACAATACGCCAGTCACTACTCTTCATGAACTGTGGTATCGTGTTGAAGCTGCATGGGCAGGTGTACCTGTACACGCCATCCAAGCTCTGTTTGACTCAATGCCCAGGCGTATCAAGGCTGTTATTACGGCCACAGGTGATTGTTGTGGGTACTGATTTTTCAGGATCTATGCACCCAAATTGCGTGAAAATGTGATCACATGTCAGATCTAGAATAATATATTTGTCCAATGAATACCCGTTTATCATCTGCATTTCTTCTCGGTGTAGCAATTTTAATGGCCAGTAGTGTGTGTCTCAGGGAAAGTTTAATTTAAGATCTACACGATCACACGTAGTACAGCACTTCCCCATTACGTCCAATGCTGGGATGCTATTCGAATGTCGGACAGCCATGGTGTTGTTGTTGTGGTCATCAGTCCTGAGACTGGTTTGATGCAGCTCTCCATGCTACTCTATCCTGTGCAAGCTTCTTCATCTCCCAGTACTTACTGCAACCTACATCCATCTGAATCTGCTTAGTGTATTCATCTCTTGGTCTCCCTCTACGATTTTTACCCTCCACGCTGCCCTCCAATGCTAAGTTTGTGATCCCTTGATGCCTCAAAACATGTCCTACCAACCGATCCCTTCTTCTAGTCAAGTTGTGCCACAAACTTCTCTTCTCCCCAATCCTATTCAATACCTCCTCATTAGTTACGTGATCTACCCACCTTATCTTCAGCATTCTTCTGTAGCACCACATTTCGAAAGCTTCTATTCTCTTCTTGTCGAAACTAGTTATCGTCCATGTTTCACTTCCATACATGGCTACACTCCATACAAATACTTTCAGAAACGACTTCCTGACACTTAAATCTATACTCTATGTTAACAAATTTCTCTTCTTCATAAACGATTTCCTTGCCATTGCCAGTCTACATTTTATATCCTCTCTACTTCGACCATCATCAGTTATTTTACTCCCTAAATAGCAAAACTCCTTTACTACTTTAAGTGTCTCATTTCATAATCTAATCCCCTCAGCATCACCCGATTTAATTTGACTACATTCCATTATCCTCGTTTTGCTTTTGTTGATGTTCATCTTATATCCTCCTTTCAAGACACTGTCCATTCCGTTCAACTGTTCTTCCAAGTCCTTTGCTGTCTCTGACAGAATTACAATGTCATCGACAAACCTCAAAGTTTTTACTTCTTCTGCATGAATTTTAATACCTACTCCGAATTTTTCTTTTGTGTCCATTACTGCTTGCTCAATATACAGATTGACTAACATCGGGGAGAGGCTACAACCCTGTCTCACTCCTTTCCCAACCACTGCTTCCCTTTCATGCCCCTCGACTCTTATAACTGCCATCTGGTTTCTGTACAAATTGTAAATAGCCTTTCGCTCCCTGTATTTTACCCCTGCCACCTTCAGAATTTGAAAGAGAGTATTCCAGTTAACGTTGTCAAAAGCTTTCTCTAAGTCTACAAATGCTAGAAACGTAGGTTTGTCTTTTCTTAATCTTTCTTCTAAGATAAGTCGTAAGGTTAGTATTGCCTCACGTGTTCCAACATTTCTACGGAATCCAAACTGATCCTCCCCGAGGTCCGCTTCTACCAGTTTTTCCATTCGTCTGTAAAGAATTCGCGTTAGTATTTTGCAGCTGTGACTTATTAAACTGATAGTTCTGTAATTTTCACATCTGTCAACACCTGCTTTCTTTGGGATTGGAATTATTATATTCTTCTTGAAGTCTGTGGGTATTTCGTCTGTCTCATACATCTTGTTCACCAGATGGTAGAGTTTTGTCATGGCTGGCTCTCCCAAGGCCATCAGTAGTTGTAATGGAATGTTATCTACTCCCGGGGCCTTGTTTCGACTCAGGTCTTTCAGTGCTCTGTCAAACTCTTCACGCAGTATCTTATCTCCCATTTCATCTTCATCTACATCCTCTTCCATTTCCATAATATTGTCCTCAAGAACATCGCCCTTGTATAGACCCTCTATATACTCCTTCCACCTTTCTGCTTTCCCTTCTTTGCTTAGAACTGGGTTTCCATCTGAGCTCTTGATATTCATACAAGTCGTTCTCTTATCTCCAAAGGTCTCTTTAATTTTCCTGTAGGCGGTATCTATCTTACCCCTAGTGAGATAGGCCTCTACATCCTTACATTTGTCCTCTAGCCATCCCTGCTTAGTCATTTTGCACTTCCTGTCGATCTCATTTTTGAGACGTTTGTATTCCTTTTTGCCTGTTTCACTTACTGCATTTTTATATTTTCTCCTTTCATCAATTAAATTCAATATTTCTTCTGTTATCCAAGGATTTCTACTAGCCCTCGTCTTTTTACCTACTTGATCCTCTGCTGCCTTCAGTACTTCATCCCTCAAAGCTACCCATTCTTCTTCTACTGTATTTATTTCCCCCATTCCTGTCAATTGCTCCCTTATGCTCTCCCTGAATCTCTGTACAACCTCTGGTTCTTTCAGTTTATCCAGGTCCCATCTCCTTAAATTCCCACCTTTTTGCAGTTTCTTCAGTTTTAATCTACAGGTCATAACCAATAGATTGTGGTCAGAGTCAACATCTGCCCCTGGAAATGTCTCACAATTTTAAACCTGGTTCCTAAATCTCTGTCTTACCATTATATAATCTGTCTGATACCTTTTAGTATCTCCAGGGTTCTTCCATGTATACAACCTTCTATCATGATTCTTAAACCAAGTGTTAGCTATGATTAAGTTGTGCTCTGTGCAAAATTTTAACAGACGGCTTCCTCTTTCATTTCTTAGCCCCAATCCACATTCACCTACTATGTTTCCTTCTCTCCCTTTTCCTACTGTCGAATTCCAGTCACCCATGACTATTAAATTTCCGTCTCCCTTCACTACCTGAATAACGAGAGCAGCAATGTCGCGATACGATAAACCGCAATCGCTACAGGCTACAAAGTTGGAAATGTGATGGTACATCACGAGGCATCATAACAACGTTACACCAGGCAACGCCGGTCAACTGCTGTTTGTGTATGAGAGAGATATCGGTTGGAAACTTTCCTCATGTCAGCACGTTGTAGATGTCGCCAGCGGCGCCAGCCTTGGGTAAATGCTCTCAAAAGCTAGTGATTTGCATATCACAGCATCTTCTTCCTGTCGGTTAAATTTCGCGTCTGTAGCACGTCATCTTCGTGGTGTAGCAATTTGAATGGCCAGTAGTGTACATTGCTGAGAGCGTTATCTTGCCAGTATCAGTATCGATAATACGAAATAAATCGATATTCTCGATTCTCTCGGCCTTGCCGCAGTGGTAACAGCGGTTCCCGTCAGATCACCGAAGTTAAGCACTGTCGGGCTGAGCTAGCACTTGGATGGGTGACCATCCGATCTGCCGAGCGCTGTTGGCAAGTGGGGTCCACTCAGCCCTTGTGAGGCAAATTAAGGAGCTACTTGATTGAGAAGTAGCGGTTCCGGTCTCGTAAACTGATATACGGCCGGGAGAGCGGTGTGTTGACCACATGCCCCTCCATATCCGCATCCAGTGAAGTCTGTGGGCTGAGGATGACACGGCGGCCGGTCGGTGCCGTAGGGCCATCCAAGACTTGCTCGGACGGAGAGTTTTATATTCTCGATTTTTGGAATGGATCAACTATCTGCATAAATAATTAAGTTTGCACGGACGGCTAGGAGTGCAAATAGTACTCGCAATTGCCCGATTTTTATTTTTTCAAGAGAAATGTTGAAATGTGTATGAAATCTCATGGGACTTAACTGCCAAGGTCATCAGTCCCTAAGCTTACACACTACTTAACTTAAATTATCCTAAGGACAAAGACACACACAACCATGCACGAGGGAGGAATCGAACCTCCGCCGGGGCCAGCCGCACAGTCCATGACTGCAGCGCCTAAGACCGCTCGGCTAATACCGCGCGGCTCTATTTTTTTTTTTTTCTGTACCTACGTCATTTTTTTCGTCAGTGCTTCTGTGTGCATATGTACGTATCTAGTTCAATCGACGATAACCTTACCCCGTGTGGTCATTTATAACAGAAATGGTTCAAATGGCTTTGCGCACTATGGGACTTAACAGCTATGGTCATCAGTCCCCTAGAACTTAGAACTACTTAAACCTAACTAACCTAAGGACATCACACAACACCCAGTCGTCACGAGGCAGAGAAAATCCCTGACCCCGCCGGGAATCGAACCCGTGAACCCTGGCGCGGGAAGTGAGAACGCTACCGCACGACCACGAGCTGCGGACTTTTTATAACAGACTCCTGACCGAACACTATACCACGAGTTCTGAACAGTGGTTACTGAAAATTTGAAAGTACAGTCCGTGAAACGTGCGGTTAGCGGATTTGCTAGCCCAATTGGAAAACAGCTGCTGCAGTTTCTGATTTAATCGGAGCAATTTCTATTTCCCTTCGCTTAAATATTAGAGGCAGACAGCTTCAACCTCACTCTAATATTTCTGCTTCTCTTTCAATGCAAAATAAGTCACTGCGTCCATATTAGCAGAATATTCTGAAAACACGACGTAACCTGGTAACCCAACCCCGTTTCAGAAATGTTTGAGCGTTAACATGGCAGCGAAAAATCTATTGTGGAAGGGAAATGCTGGCAACTACAAACGGATTTCCAGAAACAATTTTGGAGTGTTTACACGAGCAACCAGAAACGGTGCCGTGAAATCCGTTTACGAAATTCGGTTTTGAGGCTGCCATGTAAACACAGCGATAGTCAAATACATAGCTAGAGTCACGACTGGCCCACTCACTCTTGTTATAGAGAGCGATAACAGCGCTCCAAGCGGACTATACTCTACACTTGTGAGTGCGATATCGGATGAGTGCGAAAAGTATCGTTTCTAGAATAGGAAGTGTATGCAGAGCATAAAAACTGACGCTAAATAAAAAAGACACATTTGTCTTTCTTTAGCTTTCTGAGGACTCTGGGAGGTATGTAACGCTACATTACACGGCAGCTTATTTACGATTCTCTTATAACGTAGAGATATTTACTGGAGAACATCGTTTTCTTTCAACGACAAAAAAAATGTTAAGACATATATCTATTCAGTAATCAAAAGTATTCACCACTACACTCCCGACAAATCTGTGACTCACAACTGTAGCTGAAAGGAAAACCACACAGACGTGATAATAAAACATCAAAAGCAATAAAATGTTTTCCCAACACAGAGGAAATCAATTTCACAGTTATTGCTACACCTCAGCCACAAACGGTAAGAGTCTTAACACATACGCCTTTGAAGCGAAAGTAATTACATTTACGAAAATATTCGTCTATTAGAAAGTCGAACGAAATGACAGAACGTGCGAATGATTAGACTCCGCACAAAATTGTTGGGGGTCAAGGAAGGTGCCTATCATAATGACAGACGAGAGCAGAAATATATGCTTCACATGCATGAAGTATCTGTTTACATTCTCTTGCTTTCACCGGATCAAGCTGCAATTTTGCAAAAATTGCAAATTATTTCTTCATGGGTAAGTTCTTGCTTGCAGGTATGTCACTGGAGAAGTGAGATCCGGTTGTTTTTACGTTTATTTCACCATCAGTCGTGTTTATTGATCTACTAACGCTAAAACTTAACAAGTATTTCGTTAATTAACCAGAAAGACAATCAAAAACAAGCATGAAACTTACAGCTGGATTTCTCGCCGGTAGGTGTGCTAATGTCGTTCCAGCTGTGAGATCGAAACAATTTTCACAGCAGGGAGTGTCGCGACTGTATATAGGCTGTTACAAAAAAGTACGACCAAAATTTCAGGAAACATTCCTCACACACAAAGAAAGAAAATATGTTATGTTGACATGTGTCCGGAAACGCTTACTTTCCGTGTTAGAGCTCATTTCATTACTTCTCTTCAAATCACATTAATCATGGAATGGAAACACACAGCAACAGAACGTACCAGCGTGACTCCAAACACTTTGTTACAGGAAATGTTCAAAATGTCCTCCGTTAGCGAGGATACATACATCCACCCTCCGTCGCATGGAATCCCTGATGCGCTGATGCAGCCCTGGAGAATGGCGTATTGTATCACAGCCGTCCACAATACGAGCACGAAGAGTCTCTACATTTGGTACCGGGGTTGCGCAGACAAGAGCTTTCGAATGCCCCCATAAATGAAAGTCAAGAGGGTTGAGGTCAGCAGAGCTTGGAGGCCATGGAATTGGTCCGCCTCTACCAATCCATGGGTCACCGACTCTGTTGTTGAGAAGCGTACGAACACTTCGACTGAAATGTGCAGGAGCTCCATCGTACATGAACCACATTTTGTGTAGTACTTGTAAAGGCACATGTTCTAGCAGCACAGGTAGAGTATCCCGTATGAAATGATGATAACGTGCTCCATTGAGCGTAGGTGGAAGAACATGGCGCCCAATCAAGACATCACCAATAATGCCTGCCCAAACGTTCACAGAAAATCTGTGTTGATGACGTGATTGCACAATTGCGTGTGGATTCTCGTCAGTCCACACATGTTGATTGTGAAAATTTACAATTTGATCACGTTGGAATGAAGCCTCATCCGTAAAGAGAACATTTGCACTGAAATGAGGATTGACACATTGTTGGATGAACCATTCACAGAAGTGTATCCCTGGAGGCCAATCAGCTGCTGATAGTGCCTGCACACGCTGTACATGGTACGGAAACAACTGGTTCTCCCGTAGCCCTCTCCATACAGTGACGTGGTCAACGTTACCTTGTACAGCAGCAACTTCTCTGACGCTGACATTAGGGTTATCGTCAACTGCACGAAGAATTGCCTCGTCCATTGCAGGTGTCCTCGTCGTTCTAGGTCTTCCCCAGTCGCGAGTCATAGGCTGGAACGATCCGTGCTCCCTAAGACGCCGATCAATTGCTTCGAACGTCTTCCTGTCGGGACACCTTCGTTCTGGAAATCTGTCTCGATACAAACGTACCGCGCCACGGCTATTGCCCCGTGCTAATCCATACATCAAATGGGCACCTGCCAACTCCGCATTTGTAAATATTGCACTGACTGCAAAACCACATTTGTGATGAACACTAACCTGTTGATGCTACGTACTGATGTGCTTGATGCTAGTACTGTGGACCAATGAATCGCATGTCAACACAAGCACGGAAGTCAATATTACCTTCCTTCAATTGGGCCAACTGGCGGTGAATCGAGGAAGTACAGTACATACTGACGAAACTAAAATGAGCTCTGCCGGCCGCGGTGGTCTCGCGGTTCTAGGCGCGCAGTCCGGAAGCGCGCGACTGCTACGGTCGCAGGTTCGAATCCTGCCTCGGGCATGGATGTGTGTGATGTCCTTAGGTTAGTTAGGTTTAAGTAGTTCTAAGTTCTAGGGGACTGATGACCACAGCTGTTAAGTCCCATAGTGCTCAGAGCCATTTGAACCATTTTTAAAATGAGCTCTAACATGGAAATTAAGCGTTTCCGGACACATGTCCACATAACATCTTTTCTTTATTTGTGTGTGAGGAATGTTTCTTGAAAGTTTGGCTGTATCTTTTTGTAACACCCTGTATATTTGACTGTGAATCACCTTCCTTCTATATAGGGAGATTCACACTTGTCGGGGCCTCACCATTACGTAACCGTGAGCGTTTTTGAGCGCCGACGATGAGGGGAATTCCTGAGCATGCACACTACACGGCACATCAACGTCGAAAGAGCGTCGTGACGTTATAGCTGATTCATTAAATACCCACCAGAGGCGCTATTTCGTAGTTCATGGAAGATCGTCATAAAACGCCGAAATTTATTTTTTAAGCAGCTTGGTTCAAATGGTTCAAATGGCTCTGAGCACTATGGGACTCAACTGCTGTGGTCATAAGTCCCCTAGAACTTAGAACTACTTAAACCCAACTAACCTAAGGACATCACATACATCCATGCCCGAGGCAGGATTCGAACCTGCGACCGTAGTGGTCGTGCGGTTCCAGACTGTAGCGCCTTTAACCGCTCGGCCACTCCGGCCGGCAACTCATTCTCAAATCACCCTGCGGAAGGGCCGGTATGACATCGTGAAACAGACAGTAACCTGCTCCTTGAGACAGTGGGAATTTCCTTGAGACAAAGAAGTTGCTGTCCATGCATCAGCACGGCTTTAGAAAGCATCGCTCCTGCGAAACGCAACTCGCCCTTTTTTCACACGATATCTTGCGAACCATGGATGAAGGGTATCAGACGGATGCCATATTCCTTGACTTCCGGAAAGCGTTTGACTCTGTGCCCCACTGCAGACTCCTAGCTAAGGTACGAGCATATGGGATTGGTTCCCAAGTATGTGAGTGGCTCGAAGACTTCTTAAGTAATAGAACCCAGTACGTTGTCCTCGATGGTGAGTGTTCATCGGAGGTGAGGGTATCATCTGGAGTGCCCCATGGAAGTGTGGTAGGTCCGCTGTTGTTTTCTATCTACATAAATGATCTTTTGGATAGGGTGGATAGCAATGTGCGGCTGTTTCCTGATGATGCTGTGGTGTACGGGAAGGTGTCGTCGTTGAGTGACTGTAGGAGGATACAAGATGACTTGGACAGGATTTGTGATTGGTGTAAAGAATGGCGGCTAACTCTAAATATAGATAAATGTAAATTAATGCAGATGAATAGGAAAAAGAATCCCGTAATGTTTGAATACTCCGATAGTAGGGTAGCGCTTGACAGAGTCACGTCGATTAAATATTTGGGCGTAACATTGCAGAGCGATATGAAGTGGGACAAGCATGTAATGGCAGTTGTGGGGAAGGCGGATAGTCGTCTTCGGTTCATTGGTAGAATTTTGGGAATATGTGGTTCATCTGTAAAGGAGACCTCTTATATAACACTAATACGACTTATTCTTGAGTACTGCTCGAGCGTTTGGGATACCTATCAGGTCAGATTGAGGGAGGACATAGAAGCAATTCAGAGGCGGGTTGCTAGATTTGTTACTGGTAGGTTTGATCATCACGTGAGTGTTACGGAAATGTTTCAGGAACTCGGGTGGGAATCTCTAGAGGAAAGGAGGCGTACTTTTCGTGAATCGCTACTGAGGAAATTTAGAGAACCAGCATTTGAGGCTGACTGCAGTACAATTTTACTGCCGTCAACTTCCATTTTGCGGAAAGACAGCAAAGATAAGAAAAGAGAGATTAGGGTTCGTACAGAGGCATATAGGCAGTCATATTTCCCTCGTTCTATTTGGGAGTGGAACAGGGAGAGAAGATGCTAGTTGTGGTACGAGGTACCCTTCGCCACGCACCGTATGGTGGATTGCGGAGTATAGATGTAGATGTAGATGTAGATGGGAAATCTGCTCTTTCTCCAGTTTACTGACAGATTATAAGTAGGCTATCTTATATGCTGAAATATTAATGTCATTTATGTCAGTGGTAAGACACGCGGCACTGGTATAATATTCTAAAGTATTTTTTTATTTTACAAACCGATTTTCGGCCGTTACGCCATCGTCAGCTACAAAGATAAATGAGTGTATCTCTGTAAAAAAAAAGTTCTACACCCGCTCTCTCTTTCGAGAGTGAATGTTCACTCTGCAATGGAGTGTGGACTGATTTGCAACTTCCAGTTAGATTAAAACTGTGTTTTATATACAGAGTGTAAAGTTTAAGTTGAGAAACCAGATTAACTCGAAAAATAAGCTTCACACGAAAAAATATGTAGAATACAAAGCTGATTATTTTCGAGGGGGACATCTACTGGTGCTAAAATTAGCCGACTACCCCAGATCCCTGGGAATGGGGCGGGAGGCAACTTTAAAATTTCAAATGGGAACCCCCATTTCTTATTACAGAATCAGATTCTACATAAAAAACTACGTACATTTTGATTTGATTGCTGGTAGTCTGCGCTGTAATTCAAGAAAAACCATGTTCTCATTTTTACATGGAAAATGGTTACGGCTAAATAAAGAAATACTTATTTACTTCGTAATTTTTGATTCTCTAAAAGTAAAACTCTCCCTCTCTCCCCAAAGGGTGGGGTTTGAGAAAAAAGGAATTAGACTTTTACAAATGTTGACCCAAATATTAATTTTTTCCCCAGATTCGGATAAGTTTAGTTTGTTTCGTTCATCTTTAGTTAGCGAGTGGGTTAGTCTTTTCCTCAGTTAATATTTTAATTTGTTTACTCTGTGAGTTAATGAGTTCACTCGTTAGTAAGTAGGATGTTACCTTAGGTAGTTAGCTAGTGAGATGATTTGTTTGATAAAAGTTGTGTGCCGTCATGAACGCGAAACAAACAAAACTTATCCGAATCTGTGGAAAAAATTAATATTCGGCTCAACATTTGTAAAACTCTAATTCCTGTCTCTCAAACCCCACCCTATGGGGAGAGAGGGAGAAGAAAAAAATGGTTCAAATGGCTCTGAGCACTATGAAACTTAACATCTGAGGTCATCAGTCCCCTAGAACTTAGAACTACTTAAACCTAACTAGCCTAAGGACATCACACACATCCATACCCGAGGCAGGATTCGAACCTGCGACCGTAATAGTAGCGCGGTTCCGAACTGAAGCGCCTAGAACCGCTCGGCCACCGCGGCCGGCGGAGAGAGGGAGAGTTTAAGTTTTAGCGAATCAAAATTTATGAAGTAGATAAGTATTTTTTATTTATCCGTAACCATTTTCCATGCAAAAATGAGAACATGGATTTTCTTGAATTACAGCGCCAACTACCAGCAATCAAATCAAAATGTACGTAGTTTTTTATGTAGAATCTGATTCTATTCCCATTTGAAATTTTAAAGTTGCCTCCCACCTAACCCCCAGGGGGCTTGAGTGGCGGGCAGCAGAGATCCCCCTTGAAAATAATCATCTTTGTATTCTACACATTTTTTTTGTGAAGCTTATTTTTCGAGTTATTCTGGTTTGTCAACTTAAAATTTACAGCCTGCGTACAGACTCTAGCGACAAATGAGAATTTGTGACAAGGCAGGATTCGAACCCAGGTCCACTGCTCACCAGGCAGATGTGCTAAGCGCTACACCACTCTTGCGTGACTGCACGGACTATCCTAGCAAGCCACCCTCATCAGTCCAAATTCCCATTCACGCCTCAGCCAGCTCGGTATTCCCTGTTAACGCGAACAGCATTCCAGAGGTCCTCCAAATGTACTGAAATAGCACCTCAGCATCGAAGAGAATCCAGCCTCAAACGAGGCATAGGTGCTTTAATCAAGTGAAACTACATGGTTCCAGAGACCTTTTCAAGTCTATGATTGCAGACTAAGCGATGAAGGAAAATTTGTACCAAGGCCAGGATTTGAATCCGAGTCTTCTGTTCACTAGGTAGGTGCACTAACTGCTGTTCTTGTTGTTGTTGTGGTCTTCAGTCCTGAGACTGGTTTGATGCTCCATGCTAGTCTATCCTGTACAAGCTTCTTCGTCTCCCAGTACCTACTGCAACCTACATCCTTCTGAATCTGCTTAGTGTATTCATCTCTTGGTCTCCCTCTACGATTTTTACCCTCCACGCTGCCTTCCAGTACTAAATTTGTGATCTCTCGATGTCTCAGAACATGTCCTACCAACCGAGCCCTTCTTCTAGTCAAGTTGTGCCACAAGCTCCTCTTCTCCCCAATTCTATTCAATACCTCCTCATTAGCTATGCTAGGGAAGTACTAAGGAGAATACGTATGTTTTTGGATAGGGTCCGCCTTTAGCAAAAAAAAAATTTGGTTTTTTATCCAAACTTATTTCACTGCAGTTGCTGCATCTTCAGTGGGCTTTTATTTTTCATCTCTTTAAGATAAACAATGTTCTATACTGTTTGTATAAACGTAACTATTAGTTTTTAAATCGTAATTACAGATATTTGAAAAACACATAAATTATGAATTCATACCTTTTTTACTACATGGTGTGGTTTTTCTGATGTGCTGGGTTTCTACAGTGGCTGTTTTGCGCCACAGTTTGTCATCTGCAACCACTTCTACCTTAAAGTAGATAAATTGCTTAAGCCAAAAATTACGGTTTGAAAATTTGTTATTTCTATGCCTGAAATTATTTAATTCTGTGTGTGTGTGTGTGTTTACGTAATGTTTCACTTACATTTTCTTTTTCTTCATTTTCACCACTCTCAAACACTATACATTGAGTTGCCACTGCCACTGTCACTGTTTCAATTGAGCCGCCCAGTCTGTGGATGGTTTTTAGGTGGTTTTCTATCTACCTCAGCGAATGCGAGCTGGTTCCCCTTATTCTGCCTCAGCTACACTATGTCGGCGATTGCTGCGCAAACAAGTTCTCCACGTACGCGTACACCACCATTACTCTACCACGCAAACATTGGGGTTACACACGTCTGGTGTGAGACGTTCCCTGGGAGGGTCCACCGGGGGCCGAATCGCACGATCACCCTGAAAGAGTGGTTCGGTGGGGGGGCGGCGGAGGGCTGAAGTGGACTGCGGTAGTCGTCGTGGAGTTGTGGACCACTGCGACTGCGGCGGGGACGGAGCCTCTCCGTCGTTTCTAGGCTCCCAGTTAGCATACAATACAATATAATACTAGTTGAGTTTAACCCATACAATGTAGAATTATGTTATGAGAAGAGCATAAACTTACTCATGTACACTTTTACAGCAGACTGCACTTTTCGTAAGAACAACGAAATGAATAAAGACACTTGTTATTAGCGACAAATAGCACGTTCTACTTATTGGAGCATTTTCATAACGAGCATACTATTCGAAGAAAAGCCGAAGTTGATCAATGAGCCGTGGCGGCTCATATCGATAGTGCCACTCTGGTGGTTTATCTTTCCTGCCACGGTCAGGGCGGTAAGCAGCGCCCTCTGGGGCCTACGCGAGGAGTAACGAGGCGAGGTCCTGTGGGGGTGTGCTCCGGGACATAGTGGGAGACGGTTGCCGGGTTGACGCAGCGAGTGTGGGACCGGACCTATCACACGGAGATATACAAGTTGGCTCTGAACGGAAGGCGCCGTAGCAAGCAGCGGGAAGCGGGCGTCCTGTAATTTGGGTGAAGGAGTAACGATTTTTGCATTGGATGTCCCAGTGGTTCCCCAGGTGGCTGATTTCGGAGAAGAGAATTGGTAAGAGCTTGTGTCTGCGCTCTTTTCCGTACGATGTTGCTGCCTGCCGCTATAAACGGATTAAAATCAGGCGCTTGTATTGACTATACTGGAACTGATGTAAAATTACATTTGTGATTGAGTCTCACTTATGACAATTTAGAGACAAAAACTGTGGTGGTTTCATTAGGTCTGGTTCTTTGCTGTGCAACTGATGGAGTCAGTTATTTGGGGTAACTGAGGGAGCACCATTATGTTGGTCTAAGTGATACGTTCTCCACGTTTTGTCTATGGCTTTGCGAATCGAAATCGTGGGGGAGTACACGTGTGAGTAATTTGCTATTGTATTGATGGTTATGTTGTAAAGACTATTCTGTGGTGTGTTAAATCACGCGCTGATTTGTAGCCAATCCAAGCAGAAGTTACCATTGCTACTTGCTTATGTGCTACTGTCCTTATGATTGGCGTTGTTTGTCTTTTGATTGTGGGTGTGCTCACGTTTAAAAAAAAAATTACGGCTACTATTCATGAGGGTTGTCTAGTAAGGAAATTGCTGGTCTGTTTGCCTATCACATTGGCTTTCTATGCAGTAACTGAAGGAATGTGTATGGTGGTTCAAGATTGTAGGCTGACTAGTATTTGAACTGGTGTTGAGTTTAAGGGAGAGATCAGCATCCCGCAAACCCGCACGCTGCGCGTGGTTAAATGTTCCGCTATTGGGGAGCCAGCTCTCTGTTCTTGGATTTTGTAAGGATACGTGATGAGTGCATCGCTGTAGTTTTTCGCGTGCTAAATTGCGGTGTGTCGGTGCCGTCCTAGCGCTAGACTTGTGATGTGTGTTATGTTGAAAGGGAATTAACTGTACCAAACTTAAGAGAGCTTTTAGTTTGTTTTAGGTGCGTGGAATGATGTTGATATTTTGTCCATTGCGGCAATAACTTCCTGTGTGGGGAGATCCTCTGAGGGACTTGTATTGTACAGTTGCAGTGCAGTCCATCTGAAACGTGCTGCTTAAAACTTGGGACTGCAGCTCTCTGATGTTATATATTACTGTTTAATCTTAAATGTCTTGGATGTAATATGGTTGTTGAGGATTATGTAATTTTGATCGCTGGTTTCTTAAAGGAAGTATTTCGTTTCAAAATATGTGCTCGGTCAGAGCCTATTTAAATATGATTTTAACTTGTCATTCAAATTTTCTAGTCTTGCTTTCTTAAAAGGCTTTCAGTTAAATGATTGCTATTTGCCTGTTTAAATGTTTGAGTGACTTAAAGGAAAATAATATTATTTTGTAATATGTACTGATTGTTCCTTTTGGGTAATACCTTACTTATGTGCTCAATAAATGAGTGTCTAGTCAATGGTGATGCACTGTTCTATTGCTAGCCTACCCCTTCCACTCCACAGCCTATTGAGCTGCTTTGTGTCGAAATTGGGCTCAGAACACCCCTCTGACAATGAGACAAACATGGCGGACAGTGGAACAGTTGACGGTGTTAAAGCAAACACGGAAAAAAGAGCTTCAGCCCCAAGATGATTAGTGGAGAGAATACCAAGTGGGCTAAGGTGTGAAAGCGAATTTGGATTGCGGTGAGACGAGTGTTGCAGTTGTGTGGAGCCAATGTGCCAGGGTGGAGCGGTGGTTGGCGCATGTGCCAAGTGTGTGGGCGGCCTGGGCTCTAATCCCGGCCTTGGTACAGATTTGTCAACACTCTCATTCTTATACTGCTTCCCAGCTTCCCGCCAGCTGTTTTACCTACAACTGGCACTATGTGATCATTCTATTTCACAGACCTACAAATTTTTACACAACTCCTACAGCTGTCTATAGGAGGGTTAGTTGAAAAATTGCAATTATCACCTCAATAAAATAAAGCTACATAATTTATTTCTTGTTTCTAGACCCATGTCTTCAGTCCTGGTACACATGGAAACACCCCCAGCACACTGGTACCACATTCTAAGAGCCAAATCAAATCGCTCCCGTTGTTGTTATAGCAATCCGTGACCGTTCTTCTTTCCCCCATGGAAAAATGGTAAGTTGTTCAGAATTAGCAGGAGGCAACTTCTTTTGTCATCTAGCTACCTATTTGTCTTTTCCGCTTTGTAAATTGTACTGATAGCGTCTAACTCGATGTGATTATACTTTGCTGGTTTAATAACTATTGCGGACGGATGCTGCACAGGTATTCTGCAGGCACCTTAATTTTTGCTGGGGACTGACGCCAGTGGTTTGGAATACATCCTTTCTGGAGTTCCACAAGGCGTGTATATCGAAGCGATAGAGTATGATTTGGGGACTGTGTTTGTTCTGTAAATCTTCGCGTCCGCTATGAATGCAGGACAACACTGAAATCACCGCCGTGATTTCCAGCGAACAACCCGTATGAGAATCCCACATTTCAGCTGTCGGAGGGGGTGTAAAGTGCTCCCTCTTCCACCTTGCTCCCCCCCCCCTCGCGGTCACATACATGCTCGGAATGACATGGGGTTTTATTAGAACCAAAAAAATACAAAAGTTCAAAAAATGTCCGACAGATGGCGCTTCATCTGATCAGAACAGCAATAATTGGCATAACAAAGTAAGACAAAGCAAAGATGATGTTCTTTACAGGAAATTCTCAATCTGTCCACCATCATCCCTCAACAATAGCTGTAGTCGAGGAATAATGTTGTGAACAGCACTGTAAAGCTTGTCCGGAGTTATGGTGAGGCATTGGCATCGGATGTTGTCTTTAAGCATCCCTAGAGATGTCGGTCGATCACGATACACTTGCGCCTTCAGGTAACACCAAAGCCAATAATCGCACGGACTGAGGTCTGGGGACCTGGGAGGCCAAGCATGACAAAAGTGGCGGCTGAGCACACGATCATCACCAAACGACGCGCGCAAGAGATCTTCTACGCGGCTAGTAATATGGGGTGGAGCGCCATCCTGCATAAACATCGTACGTTCCAGCAGGTGTTTATCAGACAGGCTGGGGATGATGCGATTCTGTAACATATCGGCGTACCTCTCACCCGTCACGGTACCAGTTACAAAAACCAGAATCACACATTTCCTCGAAGAAAAAAGGCCCTATAACGGTAGATGTGGTAAATCCAACCCATACCGTGACTTTCTAGTCGTGCAATGGAGTTTCCACGACAGTTCTAGCATTTTCGGTAGCCCAAATTCTGCAGTTGTGGGTGTTGACAGACCCTCTGAGTGTGAAATGAGCTTCGTCGCTCCACAACACGTTACTCAACCAATCGTCATCATCCGCCATCTTTCGAAACGCCCACACCGCAAATGCCCTCCGCTTCACTAAATCGCCAGGTAACAGTTCATGATGCCGATGGATTTTGTACGGATAGCATTGGAGGGTACACCTTAGTGTGAACCAAACAGTAGTGTCTAGAATGCCTGTGCGACGTGCGACTGCACGAGCGCTGACTTCCCCGTGCATAGACGAACCCGCTACTGCCTCCATTTCTTCCTGACTATCTCAGCAGCATTACGCCTTGTGCTCGGTCGGCCACTACGGGGTCTATCGTCTAAACAACCCGTGGCTTCGAACTTCGAAATCATTCTCGCCACAGCTGCGCTTGTCAACGGACCTTTATCCGTTCGAATCCCCTTCCTATGGCGATAGGATCGTAACGCTCAACTACCACATTCCCCATTCTGATAATACAGCTTCGCTAAAAGCGCCTTTTCAGGTAACATGCTGCGACTGCTGGCGCATCTGATTCTCTCTCTCATTACAGCTCCTTTTATACACGATTGTGATGCGCAGTCACTGACGTTTTGGTGTCCAGCGCTATCTGTCGGACATTTTGTGAACTTTGTTTTTTTTGTTCTTTTTTTTGGTTCTAATAAAACCCCATGTCATTCCAAGCATGTGTGTCAATTTGTACCTCGCTATCTACATTATTCCGTGATTTATTAAGTTTTCAAATTTATTCTGACTTTTTGATCACCCGGTATATAGTTCTACAACCAACGTCTTCTACAAGTCATCCATCGTTGGAAACAATAAGTCCCACACGTTAGTTTAATGGTGTCAGTATGATATCTTCGAGGTGATTTTACGACTATCCTTCCTGTGCAGTGACATCTGGCTTATGTGAGATTTTTAAAGTCTTTCGTATCGCCATATGCTGTCGTGTTGCACGCCAAAGAGCTTGCAAGTGAGCATTGCTAATATGACTCAGAGGTGAAACAAACACTCTCAAGACTGGACTGGGTACTCGGTTACAGAATTAGCGCGACCTTTCTCCTTCGCACGAGTGCAGCACACTTGGGGGACATTCGCAGATTACTTTTTATCGCCAGCCCCGAGTAAATTTCCACTCGCAGATTCCGTTTTCTGCAGCGCTGATGTGAGCCACTTCACGATCCGTTCTCCACTCGCCCACGTGAGTTTCAACTCCAGCCTTAGAGAACAGCGACTCATGTTGAGCGAGCGTGCGTGCCGTGGAGCACCCTTTTTTTTATCAGTTTACCTTTTCCTCTTTATCGCTGTTCACATATGGCGATTCTGAAACTTATTTGCCCGTTGCTGAGTGCTACTCGTAGGATCATTACGTACCACTTGGCTGGGTTTATCAGACGTGCGACGATAAAAATGGACGCTGTATAGGGTGAGCAAAGAATTTGCTAGAACGTTACTACAGCTCCGAAGAAAAGGAGGTGTCAGTTACATGTTTCATTGCTCTATTTTCGTGTTGTTGTTGTTGTGGTCTTCAGTCCTGAGACAGGTTTGATGCGGCCCTCCATGCAGCAGTGGTAACACCGGTTCCCGTCAGATCACCAACGTTAAGCGCTATCGGGCTGGGCTACCACTCGGATGGGTGACCATCCGGTCCATCGAGCGCTGTTGGCAAGCGGGGTTCACTCAACCCCTTTGAGGCAATCTGAGGAGCTACTTGACTGAGAAGTAGCGGCTTCGTCTCCTAAACTGACATACGGAGAGTTGTGTGCTGACCACATGCCCCTCCACATCCGCATCCAGTGACGCCTGTGGTCTGGGGATGACACGGCGGCCGGTCGGTACCGTTGGGCCTTCCAAGGCTAGTTCGGACGGAGTTAGAGTTTTAAATGTGTTATTCAGTGTGGAGTCTATAAACTGCCCCTTTTCGTGTCATTGCGATGTATTATGAAAACTGTTGTCTATCGGATTCCGTAGAAACACTGGATCACGTGAGGCAATACTGACCTTACGACTTACCTTAGAAGAAAAATTAAGGAAACGCAAACCTACGTTTCTAGTATTTGTAGACTTAGAGAAAGCTTTTGACAATGTTGATTGGAATACTCTCTTTCAAATTCTGAAAGTGGCAGTGGTAAACTACAGGGAGCGAAAGGCTATTTACAATTTGCACAGGAACCAGATGGCAGTTATGAGAGTCGAGGGACATGAAAGGGAAGCAGTGGTTGGGAAGGGAGTGAGACAGGGTTGTAGCCTATCCCCGATGTTATTCAATCTGTATAATGAGCAAGCAGTGAAGGCAACAAAAGAAAAATTCGGAGTAGGTATTAAAATCCATGGAGAAGAAATAAAAACTTTGAGGTTCGCCGTTGACATTGTAATTCTGTCAGAGACAGCAAAGGACTTGGAAGAACAGCTGAACGGAATGGACAGTGTCTCGAAAGGAGGATATAAGATTAACATCAACAAAAGAAAAACAAGGATAATGGAATGTAGTCGAATTAAGTCGGGTGATGCTGAAGGAATGTAGAATGGCAATGGCAAGGAAAGCGTTTCTGAAGAATAGAAATTTGTTAACATCGAGTATAGATTTAAATGTCAGGAAGTCATTTCTGAAAGTATTTGTACGGAGTGTAGCCATGTATGGAAGTGAAACGTGGACGATAAATAGTTTAGACAAGAAGCGAATAGAAGCTTTCGAAATATGGTGCTACAGAATAATGCTGAAGATTATATAGGTAGATCACATAACTAATGAGAAAGTATTGAATAGAATTGGGGAGAAGAGGAGCTTGTGGCACAACTTGACTAGAAGAAGGGATCAGTTGGTAGGACATATTCTGAGACATCGAGGTATCACCAATTTAGTATTGGAGGGCAGCGTGGAGGATAAAAATCGTAGAGGGAGACCAAGAGATGAATACACTAAGCTTCAGAGGGACGTAGGCTGCAGTAGGCACTGGGAGATGAAGAAGCTTGCACAGGATAGAGTAGCATGGAGAGCTGCATCAAACCAGTCTCAGGACTGATGACTACAACAACAACAACATGGATAATTCAATGCTTCTCTAAAGACATCGTGGAACTGCAACCCGCATCGACGTTGTTTGCTTGGGGGAGGAGACTAAACAGCGAGGTCGTCTGTCCCATCGTATGAGGGAAGGATGGCGAAGTAAATCGGTCCTGACCTTTCAAAGACACCATCCAAAAATTTCCTGAAGCGATTTGGGGAAATCATGGGAAACCTAAATCAGGATGGACGGGAGGTTTGAACCGCTGTCCTCCCGAATACGAGTCCAGTGTGATAACCACTGCGCCACCTCGCTCGGTCCACTGAACGTGATTGCACGCCTAAGGAGTGTAGTGCGATCACAGTTTTTGGACTGGTGGTCAGGATGGAATCACCAGGAACCGTTTGGAACCATTGTACGAAATTTTTACATGATCCTAAGCAGCAAAGAGCGTTTATGCGCTTTCAGCTCTTGCGCTTCACACTGTCCCGTAACGTGATCATGGGGGGGCAACGACTGTAATGTGTGTTTGAATATAACAGCAGGTGGTCTCTCTATGACATACCTGTGCAACATCACCCTCAGTGCCAGCAGTGCACCTTTGTTTAGCACGTAAAAAGTGTACCTGTAGAGGCACAAGCTATTCAGTGATGCCTAAGTGCCGACAGTATATGCAACCCTTTCGACATGCATTATACACTGAAGAACCAAAGAAACTGGTACACCTTGTAATGTTAACGCATTAATTTGTTCTGAAAGTGGTGCTGATACTGAAGACAATAAAAGCGGGTTAAAAGCTGTGAGCTATCTGGGGAAGTTAACCTTGCATTACTGAGCAACTGCTTCAACAGGTATCCAGTCTAGCTTACCAAATTCCCAACCCAATTACCATTAATTATAATCTTTTAGTAGTCATCTTACGATAACTGGTGATACATATGCGAAAAGAAAATTTAAATGAAAAGAAATAAATCAGTTTATATTTGGACATTTCTTTTAACATTGATCATTGTTCCGTTAAAATTTCAGCATATTAAACTTGATTCATAACTAAACTGGTGCCTTATTTAGGATTGTGAAAATGTGAGTTTGTAATCTTACGGAACACATCAAATATTGAGCCATGACTGGGAGACTGCATACAACACTGCATTCATAAAATAACACACTAAGAACGTTGAAACATATGCAAGAGGAAATTAACCACAACCAACCGATTCAATTTTCACCCAAAGAAGTTACGTTCGTAGCGCAATCCTGTCCATCATGAAATTACCACATACTGGTATACTAAATTCATACTAACTCTCTGTGAAATCTTCCTGAAAAGAATAGCTGAGGGCTACTTTGATGATTACACTACATGCTTCACGTGGTCAGCTTGGTTTACACAAAGAGTGTAACTCCACAATAATTTTGATAATTAAAATAAATTACATCGAAACACAAATTACAAAAGAAAAACCTCGAACTGGTTACTATCGTCTTACTATTAACCTGATGGGTCAAACAATTCTATAAGCACGTGGTACTGGTCTCACAAAGTACACCCCACGTGGGTTGAACATAAAGAAAAGTTGCTATATTGAAAAATATTGTCAAGACGAGACGTTACAATCTCACGCACATTCGTATTTAAGATTGATGATCTTAGAGTTACGGCTCATCCACACGTGGTTCCACTTTACTCACAAAGTAGTGACAAAGCAACTACTGGGAGATATTCTGAACTTCACACTCTAATTACACTGCATTGCAATTTAAGATAACATAAGATATTTTAGATCTAATCCTGAAATAAAGGTGATTTAATTTTCAGTTAGGCTGAACTTAAAAATAATCCATTGTCCTACGGACATAGCAGAGACGTGCTTAGCCGGAGATCTCACCACTTCAGACGCTCGCCACGGACAGACTGGCCTGGGCCCCTACTAAGGGTGCTTAACAGATACAAACGGAAGTGACCAGAGAGGCAGCTTCTTATACCAACATGACAAAGGACGGACAGGACCATACTAAGAATAGAAACCTTTCTGCTTTTAGAAAGCGTAGCTACCTGTTCCGACGTTGGTCCTACTGTTCTCTAGCAGACAGGCTTGTCTGCTACCATCCAGCATGCAACTACAAATACATTTGCTCATTCATCCTCTCACACAGAAGGGAAGGGGATGACAGTGTCTTATCATATACAGTATGTAAACGAAAGCGGATGTAGGTTCCATATGAGACTGTGTGACGTGAATTACATAAAAACTGTGTTTTAATGTGTGGTAGTGTGACAGATCGTTCTTGATTATGTGTAAAAGTAACACGTTCCACTGCTCAGTCTCCTCCCAGATAGAAACAACACAGTAAATTTAGAAGTGGAACGCATGCCGTAAATGTCAACAGATTTAAGAAATTAACATGAAGGGAATCCAACAGAGACCTTTCAACCTGTTTGGTGAGTCTACTGTCATCCATTCTGTAGATATGTCCAAAAATGGTAATAGCCTCTAGCTTATTGTTTCTGATATGTTTGCTACGTTGTGGTATATTTCGTAGCTACTTTATAATTTCCACAACTTTTCATTTTTTCTAAGATAATATTGTTCTCCACATATCCCGTATTTGTAATATTTCTAATTTATCGGGCTTATAACTTAATACTAGTCATTTGGTAGCATACGGGCACTATGATTTCATTGTTCTTTTAGTCACAGGTATTTTTAGTTGTACCACCGTGCAGGAAATTTTCTGGCCATGCTAGGACATTCCTAAGCAGGCTTCTCACACCCAACTTAAACCGAAATGTGAAGTAAAGGAAAAGGTCACCAGCTATTTGCTAAAACACAATAATTTCAACACATCTTTAGAATCTACCAATTTCAAAGAGAAAAAGAAAACAATCTGTGACACCTATTTAAAAGATAGTGTGGACCTAATTCGGTCATCAAGTAAAAACAATGGTCCCTGTGTAATTAATATGAAAACAATTTCTGGTTGTTACCCTTATGGAGTTCACCAGTATTTGCCCCCGCGAGCACGAAGAATTGCCGCAGCACAACGTGGCATGGACTTGACTAATGTCTGAAGTTGTGCTGGAGGGAATTGACGCCATGAATCCTGCAGGGCAGTCCATAAATCCATAGCAGTACCACGGGTGAAGATCTCTTCTCGACAGCACATTCCAAGGCATCCTGGGTATGCCCAATAATGTTCACGTCTAGGGAGTCCGGTGGCCAGTGGAAATGTTGAAACTCAGAACAGTGCTCCTAGAGCTACTCTGTAGCAACTACGGCGTGTGGAGTGTCGCATTGTCCTGCTGGAATCGCTCAAGTCCGTCGGAATGCGCAATCGACATGTATGGATGCAGGTGACCAGACAGGATGCTTACGCACATGTCACCTGCCAGAGTCGTATCTAGACGTATCAGGGGTCCGAGGTCACTCCACTGCTCACGGCACACACCATTGCAAAGCCTCCACCAGCTAGAACAGTCCCCTGCTGACATGCAGCGTCCATTGATTCATGGGGTTTCTCTATACCCGTGCACGTCCATCGACTCGATACAATCTGAAACGAGACACGTCCGACCAGGCGACATGTTTCCACACACCAGCGGTGCAATTTCGGTGTTGACGGATATGTGCGACGCGTAAAGCTGTGTGTCGTGCAGTCATCAAGGGTACACGAGTGGGTGTTCGGCTCTGAAAGCCCGTATCAATGATGTTTCGTTCAGTGGTTCGGGCACTGACACTTGTTGACGGGCCAGTATTGAAATTTGCAGCAATTTGTGGAAGGGTTGCACTTCTGTAACGTTGAACGATTCTCTTCAGTCGTCGTAAGTCCCGTTCTTGCAGCATCTTTTTACGGTCCCAGCGATGTGGGAGATTTGATGTTTTACCGGATTCCTGATATTCACGGTGCACTCGTGAAATAGTCGTACGGGAAAATCATCGCTACGTCGGACATGTGTCCCATCGCTCGTGCGTCGACTATAACACCACCGTAATATCACAAATTGTGTTGTGACGTAGCAAGACAGCCACGCCACGGAAGTAGCCGAAAGGCACGCGTTTAGCAGGCAAGTTATAGGTCTGTAACAGGATACGTAATGAATGCTATAAGGAAAAGTACGTAGCTTCTGGAATACTTAACTTTATTCCATCCTTGGTACATCGCTATTGACGATACAAGTGAGACTCTTTAGATACATGCAATGTTACTAATGGCGCCTTGCTAGGTCGTAGCCATTGACTTAGCTGAAGGCTATTCTAACTATCTGCTCGGCTAATGAGCGATGCTTCGTGAGTGGAGTCGCTAGCAATGTCGTCCGTACAACTGGGGCGAGTGCTAGTCCGTATCTCGAGACCTGCCTTGTGGTGGCGCTCGGTCTGCGATCACACAGTGGCGACACGCGGGTCCGACATGTACTAATGGACCGCGGCCGATTTAAAGCTACCACCTAGCAAATGTGGTGTCTGGCGGTGACACCACAAATTGAGTCCGCCTTGATGCAAAACACCTTATTATTCGTTTATTTCTTTATTATCTCAAACTAGTTTCGGCGACAAATATCACCAGCATCATCATAATTAATCTAAAACATGCAGAACATTATTATAATACCATCTTCAAACTGACATGAATCTCTGTAACCTGCCGTTGTAACAGCAGTAACTGATCTACCAACTGTGCCAGACACTTCTTATCTTACACAGGCGTTGCCGACCGCAGCGTCGTATTTTGCCTGTTTACGTATTTCTTTATTTGAATACACATGCCTGCAGCATTTTATTTGGTGCTTTAGTGTCGTTCGATTGTGACCAGCAAACAATAATGCATAAGTGTAGTGGAACTCAGGTGTTTTCTTTTGATGGACAATCGTTTTCGGAGCAAAGGAAGGTAGGTGTATACATTTTGTGTTCAATGATATCTTTATCGCTCATAAGAAATATTCAGTAAGAGGCGACACCACGTGTAGCAGTAATAAGAGCCTGGCATCGACTACGACAGCTGCGGATCACGGAATTGATGTAATCCTGGGGAACGCTGGTCCTGTTATTTTGTAAGGCATCGGCCAGTTCCGCAAGTGATCCTCACTGGGGATGCATGTAGCTTAGCCCTCGGCCTAGGTGATTCCACACATTTTCAAATGGATTAAAGTATGGGATGTTGGTAGGAAACTCCATGTCCGTGATGCCCACTACGTTCAGATGACATTTTACGACCCAAGCGGTGTGCGGCCGAGCGTTGTCGTGCATCAGTCACGGTTCAGAACCTGCAGCCTTCGTAACCTTATTACAGTGGTGCTGCATCTTCATTGCTGGAGTCTGATGCTTCCCCAAACCATAACTTATCTGCAATTATGTGCAGGCTGCAGGAAAACGACGTCTGGACGATTCGTTTCTTCCTCATAGTGAGCCCAAACACTGGTCCTGCCATCGAGACCCCCTGTGGAAAAGTCCGACTCATTCATGAAGAGCAGTCGACACTAATGGTTCAAATGGCTCTGGGCACTATCGGACATCCGAGGTCATCAGTCCCCTAGAACTTAGAACTACACTACTGACCATTAAAATTGCTACATCACGAAGATGACGTGCTACAGACGCGGAATGTAACCGCCAGGAAGAAGATGCTGTGATATGCAAATGATTAGCTTTTCAGAACATTCACACAAGGTTGGCGTCGGTGGCGACACCTACAACGTGCTGACACGAGGAAAGTTTCCAACCGATTTCTCATACACAAACAGCAGTTGACCGGCGTTGCCTGATGAAACGTTCTTGTGATACCTCGTGTAAGGAGGAGAAATGCGTACCATCAGGTTTCCGACTTTGATAAAGGTTGGATTGTAGAATATCGCGACTGCGGTTTATCGTATCGCAACATTGCTGCTCGCGTTGGTCGAGATCCGTTAGCAGAATATGGAATCGGTGGGTTCGGGAGGGTAATACGGAACGCCCTGCTGGACCCCAACGGCCTCGTATCACTAGCAATCGAGATGACAGGCACCTTATCCGCATGGCTGTAACGGATCGTGCAGCCACGTCTCGATCCCTGAGTCAACAGATGGAAACGTTTGCAAGACAACAACCATCTGCACGAACAGTTCGACGACGTTTGCAGCAGCATGGACTATCAGCTCGGAGACCATGGCTGCGGTTACCCTTGACGCTGTATCACAGAAATGAGCGCCTGCGATGGTGTACTCAACGACAAACCTGGGTGCACGAATGGCAAAACGTCATTTTTTCGGATGAATCCAGGTTCTGTTTACAGCATCATGATGGTCGCATGCGTGTTTGGCGACATCGCGGTGAACGCACATTGGAAGCGTGTATTCGTCATCGCCATACTGGCGTATCAGCCGGCATGATGGTATGGGGTGCCATTGGTTACACGTCTCGGTCACGTCTTGTTCGCATTGACGGCACTTTGAACAGTGGACGTTACATTTCAGATGTGTTACGACCCGTGGCTTTATTCTTCACTCGATCCCTGCGAAACCCTACATTTCAGCAGGATAATGGACGACCGCATGTTGCAGGTCCGGTACGGGCCTTTCTGGATATAGGAAATGTTCGACTGGTGACCTGTCCAGCACATTCTCCAGATCTCTCACCGATTGAAAACGTCTGGTCAATGGTGGCCGAGCAACTGGCTCGTCACAATACGCCAGTCACTACTCTTGATGAACTGTGGTGTCGTGTTGAAGCTGCATGCGCAGCTGTACCTGTACACGCCATCCAAGCTCTGTTTGACTCAATGGCCAGGCGTATCAAGGCCGTTATTACGGCCAGAGGTGGTTGTTCTGGGTTCTGATTTCTCAGGATCTATGCATCCAAATTGCGTGAAAATGTAATCACATGTCAGTTCTAGTATAATGTATTTGTCCAATAAATAGCCGTTTATCATCTGCATTTCTTCTTGGTGTAGCAATTTTAATGGCTAGTAGTGTACTTAAACCTAACTAACCTAAGGACATAACACACATCTATGCCCGAGGCAGGATTCGAACCTGCGACCGTAGCGGTCGCGCTGTTCAGAACTGAAGCGCAGGGAACAGCTCGCCACCGCGGCCTGCTGACACTAAATTTCCACACTCCACTGAACGTGCTGTCTGCAAACCTCCGCCATGGAAACACAATGTGCACATGCCAAGGTGGGTACCTTCATTGACATGTGTTGACGAATATGCTACTCCCGCAATCATCAGTGAACGATTTTGCCGGCAGCATGGCGATCGGCTAGAGTTAATGCTGTTGCCTGTCATGCAACAACGCGGTCCCCCTGCACGGAAGTGTAATGGTAAGCACCGTGACCAGGATATCGTGTGGTGAGGTGCATGTCCCGATGTCGTTTTAGCACCCTGGATACCATAGTCTGTGATACATCTAACATGCCACACTATAACACTGTGACACGCCATCTCAAAACAGAACAAGGATAACCTCTGCGGAAGACAGCTGTCTCCATACCATATTTTTGTAATACAAAACAAATATTCCAAATCTGTGCCGAGATGAGCCAGAGTGTAAGGAACTTGTCGATAATCACAAATTCCCTGCCACATCTGACAACAATGACAGTAATACACAAAAGCAACACACTGTACTGTGCGAGAGCCGTCTGCAGAATATTTTTTCCCCATCAACACAAAACACCGGAGTAGCGCTACGCCTCTGTACTATTTTTAAATTCCTTTATCTTGGCGGTTCGCGCGTGCCCGCCCAGACGCGGGATATTGCTGCGTTGCCAGTTGCACGCGCCAAGAGAAGCAGCGCCATAGTGTAGTTTAGTATAGTTCGCAAACTTAACGTTTAGGGGAGAGCGCGCGGTTTATGAAGTAAAGCCACCACGGCCGCATTAACCCTTTCGCTGCTACAGAGACGAGCTCCCCCATTCCGCGCTGTGCGCTATTTTGTCATCACTGCACTGCTCGCCTGTCCAGACACACTGTGATCCGACTGCTTTGACACACTTATCACTCGATTCCGCAAAAACTATTTGGCCCAAAAATTTGATTTTTACACATCTTCTTGACTGATACCTTCCCCTCATAAATGACTTAATTTTGTTTCGATGTTCAACGTAGTTATTGCGCAGCATTACATGTAGTAAACCATTGCACGAAATTTTGATGAGTTTGCAGGTGTAAAAGTCCACAGAGTATACTTTCCGTATGGTCGATTTTAGTTGCCACTAGAAATTTCAAAAAATTACATTCAAACGAATAAAATTCATGAAGTAAGACAGTTCGATATCGATTTTAAATAAAGAAAATATTAAGCACTGAACAAGATGTGAACTCGCAGCCTCTTGCGTAGCAGCCAAACACTTTACCCATTACGCTAATGTAGCTTGTCGATCAGTAGTATTCCTGTAGAGCTTTAAACAATCACGCTAAACTCTGACAAACACTGTTGGTATGACTATGAATTACCCACGTTTCATCGAAGTACAATAGGAAATAAACAATTAACGCTGTTTTTTATTGCGAAAATGCGGTTAGTGAGAATGAATTTCCTTGCTATCACCTGAATTAGGAGGCTTATTGCTTGTTTGGTTTAATTAATTAATAGAATATGAAGCAGTTGATATAAAGAATGCTTTTTCCAAACTTTCTTTTATAGAAAGTCTGCTATCAAGACATTACTTTTGTTCAATTACTTTATTTATGGCTGAACGTTTCTAAAACTGAAAACACTCGTCCGTGCTCTGCACTGCAGTCGAGCTCTGGCAACGTTGTTCTCCGTTCATTGGCTGACTGTGTTTTGTGATGTCAGATGCGCAGAACGAACCTAAACTCGGCCGCCGTCGTAAATGACGCGCACTTTAGCGTCTGCTGGCCCCATGCTGTGTGTCAAAAGGGTTGCCTATACCGCTGGCGCTTAGGTATCAGTGAATAGCCAGTGTTTGTACTCATACGTTTTTAATGTGCACAACAAAATTCTGTGGGAGGCACTGGGGGTGCTTCCGAACTGGGAGATTACAGAGGATCATTTGCCATTTTACTCACGCGTGTGTAAATGTACTCCACTCCACCGTGACTGCACTGCAGGACAGTGCGAAGTAGAAGGGCAGTAAGAGCATGAACACACTTTGCTGCTTCTGATCACGTTCGAATTTCGTCGAATTATTTGGAACAGTGCCTAGTGTTTCCACCCTGTACACAAAGAACAAAAGATGCAGTAGCTGTATACTCCAACGGAGGGTGATCACGTTCAGTGAGGTTGCAGGCCCACGATATCCTTAGACAAGGGTCGAATCGTCCAGGGCATGGCGACAGAGTCGAAGTTTACTATCAATGTCGCCCACCGCTGTTCGCCACACTGCCAACTGTCGTTTTCGACAGTGCAATGTGTGGGAATCCGGCATGTGACGACACTTTGCCGAGCTCGAGGGTGATTTCGCAGGGCCCCACAGAGAGGTCGCAGGCACCTTCGAGCCACAAATGTGTGATAGTGTGAGGCAAATAGGGGGCTTAGAAAAAGTGATCCTTCAGCTGCGCAGTGTATATCATTAAATTGCTAAGCCGGTTCATGGTGCACCATACCAGTTGCAAGTTGCCTATCCAAAATCTTACAGAGGCAACAAAAATTTTGGGGGACTGATGACCTTAGCTGTTTAGTCCCCCTTAAACATCCCAACAACCACCACCACCACCAACAACAAAAATTTAATCTTTAACTACACTGGAAGTACGAATTAAAAAACGCCTTCGGTCACAATTTTTCTCTTGAATGGGATAAAATGCATATTCGTGTATGAGGTTTGATGTTAGGTTACGAATTTACTAACTTTGTGGATAACATCGGAAGGTCACTGAGGCTTTTTGCGGATGATGCTGTGGTATATCGAGAGGTCGTAACAATGGAAAATTGTACTGAAATGCAGGAGGATCTGCAGCGAATTGACGCTTGGTGCAGGGAATGGCAACTGAATCTCAATGTAGACAAGTGTAATGTGCTGCGAATACATAGAAAGAAAGATCCCTTATCGTTTAGCTACAATATAGCAGGTCAGCAACTGGAAGCAGTTAATTCCATAAATTATCTGGGAGTACGCATTAGGAGTGATTTAAAATGGAATGATCATATAAAGTTGATCGTCGGTAAAGCAGATGCCACACTGAGATTCATTGGAAGAATCCTAAGGAAATGGAATCCGAAAACAAAGGAAGTAGGTTACAGTATACTTGTTGGCCCACTACCTGAATACTGCTCAGCAGTGTGGGATCCGTACCAGATAGGATTGATAGAAGAGATAGAGAAGATCCAACGGAGAGCAGCGCGCTTCTTTACAGGATCATTTAGTAATCATGAAAGCGTTACGGAAATGATAGATAAACTCCAGTGGAAGACTCTACAGGAGAGACGCTCAGTAGCTCGGTACGGGCTTTTGTTGAAGTTTCGAGACCATACCTTCACCGAGGAGTCAAGCAGTATATTGCTCCCTCCAACGTATATCTCGTGAAGAGAGATTAGAGCCCACACAGAGGCATACCGACAATCCTTCTTTCCACGAACAATACGAGACTGGAATAGAAGGGAGAACCGATAGAAGCTCTCAAGGTACCCTCCGCCACAAACCGTCAGGTGGCTTGCGGAGTGTGATTGTAGATGTAGATGTAGATAGTGGAAAAGATGAACAGTGCTAATTTACCATATAATCCTCGAAAAGCGTTTTTAACCTTTTAGTTCCATCATACATTCTTTTCAACATATTTTTGTATATATTCATATAGTTCATTCGGGCTCTAAAATGCATACCTTAAAACCTATGAGCCCTCGTTTAGTACATAGAAGAGATGTGTTTCACAGTAGCGAGGATGAACAAGTGCTCGTTGATCTTTTAGAGCTCATGTTTTCAAGGTTTTTGTACCTTCAATAACCGTTCCTATTATACGTCTGAATATTGACCATTCCTCTTGGAAAACTCTGTGAATAACGACCATTCTTCCTCGCACACCCTGTAAATCGCATAAAACTTGCACCCCACATATTACGGAAATAGAAAGTGCAATTGGTGTGCGGTTTTGACAGAATGGATTAATAGTCAGATTATAATACTTTCTATTCCTGCAACATTTGGGGTGCAAGTTATAGCTGATTTACAGGATATGAAAGGAGGTACGGTCGTTATTCACAGAGCGTTCCAGAAGGAATGGTCAATATTTTTTATGAAAAATACACTTTTTTAAACGGAACAATGCCTGTTGAGATTAACAGACTAAAAGTAGGGTACATTACAATGTCAGTGTTGTTTCTTGCAGCATTATAACGCGAGTCGTTTACAAGATATCGCATTTTGAAAAGTTTCCACACAGACATTTGTTTGTGCCATTCAACCTGCGTGGGTTGTTATGTTTGCTAACAGTATACTTGTTTGTTCCTTGAGTATTTTGCGACTTGCTAGTGAGTCGGTGTGTGACATTCCAAGCAGTGGGCCGTGAGTACACGATGGAATGTATCAATACAGAAAAAACCGGCATGCTTGTGGAGTGTGAAGAGTGTAGGAAGAATGCAGTTAGTTCTTATACGGTGATGCGGCAAAATATCCGAATATACCTTAGCCATCGTTTATAGGCCTCTTCAACTAGTTACGTAAAACTAGTAGTGTAACACCTAGACAACGTAACAAAATGGTTCAAATGACCCTAAGCACTACGGGACTTAACGTATGAGGTCATCAGTCCCCTAGACTTAGAACTACGTAAAGCTAACTAACCTAAGGACATCACACACATCCATGCCCGAGGCAGGATTCGAACCTGCGACCGAATAGACAAAATAACAGAAGGAAACAACTGACTACAGAGGAAGGGCCAATTAATGTTCTTGCAGCTGTTGCAGTTGTTTGACATGTTAGCTCCAGAGAAATCGCACGAAGAAATGACAAAAATCACACAAGTGTCCTAAGCTTTCTCCACCGACATAGGTTCCGTCCCTGTCACATCTCTCCCGATCAATATCTGCATGGACACTATCGTGAGAACCGTGTTAACTTCTAGAATGAGGTTGTCTCTCTGTAGCGGAGTGTGCGCTGATATGAAACTTCCTGGCAGATTAAAACTGGGTGCCGGGCCGAGACTCGAACTCTGGACCTTTGCCTTTCGCGGGCATGTGCTCTACCAACTGAGCTACCCAAGCACGACTCACGCCCCGTCCTCACAGCTTTAGTTCTGCCAGTACCTCGTCTCATACCTTCCCAACTTTACAGAAGCTCTCCTTCGAAACTTGCAGAACTAGCACTCCTGAAAGAAGGGGTATTGTGGAGACATGGCTTATCCACAGCCTGGGGGATGTTTCCAGAATGAGATTTTCACTCTGCAGCAGAGTGTGCGCTGATATGGGGACGGGGCGTGAGTCATGCTTGGGTAGCTCAGTTGGTAGAGCACTTGCCCGCGAAAGGCAAATGTCCCGAGTTCGAGTCTCGGCTCAGCACTCAGTTTTAATCTACCAGGAAGTTTCGTGTTAACTTCTGCATATGGGCATTAAGACAGTATACTCCAGATGTACCATGCATCTTGTTTAGTGACGAAGCCACATTTACCAATAATGGTCAGGTGATCCGCCGAACCATGCGCTATTGGTCTGTTGACAATTGCCATTGACTTCGTGAGGTGGAACGTGGACGTCCAAGGAGTGCAAACGTGCTGTGTGGGATAGTGAACCAGCAGCTCATAGACCAGTTTTTCATACATGGAGCACTGAACGCGCACAAGTACCGCAGCCCCCTAACAGATCATTTTCCACTGATGCTAGAAGACGCTCCTCTGCAGACTACGAGGAAACTGTTGTACCAACATAATGGCTGTCCATCCCATAATCTACGAAGTACTACAGCATGTCTTCATGAACTGTTTCCAAATCTTAAATTAAATTTTCAGTGAGAAATTTAAGTCTCTCGTTTATGTACGATAACATTGGAAGCTGAAGAAGTGAATTAAAATTTGTACCGCAGCCGGGAATCGAACCGATTTCTTCTTGCTTACTAGTCAGATATGTTGACCATTTCACCACCACAGGCTTACGGTCAACAGAGCTGCACGAACTACCCAACTTCTAACGTTACCGTAGATAAATTAGACTTATACACTACTGGCCATCAAAATTGCTACACCACGAAGATGACGTGCTACAGACGCGAAATTTAACCGACAGGAATAAGATACTGTGATATGCAAATGATTAGCTTTTCAGAGCATTCACACAAGGTTGGCGCCGGTGGCGACACCTACAACGTGCTGACATGAGGAAAGTTTCCAACCGATTTCTCATACACAAACCGGCGTTGCCTGGTGAAACGTTGTTGTGATGCGTCGTGTAAAATGCGTACCATAATGTTTCCGATTTTGATAAAGGTCGGATTGTAGCCTATCGCGATTGCGGTTTATCGTATCGCGGCATTGCTGCTGGCGTTGGTCGAGATCCAATGACTGTTAGCAGAATATGGAATCGGTGGGTTCAGGGGGGTAATACGGAACGCCGTGCTGGATCCCAACGGCCTCGTATCACTAGCAGTCGAGTTGACAGGCATCTTATCCGCATGGGTGTAACGGATCGTGCAGCCACATCTCGATCCCTGAGCCAACAGATGGGGACGTTTATAAGACAACAACCATATGCACGAACAGTTCGACGACGTTTGCAGCAGCATGAACTATCAGCTCGGAGACCGTGGCTGCGGTTACCCTTGACGCTGCATCACAGACAGGAGCGCCTGCGATGGTGTTCTCAACGACGAATCTGGGTGCACGAACGGCAAAACGTCATTTTCTCGGATGAATCCAGGTTCTGTTCACGGTATCATCCGTGTTTGGCGACATCGCGGTGAACGCACATTGGAAGCTTGTATGGACATCGCTATACTGGCGTATCATCTGGCGTCATGGTATGGGGTGTCATTGGTTACACGTCTCGGTCACCTCTTGTTCGCATCGACGGCACTTTGAACAGTGGACGTTACATTTCAGATGTGTTACGACCCGTGGCTCTGCCCTTCATTGCCGGCCGACGTGGCCGCGCGGTTAAAGGCGCTGCAGTCTGGAACCGCAAGACCGCTACGGTCGCAGGTTCGAATCCTGCCTCGGGCATGGATGTTTGTGATGTCCTTAGGTTAGTTAGATTTAACTAGTTCTAAGTTCTAGGGGACTAATGACCTCAGCAGTTGAGTCCCATAGTGCTCAGAGCCATTTGAACCATTTTTTTTTGCCCTTCATTCGATCCCTCCGAAACGTTACATTTCAGCAGGATAATGCACGACCGCATGTTGCAGGTTCTGTACGGGCCTTTCTGGATACAGAAGATGTTCGACTGCTGCCCTGGCCAGCACATTCTCCAGATCTGTCAGCAATTGAGAGCGTCTGGTCAACGATGGCCGAGCAACTGGCTCGTCACAATACGCCAGTCACTACTCTTGATGAACTGTGGTATCGTGTTGAAGCTGCATGGGCAACTGTACCTGTACACACCATCCAAGCTGTGTTTGACTCAATGCCCAGGCGTATCAAGGCCGTTATTACGGGCAGAAGTGGTTGTTCTGGGTACTGATTTCTCAGGATCTATGCACCTAAATTGCGTGAAAATGTAATCATATGTCAGTTCTAGTATAAAATATCTGTCCAATGAATACCCGTTTATCATCTGCATTTCTTCTGTGTGTAGCAATTTTAATCGCCAGTAGTGTACGTCTCAGGGAAAATTTAATTTAGGATCTATACGATCACACGTAGTACAGCACTTCCCCATTACGTCCAATGCTGGGGTGCTATTCGAATGTCGGAGAGCCCTGATAATAGTGACACTATACGGCGAGATGTGGAGTTTGTGTTGGGGAGGGTATTTGACTTGGGTAGTTTATCTAGTTGACCATAAGCTTGTGGTGGTGTAGTGGTCAACATATCAGCCTAGTAAGCAAGAAGACTCGGGTTCGAGTTCCAGCTGCAGCACAAGTTTTGATTAACTTCTTCAGCTTCCTATGTTTCCAAATCGTTGAACTCAGAGGACTTGTACCTTAGTCGGCCCCTTTCTCAGATTTGACGCCTGTAGACTTTTTTTGTGGGGAAAGCTGAAAGACGCTGTCTACAAGGAAATACCAGCTACACCCTACGATACGCAACGACGTATTACTGCAGCCTGCTCTGACATCTCCATTGAAATGCTAGCACGTGTGGCGCAATCATTCCATATCAGCGTGTATCGTCATTTTGAAAACAACCTGTGATGGTCAGCTGTCTTGTTATGCACTTGTTTTGTTCTTTGGTGTGTGCTACCACAGGTCTTTTAGAAGTGTTCTCGTGGGAACTTTTCAAAAAACGGTACCTCCTAAACGACTCGCAATAGAATCCTGCAACAAAAACCATTGACCTTTTAATTTACCTTGGTTTTAGTTTGTTACTGTCGGTAGCCTTTGTTCCATTTAAACAGTTGTATGTTCGCACAGCAAATACACTTTCAAAGTGTTATTACAATCTGTTTAACGGCTAACATTACGAGGCCCTGACCAGCAATTCATTCTGTGAAAACAGCACATCCGTAGCACTTTCTACTTCCGCAGAGTCTGCGGGGTGAGTTTTCGGTGCTTCACCCTGTACTAAACCACATTACACTGACAAAAAAATTTAATTTTCCTATTAACAAACACCCGTGTGGCTAGGGCCTCCCGTCGGGTAGACCGTTCGTCTGGTGCAAGTCTTTCGATGTGACACCACTTCGGCAACTTGGGTGTCGATGGGGATGAAATGATGATGATTAGGACAACACAACACCAAGTCCCGGACCAGAGAAAATCTCCGACCCAGCCGGGAATCGAACCTGGGCCGTTAGGTATGACATTCCGTCACGCTGACTATGTTTATTTTATTTTATTTTATTTTAGTTGATCTCATTTTGTTCTATATTGTTCATTGAATTTGTTCTGGGCGCACGTCCGATGACACCCCTTCAGGTTGTTCGTTGATCCGTTCACTCAGTTTTTCATTACAGAGAGCAGCTAACCTTTTGACCGAACATGCTAAATCACTCAGCTACCAGGGGCGAACATTAAATATCAGTATTAAAAAGTGTATGTCATAGTCCACGCCCTTGTCTAACACCTTAGTTAATAATTATTTCATCCAATCGATTCCTAACTGTGCTCATTACAATGCTTGTAGTTATGGAAAAACTTTTGACTACCTCTATTAGGTGATAACGGTATCCACATTCAGGCATAATCTTCCTTAGTCTATTGTGAATCACACGATCAAAAACTTTCTCAAGGTCGATACAGGCCATATGAGTTTCTATATTAAATTCTCTGTGTTTCTTCTGTACCTTTTAAACTACAAACGCATTGCTTGTGCATGAACGACCTGATCTGAATCCATTTTGTTCTTCGGAAATAACAGATTCTATGCTATTTTTACCGGTTATTGACTATCTTTAGGTATAGTTTTAGCCAGTGTTTAGAAGTCTGATACCACGATAATTTTTACAGTCATTACGTTACCATATTTTGAAAGGAAAGATTACATCTGCTGTATACCAGGGGTCTCGGATCTTGCACATCGTCCAGCATTCATTTATTACTTGAAAAAGTCTTTTATCTAGTGGTAACTCTCCATATTTAATTAGTCTGCATTTATTCCATCTGTTCCAGCTGCTTTTCTGTTTTTCATGCCTTTCAAAGCCTCTTGTAATTCGTCCATAGTAATTGGATCTACTGTTTCACTGTGCATACTTTCTCCAGCGTTATATTCGACCTTCTGTGTACACCAAAAGTCTTTATAGTGATTTAAGATAACAAATGCGGAGTACCTCGATGTACATGTTTCCAGATGACATCGTTATTCTTCAAAGGAATGGAGGTGACCTCCAAAGATAAGTATACCAGATCAACAAAATTTGCAAGAAGTGCAGCTTTACTTTCTAGCAACAAAACAAAAATAATGACATTCCGAGGAAAATATCCAGTCAAATCAAAAACTGTTTTGGATAATTCAGTTCTAGAACAAGTCTCTAAAAACTCATATTTAAGCTGTGCTGTAAGTTTTTATTTTGCCTCTGATATTGAAAATAAAATACACAAATTCCAAGATATATGTGGTAGCAGAACATTGGGCCCCAAATTATAAAAAGAAACCATCTCTCCAGGGACTGCCAGAGACACATTCTCGCGATATTTAATCGCATTTGGAGCGAAGGCGTGTTCCCGTCGCAATGGCGAGAGGGTGTTATTGTCCCCATCTTGAAGCCCGGTGCGGACCCACTGGCGGTGGACAGCTATCGTCCCATTACCCTCACCAACGTTTTGTGCAAATTGCTCGAACGTATGGTGGGGCGGCGTTTGTGTTGGGTCCTTGAGTCGCACGGTCTCCTCGCTCCATCCCAGGGTGGCTTCCGTCGGGGCCGGTCTGCCACGGACAGTTTGGTGCGGCTGGAATCTGCAGTCCGTACGGCCTTTGCCCGACGTCAGCATCTCGTTGCTGTATTTTTCGATCTGCGGAAGGCGTATGACACCACATGGCGGCATCACATCCTCGCCACGTTGCATGAGTGGGGTCTTCGTGGTCGGCTCCCGGCTTTCCTTCAAACCTTTTTATTGCGCCGCTCTTTCCGGGTGCAAGTCGGTGCCACCTCTAGTTCATCTTATATACAGGAAAATGGGGTCCCGCAGGGCTCGGTGTTGAGCGTCTCGTTATTTCTAGTGGCCATTAATGGTCTGGCTGCAGCAGTGGGGTCGTCGGTGTCTCCTTCTTTGTATGCCGACGACTTCTGCATCTCATTTAGCTCCACGACTACGGGAGTCGCCGACCGCAGGCTGCAAGTCGCCGTTCGCAAGGCAGCATCATGGGCTCTGACTCATGGTTTTCAGTTCTCTGCAGGCAAGACGCGAGTTATGCACTTCTGCAGGCGTCGGACAGTCCACCCTCATCCTGATCTTTACCTCGACGGCCACCTGCTTGGAGTGTTGGACACTTGCCGCTTCTTGGGAATCGTGTTTGATGCCCGGCTCACATGGGTTCCTCATATAACTCAGCTGAAGCAAAAATGCTGGCGGCACCTCAACGCCCTCCGCTGCCTTAGCCACACGTCTTGGGGTGCAGATCGCTGCACGCTGCTGCGATTGTACAGAGCCCTTGTGCAGTCCCGGCTTGATTATGGGTGCCTGGCCTATGGGTCTGCATCACCCTCAGTGTTGAAGTTGTTAGACCCCATACACCACTGTGGGGTTCGGCTTGCAACTGGCGCTTTTCGTACCAGCCCCGTAGATAGTCTACTGGTGGAGGCCGGGGATCCCCCGCTGCGGATTCGCCGCCATCGACTACTCGCCGACTATGCTGTCCACGTGCATTGCTCGCCAGACCATCCCAATCGTCGCCTGCTTTTCCCTGCCATGGTCCTCCATCTGCCCGAACGGCGACCTAGGTCTGCGCTTTCCGTAGCTGTCCGTGTCCAGTCCCTGCTGTCGGAACTGGGGTGATTCCCTCTTCTGCCTCCCTTCCGGGTCCGTACACCTACGCCTCCCTGGTGTTTGTCCCGGCCGTCCGTCCGTCTGGATTTGGCACAGGGACCTAAGGACTCGGTTCCGCCTGAGGCCCTCCGTCGCCGTTTTCTTGCACTCCTCGAATCATTTCCGGGCTGTGAGCCTGTCTACACTGATGGTTCCCTGGTTGATGGTCGCACTGCCTAAGCTTTTGCTCACGCTGCCCATGTTGAGCAACGCTCCTTGCCGGCTGGCTGCAGTATTTTTACTGCAGAGCTGGTGGCCATCTTGCGCGCTCTTGAGCATATGCGTTTCTGCTCAGGTAGGTCCATCGTCATCTGCAGTGACTCCCTGAGCAGCCTTCAGGCCATCGACCGCTGCTATCCCTCTTCTCCTCTGGTGTCCTCTATTCAGGAGTCTGTTTCCGCCATTGCCCGTTCTGGACGTTCGGTGGTCTTGGTTTGGACGCCAGGTCATGTTGGCATCCCGGGGAACGAACGTGTTGACAGGCTGGCCAAAGGGGCGCTCGACGCCCCAGCTTTGGAGATCGGCCTCACGGCTCCCGATCAGCAGCTGGTGTTGCGCCGTAAGGTGCTTGGGATGTGGTCTGCTGAGTGGCGAGGCTTGACAATGCCTAATAAACTGCGGGCTGTCAAGGAGATGACCGATGTGTGGCGCTCCTCCCTGCGGTCTTCTCGCAGGGACTCTGTTATCCTGTGTCGGCTCCGCGTCGGCCATACATACCTGACGCACGGCCATCTTTTGCGTCAGGAGGATCCCCCCCCGTGTCGGTGTGGGTCCCGGCTGACGGTCGCCCACATTTTATTGGAGTGTCCCCGACTGCACACCCTTCGGCAGTCTTTTAATTTCCCGGGCACCTTGCCTTTGATTTTATGCGACGATGCCTCCATGGCTGACAATGTTTTACATTTTATCCGTGCTAGTCCTTTTTATGGATCCATTTAAGGGGGTCCTGCACTTTTCCGTTTCTGTGCCTTTTGTCCTCGCGTCTCTCCATATTTGTTGCTGTTTTGGTGTCTCATCGGATGGTTGACTCTTTCCCTTTTTTGTTGTCGTGGTCAGTCAACCAGTCTCCGGCCATCTTCTTTTCTTCTATTTCTTTCTGTCTGGTGTTCGTCTGTACTCTTCTTTTCTATAGTGTTCGTTGCCTAATTTGTGTTCTTTAGCACCTGGGGGGGGGGGGGGGCAGTTTCCTTCCCCTTGGGGTTTTATCTGCTCTGCGACTTTGTCTCGCTTGTTTTTGGAATGGGGGACTGATGACCTTAGCTGTTTAGTCCCCCTTAAACATCCCAACATCCACCACCACCATAATGAAATTGTGTAAATAAATAGCGGTTCCTGTGTTACCCTTGTTGTTGTTGTGGTCTTCAGTCCTGAGACTGGTTTGATGCAGCTCTCCATGCTACTCTATCCTGTGCAAGCTTCTTCATCTCCCAGTACTTACTGCAACCTACATCCATCTGAATCTGCTTAGTGTATTCATCTCTTGGTCTCCCTCTACGATTTTTACCCTCCACGCTGCCCTCCAATGCTAAATTTGTGATCCCTTGATGCCTCAAAACATGTCCTACCAACCGATCCCTTCTTCTAGTCAAGTTGTGCCACAAACTTCTCTTCTCCCCAATCCTATTCAATACCTCCTCATTAGTTACGTGATCTACCCACCTCATCTTCAGCATCCTACTGTAGCACCACATTTCGAAAGCTTCTATTCTCTTCTTTTCCAAACTGGTTATTGTCCATGTTTCACTTCCATACATGGCTACACTCCATACAAATACTGTCAGAAACGACTTCCTGACACATAAATCTATACTCTAGAAGCGAAAGATGGTTTACCACCAAAAAAGCAAGAAAATAAAATTCAGGTAGCAGAGATGAGGTTCCTACGAAATACGAAGAGCTGCGCAAGAGCAGACATGATTAGAAACGAAGCTACTAGAAATAAATATTTTCAGTATGAATGAAAAAATTAAAAGTATAGTGGAGACTGGACAACACGTGATGAGAATTGATTGGCGACTCCATAGATTGCTGTGTGCACAACGACCATATGATAAATAACATTAGAAGTAAGGTCAGCACTGGCCGTAATTCTGATGATTTATTAACAGCAAAATCGATTATCGATCACATAATGATCATCTTCAGTGCTGGAAGTTAAACATTTCACGTAGCGATCAGTGAATAAGAAACAAAAGACCGCAAATACACCTGAGTATAAACCTACTGTTGGTAAGAACATACCTTTAGCATACAAATTAAAGCTCTGGTGTCCAGTTGTTAGCAGTAACAGAAACTATGAAACGATCACAATAACTGAAGCCGCTTTTTACATTCACCTACACAGCAGACCTCGGTGTGGCAGGGGCTTGGAACGCTCTCTATGTGACACGTGTCACGTAAAGACTTAACATTACTTTATTTGGCAAGAGATTACCACAAAGTACCAAATGTGAACTTGCAAATCATTAACTGAATATTTAAAATTTAAAATTGTTCATTAAAAACGCATAGCAAAAAGGAAGGGGGAAACGCACATCTGGCGTCTCATTTTCAAAACAACTTAAAAAAGAAGCATGCAAGAATAAAAATCAAGAGGTAAATTATAAGGTGACAAATTACAGGACTAGTAAAAAAGAAAAATACACAAATAACAGAATTTGCTATAACACAGTAACCGCCATCTGGCGTGGGAAGTCAGAAGTGCAAAGTTCTTGATTTACGTAAAATACTACGTTGAAACCAAGAAGTCAGATACATAAATAGTGGTGATTGTATAATATATGCCACGATTTAACAGGTCAAAATGTCATGAAACACAATATTCTTTATAAAAAAATTTGTTAGTGTGCAGACTAACAATTTTTTATCGTATTTAAAGACATGATGATACCACATCTCATTCGTCCCGTTTGGACATGTTAACACATTATAACTGTTTCTGAGGCTTAATTACAAAAAAATGTCATACCTATGAAAATCAGAATGATATAAAGCACTTTGTGGATGCAGACATCGTTTAGCGCACTCGTCAGTAAGAACTACTGTTACAAATTGAAGAATTAGTGACATGTTGGCTAGAGACACAAGTGCACGAAATACGCTAGCCTAGTAGAAACCTCCACTACCACACCTGTTCTTTATAGAAAAAATTTCCTCATATTATGCAAACAGAACTTGGGTATAAGGGAACAGTGTTGTCTTTAAAGTATAAAAGCTTGTAAGTAGGCTGTTTAGGTTTTTATATTGGTAACGCCACGTAGCGCTCTATATGAAAATCACTGGCTGTGCTGTGTGCAGTCTGTGGCTGGTTTGAATTGTTGACATTTGCTATGACATTTGCTATTGTAGTGTTGGTCAGTTGGCTGTTAACAGCGCGTAGCGTTGCGCAGTTGGAGGTGAGCCGTCAGCAGTGGTGGATGTGGGGAGTGAGATGGAGTTTTGAGAGCGGATGATCTGGACATAGACAGTAAATTTGTAAAAGTGGATGTCATGAACTGATATATATATATATTATGTCTTTTGAACACTATTAAGGTAAATACATTGTTTGTTCTCTATCAATATCTTTCATTTGCTAACTGTGCCTGTCAGTAGTTAGTGCCTTCAGTAGTTAGAATCTTTTATTTAGCTGGCAGTACTGGCGCTCGCTGTATTGCAGTAGTTCGAGTAACGAAGATTCTTGTGAGGTAAGTGATTCATGAAAGGTATAGGTTATTGTTCTTCAGTGCCATTCTTTTGTAGGGATTACTGAAAGTCAGACTGCGATGCGTTAAAAATACTGTGTGTCAGTTTAGTGTTGATCAGAATAAGTAAAGAGAGTAATGTCTGAGTACGTTCAGTTTTGCTCAGCTGTTTGTAAAGCAAATAATGTAAGAGGTTTATCAGCACAGTCAATCACAAATTTTTCTAAGGGGACGTTACAAGCTTTGTCCCAAAAAATACATCGCGCTCTGATTATACACTTTTGCTCAACCACTGGGTCAGAACCCATCATACATACATTTACAGTTGATTCAACAGAAATGAAACTGTCAAGCAAACGGTTTTGAATGATCATATGAAGGAGATAATTTTATTACATGTCTTATAGCAGCAGTGGGACGACTTATAACATAAAAGCTGATTTTGAAAATACCCATATATCCAAAGTAGACCACAAAAATTAATCTAATCTGCAAGGTGCGGACAAGTAGTAATACACATCGTACACCCAGAAAAAACGTCATAACTTAGGAAAGGTTTACGCCTCGTCTGGGCCCGTCAACACCGACATTGGACAGTTGATGACTGTAAACATGTTGCCTGGTCGGACAAGTCTCGTTTCAAATTGTGTCTAAGGGATGGACGTGTAAGGGTGTAGGTGCCAGGTCACAAAATTCCCCAGAAGATATTGAACTACTAGCGGAATGCGAATAGAGTGAAACGTCCCCTTAGAAAAATTAATGAATTACTGTGCTGATAAACCTCTTACATTATTTTATTTTCAAACAGCTGAGCAGAACTGAACATACTCAGACATTTCGCTCTTTACCTATTCTGATCAACACTAAACTGACACACAATATTTTTAGCGCAACGCAATCTGACTTTCAATAATCCCTACAAAAGAATGGCCCTGACTGTCTCTGATGGACACACGTCCAGATCATCCGCTCTCAAAACTCCGCCATCTCTCTCCCCACATCCATCACTGCTGGCGGCTCACCTCCAACTGCGCAGCGCTACGCGCTGTTAACAGCCAACTGCCCAACACTACAATAGCGACTATTTCAAGAATGCCCACCAGCCACGGACTGCACACAGCACAGCCAGTGATTTTCATACAGAGCGCTACGTGACGTTACCAACATTAAAACCTAAACAGCCTACTTACAAGAGATACTGGAAGACCCCAAAGAAGATGGGAATGGTTTTGTCTGTGAGTTCGAATCAGGAAACAGCCTAAACCTTGAAACGATGATGATGATGATGATATTCATCAATGAAAATCTGTGGGATTTGATGTGTCGGCAGCTGGGCCAACACCTTGTAGATCGAGATGGCTGAAAATGCACGCTAGACTAACGCAGACGGGCGTGAAGTACTGGAACAGGCTACGCAATTAATGCTATGAAGAAAAGTACGTAGCTGGATTAATACTTATCTTTAATCAATCATTGTGGTACATCGCTCTTGACTATACAATTGGAGACTTTAATTACAATCACTGTAAGGCTAATGGCGCCTTGCTAGTTCGTAGCCATTAACTTAGCTGAAGGCTATTCTGTCTCTCGGCTAATGAGAGAGAACGGCTTCGTACATCTAGTCGCTAGCTAGGTCGTCCGTACAACTGGGACGAGTGCTTGTTCGTATCACGAGACCTGCCTTGTGGTGGCGCTAGGTCTGCGATCACACAGTGGCGACACGCGGGTCCGACATGTACTAAATGGACCGCGGCCGATTTAATCTACCACCTAGCAAGTGTGGTGTCTGGCGGTGACACCACAGGATTAAAGTCGATTTGGTCCTCGAGCAACTTAGTGAGTGAACTTAGAGAACCGTTCTCGAATGGTGTTGCAAGAGCGGGATAGGCAGACGGCCAAGCGGGCTACGTACGGTACGCGCCTGTCAGCTGCACAATTAGTCGGCGCGGTCTCGAGTGGCGACCAGATTACGAGTGGCACTCCACACACGCTGGCCGCCGGCTCTGATGAAGCCACGTGCAAACACACTCGTGCAGCGTCAGTTATCACTACAGCGGCTGCACGGCTCCGCTACCGCCGATCCCTGAGCTTGTGGTTCCTACAGCGCCGATTGGAACACCAGCTGCTATACTGAAGAGCCGAAGAAACTACATCGTGTAGGGCCACTGCGAGCACGCATAAGAGCCGCAACACGACGTGGCATGGACAGATCTCTGAAGTAGTGCTGGAGGGAACTGACACCGTGAATTCTGCAGGGCTGTCCATAAATCCGGAAGAGCGCGAGTGGGCAAAGATATCTTCAAGGCATCTCAGTTATGCTCCATAATGTTCATGTCTGGCGAGTTTGATGGCCAGCGAAAGTGTTTAAAGTCAGGAGAGTGTTCCTGGAGCCACCCTGTAGCAATTCTAGACGTGTGGGATGTCGCATTGTGCTACTGGAATTGGCCAAGTCCGTCGGAATGTACAACAGCCATGAATGGATGCAGGTAATCACTGGATGCTTACGTACTTGTCACCTGTCAGAAACTTATCAGGTGTTCCATACCACTCCAGCTGCACACGCCCCCCCCCCCCAACTTTACAAAGGCTCCACCAGCTTGAACAGTCAAAAAATGGTTCAAATGGCTCTGAGCAGTACGGGACTTAACTTCTGAGGTCATCAGTCCCCTAGAACTTAGAACTACTTAAATCTAACTAACCTAAGGACATCACACACATCCATGCCCGAGGTAGGATTCGAACTTGCGACCGTAGCGGTCGCGCGGTTCCAGACTGAAGCGCCTAGAACCGCTCGGCCTCCCTGGCCGGCGCTTGAACAGTCCCCTGCTGACATGCACGATCCATGGATGCTTCCATACCTGTACACGTCCATCCCCTCGATACAATTTGAAACGAGACTCGTATGACCAGGCAACATGTTTCAAGTCATCAACTGTCCAATGTCGGTGACCAGGGGCCCAGACGAGGCGTAAATCTTTGTGTCGTGCACTCATTAAGGCACACGAGTGGGCCTTCGGCTCCGAAAGGCTATTCGAAGATGAATGTTTCACACGCTGACACTTGTTCATGGCCCAGAATTGAAATCTGCCGCAATTTGCAGTAGGTTTGCACTTCTTTGACATTGAACGATTGTCTTCAGTTGTCGTTTAGCCCATTCCTGCGGGATCTTTTTCCGGTCGCAGCGATGTCGGAGATTTGACGTTTTGCCGGGTTCCTGATGTTCGCGGTACACTCGCGAAATGGTTGCAGCGAAAATCCCCACTTCATCGCTAGCTCGGAGATGCTGAGTCCCATCTCTCGTGCGCCAACTATAACACCACCTTTAAACTCTCTTAAATCCTGCCGTTGTAGCAGCAGTATGCGATCTAACTACTGCGCCAGACGGTTGTTGTCTTATATAGACGTTGCCGACCGCAGCGTCGTATTCTGCCAGTATACATGTCACTGTATTTGAATACGCGTGCCTATACGAGTTTCTTTGGCGCTTCAGTGAAAATGAACCTCGAACACGATCGTGCCACTGTGCAGTGATTTACGAAGCCGCTCGCTGTTCCTTTCAGTTCAGGCGGAGAAAGAATACAAGAGGTAGTCATAAGGTTTTTATTATCACCTCGAAATCATCAAGGTGCGAGTGTGAAACTTGAGGATGGTGGTAATCCTCCACACAATTATCAATCAATGTGACACATTTTATCCATCATTGTAGGACTTAATAGTTACAGATGTAAGGAAACGATCTTGATCAAACTTGATCGGTAAGTAGAGGGGTCAAAATAACGCAATACTTATTTTTTTCGTTTTCGTCCAGTTTTACATTTAAGGGGGGAATACACTCCACGGAAAGTAATTTAGCGAATTAGGTTTAGAGGGAATGACTTCGAAACATGATAAATATAAAAAAATATGTTTCATATAAATGTCGAAATGTAATTAACGTCTTTGAAAACATTAGAATCAACTTTTATAATAAGTTGAAAGTTTGCGAAATACCCCACCTCTGTTAACTAATTTAGAAAAACGAAAACTTTTGTTACAACATAAATCAAAGAAGCTTTCATGCCACATCCATCCGAGTGTAGTAAAGCTGGCTTCTGAAATACCATTTTTGGAAAACATGCTACACACAATGTGCTGCGTGTGTATTTTTGACAGAGCTTATTAAAATATCTAAATGTTCATTATTACTCTAATTATTTGTTTTACTTAGTTTTTAAATTGTTATATTACATTTTAAATTCATGTTGTTTTCGTTAGTTTGCCATTTCACTTACGTGTATTTTGTTAACTGAAAATAATAAGGAACTCGTTATTACAGGATGAAATCATTGCATTAGCGATTATGCATAAAGGAATACTTAAAACACGGAGTTTTCTTCGCTAGGTTTCTCAGCTGAGGATCGATGGCGCGATCGAGGTGGACCCACAGATTCTCAATTTGGTTTAAATCGAGGGAGTTTGGTGGCCAGTGGAATACGGTAAACACATCCTGGCGCTCTTAGAACCAAGGACACCCACTGAAAGTTGTGTGGTAAGCTGCATTGCCCTGCTATTAGATGCCTTCGTGCCGAGGAAAAGACAATCTGTAGGTACGGGTTGTAATATTATTGGAAGTTCCGTAGTATGAAAGCTGTGAGTACCCTTGGAAATACATTCACCTATCTGTATATTAAAAGATCAACTTATGAAATGACACCTACTCTTTGAAAGACATTTGTTTTATATAATTTACGAACTATAAAGATGCGCATCTAGCGCGGACGCTAATACATCGATTGCGTAGTCAAAGAAACATTTTAACAGAAGCTGAACTGATGTTCCGCTTCGATCTAAATAAAAGATGACAGTAAAAAACTTTTGTAGATCTTCAGATTTTTTAATGTACTTCTGCTTGTAATGTGAAAACGTAAAAGAAGGTCGACTTTAAGCCATAAAAGTGAGCGGTCTTGCCAGCGTGCAGACAACATTATTAATTAATAAAATTCAAGTAATTTATGTTCGAAACTGTAAATCGGCAAGTTATTGTTATGAAGGTGTTGAACAGTGCAAGAATTGTCTTTAACGAAGGAGAAAAGTAATGACTGTAATTTCTGACAAAAACGTAAACCAAGGAGACAGCACAGGGCAGGCTGAAATCTGATCGCACCATACAGTTAGAAAAGTACTTATGTAAGTTATACTGTTTATAAATAAGTCCTAATTTGCTAGTGAGAATTGTTTGAATATATTTAGTGTTTACCAGATTTCTTATTCTGTTCTTTTCCTTTATACTTTTTTAACCTCCATGCCATATTATTTTTATAAATGTCAAACAGCCTTTACTACAGCAGAGAATACTGCGGCATCCTGGTCGTAGACAGAAGGCCGCTCCTTGTCTTCTATACAACTCATAGCTGCCCCATTTGTTAATGATTTCATTTGCAAATGCAATTTTTTTTACTGTTCATTGTTAAAGGTCCCTTAGGTGATTATAAATTTCATTCTGATTACGTAAAGAAATCCGGGTTGTTCTTTTCCAAATAATAGAAGTCTTTCCGTAATCAAAAACTAGCCGCCTCCTGACAACGATGAGGAGCCGACCAGAAGACGGACGCCTTCGACTGCTTTCGTGTTTCCTGTAGCAAAGCTGTGCCAAACTGGGAACACGACATTGTAGTATGAAACACAGATTTAAATTGAAAGAATTGAAATATATTTAACCTAAATTTTTTTTATCATACTAGAGGGTGGACGTAGTCCCCAAGGATAGACGCATCCATTGTGCCTTCCAGAATGACGACATTAACCAGCGAATGTCACGAAAACATTGAACGGACCATAACACTCCCTTTCAGCCTGGATAGTTGTTGTTGGGTGTTTGCTTTGAGATGGAGCATAAGACGTGATTCATCCGGGAAGGCCACCTTCCGGCACTCAGTGGATGTTCAGTTGCGGCAATGGAGTGCAAATTCGAGCCTTCGACGCTGCTGGGGGCAGTCAGCATGGGTGCACAAACCAGGCGCCTGCTGCAGAGCCCTGTACACAGCGACATTCGCCGAACCGTCCTTGAGGAGACACTGTTGTTGACCCCTTGGTTCATTTGGGCGATCGGTTGCTCAACAGTTGCACGACTGTTCGCCGGTACACGTCTCAGCAGGCGTCGTTCACCCCTGTCGACTACTGGCCATAGTACACACCAGTTGCCTCGCCTCCAAGATGCCAATCCAGGCGGGTGAAAAATGAATGTGCCCAACGGAAAATACTGAACGCGAAAATCAAGGGGCATGAAATGGAAGCAGTGGTTCGGAAGGTAGTGAGACAGGGTTGCAGCCTCTCCCCGATGCTATTCCATCTGTATATTGAGCAAGAAGTAAAGGAAACAAAAGAAAAATTTGGAGTAGGAATTAAAATCCATGGAGAAGAAATAAAAACTTTCAAGTTCGAAGATGACATTGTAATTCTGTCAGCAAAGGACTTGGAAGAACAGTTAAACGGACTGGACAGTGTCTTTAAAGGAGGGTATAAGATGAACATCAACAAAAGCAAAACGAGGATAATGGAATGTAGTCGAATGAAGTCGGGTGATGATGAGGGAATTAGATGAGGAAACGAGACACTTACAGTAGTAAAGGAGTTTTGCTATTTGGGGAGCAAAATAACTGATGATGCTTGAAGCAGAGAGGATATAAAATGTAGACTGGCAATGGCAAGGAAAGCGTTTCTGAAGAAGAGAAATTTGTTAACATCGAGTCTTTCTTTAAGTGTCAGGAAGTAGTTTCTGAAAGTATTTGTATGGAGTGTAGCCATGTATGGAAGTGAAACATGAACGATAAATAGTTTAGACAAGAAAAGAATAGAAGCTTTCGAAATGTGCTGCTACAGAAGAATGCTAAAGATTAGATGGGTAGATCACATAAATAATGAGGAGGTATTGAATAGAATTGGGGAAACGAGGAGTTTGTGTCACAACTTGACTAGAAGAAGGGATCGGTTGGTAGGACATGTTCTGAGGCATCAAGGGATCACCAATTTAGTACTGGAGGGCAGCGTGGAGGGTAAAAATGGTATAGGGAGACCAAGAGGTGAATACACTAAGCAGATTCAGAAGGATGTAGGCTGCAGTAGGTACTGGGAGATGAAGAAGCTTGCACATGATAGAGTAGCATGGAGCTGCATCAAACCAGTCTCAAGACTGAAGACCACAACAACAACAAGCAATCTTACGGGGATGCCGTCTGGGCCAGATGCCTTGCTGGCGTCTAAGGATCTTAACTGTTTCACAATCCCAGATACATTAAACACTATGTCAGCCATCCTTGCGTTCACAGTTGGTTCCCAACTCAAATTTAATGCGATACCTCGGCAACAGTTGATTTGCGGACACATGTTTATAGGAGAGAAGAGGAGTTTGTGGCACAACTTGACGAGAAGAAGGGACCGGTTGGTAGGACATGTTCTGAGGCATCAATTTAGTATTGGAGGGCAACGCGGAGGGTAAAAATCGTAGAGGGAGACCAAGAGATGAATACACTAAGCAGATACAGAAGGATGTAGGCTGCAGTAGGTACTGGGAGATGAAGAAGCTTGCACAGGATAGAGTAGCATGGAGAGCTGCATCAAACCAGTCTCAGGACTAAAGACCACACTAACAACAACTACCCTCTGAAGCAGATCATTGGATGTCTGAATGATGATATTATTTCCTCCTTGTTGGTCTCTTACATATAAATTAAATGAATGGGTTGGGTTGTTCTGGGGGAGGAGACCAAACACTGAGGTCATCGGTCTCATCGGATTAGGGAAGGACGGGGAAGGAAGTCAGCCATGCCCTTTCAAAGGAACCGTCGCAACATTAGCCTGCAACGATTTAGGGAAATCACGAGAAACAAACCAGGATGGCCGGACGCGGGATTGAACTGTCGTCCTCCCGAATGCGACTCCAGTGTGCGGCCCTCACTCGGTAAAATGAATGATTATAGGAACTAGTAACTAACAAAATGATAAATGTTCTACAGTCTGGAACCGCGTGACCGCTACGGTCGCAGGTTCCAATCGTGCCTTGGGCATCGATGTGTCTGATGTCCTTAGGTTAGTTAGGCTTAAGTAGTTCTAAGTTCTAGGGGACTGATGACCTCAGAATTATACAGGGTGAAAAGTATTTAAACTGACAAACTCTGGGAGGTTGTAGGGGACATCAAAACAAATATTTTTCCCTAATGTCATTTTTTCCTATGAGGAGTATTTAAACAGGTAGAGGAAGATTTGTCTGGCGGCAAATTAATTAAACCAACAAACACTTTTCCATTTTTTTATAACCAAGAGACGACACATTGACACAACCCAATTTCAATTACAGTAAATTTTCAAAAAATGTGGGTTATCCTCACTCCAAACATGCGAATTGTGCATGTTGAAGACTCCATCACGGCCGAACGTTGCTTCATCGGTAAACAACACAGAGGATGGAAATGTAGGATGCATTTCACGCTGTTCCAGGTACCACTGCGAAAACTGTGCTCTGGGTGGATAATCAACTGGTTCCAGGTTGTGGACACGCTGTAAGTGAAATGGATGTAACTATTGCTCACGAAGGACTGTTCTTACATTCCCATACGTGCAATTGCACGAGTGCTGATTGAAGGATCCCGCTCCACGTGCTGCAAGACAGCGTCCTCAAATTGCAGCGTTCTCACCTTACGATGGCGTCCCTGTCCAGGTAATCTGCTGAATGACCCGAACTAACGCAGACGCTGGTACACAGCAGCAAAGGTCGTATGATGCGCGATACGGCGATTAGGATACTGTTGTTGATAAACCCGCTGTGCAGCTCGTCCGTTGTGGTGCGCTACGTAGTATGCAGCAACCATATCAGTGTACTCACTCCAGATGTATCGCTCCATTAGTAACCAGAGACAATGCACTACTACACTGGTGGACAGCAGTTGCCTACAACTGAAGAGCGTAATACGCCCTCTAACAACTGAAGATCTTAATACGACCTATAACAACTGAAGAGCGTAATACGGCCTCCAACGGTTTAAATAATCCTCATAGGAAAAAATGACATTAGGGAAAAATATTTGTTTTCATGTCCCCTACAACCTCCCAGAATTTGTGAGGTTTAAATATTTTTCAGCTTTTATAAAAAAACGTTGCTCCGAGCCACCCAGACTGGAAACACTAACGAGCCGCATGAAACCAGTCAGAAGACTGAGGACCCAAAAAAAAGGAAGTAGTAGTAACTGTTATGTAAATTGAAGGTGGAAGAGGAGAAATTAAAGGGAAGAACTAACGATATAAGATGCATTAGGATTTTATGCGGAATCAGCGGCGACGAGAAAAAATGTCTTCCAGACCGAGATTCGAACCTGGGATCACCTGCTCGGTAAGCAGTTGCGTTAACCGCTATGACACGCGGACGTAATGTTAGTCGCACTTGCGTGGACTATCTCAGCACATTTCCACCTAGCAAAAGCTGTCTGCAGTCCTTGCCCGTTTCTTCCGTGCGCGCCAATTTTAGATTTCCGCTGGGGGTTGCGGATTAATTGCCCATCGAGGTTAATCAGTTGTACGAACAGGTGGTTCCTGTTCTTTCGGACATTTCCGGAAAACCAGACACCAAGCATTCATGTAATAGTAAATACTTGCTACCCGTGAGTGTTGGGGGCCACACGACGTATAACGCAGGCACGGTATACACCAGATATGTGATTGGTTAAACTGGAAAGGCGGGAAGTAGCAGCAGGAAGGAGAAGGAACGATCACAACTTTAGGAGGGCAGAGATCCTGTACAACTAAAAGTAAAGAAAAATATTACGTTACACGCGCACCTTAACTTGCTTGAATAATGTCATAATTAATTAAAATATTTATGCGATACAGGTAAAAGAATTCATTAATAATACCAAAAGGACGGGAATGGAAACCTCTTAAGATTTCAGTTTCTTCCAGATCATTGAGTATCCGTCCTTTCTGTGCAGTGTGTACCCGTTGTACCGGTACGTACAAGCAATACGATACACATTTTCGGATACTGAAGCAAAAGTCAAAGTGCTGACCAGCTGTGAAGAATATATCCAACATACTTCAAAACGATTCAAGCGAAATAAAAAGTACGGCCATTTCAGCGTCTCTACTGTAAAATTAAAGCAATGACAGCCCTCGGTCACAAAAATTAAGTGTTTTGACCGGGTTTCGGCACTACTATGAGTGCCTTCATCAGACGTAAAACATTCAAACTGGCCTATAACATAAGTACAAAAATTATGGGAAATTTTTTTGTATGAGTGTAAGTACTGATTAGGAGTACAAGAAATTAACAGTACTTATATGTCCCGTATACAATAAATATCAAGCGATAAAGCTTTAGTAACAAAATTTTTGAAGTAGAATACGCGGAAGGGAAACCGCTACGGGCTGCTCACACATTTCAAGCCACAGGTAGCAACAGACTGAGGCGCCTGCGTTAACAAATGCGGGCAGGTGAACATTGCACCAAGAGTGCCATCTAGTAACCGCAGATACAGACTGACTACTTAATATTCAAAATATAGACAGATGAAAATTATGATTAACTTTATTTAGTGCATGAAGTAAAAAAAAATTTAAATTTTTAAATGGCTCTGAGCACTATGGGACTTAACATCCGTGGTCATCAGTCCCCTACAACTTAGAACTACTTAAACCTAACTAACCTAAGGACATCACACACATCCATGCCCGAGGCAGGATTCGAACCTGCGATCGTAGCGCTCCCGCGGTTCCGCGCCAAGAACCGCACGGCCACACCGGCCGCCGCATGAAGTAAAAGACAATATTTTGTTAGCATCAGACAAGGTAACATTTTGCCTACATAAGAGCTTAGAAGTGCAGTTTAAACGTTGAAAACGCCATTATAGGATCAAAAAAATCGATGACGCACCATGTAGAAAAACGGTATAACTTGAAATGCAGCCAATATAAACCATTTAATAAACAAAAACATATGAGTCGACTTAGATAGAAAAAACAGTTACCATTACGTAATAGAAACTTCTTCAACGGTATAAAGCCGTTGGTAACGGCCTTGCCGCAGTGTATGCACCGGTTCCCGTGAGATCACCGAAGTTAAACGCTGTCGGGCGTGGCCGGCACTTGGATGGGTGACCATCCAGGCCGCCATGCGCTGTTGCCATTTTTCGGGGTGCACTCAGCTTCGTGATGCCAATTGAGGAGCTACTCGTCCGAATAGTAGCGACTCCGGTCACAGAAAGCCATCATAAGGATCGGGAGAGCGGTGTGCTGACCACATGCCTCGTGTCCTGTGGCTAAGCCATGTCTCCGCAATATCCTTTCTTTCAGCAGTGCTAGTTCTGCAAGGTTCGCAGGAGAGCTTCTGTAAAGTTTGGAAGGTAGGAGACGAGATACTGGCAGAAGTAAAGCTGTGAGTACCGGGTGTGAGTCATGCTTCGGTAGCTAAGATGGTAGAGCACTTGCTCGTGAAAGGCAAAGGTCCCGAGTTCGAGTCTCGGTCGGGCACACACTTCTAATCTGCCAGGAAGTTTCATATCAGCGCACACTCCGCTGCAGAGTGAAAATATCATTCTGGGATCTCACCGTAATTAACGTAGAACTTAATTTGCCTAGAAACATTGGTATGACTAGTGTTATCTCTAAATTTACTCAGATTAAACATAGAAAACTTTTTTGTATTGTAAAGTAATCGAAAATAATAATAATAATTCTTTTATTTTATACCTTAAACTTGGAGGCCTAAAGCAAACCAAGGGCCTCCTCTCGGCATTGCCTATGGGACCCGCGCTGGCTTCCTTCAGCATTGAGATGTTCTCGAGACACAAACGTTGGGTGTTTCACTATTGAATATCGTTACTTTTTTTATCATCAGTCTTCTGACTGGTTTGTTGCGGTCTGCCACGAATTCCTCTCATGTGCCAACCTCATCATCTCAGAGTAGCAACCTACGTCTTCAGTCATTTGCTGGATGTATTCCAATCCCTGTCCTCCTCTACAGTTTTTACCCTCTGCAGCTCCCACTAGTACTCTGGAAGTCATTCCCTCATGTCTTAACAGATGTCCTATCATCCTGTCCCTTCTCCTTATCAGTGTTTTCCACATGTTCCTTTCCTCTTCTACTCAACAGAGAGCCGCCTTATTCCTTATCAGTCCACCTAATTTTCAACATTATTCTGTAGCACCACATCTCAAATGCTTTGATTCTCTTCTTTTCCGATTTTCCCACAGTCCATGTTTCATTTTCATACAATACTCTTCTCCAAACGTACAGTCTCAGAGATTTGTTCCTCAAATTAAGAACTATGTTCTCGTGGACGAAATGCTCTTTTTGCCAGTGGTAATTTGCATTTTATTTCCTCCTTGCTCCGTCCGTCATTGAGTATATTGTTACATATGGAGCGGAATTCCATAACTTCATCTACTTCGTGGACCATGTTAAGTTTCTCGCTCTTCTCATTTCTACTACTTCTCATTACCTTTGTTTTTCTTCGATAACTCTCAATCCGTATCTGTACTCATTAGACTGTTCATTCCCTTCAGCAGATCATGTAGTTCGTCTTCACTTCCACTCAAGATAACAATGTCATCAATGAATCGTATCATTGATATCCTTTCACCTTGAATTTTAATTCCACTCCTGAACATTTCTTTTATTTCCGTCATTGCTTTCTCGATGTACATATTGTAAGTAGGGGCGATGGCTACATCCTTGTCTTACACCCTTTATAATACAAGCACTTCGTTCTTCGTCGTCCACTTTTATTATTTCCTCTTGCATGTTGTACATATTGCATATGACCCTTCCCTCCCTATAGTTTACGCCCACTTTTTTCAGAATTTCGAACATCTTGCACCATTTTACATTGTGGAACGCTTTTTCCAGGTCTTGATTTTTCTCTAAAGTGTCTAAACCATACCGTTACCTCTATGCAATTAGCGCGCTAGTGCTTGTTGAGCAACAAATAGCTGCAAAAATGGTTCAAATGGCTCTGAGCACTATGGGACTTAGCATCTGAGGTCATCACTCCCCTAGAACTTAGAACTACTTAAACCTAACTAACCTAAGGACATCACACACATCCATGCCCGAGGCAGGATTCGAACCTGCGACCGTAGCGGTCGCGCGGTTCCAGACTGCAGCGCCTAGAACCGCTCGGCCACACCGGCCGGCTAGCTGCAACAGTTGTGCCGGCCGAAGTGGCCGAACGGTTCCAGGCGCTGCAGTCTGGAACCGCGCGACCGCTGCGGTCGCAGGTTCGAATCCTGCCTCGGGCATGGATGTGTGTGATGTCCTTAGGATAGGTTTGAGTAGTTCTAAGTTCTAGGGGACTGATGACCTCAGAAGTTGAGTCCCATAGTGCTCAGAGCCATTTTTTTGTAACAGTTGTTGGGGAAGGGGGTGGGGAACTGTAGACAGTTGGGGGCAAAGAATTGATTTGAGATATCAGGTGTCGCGATTAGAGCTGCTTTTCGATATCAGATTTGGTTTCCTAGTTTAGCTGTATGGAGTAGTTCTTGTATTATGGCCAACAATCGACGAAATAAAGCGTGTTTCTAGTGGCAGTGGCAGTTCAGTAGCAATAGACGTTGCAACTCTCGTAGAAATAAACTGTCAGAGACAAATCTGTGTTCCGTTAGCAAACGTTATTTTCACGTTTGCCGCGTTCTCTGACTGAATGCGACTGTAAATACAAATCAGACTTTGGTTTCTTTCCTGCCTCTTCTCTGTGATAAGCCCGTGGCCTGCGTCATTTCGGCTCTCTGCAATGAGCAATAGAGTATCGGTTGGAAAGAGTTCATTGAAGGGGAGGACTCGTCTGGCCAGTTGATATAAAAAAAAACCGGCGTCGATAAGGAATACATGGGGGATTCAGTACCGGAACTTAAAAGAGCTCTAGAAGACCTGAAATCGGCAAAGGCGGAAGGCATGAATAACATTCCGACGTGTATTTCTAAAATTGTTGAGGGAAGTGGCAACAAATTGATTATTCACGTTGGTGTGTAGAACATAAGAGACTGACAATGTACCATAAAAAATACCATCCATACAATTCCGAAGATAGCAAGCGTAGAGTGGTGTGAGAATTATTGTACAATCAGATTAACAGCTAATGAATCCAAGTTGCTCTCAAGAAAAATGTAGCCTACAAAGAACGGAAAAGAAAACTGAGGATCTGTTGAATGAAAATCAGTTTGGCTACTGTAAGATAAAGGTGTCCGAGAGGCAGTTCTGATTGTGCACTTGATAATGGAAGTATGAGTGACGAGCTCAAAATTACACTCGTAGCATTTGTCGATCTATAAAAAGCGATCGACAGTGTGAAATGGTGCAACATGTTCGAAATGCTGAGAAAAATAGAAGTAAACTTCAGGGAAAGACTGGTAATATACAGTATGAACAGGAATCAAGACGGGAGAATAAGCCTGGAAGATGAAGAACGAAGTGCTTGGATCATGAAGGGTGTAAGGCCCCTACTGTTCAATGAGAAGCAATGATGGGAAGAAAGACAAAATTCAGGATTAATGGACATCAGTGATAACATTCGCTGATGACATTGCTGTCCAAAATGAAGGTGAAGAAGAATACTACAGAAACAGTTGAATGCAACGAACAGTGTGCTCAGTACAGAATATGGATTTCTTAATCCAGGAAAAAGAAGTCGCAGAAATGAGAACAGCGAGAAAGTTAGCATCAAAATTGGTGGTCACGAAATAGACGAAACTAAGGAATTCTGCTACCTTGAAAGCAAAATAATCCATGACGCACCAAGCAAGGAAGAAATAAAATGGGATTAGTACGGGCAAAAAGGGCATTCCTGGCCAATAGGAGTCTATACCATTAGGTGGACTGATAAAGTAAGGAACCTTACCGTACACTACGGCATCATCAGCAAACATCCGGAGATTGCTGTCCACCCTGTGAACCAAATCGCTTATGCGTACATAGTAGGCCTTGAAAATTTGTAGAAACTTCCTACTCATCGGTCCCTAGGGTTACACACTACTTGACCTAACTTTAACTCACGCTAAGGACAACATACACAAACATACCCGGCGGAGGTCTTGAACCTCCGACGGGGGGAGTCGCGCGAACCGTGGCAAGGCGCCCTAGACCGCGCGGCTACCCCGCGCGGCTATGCGTATACAGAAAAACAGCGGTCCTACCACAGTTCCATGGGGCACTCCTACCTATACCCTTTTCTCTGACGAACACTCTCCTCCCTATATTAAAATATTCACACAGGGTCGGCGCCGGTGGCGACACCTACAACGTGCTGACATGAGGAAAGTTTCCAACCGATTTCTCATACACAAACAGCAGTTGCCAGGTGAAACGTTGTTGTGATACCTCGTGTAAGGAGGAGAAATGCGTGACATCACGTTTCCGACTTTGATAAAGGTCGGATTGTTGCCTATCGCGATTGCGATTTATCGTATCGCGACATTGCTGCTCGCGTTAGCAGAATATGGAATCGGTGGGTTTAGGAGGGCAATACGGAACGCCGTGCTGGATTCCAACGGCCTCGTATCACTAGCAGTCGAGAAGACAGGCATCTTATCCGCATGGCTGTAACGAATCGTGCAGCCACGTCTCGATCCCTGAGTCAACAGATGGGGACGTTTGCAAGACAACAACCATCTGCACGAACAGTTGGACAACGTTTGCAGCAGCATGGACTATCAGCTCAGAGACCATGGCTGCCGTTACCCTTGACGCTGCGTCACAGACAGGAGCGCCTGTGATGGTGTACTCAACGACGAACCTGTGTGTTCGAATGGCAAAACGTCATTTTTTCCGATCAATCCAGGTTCTGTTTACAGCATCATGACGTTCGCATCCGTGTTTGGCGACATCGCGGTGAACGCACATTGCAAGCGTGTATTCGTCATCGCCATACTGGCGTATCACTCGGCGTGATGGAATGGGGTGCCCTTGGTTACACGTGTTTGTCACCTCTTGTTCGCATTGACGGTACTTTGAACAGTGGACGTTACATTTCAAATGTGTTACGACCCGTGGCTCTACCCTTAATTCTATCCCTGCGAAAACCTACATTTCAGCAGGATAATGCACGACCGCATGTTGCAGGTCCTCTACGGGTCCTTCTGGATACAGAAAATGTTCGACTGCTGCCCTGGCCAGCACATTCTCCAGATCTCTCACCAATTGAAAACGCATGGTCAGTGGTGGCCGAGCAACTGGCTCGTCACAATACACCAATCACTACTCTTGATGAACTGTGGTATTGTGTTGAAGCTGCATGGGCAGCTGTACCTGTACACGCCATCCAAGCTCTGTTTGACTCAATGCCCAGGCGTATGAAGGCCGTTATTACGGCCAGAGGTGGTTGTTCTGGGCACTGATTTCTCAGGATCTATGCAACCAAATTGCGTGAAAATGTAATCACATATCAGTTCTAGTAAAATATATTTGTCCAATGAATACCCGTTTATCATCTGCATTTCTTCTTGGTGTAGCAATTTTAATGGCCAGTAGTGTATAAAGGTTCTGTCAGGAACTATGAAACCAGCACATATTCCGTTTCAGAGTGAAAACTCAATCGAGATTAAACAGAATACGAACAAAGACCAAAAGTACTCAGCGATAAGAGGCGTGAGCCGGCCGTGGTGGCCGTGCGGTTCTAGGCGCTGCAGTCCGAAACCGCGGGACTGCTACGGTCGCAGGTTCGAATCCTGCCTCGGGCATGGATGTGTGTGATGTCCTTAGGTTAGTTAGGTTTAAGTAGTTCTAAGTTCTAGGGGACTGATGACCTAAGATGTTAAGTCCCATTGTGCTCAGAGCCATTTGAACCATTTTTTAAGAGGCGTGACTTCTGGATAAACAATGCTGCTGTCAAATGTGGAAATCCAAGATTCAAATCATTCATGCTTTGTTCGTGAGAAACCAGATGGAAAAGACCGAAACGAAATGAGACACGTGTCGTCAGCGTGGAAGGCGCGTGAATAAACGAGGCAGATGAGATCTCACTGAGTTATCCGCTGGGAAAGAGAAACCTGTCCTGTCAGCTATCACGTCTTCTCCGTTACGTGAGTGACTTGAAAGGCAAGCGGCTATGAATGGGATTCCCACACCGATCATATCACGTGGCCACTTGGCGTTCGCTTCATGAATGTGTGCGACAGGTTATCGTATCTGCGTGGAATGTCAAATATAAACAACGATTTGTCATTAGTTTATCGTTTGTCACAGCGAGACAAATATCAGTTACGTACTGACTTCAGAAAGTAAATTACGCGTGTCTTCTCGCGCTAACAGCATTGCGCAAGAAGTGTCTCAGTGTCAGAAGAGGGTACGTGTTCCAGGTTTCGTGCAGCCACCGTACCGCTGCGGTACTGGTGAAAGGGCGCAGTGGCTGGAAACGTAGAACAAAGCTGAAGCACAGATTCATCGTGAAAATCTGGTCTGGTGGTGTAGGGCATGTCGCGTGCACTCGTAGCGAAATAGTGCCAACAATTTGGCCATGGCCTTACAGACGTGGCTGGTGGTGGTAGGGAAGGAAGACCACCCATATCGACCACAGATGTCAATGTCTCCACGGCATCGAGGAACTGATTCGTGACAGTCGCTTGTTTTAGTAAAAGCTAACATATTAGCAATTGGAAGTAATCTACCTTTGTAAAATGGTTCAAATGGCTCTGAGCACTATGGGACTTAACTTCTGTGGTCATCAGTCGCCCAGAACTTAGAACTACTTAAACCTAACTAACCTAAGGATATCATACACATCCATGCATGAGGCAGGATTCGAACCTGCGACGTACCGGTCGCGCGGTTCCAGACTGTAGCGCCTAGAACCGCTCGGCCACTCCGGCCGGCACAGAGGTTGGAATCACGTATCTGGCATATAACTGAGAACGTAGGTCGCAAGTGCTACTCTGAGATGAAAATGTTGCCACAGGAGATTAGTTGCTCAAAGAACAAAACTTCTGTAGACTAGGAACACACTTCGCCTGTGTTACTCCGCTTCGACCGTCATGGGTTATTCCTTAACTTCGTAACCACAAATTTTGATGTTAAGTTTCTCTCTATTCTGATTTCTGCTACTTGACGTTACTTGTATGTTTACCCACTGTACTCTCAGTCCCTATTATGTACTCATTAGACTGTTCGTTCCTTTCCACAGATCCTGTAATTTCTCGTCACCTTCGCTGGGGATAACAATGTCATCAGCGAATCTTATCTCTGATATCCTTTCACCTTAAATTTTTAGTCCCACTCGTGAAACTTTGTTTTATTTTCGTCGTTGCTTCTTCGGCGCATAGATTTTTTAAATAACAAATGAAACAGACAATTAAATTAATGATGAAACCATCTTGGACGACGAGAGCTTATGAACGCTTGTCACCGCAATGACTGGACGCGGGAAAACCAAGTTCTGGTGACACGTGCAGTATGAGTGGCTCTCAAATGGCTTACGTGATGAATGGCATGGGCGGAGTCTCCAAGAGCGAACCGCTCTTCATTTTTTATCTGACTAGCAGGTGGATCTTCTTTGTCACTTTGTGAAGGGCTGTGACTAGGATAACGCGGGCAGTGAACTTCACACTCTCGTATCATTATCTCCTCGTATGATACAAATTAGTAAATACATTAATAGATACACTCAAAGAAGATCAGTTGCCTATACAGGATGTTCCAGAAAAGAATCCTTTAATCGTGAAAGGCGTAAATAATTACAGAAGTATTTGATGGAGCACTCAGTGCACTACATCTTCATCTTCACGTTTTATTCCTGTCTAACGATGTTGGTTCCTGATGTTCACGCTAGATGGCACTCAAGAATGAGTTATTTCAACAGTCGTCATGGAGTCATATAATGTTGCAGAACGTGTGAGGTGTTGTTTATGGTTTTATGAATCCAAATTCGCTACTACAGATCAAATATAATTCAAGTCATCTCCTCAGGGACAAACTGTTATCACTTGGTACAATCGTTTCACCGAAACTGGCTCTGTAACACATGTTGTTGTGGTCTTCAATCTTGAGACTGATTTCATGCAGCTCTCCATGCTACTCTATCCTGTGCATCTCCCAGAACTTACTGCAACCTACATCCTTCTGAATCTGCTTAGTGTTTTCATCTCTTGGTCTCCCTCTACGATTTTTACCCTCCACGCTGCCCTCCAACACTAAATTGGTGATCCTTTGATGCCTCAGAACATGCCCTACCAACCGGTCCCTTCTTCCGGTCAAGTTGTGCCACAAACTCCTCTTCTTCCCAATTCTATTCAATATCTCCTCATTAGTTATGTGATATACCCAACTAATCTTCAGCATTCTTCTGTAACACCACATTTCGAAAGCTTCTATTCTCTTCTTGTCTAAACTATTTATCGTCCATGTTTCACTTCCATACATGGCTGCACTACATACAAATACTTTCAGAAACGACTTCCTGACACCTAAATCTATACTCGATGTTAACAAATTTCTCTTATTCAGAAACGCTTTCCTTGCCATTGCCAGTCAACATTTTATATCCTCTCTACTTCGACCATCATCAGTCATTTTGCTCCCCAAATGGCAAAACTCCTTTACTACTTTAAGTGTCTCATTTCCTAATCTAATTCCCTCAGCATCACCCGATTTAATTCGACTACATTCCATTATCCTCGTTTTGCTTTTGTTGATGTTCATCTTATATGCTCCTTTCAAGACACTGTCCATTCCGTTCAACTGCTCTTCCAAGTCCTTTGCTCTCTGACAGAGTTACAATGTCATCGGCGAACCTCAATGTTTTTATTTATTCTCCACGGATTTTAACACCTACTCCGAATTTTCTTTTGTTTCCTTCACTGATTGCTCAATATACAGATTGAATAATATTGGGGATAGGCTACAACCCTGTCTCACTCCCTTCCCAACCACTGCTTCCCTTTCATGCCCCTCGACTCTTGTAACTGCCATCTGGTTTCTGTAAAAATTGTAAATAGCCTTTCGTTCCCTGTATTTTACCCCTGCCACCTTTATAATTTGAAAGAGAGTATTCCAGTCAACATTGTCAAAAGCTTTCTGTAAGTCTACAAATGCTAGAAACGTAGGTTTGCCTTTCCTTTATCTTTCTTCTAAGATAAGTCGTAGGGTCAGTATTGTCTCACGTGTTCCAACATTTCAACGGAATCCAAACTGATCTTCCCCGAGGTCGGCTTCTACCAGTTTTTCCATTCGCCTGTAAAGAATTCGCGTTAGTATTTTGCAGCTGTGACTTATTAAACTGATAGTTCGGTAATTTTCACATCTGTCAACACCTGCTTTCTTTGGGATTGGAATTATTATATTCTTCTTGAAGTCTGAGGGTACTTCACCTGTCTCGTACATCTTGCTCACCAGATGGTAGAGTTTTGTCAGGACTGGCTCGCCCAAGGCCGTCAGTAGTTCTAATGGAATGTTGTCTACTCCCGGGGCCTTGTTTCGGCTCAGGTCTTTCAGTGCTCTGTCAAACTCTTCACGCAGTATCGTATCTCCCATTTCATCTTCATCTACATCCTCTTCCATATCCATAATAGTGTGCTGAAGTACAACGCCCTTGTATAGACATAGGGTGCCGGATCAGCAATAGCCAGCAGTCTCTGACGCAACAATTGAACAAGTACGGCGGTCTTACATTCGTAGTCCAGGTTGTAAGTTCTAGGGGACTGATGACCTCAGAAGTTAAGTCCCATAGTGCTCAGAGCCATTTGAACCTATAGTGCTCAGAGCCATTTGATCAATTTTTTAATTCGCTTACACAGCACTTACTTGCTGCAGTGACTACAACAAAGGTCAAAAATTAATTATGATTGTAGTGTTGCTCACGCTGCTAAATATTGTATTTTCGGGCAACAACAAAGTAATATTATGTGGCAGGTGTCATTATAGAACAGTTAATAAAGTCATTTCATGAAATAATGGATATACTAGGCACTCATCTTTTCGTGTTTCCGACGCTGGTCTCGTTGTGAACTCATGGCTCAGTCGTCGAAAATCTAGGTAGTGATGATTCCAAGCTCGAATGCAAAGAGGCCTAGATGTTATTCTGCGATATTCAAAAGTTTTATAGATGTGTTTCATAAACCATTCTTAAAGATTAAACTTTTGCAAGTTAGGACAAGTTGTTGTGGTCTTCAGTGCTGAGACTGGTTCGATATTCAAAAGTTTTATAGATGTGTTTCATAAACCATTCTTGAAGATTAAACTTTTGCAAGTTAGGACAAGTTGTTGTGGTCTTCAGTCCTGAGACTGGTTTGATGCAGCTCTCCATGCTACCCTATCCTGTGCAAGCTTCTTCATCTCCCAGTACTTACTGCAACCTACATCCTTCTGAATCTGCTTAGTGTATCCATCTCTTGGTCTCCCACTACGATTTTTACCCTCCATGCTGCCCTCAAATGCTAAATTGGTGATCCCTTGATGCGTCAGAACATGTCCTACTAACCGGTCCCTTCTTTTTGTCAACTTGTGCCACAAACTGCTCTTCTCCCCAATTCTATTCAATACTTCATCATTAGTTATGTTAGGACAATGGTGATGTAAAAAGGTAATCAGCACTCCGAATTTAAGTTACACTTCTTTTTTATTACTTTTGTTGCAACATCACTTCACAATATAAAACATACTTGAAAATATCTTCCTCACTGTTGAAGTTCACATTTTATAAACTGACTACAATTTGCGTCTTTTCAACATGACTATCAAGACTTGACTCTCTAATAACCGCTTACGCGCCGAAAATTCAGAGTTACAAATACGTCAAAGATCATAGTGACAAAAGAAGGGAACACATAAGAATAATATCATTGCAATATAAACATATCGATGTATCAAAGTACCTCTACATTAATGAAACCAAATCTGAATGTTGTCATAGAAATATGTTAACTATTGAGAGGTGGCATGAGCCCCCTCTCATATTTCTATCTTACTCTGAGTAATTCGATTTTCCTCTCTAATTGCATGCAGTGAAAAGTCGCTATTCCTTCACACACGGACTTCCCACGCAGCGTCTCTCGTCACCTGGGTGGTCCGGTGACGGCGGGTTCTCCTGATATTGAAAGGGTTAAGCCGACGGGTGTGAGGGAGTCGAGTGGATGCTGTCCAGACGCCAACATTGTCATAAGAGTGGCGGCGACACGCCTACAGGGACCTGACGGAGCAGCTGGGCTAGAGGTTCCGTTACTTTGCAGAAACTTAGTGAAAACACTTTCTGGCGGGCTACCAGCGAGGCAAATTCCCGCGTTTTCTGCAAAATTATAACTGTGATTGGCTTGCTCAGGGGATAGCTCCGTGACGTAGCAAAATCGGCGCAGAAATTGGCGCCAAGTATCTCCATTGGTGGAATGGTAGTGCGTCGGCAATAGAGTGGAATTTTCCGCCGGTTTTCGAGTTGCTGATTGGAACGTTTAACCACAGCCACTGTCGTGGGGGCAGGAATGTTCTGTGTTCGGCTTGTACGGGTGCTCTTGAGCGGGTCGGCTCTCGCCTTTCGGTCGGAATAAGTTACAAGACTGAGCTCTCGCTGCACTGGACAGCCTGCCTTCCGTTGGCTGTCTAATATACTTTCATTTAATTGTAACTGTTTGACGAAGTTGCTGAAGTTTCGACTTCAACGTAACTTTGGGAATTGAGCGGTCTGCGTACAAGCGGCCTATGTTGTGTCTTGGGCAGTTTTGGCTAAAGTTGACTGTATCGAAGTTACTGTGTGGCTTCGCTTGTTAAAATCAATCACTGTACCATCAGTGATTGTATGGCAGGCCTCCTTCATCTCCCTCAGAGGCGTATTTGTGTTGCTAGGAAGTCTTTAGTCTGGAAGAACTGGACCAGGAGAATTTGTTTCGGGCTATACTCGCGCCACTATCATCACCACGATGGGACGTCGAAGCAACCAGCCATCGCTTCCGGTACGCCAGATCTTGTCCTTGCAGTTAAGAAGACAGCTTGGTAATGTATGTCCGCAGCACCGGCAGATTAGGGAATTTTGCTAGGTGATAATCAAAGCTCAGCAGAGCGCGCCTGTTCGTCTTGGGTGCTCATTGTCTGAGTTATCACTACTGTAGCAGAAATTAATGTTGGGTTGGCTGGGTGTTTCTCTTAAGATCTGAGTTGCAAGGAACTGACTAAACGTACCACTTGGTCATAAATGTCACACTCTAGTTTATGGACAACTTCACCTTCACAGCTTTTATTTGAGTATCCAATTTGATGTATTGTAAATGTTTCATGTGTTTTGTTTATTATTTTGAGTTTAGTCATAATAAACTTCTGTTAATCGGTAGAGCAACCCTTTCATTTCTCACTATGTTAATGAAACTTTCCTTAATTTCTATCCAATTAAATTATTGCAGGTGCCAAACTCTTTTCTACTCCACTTTCAGAGTCGATTACACTCAGTTCGCGTTTCTTCTTAATCCATGTGCAACAGCAAAAGTAGGAGTTAGAAAAGGGGGGGGGGGGCTAGAGCATCATTTCCATATGAACATTCGAGAAGAATTTAGTGTTAAATACACTGCTAGCCCCGGCACCTCGCACTATTTTACAGAAACACAGTAGAATATTGCTGGTATCGAGAGGTTGAGGTGAGGTGCCGTAATGGTTACGTAATTCAAGTACCATTACAAGTGGCAAGGTGTGCTCCTGTCGAAATATCTGCGATTGTCGACAACGTCACCCGGCTGCATTCCCGTAAGGTATTCGAACATCCTCGTAATGTTCCTCAGAGACGGAGCGATACGAAGGCACGTTTCAGTAACGGCGGTAGTTTTGCCGAAGACGAGCTCTCGTGCACCAGAGCGGGTAGGTCTCGACCTGTGTGTGTGAGCTGGTGTGGGCCCATCCATCAGGGCAGGAAAACAGAGCCGTCGCCACGGCGCGGGCCGTGTGGAGACGCGGCCCTAGAGCGCGGCGGGGGGTGGATCTGCACCGGCAGTGCCGGCCCGTACCACGGGAGCCGAGCCACCTGCTCCCAGCCGCCGCCGAGGTAATTGTTTGGGAGGCACGGCACGGCCGCCGTCACGCAGCCCCGGAAACCAGACGCGCGGCCCCCCGCTGTCGGCAGTTTACGACCCATCCCTCCCCCTCCCACCCCCCTCCCACCAGCTCTCTGCCGCATTAGCCCCTCTAAATAACACACCGCCCACGCCACCAGCCCTCCAGGCACTCGACGACAGGTTCGCGGCACGCGATAGGGCCGAGAAGCGCTTCCTTACAAATCTTACTTTCCCTCCACGTGGCCGAAGACACGGCACAGTGCGGATGCGACGACACGCAAATATCGCTCAGCTGCATGCTACACTCGTGCTCATAAATTAAGCATAATTGCAGAATGTGGTCCCACACGACGTGGCAATACACAAAACCGGCGCTAACATCGTAGGCACATAGGGAACACACACGACACAGATCTGTAAGTCTACGTCTACGTCTACATGATTACTCTGCAATTCACATTTAAGTGCTTGGCAGAGGGTTCATCGAACCACAATTATACTCAATCTTCCTGGCAGATTAAAACTGAGTGCCCGACCGAGACTCGAACTCGGGACCTTTGCCTTTCGCGGGCAAGTGCTCTATGACCTGAGCTACCGAAGCACGATTCACGCCCGGTACTCACAGCTTTACTTCTGCCAGTATCTCGTCTCCTACCTTCTCCCAGGCTGTGGCTAAGCCATGTCTCCGCAGTATCCTTTCTTTGAGGAGTGCTAGTTCTGCAAGTGTTCGCCGGAGAGCTTCTGTAAAGTTTGGAAGGTAGGAGACGGGATACTGGCAGAAGGAATGCTGTGACTACCGGACGTGAGTCGTGCTTCGGTAGCTCAGATGGTAGAGCACTTGCCCGCGAAAGGCAAAGGTCCCGAGTTCGAGTCTCGGTCGGGCACACAGTTTTAATCTGCCAGGAAGTTTCAAATCACCGCACACTCCGCTGCAGAGTCAAAATCTCATTCTGGGCACAATCATACTCTCTCTCTACCATTCCACTCCCGAACAGCGCGCGGGGAAAAATAACACCTAAACCTTTCTGTTCGAGCTCTGATATCTCTTATTTTATTTTGATGATCATTCATACCTACGTAGGTTGGGCTCAACAAAATATTTTCGCATTCGGAAGAGAAAGTTGGTACTGAAATTTCGTAAATAGGTCTCGCCGCGACCAAAAATGTCTTTGTTTTAATGGCTTCCATCCCAACTCGCGTATCATATCTGCCACACTCTCTCCCCTATTACGTGATAATACAAAACCAGCTACCCTGTTTTGCACCCTTTCGATGTCTTCCGTCAGTCCCACCTGGTAAGGATCCCACACCGCGCAGCAATATTCTAACAAACGAGTGTAGTGTAACCTGTCTCTTTAGTGGACTTGTTGCATCTTCTAAGTGTCCTGCCAACGAAACGCGACCTTTCGCTCGCCTTCCCCACAATATTATCTATGTGGTCTTTCCAACTGAAGTTGTTCGTAATTTTAACACCCAGGTACTTAGTTGAATTGACAGCCTTGAGAATTGTACTATTTATCGAGTAATCGAATTCCAACGGATTTCTTGTGGAACTCGTGTGGATCACCTCACACTTTTCGTTATTTAGCGTCAACTGCCACCTGCCACACCATACAGCAATCTTTTCTAAATCGCTTTGCAACTGATACTGGTCTTCGGATGACCTTACTAGACGGTAAATTACAGCATCATCTGCGAACAACCTAAGAGAACTGCTCAGATTGTCACCCAGGTCATTTATATAGATCAGGAACAGCAGAGGTCCCAGGACGCTTCCCTCAGGAACACCTGATATCACTTCAGTTTGGTGATAAGTTGAGAAAACCGCCCCGAAACACGTGTGCTACAAAACGCCACTGTTTCCTGCGCTTGTACCCCGACATCAACATGGGATATGATCACCATACACACGTACACAGGCCGCACAACGGGTTGCCATACTGTGGATCAGGTGGTCGAGCAGCTGCTGGGGTATAGCCTCCCATTCTTGCACCAGTGCCTGTCGGAGCTCCTGAAGTGTCGTAGGGGTTTGAAGGCGTGCAGCGATACGTCGACCGACAGCATCCCAGACGTGCTCGATGGGCTTTAGGTCTGGAGAACAGGCAGGCCACTCCATTCACCTGATATCTTCTGTTTCAAGGTACTCCTCCACGATGACAGCTCGGTGGGGCCGTGCGTTATCATCCATCAGGAGGAAGGTGGGACCCACTGCACCCCTGAAAAGGCGGACATACTGGTGCAAAATGACGTCCCAATACACCTGACCTGTTACAGTTCCTCTGTCAAAGACATGCAGGGTTGTACGTGCACCAATCATAAACCAATCCCACACCATCAAACCACGACCTCCATAAAGGTCCCTTTCAAGGACATTAAGGGGTTGGTATCTGGTTCCTGGTTCACGCCAGGTGAAAACCCGGCGAGAATCAGACTATACCTGGACTCGTCTCGTGAACATAGCCTGGCACCACTGTTCCAATGATATCAGTCTTTAAGGGCTGTCCTGTGACCATGTTTCAGTGGAATGCACCTTGCAGGTCTGTGGCCGAATAATCCATGTCTGTTCAGTCGTCTGTAGACTGTGTGTCTGGAGACAACTGTTCCAGTGGCTGCGGTAAGGTCCCGAGCGAGGCTACCTGCAGTACTCCGTGGCCGTCTGCGGGCACTGATGGTGAGATATCGGTTCCTTGTGGTGTTGTACACTGTGGACGTCCCGTACTGTAGCGCCTGGGCACTTTACCTGTCTGCTGGAATGTTGCCATAATGTTGAGATCCCACTTTGTGGCACACGGAAGGCCTGTGCTACGACCTGCTGTATTTGACCAGCCTCCAGTCGCCCTAATACTCTACCCCTCATAATGGCATCAATATGTGTTCTTTTAGCCATTTTCAACACACAGTCACCATTACCACGTCTGGAAATGTCTGCACACTTAGTCGCTGCACCGTACTCTGACATGCACCAACACACCTCTCTGCCAGCGCCACCGTGCGACGACCGCAGGTCGAATGCACCGCATGGTCATACCCCGAGGTGATTTAAACCCGCAAACCGCCCACCAGAGCGTTGCTTCACCATTTATCAGCATTATCCTTAATTTATGAGCATGAGTGTAGATGAACAGTAGATTAAAACTAAAGAAATTGCGAAATGATAGGAAATTAAGGACACAGGACCTGAATAAGTAGGGCAACGACTAAATAGAACAGGGGAAAGAAGTACAGTCGAAGACTAATGGGTTGCTTTAAGAGGTGAAACAGCTAAGGCAGCTGACGATCAAACAGGCAAAAAAACAAGTGTAGAACAAATCCTTCGGTAATACAGGAGATAATTTAACTAGTGAAAGACGACTAAAAAATGAGAAGTGATAGGAAGTGCAAACTGGCTAAGCAGGAATCGCTAAAGACTAATGTCAGGATATAGAAGCATATATCACTATGGGTAAGACAGATACAATTAAGAGAATCTGCTGTATGAATATCAAGAATTCAGATAAGCAAAGACTGGAAAGCTGGAAGATGGAAGCAGTATATAGAGGGTCTATGCAAGGGAGCTTAACTCGTACGCAGTTTTATAGACGTGGAAGAGGGCATACATGAAGAGGAGATGCGAGACATGATGTCGCAAGAACAATTTGACAGAGTACTGAAAGTCCGCGAAAGGCAAAGGTCCCAAGTTGGAGTCTCGGTGCGGCACACAGTTTTAATCTGTCAGGAAGTTCTATATATGTTCTAAATCTCCTCCTAAAACACTACGTAGATTTCAGCGAAACTTAGTACACATATTACTTACTGTGTTGAAAGAACCGCTGTCTAGGTAAGAACGGCCTGCCTATGAAAGGGCTAGGGTTGGGGATGGTGAAGAAAAACCAGTGGAGCCCCAGACGTACAAATAGTCATAGGTTATTCATTCAGTATTTGAGAATGAGAGCACTTAGCGGCTTGCAAAAAACATAACAAATAATTTCAGACCTCAAATCCTTTCTCGCTGACGACCTTACGAAAAGATGAAAGGATGAAAATTTGTCGCTTAATACATTTTCTCTGTTCAGGTAGTAAAATAGCCGCCTGAAGCACGACCTTTTAAATTATTGCTTCTTTACTGCCAACTCTATTCGCAACACATCTTACTGACAGAATCCACATATACCACTGAATGCACCAGCAAAATTATATAATTGTACGACCCATAGTTCAGCAGATATGACGACGTCACAAACACTGGCATGCGAGAAAAAGTTCCGCATCATACTTGACGTTTAAATTTGTTACTTCTTTGCTACTAATTACATTCACAACGGAATTTAACAGATAGTATTTGCATATACCGACGAATGTTCTTATAAAAATTATTGTACGACACATACTTCAGATACACTGAAGCGCCAAAGAACCTGGTACAGGCATCATATTCAAATACAGAGATGTGTAAACAGGCAGAATACGTCGCAGTGGTTGGCAACGCCGATATAAGACAGAGTCTGGCGCTGCTACAATGGCAGTTATTTTGAACATGGTGTTGTAGTCGGCGCACGAGCGATGGAACACAGCATCTCCAAGGTAGAGATGAAGTGGGGATTTTCCCGAACGACCGTTTCACAAGTGTACCGTGAATATCAGGAATCCGGTAAAACATCAAATCTCCAAAATCGCTGCGGCCGGAAAAAGATCTTGAAAGAACGGGACCAACGACGATTCAAGAGAATCGTTCATCGTGACAGAAATGCTGCAGATTTCAGTGCTGGTTCATCAGCAAGTGAAGAAATACTGTAGAGTAAGAATCGCAAGCGTTCTGTGTGGGTGGGGAAGCTAACACGGATGTGGAAGTGGGAAAGAGGACAGAGAGAGAGTAGAAGAGGATGGACACAGATAGGGGAAGAGAAGATGAGAACCTTCAACATCGCAGCAGGTCACCAATCGTTGGTTAATATATTAAAAAACTAAAAACCCGCCTCGATTGCGAAAAAAGCACCTAGTGTTAAGTGTTAACCCAGGTTTCGGTGTAAATAACTACACCTTCTTCAGAACAACAATAAAATCCACAAGTGGCTAAGAAGACATTTGTCAATGATTAAAAGAACGCCATAGCTATACATTTATAAACGAAAAAGAAAGGAAAACACAAACAGTACATATGTACAAAGTCAAAACCACTACTTAACTTAATGGTGTACGCTCCACCTCACACCGGCCTATGTTCGATGGGCCATGACCCGCCATAAAGGACGGTCTTCTTAGGCACTTGTGGGTTTTATTGTTGTTCTGAATAAGGTGTAGTTATCTACACCGAGACCTGGTTTAACACCTAACACTAGGTGCTTTTTTCACAATGGACGTGGGTTTTTAGTTTTTTAATGAAGAGAAGATGGGCAGCGAGAGGGAAGGGGAAAGTGAACAGAGAAAATGGGAGGAGAAAAACGGAGAGAGAGAAAGGGAAGAGGAGGAGATGAAGAGAGAGGGGGGGGAGACGAACAGAGAAAGGAAAGAGGAGAAGGCGGAGGCGGAGATGAATAAGAGAGGGAGGAGGAAATGGATGGTGAGAGAGAAAGGAGGAAATCAACAGGGAAAGGGAATAGGTGGAGATGGACAGAAAGATTAGAGAGGAAGGGATGAACAACGATAAGGGGGAGGAGTAGATGTACAGGGAGAGAGGGGGAGGAGATGGACAGAGAGAGGGAAAGATGGAGAAAAAGGGGAGGGTGGAGGTGATGGAGTTAGAAAAAAGAGGAGAGGAAGAGATCGATAATGAGAGGAGCAGGAGGAGATGGACATAATGGGGGCTGGAGGAGGTAGACAGGCAGATGGGGTGGAGAAGAAGGAAGATAAGAAGAAAGGAAGAGTGAGGTGGAAGGAGGAGATGGACTAACAGAAGACTGAAATAAGTATGTACCTGGAAAATAGCAGTAGCTAGTAATATTACAAAGTAAGTATTACATGCTTTTACAACATAATTTTTAGTATTTTCTATTTTTTTCATATCATCTGTCTGATAGCATTCAGTCGGGATGTTGATGGTGTGATACCTCCCATTGCCGGCAGTATATGAAACCCAGTGAGCGTGATACTCGGACATCGAGTGTTGGGCGAGTGCGGAGTGATCAGCAGCAGATGTAGACGTCGCAGGGACCCTGAAGAGCCCGCACACCTGGCCAGCTGGAGGACCCCCCGCGCCTGAGCGCCATTTGATGGCGCGCGCGGCTGATGGCTTTTGGATGGCCGCCGGTGCTGCCACCTCACCGGCCAGCTAATTATCCACCAGAGGTGAGAACGCTGGACGCCTGCGTTGGAGCAGCTCTGTGCGCAGACAAGTGGCCGTTGTTCCAGGGTTTTAAAACGCACTCGTCTCGGAATAGATAAACACAGGTCCTGTATGGTTTTCGAGGGAATCTTATACGGTTCTTCCTGTAAAATCGTTGCAAACTCAGGTTAATGATGAGACAGGTGCCTAGCGTTCACACAAAGGGTCAATGTCACCGACAATCAACTGTTGATGGAAACATGTTGCCTGGTCGGACGAGTCTCGTTTCAAATTGTATCGAGCAGATGGACGTGTACGGATATGGAGACAACCTCATGAATCCATGGACCCTGTATGTCAGCAGGCGACTGTTCAAGCTGGTGGAGGCTCTGTAACGGTGTGGAACGTGTGCAGTTGGAGGGACATGGAACCCCTGATATGTCTACATACGACACTGGCAGGCGACACGTACGTACCCATCCTGTCTGATCACCTGCATCCATTCATGTTCATTAAGCATTCCGACGGACTTGGGCAACTCCAGCAGGACGATGCGATACCCCACACGTCCAGAATCGCTACCGAGTGGCTCCTGAGTATGACTTACATGTTGTTGCTTCACTGTGTGTGGTCAATGGAATGGCATTACCCTCCCTTCTCCATAAGGTCACTCTGCTGCATCGATACCTTGGTCTTCCACTTGGGTGGCGTGTGGAAACTTAGCTCAGTGGTGTGCACATGCTGGATGAAATAATGGCTGTCCATCTGGGTTGTCATTCCAACCTACATATTATGGAACTAGCCATCCTTGACTTCCACTGTGGCACTGACTGTAAAAATTTTCTATCCATCCAGAATATCATTGGGCATAACAGTGCTCCTTTTAATTCGACGTGCCACTCTCCTGCATATCTTCGCAGGATGGGGTAAAAGGGACTCTCCAGTGTGTGGAGGACACTCCTGACCACACGGCATTTGAGTGCCCCACATATGTAGATCTAACAGCAGAATTAGGACGAACCTTCAAAAATTTGGGGATGTTGGCCAGTGCAATATCCACGAAAATGTGGAATGGTAGGTCGCAGGTCGCTGGAATATTCTGGTGTTGCTCGGATGGCGTAACTGACTCGACTACCGCCACGGATGTTGACACCCTCCGCTGGTCGGTGACACAGTGTTCTCCTTCGTGTTGCTTAAGTCGGCGCTCCGCCGACCCATTTGCATCATGGTACCCTACCACTGAGCACCGCATAAGAATATAAAACACATACGACTTCTGGCTCCCAATATTCCTTCATTACTTACTAGGTCTACAACTTTGCTTCCGCCGTTTTTTTTTTCTCGAAGTTCGGGGCTTTATTGCGAAAAACTCACAAAAAATTATGATTCATAGTATTGCCCGTCGCTGGTCACTACTTTCTCCCATCTTCTGGATAGCATACGAATCCCGTGGCGGAAAAACTGGACGTCTTTTGTGGGGATCCGTGAAACGATCCAATTTTGCACTTGTTCATATGATCGGAAGTGCTGGTCAGCCAGACTGTATGCCACTGATCGTGAAAGGTGGTAGTCAGAGAGAGCAAAGTATGCAGAATACGGCGGGAGGGATAGGACTTCTCATTTCAACGTTTCCATGTAAATTTTGACGGGTTTTGCGACATTCGGCCGAGCACTGACCTACTGCAAAATTAGCTTTACCTGTCTGTCGCTGTATTGTGGCCGTTTGTGTTTCAGTGCTGGGCTCGAACGCATCAGTTGCTTTCGATAATGATGTCCTGTGACTGTCTTCGTCTGTTTCAGTAGCTACGAAAACGTTCTGTCTTCCACCGCCATGCCAGCCTTCGACACCAAGATCACCGTTATTAAGGGGTTGAAAACATTCTCTGTACACTCTTCCACGAATAGTTTCCTCACCGTTGGTCTTACCCAACATTTTAAGAGCCACAGCCGCAATTTATTCATGTTAAAGCAGAAAATTAAAACTTCCCGCAAATGGCGAGAAATGGGTACGTAAGTTGGCGTACTTAATAGAGAATAACCTTATGATGCAATCACAAATCGACTAATATTTTTATGGTGTTATGTTAACAGATGCCTAAGCTTATTGTAGTACAAAATGGCTCTGAGCACTGTGGGACTTAACTTCTGAGGTCATCAGTCCCCTAGAACTTAGAACTACTTAAACCAAACTAACCTAAAGACATCACACACATCCATGCCCGAGGCAGGATTCGAACCTGCGACCGTAGCGGTCGCGCGGATCCAGACTGTAGCACCTAGAAACGCTCGGCCACTCCGACCGGCTTATTGTAGTACACATATAACCAACCACGTGAACCTCACTTGCCATTACTGCCATCTATTGTAAAACGGCGGACGCAAAGTTGTAGACCTAATAATTACTGTAGAACTCCTATCTTTAACTAACTTATACGCTCTAATCATCTGACCCTCTACAACTATACTGTAGACGCACAAAAACAAAATCTCATATACGCCTGGGCATTGAGCCATACAGAGCTTGGATGCCGTGTACAGGTACAGCTACCCATGCAGCTTCAACACGATACCACAGTTCATCAAGAGTAGTGACTGGGGTATTGTGACGAGCCAGTTGCTCGGCCACCATTGACCAGACGTTTTCAATCGGAGACAGGTCTGCAGAATGTGCTGTCCAGGGCAGCAGTCGAACATTTTCTGTATCCAGAAAGGCCCGTATAGGACCTGCAACATGCGGTCTTGCATTATCCTGCTGAAATGTAGGGTTTCGCAGGGATCGAATGAAGGGTAGAGCCACGGGTCGTAACACATCTGAAATGTAACGTCCACTGTTCAAAGTACCGTCAATGCGAACAAGAAGTGACCGAGACGTGTAACCAATGGCACCCCATACCATCACGCCGGGTGATACGCCAATATGGCGATGATGAATACACGCTTCCAATGTGCGTTCACCGCGATGTCGCCAAACACGGATGTGACCATCATGATGCTGTAAACAGAACCTGGATTCATCGGAAAAAATGACGTTATGCCATTCGTGCACCCAGGTGCGTTGTTTACACCATCGCAGGCGCTCCTGTCTGTGACGCAGAGTCAAGGGTAACCGCAGGCATTGTCTCCGAACTGATAGTCCATGTTGCTCCAAACGTCGTCGAACTGTTCGTGCAGATGGTTGTTGTCTTGCAAACATTCCCATCTGTTGACTCAGGGATCGAGTCGTGGCTGCACGATCCGTTACAGCCATGCGGATAAGATGCCTGTCATCTCCACTGCTAGTGATACGAGGCCGTTGGGATCCAGCACGGCGTTCCGTATTACCCTCCTGAACCCACCGATTCCATATTCTGCTAATAGTCATTGTATCTCGACCAACGCGAGCAGCAATGTCGCGATACGATAAACCGCAATCGTGATAGGCTACAATCCGACCTTTATCAAAGTCGGAAACGTGATGGTACGCATTTCTTCTCCTTACACGAGGAGATGACAACGTTTCACCAGGCAACGCCGGTCAACTGCTGTTTGTGTATGAGAAATCGGTTGGAATCTTTCCTCATGTCAGCAAGATGTAGGTGTCGCCACCGGCGCCAACCTTGTGTGAATGGTCTGAAAAGCTAATCATTTGCATATCACAGCTTCTTCTTCCTGTCGGTATCTTTCGAGTCTGTAGTACGTCATCTTGGCTCAAATGGCTCTGAGCACTATGCGACTTAACTTCTGAGGTCATCAGTCGCTTAGAATTTAGAACTAATTAAACCCAACTAACCTAAGGACATCACACACTTCCATGCCAGAGGCAGGATTCGAACCTGCGACCGTAGCGCTCGCTCGGTTCCAGACTGTAGCGCCTAGAACCGCACGGCCACTCATGCCGGCTACGTCATCTTCGTGGTGTAGAAGTTTCAATGGCCAGTAGTGTTTTATTAAGGTTTATGCACTCCCTTCTGGCACTCCTCCTTACTGCAGTTTTCTGTTATTATTCCAGATACGAAGACGGCTATTTAATCAGCTGAATTAGTCATCACTTAACGCTATGTACTTTCAACCTTTACTATTAAAAGATTTTATTAAAATTTTTTAACTGTCTATAAGAATATCATATCTCTCACATTCACCTAAATCTTATTATGTGCTTCAATAGCTGCAAGTAACAACACAAATTGGTGACGCTGAGACGTGGTCACTGATGCATTATTAAGCTACAGGTAATTATTTTTAAGTTCCAGAAATACGTAAACTACGAAAATATAGCGTCTTAAATTAGATGTTATAACCTTCTTCCCTCCATTGAGATATTTGTTGATACTCTGTTCCGCGATCTGGTTGGTTCAAATGACTCTGAGCACTATGTGACTTAACTTCTGAGGTCATCAGTCCCCTACAACTTAGAACTACTTAAACCTAACTAACTTAAGGACATCACACACATCCATGCCCGAGGCGAGGTTCGAACCTGCGACCGTAGCGGTCGCGCGGTTCCACACTGTAGCGCCTAGAACCGATCGGCCACCCCGGCCGGCTGTCCCGCGATCTCTTACCTCGATATATGTCATACCACGTTAGTGTGTACGTGTGAGGAATCTACTTTCATGTGTTAGGCTGAGTTCTTCTGTCATTGACGGTAGCGTAGTGCGGGTGCAGGACGTGTGGGGCCCTTCCTCTCCTCGTCAGTGTTTGGCTGGAGTCTCCAGAAGTAGCCTGGAGCCCAGCGACCTTGGAGGGAGCACCGGCCTTGCTTGCAGCCGCTGACTCGACGTGTGCTGAGCGGAATTTGATGAGCCGGAGGGGACCACCCACGCATGCCACCGCACACACACACACACACACACACACACACACACACACACACACACAGACACACACACACATCAAGCTTCAGTTCCCTCACCTGCTCCCTTCATCTCACAACATCCTCCGTAGGCGGCCTCACACCCTGTACCCACACGCCAGCGTCTTAAATGAAAACTGATTCTGTTTTCCACTCTTGAAGTGAGCATACAGATCTCAGAGTCTCTAGAGGAGCGGAAGGTTCCAAATGATTGGAAAAGAGCACAGGTAGTCCCAGTTTTCAAGAAGGGTCGTCGAGCAGATGCGCAAAACTATAGACCTATATCTCTGACGTCGATCTGTTGTAGAATTTTAGAATATGTTTTTTGCTCGCGTATCATGTCACTCCTGGAAACCCAGAGTCTAGGCTGTAGGATTCAACATGGATTCCGGAAACAGCGATCGTGTGAGACCCAAGTCACTTTATTTGTTCATGAGACCCAGAAAATATTAGATACAGGCTCCCAGGTAGATGCCATTTTCCTCGACTTCCGGAAGGCGTTCGATACAGTTCCGCACTGTCGCCTGATAAACAAAGTAAGAGCCTACGGAATATCAGACCAGCTGTGTGGCTGGATTGAAGAGTTTTTAGCAAACAGAACACAGCATGTTGTTCTCAATGGAGAGACGTCTACAGACGTTAAAGTAACCTCTGGCGTGCCACAGGGGAGTGTTATGGGACCATTGTTTTTCACAATATATATAAATGACCTAGTAGATAGTGTCGGAAGTTCCATGCGGATTTTCGCGGATGATGCTGTAGTATACAGAGACGTTGCAGCATTAGAAAATTGTAGTGAAATGCAGCGGATAGGCACTTGGTGCAGGGAGTGGCAACTGACCCTTAACATAGACAAATGTAATGTATTGCGAATACATAGAAAGAAGGATCCTTTATTGTATGATCATATGATAGCGGAACAAACACTGGTAGCAGTTACTTCTGTAAAATATCTGGGAGTATGTGTACGGAATAATTTGAAGTGGAATGATCATATAAAATTAATTGTTGGTAAGGCGGGTGCCAGGTTGAGATTCATTGGGAGAGACCTTAGAAAATGTAGTCCATCAACAAAGGAGGTGACTTACAAAACGCTCGTTCGACCTATACTTGAATATTGCTCATCAGTGTGGGATCCGTACCAGGTCGGGTAGACAGAAGTGATTGAGAAGATCCAAAGAAGAGCGGTGCGTTTCGTCACAGGGTTATTTGACAAGCGTGATAGCGTTACGGAAGTGTTTAGCAGACTCCGCAAGAGAGGCGCTCTGCATCGCGGTGTAGCTTGCTGTCCAGGTTTCGAGAGGGTGCGTTTCTGGATGAGGTATCGAATATATTGCTTCCCCCTACTTATACCTCCCGAGGAGATCACGAATGTAAAATTAGAGGGATTCGAGCGCGCACGGAGGCTTTCCGGCAGCCGTTCTTCCCGCGAACCATACGCGACTGGAACAGGAAAGGGAGATAATGATAGTGGCACGTAAAGTGCCCTCCGCCACACACCGTTGGGTGGTTTGCGGAGTATAAATGTAGATGTAGATGTAGAAAGAAACTTAGCCCCCGCAGTGGCGCGTAAGCTGCAAAGGAACTTGGCGAGAGTCAGTTATAGAATTACGTATCATGTTTTATGCTGATGCAGTGTGATAGTTTTGGAGAACGAAAATCTCCCCTAGTCCCCCCAAAAATGATCTTGCGAAACTGAGGTCGCTCTGTTCGTCCATGAGATCCACAGGGCCATAGGCAAAGGCGTCCAGTTTGCTGGCGTGTTCCTAGCCTTCAGGAAGATATTTCACGAAGTTCCACAGTGTCTTACAGTGAACAAAATACGAGGTTACCGGGTTTGAAAGCCGTTCATTAAAAGTCGCCTTTCAAATTATTTCTTTTTACTGGAGTTGTGAATATGTAAGCCGCGCGGGATCAGCTGAGCGGTCTCAGGCGCTGCAGTCGTGGACTGTGCGGCTGGTCCCGGCGGAGGATAGAGTCCTCCCTCGGGCGTGCGTGTGTGTGTGTGCGTGTGTGTGTGTGTGTGTGTGTGTGTGTGTGTCCTTAGGATAATTTAGGTTTAAGTAGTGTGTAAGCTTAAGGACTGATGACCTTAGCAGTTAAGTCCCATAAGATTTCACACACATTTTGAACATTTTTGATTAGATGCGTAGTTCACATATTATTCCTTAATTTACTCAACCATAATCATGCAACTATATTCTATTTAAGGTGAGCCGCGCGGGATTAGCTGAGCGGTCTAGGCGCTGCAGTCATGGACTGTGCGGCTGGTCCTGGCGGAGGTTCGAGTCCTCCCTCGGGCATGGGTGTGTGTATGTGTCCTTAGGATAATTTCGGTTAAGTAGTGTGTAAGCTTAGGGGCTGATGACCTTAGCAGTTAAGTCCCATAAGATTTCACACACATTTGAACATTTCTTTTTTTTTATTTAAGTGGAATTAGATGCCAGTTATTAGGTTTACTGAACCGACAACTCTCAGCAAGAAATCCGAGCCGCGCGGGATTAGCCGAGCGGTCTTAGGCGCTGCAGTCATTGACTGTGCGGCTGGTCCCGGCGGAGGTTGGAGTCCTCCCTCGGCATGGGTGTATGTTTGTTCTTTGAATAATGTAGGTTAAGTTGTGTGTAAGCTTAGGACTGATGATCTTAGCAGTTAAGTCCCATAAGATTTCACACACATTTGAATCTGTAAAGTAGTGCAGAGACATCCGTATGCGCGTTCTCCGCAGTTAAGCGTATTACAGTCCTTTAGTGGCAAGATGAAGGTGTGCCTGTAGTCTTTTATATTTCGTGAAACCTGACGTGTCGTGGATCAGAGTATACGTTGTGATAGAGGATATCTCAAGAGCGCAGAGCCGACGCCACCCGGATGGAGAGGCCGAACAGCTACGAAACTTAAAGTTGTGACGTCAGCGGGCAGCGGGAAAAGTCAACAGCTGCCTTGTGTGGTTACCAACAACACGATGGGTCGAAAGAGACTCTTTGTGATATGTGATCGCTACAAGATTGTTATTTAAATAGACATAACCATATTAAGTGTTACTAGTGTGTTTATTAAGTTTTATCTCCATAATGGTTATAAGCTGTTGTGCATCGAAAGATAATGGAAGTTATACAGCAGGACACATTCTTAATGTGTTTAAGTCTCCTGAGAGATATGTAATAAGACAGAAAGGTCTGTGTTCAATTCTAAGGCAGGATTTCACAGTTATTAAATACTCAGCGGTAAGTTCAACACGTACCTTGGTTCTGAATGTAAGTTTCTAATGCATGTTTCAGATTACAGTATTAGGTTCGCGCATCAGTTCGTAGGGTTATCGTTTTGAATGCTCATATCCCGGTTGCTATGGGTTTATTTAACCATTTTTATATAAAAATACTGAGACATGTACATTCTAGTCGGTTCTATTCGCATAGCCAGTACAACTTTAAGAATAAATTCGGTGGCTTAGAATTTTATTTGATGAAACTCCTTTTGAACAGACCTCCACTTTCGAACGATAATCAGTCACAATGTACACTAAGTAATGACACTGCAGAGATGGATAGATACACTTAAAAATACAACACTCTTACTTCACCGAATTCTTCTCTTTACCTTTCAGTTATTGAAAGCTGTTTTATGATTTCCGTTTTAAATACTGTGCTCATTATGGCTGACTGCGCCAGTCTTTTCTGCAATACTGCAGCAATGCAGAAGAAGGGGCGTTGGTAGCTCATCTCCTTTGGATACCATTAGCCTATGACTACGGCCCACCAATGGTAGCCACATGTATTTTAACCAATACTATCACTTCTCCAGCACGAACGCCAGAAAATTCCCCCTTTATAAGTGGACGCGACACTCGTCTCTGACAAGCACAAGCGCCCTATGACGATCTTCGACGACTAACAAGGGGAGGCCGCCAATTGTGAAATTCAGATTCGATTCATACTGCGCATAATAAAAGCTCATGGCCAGAGGTGTAATGTGGCAAAGCACCAAGATGCACTTCTCAGCCGTTGTCGAGAAAATCGACAGTTAAAATAAACCGTTGAGGTGAAATTCTCTCTACGGTTTGTAACTTCCTACAGCGCCGTGGCGCAACGGTAAGCGCTCGCGTTCATAATCCGGTCACCGGATCGAATCTCACACCATGCAACTTCTTTTTTTTTTTAGTATTTGTTATTTGTAATTAAAATATATATATATATATATAATTCACGGCAATCAGTTGCAACAATTATGCATATAATAAGTTGTTGAAAGTCGTTTGTCGTGGAAAAACTGGCGACTTCGAACATGATTATGTTTTCTGCAAACAAAGTTGTATTTCACAAATGTTATTAATTGTCTTCATAATGTTTACACGTGTAGTTAACGGAGGACGTAGAAACGATATTCCGAAACGAATACGTATAGTGTAAGTCAAGCGTTCGAATTAGAGACCCCGATATATATATATATATATATATATATATATATATATATATATATATATATATATATATATATTTGAATTACAAAAAACAAATACTAAAAAAAAATTGCAGGGCGCGAGATTGGATCTGGCGACCTTTGACTTACGAACCCAAGCACTTACCGCTGCGCCACCACGCTCTAGGAAGTTATACATCGTAGAGAGTATTTCACCGCAACGGTTTCTATTAACTGTCGATTTTCTCGACAACGGCTGAGAAGTGCATCTTGGTGCTTAGCCACGTTACACCTCTGGCCATGAGCTTTTATTATGCGCAGTATGAATCGAATCTGAATTTCACAATTGGCGGCCTCCCCTTGTAAGTCGAAGAGAAAATCCCAACACTCAATCCATCATCCTGTTCCTTCCCATATAACACCAAACTTCTCGCCTACCTCAGGCAAGTACCAGACACACTCACATCAATCATCACAAATCACAGACACCATAAACTATAGAAAAATCGCACACACACGTTCACAGGGGAGTAAAAGCCGAAAGGCTACAGACTCCCCCTCACACTTCCCCAAAGAGGGGAAAGCAACAGATGAGAGCAGCAGTCGTCTCTGACAGTGTTCTAGCAGTAGTGGACACCAAAAGATCCTGAGGAAGATCCCAGCAGAGGAGTCGAAACGTCGAACATTTTAGAAGGAACATGACGCGGCCTAATAACCCAGAAGATTTTAACTTCAAAAATTTGTTTATCTGTAAATGTACATCACGACTAGAGATCTCCACTCCATTTGGGCGATTCATTCATGGCGTGTCTTTCTTTTCCGCTCTTAGGCTGTATTCGCAGAAGGAAAATGGAAAGGAGTGATAAACACTATGGGGATAACGTCCACACTAGGGAACATAAAGTAGCCACGAGTTGGACAGCTAAATCCTCTCTGACCTTGGTATCATTCTTGTGTCCAGATGTTGGGGGCCATGAAGTGGGAACCAGGGAATGAGAAGCTCTGCTCAGCTTTTGGTTCAAGTGACGCGTGGGGTGCGTGGGCCCGGGGACACCCTGTGCCAGCAGCCCGGCAGTCGGCGCTGTCACCCAAACCTTATCTCCGCACCCGTGCTCAGCTCCGCTCTGGCCAAACATCGGCCGGCAGCGGCGCAGCTGTGCGCAGATAACGGACCGGCCCACCTGGGCTCTCCAGCACGCGTCCAAATGTCGTCCGGCCGTCCAGAGTCGAGTACCATCTGATCCCTCCGAATCACTTCAGGAGACTGTTCAGTCTTATGCATGTCACTGCTGAGTCCCCACAATCAAAATTGTACACCAACTGGGCCAGTGTTTCGTCTACATCTACATCCATACTCCGCAAGCCAACTGACGGTGCGTGGCGGAGGGTACCTTCAATACCTCTATCGGTTCTCCCTTCTATTCCAGTCTCGTATTGTTCGTGGAAGGAAGGATTGTCGGTATGCCTCTGTGTGGGCTCTAATCTCTCCGATTTTATCCTCATGGTCTCTTCGAGAGATATACGTAGGAGGGAGCAATATACTGCTTGACTCCTCGGTGAAGGTATGTTCTCGAAACCTTAACAAAAGCCCGTACCGAGCTACTGAGCGTCTCTCCTGCAGAGTCTTCCACTGGAGTTTATCCATCATCTCCGTAACGCTTTCGCGATTACTAAATGATCCTGTAACGAAGCGCGCTGCTCTCCGTTCGATCTTCTCTATCCCTTCTATCAACCCTATCTGGTACGGATCCCACACTGCTGAGCAGTATTCAAGCAGTGGGCGAACAAGCGTACTGTAACCTACTTCCTTTCTTTTCGGATTGCATTTCCTTAGGATTCTTCCAATGAATCTCAGTCTAGCATCTGCTTTACGGACCATCAACTTTATATCATCATTCCATTTTAAATCACTCCTAATGTGCACTCCGAGATAATTTATGGAATTAACTGCTTCCAGTTGCTGACCTGCTATATTGTACCTAAATGATAAGGGATCTTTCTTTCTATTTATTCGCAGCACATTACACTTGTCTGCATTGAGATTCATTTGCCATTCCCTGCACCATGCGTCAATTCGTTGCAGATCCTCCTGCATTTCAGTACAATTTTCCGTTGTTACTACCTCTCGATATACCACAGCATCATCCGCAAAAAGCCTCAGTGAACTTCCGATGTCATCCACAAGGTCATTTATGAATATTGTGAATAGCAACGGTCCTACGACACTCCCCTGCGGCACACCTGAAATCACTCTTACTTCGGAAGACTCCTCTCCATTGAGAATGACATGCTGCGTTGTGTTATCTAGGAACTCTTCAATCCAATCACACAATTGGTCTGATGGTCCATATGCTCTTACTTTGTTCATTAAACGACTATGGGGAACTGTATCGAACGCCTTGCGGAAGTGAAGAAAAACGGCATCTACGTGGGAACCCGTGTCTATGGCCCTCTGAGTCTCGTGGAAGAATAGCGCGAGCTGGGTTTCACACGATCGTCTACCTACATCATCAGTCATTTGATGTCCACTGCCCGATAATGGCTCCGTTGTGATTCCTACAACTAAATCTGCGTTTTATCTCCGCAATTCACACTGAAGTTCTTGGCAAAGGGTTTATCGAACCACCTCCAGCCTATTTCCCTGCCGTTCCACTCTCGAACAGCACCCGGACCGATCACTTCAACCTCGCTGTGCGATCCAGGTTACGATTATCAATCCTCCCTATGTGGCATGGCACCAATAAAATGTTTTCTCTGTCACGACAATAATCTAATGATTGAAACTTTGCGAAAAGATCTCGCTTCAAAGAAAAATTCCTATGGTTTAGTGATAGCCGCCCCAACTCGTCTACCATATCTGTAACACTAATTAGTACCGGACGAGCTAAATTGACAACAGGCCTACAGATTAAAATTTACAGGGCACAAAATATTTTTCTCTCGGAATGACAGGCTTCGCTTCGTATTTACGTGACCGCGAAGATTTGGAATATCTCAAGTACACTAATGTGATTCGCACTTGGCGATCGGACTTCTTTAATCAAAAGGTATGCAGCTTGTAAGCAGTTACTACAATTCGTAGTTGTCTCGCTGAGATGGCCGCAATGGCGACTAAACAAATATCGCCCACGCCGATTACATGCTCAGGGAAAAAGACTCACCGACATTTCCGTTTGGGAACTTATCAATATCATATTAAAAAGATTGTTGTTGTTGTGGACTTCAGTCCAGACACTGGTATCATGCAGCTCTCCACGCTACCCTATCCTGTGCAAGTTTCTTCATCTCCCAGTACCTACTGCAACCTACATCCTTCTGAATCTGCTTAGTGTATTCCTCTCTTGGTCTCCCTCTAAGATTTTTGCCCTCCACGCTGCCCTCCAATGCTAAATTTGTGATCCCTTGATGCCTCAGAACATGCCCTCCCAACCGGTCCCTTCTTCTCGTCAAGTTGCACCACAAACTTCTCTTCTCCCCAATCCTATTCAATGCCTCCTCATTAGTTATGTGATGTATCCATCGAATCTTCAGCATTCTTCTGTAGCAGCACATTTCAAAAGCTTCTATTCTCTTCCTGTCCAAACTATTTATTGTCCATGTTTCACTTCCATACATGGATACACTACATACAAATACTTTTAGAAACAACTTCCTGACACTTAAATCTATACTCGATGTTAACAAATTTCTCTTCTTCAGAAACGTTTTCCTTGCCATTGCCAGTTTACATTTTATATTTTCTCTACTTCGACCATCATCAGTTATTTTGCTCCCCAAAGGGCAAAACTCCTTTACTACTTTAAGTGTCTCATTTCCTAATCTAATTCCCTCAACATGACCCGACTCTATTCGACTACATTCCATTATCCTCGTTTTGATTTTGTTGATGTTCATCTGATATCCTCCTTTCAAGACACTGTCCATTTCGTTCAACTGCTCTTCCAAGTCCTTTGCTGTCTCTGACAGAACTACAATGTCATCGGCGAACCTCAATGTTTTTATTTCCTCTCCATGGATTTTAATACCTACTCCGAATTTTTCTTTTGTTTCCTTTACTGCTTGCTCAATATACAGCTTGAATAACATTGGGGAGAGGCTACAACCCTGTCTCACTCTCTTCTCAACCACTGTTTCCGTTTCATGCCCCTCGACTCTTATAATTGCCACCTGGTCCCTGTACAAATTGTAAATAGCCTTTCGCTCCCTGTATTTTACCCTGCCACCTTTAGAATTTGAAAGACAGTATTCCAATCAACATTGTCAAAAGCTTTCTCTAAGTCTACAAATGCTAGAAACGTAGGTTTGCCTTTCCTTAATCTTTCTTCTAAGATAAGTCGTAAGGTCAGTATTGCCTCACGTGTTCCAATAATTCTACGGAATCCAAACTGATCTTCCCCGATGTCGGCCTCTACTAGTTTTTCCATTCGTCTGTAAAGAATTCGCGTTAGTATTTTGCAGCTGTGACTTATTAAACTGATAGTACGGTAATTTCCACATCTGTCAACACCTGCTTTCTTTGGGATTGGAATTATTATATTCTTCTTGAAGGCTGAGGGTACTTCGCCTGTCTCATACATCTTGCTCACCAGATGGTAGAGTTTTGTCAGGACTGGCTCTCCCAAGGCTGTTTGTAGTGCTAATGGAATGTTGTCCACTCCCGGGGCTTTGTTTCGGCTCAGGTCTTTCAGTGCTCTGTCAAACTCTTCTCGCAGTATCGTATCTCCCATTTCATCTTCATCTACATTCTCTTCCATTTCTATAATATTGTCCTCAAGTACATTGCCCTTGTACAGACCCCCTATATACTCCTTCCACCTTTCTGCTTTCCCTTCTTTGGTTAGGACTGGGTTTTCATCAAAGCTCTTGATATTCATAGAAGTGGTTCTTTTTTGTCCAAAGGTCTCTTTAATTTTCCTGTAGGCAGTATCTATCTTACTCTTGGTGAGATAAGCCTCTACATCCTTACATTTGTCCTCTAGCGATCCCTGCTTAGCCATTTTGCACTTCCTGTCGATCTCATTTTTGAGACGTTTGTATTCCTTTTTGCCTGCTTCATTTACTGCGTTTTTATGTTTCCTCCTTTCATCAATTAAATTCAATATTTCTTCTGTTACCCAAGGATTTCTACTAGCCCTCGTCTTTTTACCTACTTGATCCTCTGCTGCCCTCACTACTTCATCCCTCAGAGCTACCCTTTCTTCTTCTACTGTACATTTTTCCCCCACAGCTGTCAATTGTTCCCTTATGCTCTCCCTGAAACTCTGCACAACCTCTGGTTTAGTCAGTTTATCCAGATCAATCTCCTTAAATTCCCACCTTTTTGCAGTTTCTTCAATTTTTCTTCAATTTTAATCTGCAGTTCATAACCAATAGATTGTGGTCAGAGTCCACATCTGCTCCTGGAAATGTCTTACAATTCAAAACCTGGTTCCTAAATCTCAGTCTTACCATTATATAATCTAGCTGATACCTTTTAGTATCTCCGGGATTCTTCCATGTATACAATCTTCTTTTATGATTCTTCAACCGAGTGTTAGCTATGATTAAGTTATGCTCTGTGCAAAATTCTCACAGACGGCTTCCTCTTCCCTTTCTTACCCCCAATCTATATTCACCTACTATGTTTCCTTCTCCCCCTTATCCTACTCTCGAATTCCAGTCACCCATGACTACTAAATTTTCGTCTCCCTTCACTATCTGAATAATTTCTTTTATCATACATTTCTTCAATTTCTTCATCTGCAGAGCTAGTTGGCATATAAACTTGTACTTCTGTAGTAGGCGTGGGCTTCGTGTCTATCTTGGCCACAATAATGCGTTCACTATGCTGTTTGTGGTAGCTTACCCGCACTCCTATTTTTTATTCATTATTAAACCTACTCCTGCATTACCCCTATTTGATTTTGTATTTATAACCCTGTATTCACCTGACCAAAAGTCTTGTTCCTCCTGGCACCGAACTTCAATAATTCCCACTATATCTAACTTTAACCTATCCATTTCCCTTTTTAAATTTTCTAACCTACCTGCCCGATTAAGGGATATGACATTCCACGCTCCGATCCGTAGAACGCCAGTTTTCTTTCTCCTGATAACAACGTCCTCTTGAGTAGTCCCCGCCCGGAGGTCCGAATGGGGGACTATTTTACCTCCGGAATATTTTACCCAAGAGGACGCCATCATCATTTAACCATACAGTAAAGCTGCATGCCTTCGGGAAAATTTACGGCTTGCTTTCAGCCGTTCGCAGTACCAGCACAGCAAGGGCGTTTTGGTTAGTGTTACAAGGCAAGATCAGTCAATCATCCAGACTGTTGCCCCTGCAACTACTGAAAAGGCTGCTGCCCCTCTTCAGGAACCACACGTTTGTCTGGCCTCTCAACAGATACCCCTCCGTTGTGGTTGCACCTACGATACGGCTATCTGTATCGCTGAGGCACGCAAGCCTCCCCACCAATGGCAAAGTCCATGGTTCATGGGGGGGATTAAAAAGATTAACTTTAAGAAATAATAAAACAAAAGCCATTACTTGAACGAAATAATTATTCGCATTTATATGTGATTACAATAATACATCCATCCTAACAGACCTATGCCGAGACAGAAAAGGTAACGAAGCAAGTGACGGAAGAAGAAAGACAGTCAAATGATACACATCACATCACAAAGGTATAGTAGTTTAAACTCTTCTTTCAAATGTTGAAATACTATGGATTCATACTTTATAAATAAAATTCTCTTCATTGCCATTAATGGCTCACGCCGTAATTATGTTTTTGTATTTGATAAAATTAACTTTGCGAAAATAAGAAAACCAAGAGGAGGAGGAGGAGATTAGTGTTTAACGTCCTATCGACAACGAGGTCATTAGAGACGGACCACAAGCTCGGGTTAGGGAAGGATGGGGAAGGAAATCGGCCGTGCCCTTTCAAAGGAACCATCCCGGCATTTGCCTGAAGTGATATAGGGAAATCACGGAAAACCTAAATCAGGATGGCCGGACGCGGGATTGAAACGTCGTCCTTCCGAATGTGAGTCCAGTGTGCTAACCACTGCGTAAGAAAACCAAGAAAAACCACTGATATGTAGTCATAATACACACTCCTATTTCGCTATTAAACAATACCTCCAGTTCTTTGAAGTTTTTCGGTATCCTCTGCCAATCCTACCTGCTACGGATCTCAAACCGTGTACTGATATTCCAAAAGAGGATGGACAAGCATAGTGCAGACAGCCTCTTTGGTAGACCTGTTGCTTTTTCTAAATTTTGTGCCAATAAAACACATTTTTTTGGTTCCTTCTCCGCAACATTATCTATGTGACCGTTCCAGTTTAAGCTCTTCGTAACTGTAATTTCTAGGAGTTCAGATGAATTGAGAGGGTTGAGATTTGTGTGATTTAAGTTGTAACCGAAATTTAACGGATTCTTTTTCGTACTCATGTGGTTGGCTTCACATTCTTTTATTGTCCAGAGTCAAGTGCCATTTTCTGCACAATACAGATATCTTAACTAAATCATTTTGAATTTGGTTTTTATCTTCTGATGGCTTAAGAATAGCGCAGGAGAAAGGAAGGTGTCACGTCTGTTTTACTCGATGATTTTCCGTCGATTACTACGATTCGACCTTTCTGATAAGAAATCACCAATCCAGTCGCACAACTGAGACAACATTCCATAGACATGAAATCTGATTAAAAGCGGCTTGTGATGAGCGGTATCAAAAGCCTTCTTGAAATCTAGAAATATGGAAACAACCTGAGGTCCCCTGTCGATACCACTCGTCACTTCGCGTGAATAAAGAGTTAGTTGTGTTTCACAAGAACGAATTTTCTGAATACTAAACACGTCTTAATAAACAATTTTCCTCGAGGTAGGTCATAGTGTTCCAACAGTATATGTTCGAAAATTCTATTGCAAATCGACTTTATTAATATGGGTCTGTAATTCAGCGGATTACTCCGGTTTCCTTTTTTGGGTATTGGTGTGGCCTGCAAGTCTTTAGGTATCTCCAATGAAGCGCCAAAGAAACTGGTACAGCCAGTATACAAATACAGATACATGTAAACGGCCAGAATACGGCGCTGCAGTCGGCAACGCCTATATAAGACAAGTGTCTGGAGCAGTTGTTAGATCGGTTACTGCTGCTACAATGGCAAGGTATCAAGATTTAAGTGAGTTTGAACGTGGTGTTATAGTCGGTACACAAGCGATGAGAAGAAGCATCTCCGAGATAGCGATGGAATGGCGGTTTTACCGACGACCATTCATTAGTGTACCCTGAATATCAGGAACCAGGTAAAACGTCAAATCTCCGACATCGCTGCGGCCGGAAAAAGATCCTGCAAGAACGGGACCAACAACAACTGAAGAGAATCGTTCAACGTAACAGAAGTGCATCCCTTCCACAAATTGCTGGAGATTTCAATGCTGGGCCATCAACAAGTGTCAGCGTCCGAACCATTCAACGAAACATTATAGAAATGGGCTCTCGAAGTCAAGGGCCCACTTGTGTACCTTTGATGACTGCACGAAACAAAGATTTACGCCTCGCCTGGGCCCATCAACACCGACATTGGACTGTTGATTACTGGAAACATGTTGCCTGGTCGTACGAGTTTCGTTTGAAATTGCATAGAGCGGGTCGACATGTCCGGGTGTGGAGACAACCTCATGAATCCATGGACCGTTCATTTCAGCAGGGGACTGTTGAAGCTTGTGGAGGTTCTATAATTGTGTGGGGCGTGTGCAGTTGCATTGATATGGGACTCCTGACACGTCTAGATATGACTCTGACAGGTGACAGGTACTTAAGCATCCTGTCTGATCTCTGACATCCATTCATGTCCATTATCCATTCCGATGGGCAATTCCAGCAGGACAATACGACATACCACTGGTACAAAATTGCTACAGAATGGCTCAAGGAATACGGTTATGAGTTTAAATACTTTCACTGGCCACCAAACTCCCCAGACATGAATAGTATTGAGCATACCTGTAATGTCTTGCAACATGCTGTTTAGAAGAGATCTCCACCTCCTCATATTCTTACCGATTTATGGACAGCCCTGCAGGATTGACGTAAGTTCCCACCAACACTACTTCAGAAATTTGTCGAGTCCATAGCACGTCATGTCGCGGCGTTTCTGGGTGCTCGCGGGGACCATACACGATATTAGGCAGGTGTAGCAGTTTCTTTGGCTCTTCAGTGTATGTTCCGTCGAACGGGTAGTTGTATATCACTACTAAGCATGGAGCTATTATATAAGCATACTCTGAAAAGAACTTAATTGGCATACGATCCGTAACAGAAGACTTGCCTTTATTACGTGTTTTAAACTGCTTCGCCTCCCCGATGACATCTAAGTTACTCTTGTTGGCTGTCGTTGTTGCTTCGAATTCTGGAATATGTATTTTGTCTTCTTGAAGGAATTTCGGAAAATCGTACTTAGTAACTTTGCTTTAGTGCCAATGTCATTGGTAAGATTACCATTGCTGTCTTGCAGTCAAGGTACTGATTGTCTCTTGCCGCTGATGCAGTTTAAGTACGACCAAGGTCTCATTGGATTATCTGTTAGATTTCGAGACAGAGTTTCCTTATGGACACTGCTACAAGCATCAAGTTCGCATTAGATTTGGAGCTTTAATAAAACGTCACCAGTCTACAAGATTTTGGCTTCATTTAAACTTGGAATGCTTTTTTCGTTGCTTCTGCAACACTGTTATGGTCATTTTTAAGCTATAATGTGCGATCACTTCAATCTCTTATTAATTTATTTGGTATATATCCCTCAGCTACCACCGACAGCATTTCTTTCCATTTCCCATGCACTACGATCTTCAACCACATCTGTCCGTGTCCCCTCTAGCTGAGCTGTAATGGCAACCACCCCCTTTTCCATTATGTCATCGTATTAGTCCTTCTTTCGCCATTGATAACGAAAGTGATAAGAAAGGCTTAAATAATTATCGATATTAGGAAAAATAATATATTCAGGAGTAGTCTCACATTTAAGGAAAAACAATTGAATCAGCAGATCACAGTTTGGATGCCAGAACGGTTGCTCTACAGGGAATGCAATATACACTTTCTAGTAAAAGCCTCAAAAAAAAAAAAAAAAAAAAAAAAAGATGTCGCCAGCAAGTATTTCTGTGGCCCGTTCAACGCATTATAAAAACTTCAGTTTCATGGGATTGATGGCGTTAGAAACATCTGGTTGCGTCGTATTTAACAAACACAATGTGAAAGGTTGAGCTGAATTATTCAAACGGTATATATATATATATATATATATATATATATATATATATATATAAGTGGGGAATGTGGGTCTCACGGGAGGCGTGCCAGAGATAAGTCCGTGCAGTCGCGCTATCCTGTGTGTCCTCGGTGGCTCGGGTAGAGTAAGGGAAACAACGATCCTGTGACGTCTGCCCAGACCAAACGCAACGAACGATACAGAACAAAATGAAAAAAAAAAAGAAAAAGAGAATGATAGAGAGTCTGCCATGTAACCAGGAGATCCCGGGTTCGAGTCCCGGTAGGGGCACACATTTTCAACTCTCCCCGTTGACGTACATCAACACCTGTATGCAGCTAAGGGTATTCATTTCATTGCATTGATTTAATTGTGATTTTATTCAAACGGTGTTGGTAGGAGAGAATATTTTAGTGACTGGGGACAGATCACGAAGGGAGTGAACTGTGTTCAATTTTGCGAACCTCTCCCCACTCACCCTCCCCCTTCCCTTCCTTACATAATATCTGCATCGATCAGAATTGATATTCTTTTCTTTTTTATTTTTTATTTTTTTTTCCTCCACGAAACTAATGTAATGTTGTAACAAATCACATTTGATGAGGAAGTCATGACGCTTGGCCTGGCTGGGCTGCAACATTTTCTCTGGTGCTAAAACCGAATTACCGCGCGACAGTAGACTGTATCGATGCGTTGTGTCGTTTTGTTTCAGCACTCAGTTTGGTCGCCTCCTCAGTAAAGGATTAGGTGTCCATGGCATATTTTATGGGGGGGTCATCTCGCCAGGTGGAGCAGACGCACACATGTATCGAGTAGTTTTGTATTTGAGCGTGCTGCTTCCCCTCCGCGTGCCAGCTATCAGCTGGGCCATAAAGCGGCGACAGTAATCCCTGAACAGCGAACGATAGGCGCTGCTCGTCGATAATCCAACACGGGAGGTTCTGATTCGCGCTGCAGGATTATCACGCGGACGGCGGCACTCCACCGGGGAGTATCTGCCGGCGGGCTGCTATCTGGGCCCGACTCTCGAGGGGACTTGTGGCCAGTTCTGCACACTCGCCCAGACACAGAGTGTGCCCTGCTGCAGTTTGAAACGACTGCCTGCATACACACACCAGAAAAAGTTTTGTATCACACCGGTTCCCAGAACTCCTAAAGATAGAACCCCTGACTGTGGGTATGGTATCACAGACACAGTCCCTCTGACTGTTCAGAGACATCACTAAACCCGTCCAAAGATGTAAACAACCACGCAAGAGCAGCGCCTATTAGGCAGAGGGGGTCTGACAGGCAATCAGTTCTACATCTACATCCATACTCCGCAAGCCACCTGAGGGTATGTGGCGGAGGGTACCTTGAGTACCTCTATCGGTTCTCCCTTCTATTCCAGTCTCGTATTGTTCGTGGAAAGAAGGATTGTCGGTACGCCTCTGTGTGGGCTCTAATCTCTCTCATTTTATCCTCATGGTCTCTTCGCGAGATATACGTAGGAGGGAGCAATATACTGCTTGATTCCACAGTGAAGGTATGTTCTCGAAACTTCAACAAAAGCCCGTACCGAGCTACTGAGCGTCTCTCCTGCAGAGCCTTCCACTGGAGTTTATCTGTCATCTCCGTAACGCTTTCGCGATTACTAAATGATCCTGTAACGAAGCGCGCAGCTCTCCGTTGGATCTTCTCTATCTCTCCTATCAACCCCATCTGGTATGGATCCCACACTGCTGAGCAGTATTCAAGCAGTGGGCGAACAAGTGAACTGTAACCTACTTCCTTTGTTTTCGGATTGCATTTCCTTAGGATTCTTCCAATGAATCTCAGCCTGGCATCTGCTTTATCGACGATCAACTTTATATGATCATTCCATTTTAAATCACTCCTAATGCGTACTCCCAGATAATTTATGGAATTAACTGCTTCCAGTTGCTGACCTGCTATATTGTAGCTAAATCATAAGGCATCTTTCTTTCTTTCTATGTATTCGCAGCACATTACCCTTGTCTACATTGAGATTCAATTGCCATTCCCTGCACCATGCGTCAATTCTTTGCAGATCCTCCTGCATTTCAGTACAATTTACCATTGTTACTACCTCTCGATATACCACAGCATCATCCGCAAAAAGCTTCGGTGAACTTCCGATGACATCCACAAGCTGATTTATGTATAATGTGAATAGCAACGGTCCTTCGACACTCCCCTGCGGCGCACCTGAAATCACTCTTACTTCGGAAAACTTCTCTCCATTGAGAATGACATGCTGCGTTCTGTTATCTAGGAACTCTTCAATCCAATCACACAATTGGTCTGATAGTCCATATGCTCTTACTTTGTTTATTCCACCAGAAAGGAGGTATACGGCCCGCGTAGTCTGTAGTTCAACCATGCCTAGACGGTCAATACCGCGGTTTGATCACGTCCGCGTTGTTACTTTGTGCCAGGAAGAGCTCTCAAGAAGTGAAGAGTCCAAAAGCGATGTTGTTCAGACATGGAAGAGATACGGAAAGATAGCAACTGTCGATGAAATGCCTCGCTCAGGCCGCCCAAGGGCTACTACTGCAGTGGCTGACCGCCACCTGCGGATTATAGCTCGGAGTAATCCTGACAGCCACAGGACGTCGTGTTACGACTCAAACTGTGAGCAATAGGTTGCATGATGCGCAACTTCACTCCCAACGTCCTTGGTGAGGTCCTTTTTTACAACCACGACACCATGCAGCGCGGTACAGGTGGGTCCAACAACATACGGAATGCACCGCTCAGGATTGGCATCAAGTCCTCTTCACCAATGAGTGTCACATATGCCTTCAATCAGACAATCGTGTTTTGAGGCAACCCGGTCAGGCTGAACGCCTTAGAGACACTGTCCAGCGAGTGCAGCAAGGTGGAGGTTCCCTGATGTTTTGGGGTGGCGTTATGTGGGGCCGACGTACGCCAGTGGTGGTCGTGGAAGGCGCCGTAACGACTGTACGATACGCGAATGACATCTTCCGACCGACAGTGCAACCATATTGGCAGCATATTGGCGAGGCATTCGTCTTCATGGACGACAATTCGCGCCCCCATTGTGCACATATTGCGAATGACTTCCTGCAGGATAACGACATCGCTCGACTAAAATGGCCAGCATGTTCTTCAGACTTGAACCCTATTGAACATGCCTGGGATAGATTGAAAAGGGCTGTTTATGGACAACGCGACCCACAAACCACTCTGAGGGATCAACACCGAATCGCCGTTGAGGAGTGGGACAATCTGCTACCTTTCGCTCGCTTTTCGTCCACTATCTATCTCATCGATGCGACCGTGTCAGTGGGTAATCCTGTCCAGACGTACGGATAAAATGGTTCAAATGGCTCTGAGCACTATGCGACTTAACTTCTAAGGTCATCAGTCGCCTAGAACTTTGAACTACTTAAACCTAACTAACCTAAGGACATCACACACATCCATGCCCGAGGCAGGATTCGAACCTGCGACCGTAGCGTACGGATAATATCACAACCCCACATTCCGTGAAGTATTCGATTAGTGAGTAAAAAATATGGAGGTGACAGCAAATCTTTTAAGATGGTCACCACCACAGTGTGGACGTGGAGGGGCTCCACCCTTTCTTTTTTTTTTTTTAAAAAAAAAAAAAAGCATCAGAATCAGAAAGATCGGTAAACATTTGTTGGTGCCCGCCCCCGGTAGCTGAGTGGTCAGCGCGACAGGCTGTCAATCCTAAGGGCCTGGGTTCGATTTTCTCCGCTCAGGGACTGGGTGTTGTGCTGTCCTAATCATCATCATTTCATCCCCATCGACGCGCAAGTCGTCGAAGTGGCGTCAAATCGAAAGACTTGCACCAGGCGAGCGGTCTACTTGTGCCCTTTCTCGCCTTACACTGACAGGTCTCAGCCACCAATCTTCCCATACTCCAGTGAATCAAAAGGGAATGAAACTTTATGTGTGATACCGTGAAAAGCACCCGTCTGCCAAGCAATACATTTACATGATTACTCTCCAATTCACATTTAAGTGCTTGGCAGAGGGTTCATCGAACCACAATCATACTATCTCTCTACCATTCCACTCCCGAACAGCGCGGGGGAAAAACGAACACCTAAACCTTTCTGTTCGAGCTCTGATTTCTCTTATTTTATTTTGATGATCATTCCTACCTATGTAGGTAGGGCTCAACAAAATATTTTCGCATTCGGAAGAGAAAGTTGGTGACTGAAATTTCGTAAATAGATCTCGCCGCGACGAAAAACGTCTTTGCTTTAATGACTTCCATCCCAACTCGCGTATCATATCTGACACACTCTCTCCCCTATTACGTGATAATACAAAACGAGCTGCCCTTTTTTGCACCCTTTCGATGTCCTCCGTCAATCCCACCTGGTAAGGATCCCACACCGCGCAGCAATATTCTAACAGAGGACGAACGAGTGTAGTGTAAGCTGTCTCTTTAGTGGACTTGTTGCATCTTCTAAGTGTCCTGCCAATGAAACGCAACTTTTGCCTAGCCTTCCCCACAATATTATCTATGTGCTCTTTCCAACTGAAGTTGTTCGTAATTTTAACACCCAGGTACTTAGTTGAATTGACAGCCTTGAGAATTGTATTATTTATCGAGTAATCGAATTCCAACGGATTTCTTTTGGAACTCATGTGGATCACCTCAAACTTTTCGTTATGTAGCGTCAACTGCCACCTGCCACACCATACAGCAATCTTTTCTAAATTGCTTTGCAACTGATACTGGTCTTCGGATGACCTTACTAGACGGTAAATCACAGTATCATCTGCGAACAGCCTAAGAGAACTGCTCAGATTGTCACCCAGGTCATTTATATAGATCAGTAACAGCAGAGGTCCCAGGACGCTTCCCTGGGGAACACCTGATATCACTTCAGTTTTACTCGATGATGACTTTCAGAGTGCAGATACTGATGCAGTTTGTGGTGTAGCCTACGTAGAGTAGCAAGCAACACAAAATTATGGTAGATATCAGGGGTTCCAAAACTGCTCCGCGGAACACTCGTTTTCGAGGGAAGTGAACAACACGGCGTTTTTATCGACAAAAATTTTCTTATTTTTTTGAAAATGTTATTGTGATTTCTGTGCTATTCCTTATGATTTAAAATTGACTTAATCGCCGAATAAAACAATTTTACTCACTTTATTAACCTCCAAAATAAGCAAGATGTTCCATCAAAGTACCAGGATTCTCAAAGTTTACCGTCAGAGGAAAAGTTTGGTAGCCTATAGTATGGATGATAATAGGGGGAAGTCTTTCCTCCGAGTTCTTGGATGCGTCTTGTTCGAGATGAGTCACACGCCATACCAAAATTGAAAGGAACCTCTGTGGAACTCAAATCTTATCTCTGGCGTTTTAATACTCGTTATTGCGCAACGATTACTCAGCTAATAGCTATGCATACAAAACATCGCAGGATATCAAAACAAGTTGTGTGCTCTTCAGTTAAATGGCCACGGCATCCGTCAAATCAAATGTCACAGCGAAAACCAGTTTACCTGAACTTTGGATCATCAAACGTAATTGCGTTAGGGTCGAGAAGATAAGCACAATCTGGAAAAGAGGAAAATGGACGGAGGAGTCTGAGCAACCACTCGAAAAGATCATCAGTATTATTACAGCAGAATTCAGAGTCATACAGTCTGAGTAGGAATGGATTAGTCGTGTAATTCCTTGAGTAGTGAAGGTACAGTGGATTTAAGGCAGCGAGCGCATGGTGCCTTCTGCGGTCGTGACAGCATGTGGAATGATGGCCTTCCCTTCAGCATTTTAATTAGGAAGTGCCTCTGTCGCATATCAGTCTACTATGAGTATATCTGGGTACGAACAGTACGAGATCTCCTCAACACACAATATGAATGGTGGTCCACCACAAGGGTCAGTGCTCAGGCCGAACCTTTACACTCTCTTCACAGCCGACATACCAGTCATACGCTGCAGCTCGATCTGTATACAGACTACAAGGTGGTCTTTGGCGGCAGGACGAAGGTCCGGCGGATCAGTCGACGCCACAGAGGCGCAAGTGATACAGTAATCCTTGATCTGTCAGAAGAATATCTTCCACACAATCCCGAAGATTGTGCTAAGTAAAAAACAACCACACAAAACTCGTAGATGAGCTTTGGTATTTGGGTAGAAAAATAACTGATGATCGCCAAAAGAGAGGGTATATTAAATTCAGAGTGCCAATAGCAAGAAAAACGTTTCTGAAGTAAATAAATTTCTATATATCGAATATAAACTTAAGAGTTAGGATGTCATTAAACACAAACGTATCAGGTTGGTTTTATCGTCACTTATCGATGGCAGTTTAAGTTACAAGCTTACTGTGACCAGTCCAAACCAATTTTGTAGACATGCAGACTGAAGCAACAAATGAAAATTTGCACCAAGGCCGGGATCCAAACCCAGGTCTCCTGGTTACTAGGCAGACGCGCTAACCACTACACCATACAGTGGCTTTGAACAACTGCACGTCTCGCTCCTCAATCCAGAGTCCCATTCACGCTTCAGCCCACTTGGTGTTCCTCTTAACCCAAACAGCATTTTAGAGGTTCTGCCAGTGTGTTGGAGTAGCACCTGAGCAGCGAACGAAATGGGAAACCCAGGTATAGGTGGTATTCCAATACAGTTGGAGTGCCTCGGCAATGCTGTTCGAGTGTAAAAGGAATACCAAGTGGGTTGAGATGTGAATGGGAATTTGGACTGAAGAGGGAGGCATGCTAGGGAAAGTCATGCAGTTGTGCAGAGGCTCTGTGCCAGGGTGGTGGAGTGCTTAGCGCATCTACCTAATGAGCAGGAGACCTGGGTTCGAATCCATGCCATGGTACAAATTTTCATTTGTCGCTTTGGCTGCATATATGCAGCACAGGTGTTCGAGACTTGAAAAGTTCTCTGGAACAGTACAGTTTTACTTAAATAACAATCTATTTTGTTTCCCCCTCCGTTTCAGACTTTGAACTTCCATCATCAGGGCTATTTTGTCAATAAATAACACATGTCTGTGTTGTGTGTACTACTTTGTGTGAACAAACGTTTTCCAAACTACAGAGTTCAGCTGTTTCATTTTGCCTACTGAATGCATAGGAAGTTCATAGGTCTGTAAATACTTTTATTTCACATTTCTAGCTGTAGGTTCCTGATATCAAAACGTACAAAATTTCATCCTCTACAAATCTACAATCTCCCAGTTTTTAAAATCGTCATTCTCTTATATCCTGTGTATATGATCTTCTGTAATATATCATGGTACAGTGACTAATTTACAATAACCACAGCCAGAGGCCACTCTCAGTAGCTTGTAACTGTGATATTGAACTTCAACCTGTTTCTTTCTGTTGACGTTAATGTGATATGAATTAATGGCCTCAAAATGAAGAAAGATCTCTTTCCTGGGGATCTACTGCAATTGGTTGTACACTGATTACTGTACAAATAAGTTGTCCAGATGTCAGTCTCAACAGCTACAACAAGAATAGTGACTTGATGCTCCAGTTACGTCTCCGTCTTCTTCCTACCCTTATACCATCTCTGCATGAAGTCAGCATAATATTTGGGATTTGGCAAAGTTGATGGTAGAGGATGTCCTGATGCCCTTCTGGTCCCGCCTTTTCCTCCCTTCTCCCCCCCTACCCCGACGCCAACTGATAATATCCTTGACTGTAAATACTTTCAAATAAATTGAAACAATGGCTCCAAAATGAACCTCTATAGAACGAAGTTTATATGCTTACTGAGATATAGCAGCTAATCTTGAATTGGTTACTGAATAAGTATCTCTGGTGGATGACAGTCCCCACAGCTACCACCAATGAAAGTGTCCTTGAACCTCTGTCTTGGTGTTTCTGTGTTAAGTGAAGCAATGGTTCCAAAAATAACCCCTGTGAAACATATTTCGTATATGCTCTGCTCCGCTTAGAGTCATGGTACAGTGCTTGACACACAAATACCTTGTCAAATGCCTCTCAACAACGGTCCTTCACTGCTTATGTCCTTTGACTTGCGTTCTTTCGTTGACTGTAAATACTATGTGAGACAGTGGCTCGAAATGAACCACTGTGGAAGAGAATTCATAAAATTTCTAAGCTGTTGCAATAGATCTTGCACTGATTATAGAACAAGCACCTCTACCGCTACCATCAGAGATACTATCTGTAGATCTCTGCCTTCATGTTCATTATACTCTATCGCCAAGTGAGAGAATGGCGCCAGAATTAATCCCTGTGGAACGTATTCCAGTTTACCCAGTTCCATTCAGAGTCCAGGGATGGTGATTACACATGCAATTACTACTGCTGAATGATACTCCCAGCAATTTTCCATCACCACAACTGTACTTGAATCAGTGTCCTTTTTTATGACTGCAAATGTCATATGAAACAATGGCCCCAAAATGAACCTCTATAAAACAAAGTATATGCTTACTGAGATATCGCAGCTAATCTTGAATTGGTTACTGAATAAGTATCTCTGGTGGATGACTGTCCCCACAGCTACCACCAATGAAAGTGTCCTTGAACCCCTGTCTTTGTGTTCACTGTGTTAAGTGAAGCAATGGTGCCAAAAATAACCCCTGTGAAACATATTTCGTATATGCTCTGCTCCGCTTAGAGTCATGGTACAGTGCTTGACACACAAATACATTGTCAAATGCCTCTCAATAACGTTCCTTCACTGGTTATGTCCTTTGACTTGCGTTCTTTTGTTGACTGTAAATACTATGTGAGACAGTGGCTTGAAATGAACCACTGTGGAAGAGAATTCATAAAATTTCTAAGCTGTTGCAATAGATCTTGCACTGATTATAGAACAAGCACCTCTACCGCTACCATCAGAGATACTATCTGTAGATCTCTGCCTTCATGTTCACTATACTCCATCGCCAAGTGAGAGAATGGCGCCAGAATTAATCCCTGTGGAACGTATTCCAGTTTACCCAGTTCCATTCAGAGTCCAGGGATGGTGATTACACATGCAATTACTACTGCCGAATGATACTCCCAGCAATTTTCCATCACCACAACTGTACTTGAAACTGTGTCTTTTTTTATGACTGCAAATATCGTATGATACAGTGGCCCCAAAACGAACCCCTGTGGAAATCAAATCATATGCTTGCTGAGATATTACGACACATATGGCACTGATTGCTGAACAAGTATCTCTGCTGGATGACCCTTTATACAGCTGCCACTAGCAGTGATGTCCTTGAACCTCTTCACGTTCACTGTATGTACACCCTGTGATACAATGGCACCAGAATGAACCATTGTGGAAGATGGCTCTTTGCTGACAGCCGAGGCGCAGTGACCGTCGCACAAGTAGCGATGCAGTGCGCCCCCTCTCGGGAGCTACTCGCAGAGTTTGACCAGACGACGAAGCCTGAGTGAAGGGCTAGCTATGAAGCGCCTACTCACCGGTAGTCGTCGTGGGCCTCTGCAGGGCCGACGTGCCAGGGAGTGGGGTCGTAGCAGTCCTCGTAGCCGCTGCACATGCTGACTGCTGACCGCTGACCGCTGACCGCTGACTGCTGACAGTGTGGCCACTCCACTCCGCTCGCGCCGACTGCCTCGTGCAGGTTAGCACTCTGTAACCGCGACCGTATCGCCCGCCGGCCTATCTATCGGCTGATAACGCCGGGCCGCATTGATTTGCCAGCTCCCGTGTCGCTCTCCCCGGCACACTACATCACCTCCACCCATCGCCTTCGAAACGGACCTTTAATTCTTCTTTTAAAATCTCTCCAACGGGGAGAAAAGCTGTCTCCTGCATCTGTTACTGTTGACTGCAATACAACAATCGCAAATGGGTAACCGCTAATCAAAACAGGATCCTCTCGTTGCCTGTCGTTAGTGTTCCACACTTTTACGTCAGTATTCATTTCGTGTTTGCTTTTTTACCGTCTTGTCGTTGGGGTCTTCCGTCCCAAAACTGGTTTGATGCTGCTCTCCATGCTACTCTATCCTGTGCAAGCCTCTTCATCTCCGAAAAACTACTCCATCCTACATCCTTCTCAATCTGTTTAATGTACTCATCTCGGTCTGCCTCTACGACTTTTACCCACCACACTTCCGTCTAGTACTGGTTTCCTTGATGTCTCAGAATGTGTTCTACACTCCTGGAAATTGAAATAAGAACACCGTGAATTCATTGTCCCAGGAAGGGGAAACTTTATTGACACATTCCTGGGGTCAGATACATCACATGATCACACTGACAGAACCACAGGCACATAGACACAGGCAACAGAGCATGCACAATGTCGGCACTAGTACAGTGTATATCCACCTTTCGCAGCAATGCAGGCTGCTATTCTCCCATGGAGACGATCGTAGAGATGCTGGATGTAGTCCTGTGGAACGGCTTGCCATGCCATTTCCACCTGGCGCCTCAGTTGGACCAGCGTTCGTGCTGGACGAGCAGACCGCGTGAGACGACGCTTCATCCAGTCCCAAACATGCTCAATGGGGGACAGATCCGGAGATCTTGCTGGCCAGGGTAGTTGACTTACACCTTCTAGAGCACGTTGGGTGGCACGGGATACATGCGGACGTGCATTGTCCTGTTGGAACAGCAAGTTCCCTTGCCGGTCTAGGAATGGTAGAACGATGGGTTCGATGACGGTTTGGATGTACCGTGCACTATTCAGTGTCCCCTCGACGATCACCAGTGGTGTGCGGCCAGTGTAGGAGATCGCTCCCCACACCATGATGCCGGGTGTTGGCCCTGTGTGCCTCGGTCGTATGCAGTCCTGATTGTGGCGCTCACCTGCACGGCGCCAAACACCCATACGACCATCATTGGCGCCAAGGCAGAAGCGACTCTCATCGCTGAAGACGACACGTCTCCATTCGTCCCTCCATTCACGCCTGTCGCGACACCACTGGAGGCGGGCTGCACGATGTTGGGGCGTGAGCGGAAGACGGCCTAACGGTATGCGGGACCGTAGCCCAGCTTCATGGAGACGGTTGCGAATGGTCCTCGCCGATACCCCAGGAGCAATAGTGTCCCTAATTTGCTGGGAAGTGGCGGTGCGGTCCCCTACGGCACTGCGTAGGATCCTACGGTCTTGGCGTGCATCCGTGCGTCGCTGCGGTCCGGTCCCAGGTCGACGGGCACGTGCACCTTCCGCCGACCACTGGCGACAACATCGATGTACTGTGGAGACCTCACGCCCCACGTGTTGAGCAATTCGGCGGTACGTCCACCCGGCCTCCCGCATGCCCACTATACGCCCTCGCTCAAAGTCCGTCAACTGCACATACGGTTCACGTCCACGCTGTCGCGGCATGCTACCAGTGTTAAAGACTGCGATGGAGCTCCGTCTGCCACGGCAAACTGGCTGACACTGACGGCGGTGGTGCACAAATGCTGCGCAGCTAGCGCCATTCGACGGCCAACACCGCGGTTCCTTGTGTGTCCGCTGTGCCGTGCGTGTGATCATTGCTTGTACAGCCCTCTCGCAGTGTCCGGAGCAAGTATGGTGGGTCTGACACACCGGTGTCAATGTGTTCTTTTTTCCATTGCCAGGAGTGTATGAACCAATACTTTCTTCTAGTCAGGTTGAGCCACAATTTTCTTGCCTCTCCAATTCTGTCCGGTACCTTCTCGTCAGTTACGTGATTCAACCATCTAAACCTCAGCTTCTTTTATAGCACCAAAAAGCTTCTATTCTGAAACTTCCTGGCAGATTAAAACTGTGTGCCGGACCGACACTCGAACTTGGGACTTTTGCCTTTCGCGGGCAAGTGCTCTTGCTCTTGCCCGCGAAAGGCAAAGGTCCCAAGGTCGAGTCTCGGTCCGGCACGCAGTTTTAATCTGCCAGAAAGTTTCATATCAGCGCACACTCCGCTGCAGAGTGAAAATCTCATTCTGGAAACATTCCCCAGGCTGTGGCTAAGCCATGTCTCCGCAATATCCTTTCTTTCAGGAGTGCTAGTTCTCCAGGGTTCGCTGGAGAGCTTCTGTAAAGTTTGGAAGGTAGGAGACGAGGTACTGGCAGAAGTAAAGCTGTGAGGACGGGGAGTGAGTCGTGCTTGGGTAGCTCAGTTGGTGGAGCACTTGCCCGCGAAAGGCAAACGTCCCGAGTTCGAGTCTCGGTCCGGCACACAGTTTTAATCTGCCAGGAAGTTTCGTATCAGCGCACACTCCGCTGCAGAGTGAAAATCTCATTCTGGAAGCTTCTATTCTGTTCCTGTCTACAGTGGTTATCGACCATGTTTCACTTCCATACATAGCTACACTCCAAACAAATATCTGCACAAAATTCTGCCTGATACCTAAGTCTATGCTCGATCTTAACACTCTTCTTCAGAATCGCTTTTCATGTCACTGCCAGTCTAAATTTTATATTCCCTTACCGTAAGTTGGAGCATTTCGACTCATTTTAGTGTCTGAAATATACGAGGGTAAGTCAATTATTATCCGCAAAGTAGTTATAAAATTTTATTACAATAAAGTAGGAAACGGACAAGAACATCATTTTTCGACATAGTCTCCTTGCGTTTCAACGCACTTGGTCCATCGTTGTACAAGCTTCTTCTTGCCCTAATAAAATAAGGTTCTTGGTTGAGCTACGAGCCAGGAATGCACCGCTTCTTTCACTGCTTCGTCCGAGGCAAATCGACGGTCCCTTGATGCCTGTTTGAGTGGACGAAACAAGTCATAGTCAGAAGGGGAAAGATCGGGACTATGTGGACGATGATCCAGTACTTCAAATTTGAGTTTCTGGAGCGTTTCAGCAGTGTGGGCAGCAGTATGCGGACGGGCTAGGTCGTGCAACAACACAACACCTTTTGACAGCAACCCTCGGCGTTTGCTTCCAATTGCCGGCTTTAGACTGTCAGTAAGCATCTCACTGTAACGTACACTGTTTATTGTTGTGGCCGTTTCCCCATAATGTTCCAGTACTGGACCTTTGTGCTTCCCAAAAATCCATAAGCATCAGTTTTCCTGCGCACGGTTACGCCTTGAACTTTTTCTTGCACGGCGTATTTGCATGTTTCCATTCTATACTCTGCCTTTTACTCTCCGGCTCGTATTAGTGGATCCATGTTTCGTCACCATTAATGATCCTGTCTAAGAAGTTGTCCCCTTCGTTAGCATAGCGACCCAAATGTTTTTTGCAGATGTCCAAGTGCGTTTGTTTATGCAACTGTGTGAGTTGTTTCAAGACCCATCTTGCACAAACTTTATGAAGCCCAAGTCTATTGTGGATGATTTCGTGGGCAGAACCGTCACTAATTTGCAGACCATGTGCCACTACGTCAACAGTTAATCGTCTAAGAGAACTGTTCCACGTGAACGCTCAATAGTTTCTTCATTGGTGGCGGTAAACGATCGTCTGGCTGCCTCATCGTGCGTAACACTTGCGGACCATTTCGTAATTTTTCAGTCCAATCGTAGACACTCCATTGTGGCAAAACTCTCTTCCCGTACTCTACCGATGAACTTCGACCCCTGGTACGCCTTCCAGCCACAAAACACGGATCATTGGACGTTGCTCTTCTTCGGTGCAGATAGACAGCGGAGCAGTCATAGCTGGAGCGATAGCGAAACTAACCTAGCAACTTGAAAATTGCTAAGATATAGCAACCAATAAACAAAGCATGCGGAATCAACGTAAAACGACAGTACTACCAAAATAAACAAAAATATAACTAAATTGCGGCTAATAATTGACTTACCCTCGTATAGCAAATGAAATCACTCAACAGAGGAAAACCCAATGGACCTGACGGGATACAAATTCTACACAGAGTACGCGAAAGAATTTGCCCTCCTTTCTAACAGCCGTGTACCGCAAGTCTCTAGAGGAACGGAAAGTTCCAAATGATTGGAAAAAAGCACAGGTAGTCCCAGTCTTCAAGAAGGGTCGGCTAGCACATGCGCAAAATTGTAGACCTATATCTCTGACATCGATCTGTTGTAGAATTTTGGAACACGTTTTTTGCTCGCGTATCATGTCATTTCTGGAAACCCAGAATCTACTCTGTAGGAATCAACATGGATTCCGGAAACAGCGATCGTGTGAGACCCAACTCGCTTTATTTGTTCATGAGACCCAGAAAATATTAGATACAAGCTCCCAGGTAGATGCCATTTTTCTTGACTTCCGGAAGGCGTTCGATACAGTTCCGCACTGTCGCCTGATAAACGAAGTAAGAGCCTACGGAATATCAGACCAGCTGTGTGGCTGGATTGAAGAGTTTTTAGCAAACAGAACACAGCATGTTGTCCTCAATGGAGAGACGTCTACAGACGTTAAAGTAACCTCTGACGTGCCACAGGGGAGTGTTATGGGACCATTGCTTTTCACAATATATACAACGTAAGTTCCATGCGGCTTTTCGCGGATGATGCTGTAGTATACAGAGAAGTTGCAGCATTAGAAAATTGCAGCGAAATGTAGGAAGATCTGCAGCGGATAGGCACTTGGTGCAGGGAGTGGCAACTGACCCTTAACATAGACAAATGTAATGTATTGCGAATACATAGAAAGAAGGATCCTTTATTGTATGATTATAAGATAGTGGAACAAACACTGGTAGCAGTTACTTCTGTAAAATATCTGGGAGTATGTGTACGGAATGATTTGAAGTGGAATGATCATATAAAATTAATTGTTGGTAAGGCGGGTGCCAGGTTGAGATTCATTGGGAGAGTCCTTAGAAAATGTAGTCCATCAACAAAGGAGGTGGCTTACAAAACACTCGTTCGACCTATACTTGAGTGTTGCTCATCAGTGTGGGATCCGTACAAGGTCGGGTTGAGGAGATAGAGAAGATCCTAAGAAGAGCGGCGCGTTTCGTCACCAGATTATTTGGTAACCGTGATAGCGTTACGGAGATGTTTAGCAAACTCAAGTGGCAGACTCTGCAAGACAGGCGCTCTGCATCGTGGTGTAGCTTGCTCGCCAGGTTTCGAGAGGGTGCGTTTCTGGATGAGGTCTCGAATATATTGCTTCCCCCTACTTATACCTTCCGAGGAGATCACGAATGTAAAATCAGAGAGATTCGAGCGCGCACGGAGGCTTTCCGGCAGTCGTTCTTCCCGCAAACCATACGCGACTGGAACAGGAAAGGGAGATAATGACAGTGGCACGTAAAGTGCCCTCCGCCACACACCGTTGGGTGCCTTGCGGAGTATAAATGTAGATGTGGATGTAGATGTATAAAAGACAATATATTTGCAAAATTTTTATTTACACTGATATTTGTTACTGCCACTTCTGAGGAATTTATAAGTACATAGCACACAAAGACAAGAAAAAGTTCATGCTCTCTTTTACTAACTCGATGTCTCTTCAGCCCTATGGTGATTTGTGGAGCAATCATTACAACAAAGAGACTCATGTCAGTCTCAACATCTATATGTAATAATAGTGCCCTTGAGCTTGTGTCCTCCCATTTATTATATACTGTTCGAAACAATGGCTCTAAAACCAACCCCACTGGAACACAGTTAACATTACTGCTGCTACAATTCGATTAGCAAAGTTACCTCCTTCATATGAACTCCTAATTTATCGTTCTCAACCTCCATGACCAGCGATGGTGTCCTCGTACCGTATCCTCGAACTCATCATGTGTTCTCCATGAAATAGTGTCCCCAAAAATCATCAGCTGTGGAGACACGCCAATTGCTTGGTTCTCCAATGAGATAATCTCGGTGTTTACGTTTTGTCATGAACTGTAGCCGAAATTCTCTCACCAGAGTGTTGGAAAATTGCTGTACGAGGAAACGAAAGAGAAATGGATGGAGGCTTTAAATTGTCCTTTGGTGTACAGCGTTGATACTGCAAGAACTGAGGCGACGAAACTTGCTGCCATCGTCCAGGTGACTGATTCTTTGTTCTTTATTCGTGTCGAGAATACCAAAGACAGATATTTAATATAAAGAATATGAAGCATACAAGGAAAAATTATTCAGTTAATGATTTCAAAAACAAAGAAACGAAAACTGGAAAACTATTACACAGAACATAAATGGGCATAATCAAATATTTACACTGTATACAATATTTATACAACGTCTGACCAGTTTTTGGCTACACTGATGGCATTACTTCTAGCCAGTGCCCCTTCCAACTCTGCAAAAATCCGGACAAAGTCGGTTCTCCATGAGGTGACTAGAAGTTTGCTCCTCACCACACTTGCTCAGTGAGTTTCCATTTTGCACGATGCTCCATTTGTTGAGATCTTCCTTGGATCTTGCAACGCCTGCTCTCAGTCTTGAGGAATTCCACATACACCATCCGTCTTGACGACCAGATGTAATTCTTCTTCAGTTTTAATACGTTCTATATGATAAGGATACCTCCATTTCCATAGCTGAATTCTAGCATTTCTTGGATCTTTTTGAAGTGGAGCAGAAGACTGTCAGAAACTTTTCCTGGACTTCAGACGGGCTGGTGGTGGCTGATGCTCATGAAGGAGATGGGCTGAAATGTTACAAACCTTTTGCTTCTCAATATTAGCAGCCACTTCAGGTCTGATATCAAGCTGGGCAATGCCTGCAAGTGAATATATCTTCCGTGTAGCCTGCAAGTTTCATTCAGGAGAAAGTCAATGTTTTTTTGCATGCGAAGGTTTGTACCAAGCAGGACCATCATGTTCAGCAGAAGGATAGCAGAGTGCTAGGGCAGGAGTCCGTATTGTCTGAGGGTGGACCCTCCATCCAGGTCCACTTTGCTTACACAGCGGACAGTTACCTCACGAAAGCTTCGCCTTGATGTTGACACGATGTGTCTTCAAGAATAGAGAGTGGTTTAAGGCAACACCAAGCTAAACTGGAACGTTATTGTGGTCCAACTCTGATTCTTTCTTATTCACACATATACAGGGTGTTACCTCCCTCCATGAACCATGGACCTTGCCGTTGGTGGGGAGGCTTGCGTGCCTCAGTGATACAGATGGCCGTACCGTAGGTGCAACCACAACGGAGGGGTATCTGTTGAGAGACCAGACAAACGTACGGTTCCTGAAGAGGGGAAGAAGCCTTTTCAGTAGTTGCAGGGGCAACAGTCTGGATGATTGACTGATCTGGCCTTGTAACAATAACCAAACCGGCCTTGCTGTGCTGGTACTGCGAACGGCTGAAAGCAAGGGGAAACTACAGCCGTAATTTTTCCCAAGGGCATGCAGCTTTACTGTATGGTTAAATGATGATGGCATCCTCTTGGGTAAAATATTCCGGAGGTAAAATAGTCCCCCATTCGAATCTCCGAGCGGGGACTACTCAGGAGGACGTTGTTATCAGGAGAAAGAAAACTGGCGTTCTACGGATCGGAGCGTGGAATGTCATATCCCTTAATCGAGCAGGTAGGTTAGAAAATTTAGAAAGGGAAATGGATAGGTTAAAGTTAGATATAGTGGCAATTAGTGAAGTTCGGTGGCAGGAGGAACAAGACTTTTGGTCAGGTGAATACAGGGTCATACACACAAAATAAAATAGAGGTAATGCAGGAGTAGGTTTATTAATGAATAAAAAATAGGCGTGCGGGTAAGCTACTACAAACAGCATAGTGAACGCATTATTGTGGCCAAGATAGACACGAAACCCACGCCTACTACAGTAGTACAAGTTTATATGCCAACTAGCTCTGCAGATGATGAAGAAATTGATGAAATGTATGATGAGATAAAAGAAATTATTCAGATAGTGAAGGGAGACGAAAATTTAATAGTCATGGCTGACTGGAATTCGAGTGTAGGAAAAGGGAGAGAAGGAAACATAGTAGGTGAATATGGATTGGGGGTAAGAAATGGAAGAGGAAGCCGTCTGGTAGAATTTTGCACATAGCATAACTTAATCATAGCTAACACTTGGTTCAAGAATCATAAAAGAAGATTGTATACATGGAAGAATCCCGGAGATACTAAAAGGTATCAGCTAGATTATATAATGGTAAGACAGAGATTTAGGAACCAGGTTTTAAATTGTAAGACATTTCCAGGGGCAGATGTGGACTCTGACCACAATCTATTGGTTATGAACTGCAGATTAAAATTGAAGAAACTGCAAAAAGGTGGGAATTTAAGGAGACGGGACCTGAATAACTGAAAGAACCAGAGGTTGTACAGAGTTTCAGGGAGAGCATAAGGGAACAATTGACAGCAGTGGCGGAAAGAAGTACAGTAGAAGAAGAATGGATAGGTCTGAGGGATGAAGTAGTGAAGGCAGCAGAGGAACAAGTAGGTAAAAAGAAGAGACCTAGTAGAAATCCTTGGGTAACAGAAGAAATATTGAATTTAATTGATGAAAGAAGAAAATATAAAAATGCAGTAAGTGAAGCAGGCAAAAAGGAATACAAACGTCTCAAAAATTAGATCGACAGGAAGTGCAAAATGGCTAAGCAGGGATGGCTAGAGGACAAATGTAAGGATGTAGAGGCTTATCTCACCAGGGGTAAGATAGATACTGCCTACAGGAAAATTAAAGAGACCTTTGGACAAAAGAGAACCACTTGTATGAATATCAAGAGCTCAGATGCAAACCCAGTTCTAACCAAAGAAGGGAAAGCAGAAAGATGGAAGGAGTATATAGAGGGTCTATACAAGGGCGATATACTTGAGGACAATATTATAGTAATGGAAGAGAATGTAGATAAAGAGGAAATGGCAGATACGATACTGCGTGAAGAGTTTGACAGAGCACTGAAAGCCCTTAGCCGAAACAAGGCCCCTGGAGTAGACAACATTCCATTAGAACTACTGACGGCCTTGGGAGAGCCAGTCCTGACAAAACTCTACCATCTGGTGAGCAAGATGTATGAGACAGGCGAAGTACCCTCAGACTTCAAGAAGAATATAATAATTCCAATCCCAAAGAAAGCAGGTGTTGAGAGATGTGAAAATTACCGAACTTTCAGTTTAATAAGTCACAGCTGCAAAATACTAACACGAATTCCTTACAGACGAATGGAAAAACTAGTAGAAGCCAACATCGGGGAAGGTCAGTTTGGATTCCGTAGAAACACTGGAACACGTGAGGCAATACCGACCTTACGACTTATCTTAGAAGAAAGATTAAGGAAAGGCAAACCTAAGCTTCTAGCATTTGTAGACATAGAGAAAGTTTTAGACAATGGTGACTGGAACACTCTCCTTCAAATTATGAAGGTGGCAGGGGTAAGATACAGGGAGCGAAAGGCTATTTACAATTTGTACAGAAATCAGATGGCAGTTATAAGAGTAGAGGGGCATGAAAGGGAAGCAGTGGTTGGGAAGAAAGTGAGACAGGGTTGTAGCCTCTACCAAATGTTATTCAATCTGTATATTGAGCAAGCAGAAAAGAAAACAAAAGAAAAATTCGGAGTAGGTATTAAAATCTATGGAGAAGAAATAAAAACCTTGAGGTTCGCCGATGACATTGTAATTCTGTCAGACAGCAAAGGACTTGGAAGAGCAGTTGAACGGAATGGACAGTGTCTTGAAAGCAGAATATAAGATGAACATCAACAAATGCAAAACGAGGATAATGGAATGTAGTCGAATTAAGTCGGGTGATGCTGAGGGAATTAGATTAGGAAATGAGACACTTAAAGCAGTAAAAGAGTTTTGTTATTTGGGGAGCAAAATAACTGATGATGGTCGAAGCAGAGAGGATATAAAATGTAGACTGGCAATGGCAAGGAAAACGTTTCTGAAGAAGAGAAATTTGTTACATCGAGTATAGATTTGAGTGTCAGGAAGTCATTTCTGAAAGTATTTGTATGGAGTGTAGCCATGTATGGAAGTGAAACATGGACGATAAATAGTTTGGACAGGAAGAGAATAGAAGCTTTCGAAATGTGGTGCTACAGAAGAATGCTGAAGATTAGATGGGTAGATCACATAACTAATGAGGAAGTATTGAATAGAATTGGGGAGAAGAGGAGTTTGTGGCACAACTTGACGAGAAGAAGAGACCGGTCAGTAGGACATGTTCTGAGGCATCAAGGGATCAAAAACTTAGCATTGGGGGGCTGCGTGGAGGGTAAAAATTGTAGAGGGAGACCAAGAGAGGAATACACTAAGCAGATTCAGAAGGATGTAGGTTGCAGTAGGTACTGGGAGATGAAGAAACTTGCACAGAATAGGGTAGCATGGAGAGCTGCATCAAACCAGTCTCAGGACTGAAGACCACAACAACAACAACAACAGGGTGTTACAAAAAGGTACGGCCAAACTTTCAAGAAACATTCCTCACACACAAATAAAGAAAAGATGTTATGTGGACATGTGTCCGGAAACGCTTCATTTCCATGTTAGAGCTCATTTTATTTCCGTCAGTATGTAATGTACTTCCTCGATTCACCGCCAGTTGGCCCAATTGAAAGAAGGTAATGTTGACTTCGATGCTTGTGTTGACATGCGACTCATTGCTCTACAGTACTAGCATCAAGCACATCAGTACGTAGCATCAACAGGTTAGTGTTCATCACGAACGTGTTTTTGCAGTCAGTGCAATGTTTACAAATGCGGAGTTGTCAGATGCCCATTTGGTGTATGGATTAGCACGGGGCAATAGCCGTGGCGCGGTACGTTTGTATCGAGACAGATTTGCAGAACGAAGGTGTCCCGACAGGAAGACGTTCGAAGCAATTGATCGGCGTCTTAGGGAGCACGGAACATTCCAGACTATGACTCGCGACTGGGGAAGACCTAGAACGACGAGGACACCTGCAATGGACGAGGCAATTCTTCGTGCAGTTGACGATAACCCTAATGTCAGCGTCAGAGAAGTTGCTGCTGTACAAGGTAACGTTGACCACGTCACTGTATGGAGAGTGCTACGGGGGATGCAGTTGTTTCCGTACCATATACAGCGTGTGCAGGCACTATCAGCAGCTGATTGGCCTCCACGGGTACACTTCTTCTGCGAATGGTTCATCCAACAATGTGTCAATCCTCATTTCAGTGCAAATGTTCTCTTTACGGATGAGGCTTCATACCAACGTGATCAAATTGTAAACTTTCACAATCAACATGTGTGGGCTGACGAGAATCCGCACGCAATTGTGCAATCACGTCATCAACACAGATTTTCTGTGTGCGTTTGGGCAGGCATTGTTGGTGATGTCTTGATTGGGCCCCATGTTCTTCCACCTACGATCAATGGAGCACCTTATCATGATTTCATACGGGATACTCTACCTGTGCTGCTAGAACATGTGCCTTTACAAGTACGACACAACATGTGGTTCATGCACGATGGAGCTCCTGCACATTTCAGTCGAAGTGTTCATACGCTTCTCAACAACAGATTCGGTGACCGACGGATTGGTAGAGGCGGACCAATTCCATGGCCTCCACGCTCTCCTGACCTCAACCCTCTTGACTTTCATTTATGGGGGCATTTGAAAGCTCTTGTCTACGCAACCCCGGTACCAAATGTAGAGACTCTTCGTGCTCGTATTGTGGACGGCTGTGATACAATACGCCATTCTCCATTGGTGCATCAGCGCATCAGGGATTCCATGCGACGGAGAGTGGATGCATGTATCCTCGCTAACGGAGGACATTTTGAACATTTCCTGTAACAAAGTGTTTGAAGTCACGCTGGTACGTTCTGTTGCCGTGTGTTTCCATTGCATGATTAATGTGATTTGAAGAGAAGTAATAAAATGAGCTCTAACATGGAAAGTAAGCGTTTCAGGACACATGTCCACATAACATATTTTCTTTCTTTGTGTGTGAGGAATGTTTCCTGAATGTTTGGCCGTACCTTTTTGTAACACCCTGTATTCCGTGAAACTTCTCTGTTCTTCAAATGGAAGCTGCACACTTTGCTTTTCGCTGGAATTGGGCTTGAGATGATTTTCTTCATAACAGTCAGAAAGCATTTTCAGAGGATTAGTGAGGTTTCTTTCAACAGTCTTGAAGATTTTACTGTGAGTTTTCAGGACCAGGTCGTCATTGAACATAGAAGAAGCCTGTGCATAGAATGTGACTAGAATTCCGGCGTTCCCTGTGCAATGGTGTATAAACATTGGCTGATTCTTCCACTCCATGAACACTGAGATACGTACCTCAATGGTTGATGACTGCTGTTGACTGATCACATTCCACATCGTGGGCAGTTTCTAAGCTGTGCTGTGCTGTGTCCTGTCTGGCTGGTTGTCAGTTCAGTCTCTTTCTTCAGATGTGCATATACTCTCCCTAATGTATGCTCTGCTAAGTTGGGAGGGTGTTTGGTAGATTCAAGCAGAGATCCACTTAGAGCCGACGTCTTGAGGAGTTGGACAAACACACACTTTATGTATTGCCCTCCCAGGATCCTGCTGAGGAGGTGAGAGGGGAGGGTTACCAGCATATAAAGGAATGCAGCGGTAGACTAACTGCTCAGTCATCATCAGTAACCTAAAGTTGTCTGCACACACGAAAATAATTTAAACTACATTTTCGCTATTGTACAGACATCATATGACAGTTATAGGAGTCGAGGTGCGTGAAAGGGAAGCAGTGGTTGAAAAGGGAATGAAACAGGTTTAAGCGTATCCTCGATATGATTCAACTGTACAATGAGTAAGCAGTAAAGGTGACCAAAGAAACGTTTGGAGTAGGTGAGATGAAATAAAAACTTTTAGGTTTCCTGATGACATTTCGATTCTATCAGAGAAAGCAAAGGACATGGAAGAGCAATTTAATAGAATGGACTAGTCCCTTGAACGAAGGATATAAAATGAACATCAACAAAAGTCGAAGTAAATCAGGCGATGCTGAGGGAATTAGACTAGGAAACGAGACACTAGTATCCAGACTGAGATTTTCACTCTGCAGCGGAGTGTGCGCTTATATGAAACTTCCTGGCAGATTAAAACTGTGTGCGGACCGAGACTCGAACTCGGGACCTTTGCCTTTCGCGAGCAAACGTCCCGAGTTCGAGTCTCGAGACACTAGTAGATGAATTTTGCTATTTGGATAGCAAAATAACTAATGATGGCCGAAAGAGAGGATACAGAAAGTATACTAACAATGACAAGAAAAGCGTTTCTGAAAGAGAGAAATTTGTTAACATTGAGTATAGATGTAAGCGGTAGGATGTCTTTCCTGAAAGTATTTGTATAAACTGTGAAGCATGGACGATACACAGTTCACATAAGAAGAAAACAGAAGCTTTTGAAATGTGGTGCTACAGAGGAATACTGAATATTAGAGGAGCAGATCATGCAAATAATGAGGAAATACTAGACAGAATTGGGGAGACAAGAAATTTGTGGCATAACCTGACTAGAAGAAGGGACTGGTTGAGAGTACACATTCTAAGATCACCAATTAAGTATTGGAGGGAAGTGTGGGGAGTGTAAAAATGAGAGAGAGAGAGAGAGAGAGAGAGAGAGAGAGAGAGAGAGAGAGAGAGAGGGCAAATAAGCTGATTTTAAAGCACGTACGTTGGAGTAGTTATTCGGAGATGAACAGGCCACACAGTTGCTAGTTTGTACAGAATTTTTTTCTTTAGACACGATCTTATGGATATTATTTACGTTTGATGGAGATAAAACAAAAAAATGAACCACTATAGTGAGAATAAATAGACAAGTTAGATTTACCTTACAGAGACATTAAACAAGACGAATCTTTCTACTAATGCAAAATTGAAATATCACCATAGAGTAGCATGGAGAGCTGCATCCAGTCAGTCTTCGGACTGAGGACCGCAACAACAACTTTGACTGTTGGAAGAAAATGAAAGGAAAATGGAGACATTGTTAAGGTTGTGTTCCACCTTGGCTTCAGAACAATTCTGGGACCGGCAAGGCGGCAAGAAAACATGGCACTTTCTCTTGAACAGTGGTAACCAAACAAACCGGAGTATTACTGCGATTGCTAAAGTATTGTTTCCCGAAATGTTCAGAAACGCGAAATCTGCGGTTAAACAGACTCGTAGAATACCAGTGCTAAAAAAGAGTCGGGATTTGTAGCAAGTGAAATGGCTGTATGACCAGATTCCATTGGGAGGGAGTGCCCCCTTGCGGCTCCTCGCCCTTTTCTCATGCCTGTAAGCTATAAGCTAAGTGAGCCGTGTGTCGACTCGTGCTACACCTTGTGTTTAGATTGCATTGGTTTTCCTTTTCTTCCCCTGACATGTTTGTTTGATATGCTGTCTGTCATTAAGTGGCTGCTTGGTTATCTTTTCCTTCTGCTATCGATATCTGCATTTTTGCTTCTGAGAAACTGCCATGGAGGAAGTGAGATCTTTGACCGGTTGTAACCTCGTGTGGTGGCGCGGAAGTAGGGGCGTTGCGCGCAGAGAGTGTGGTGGACACGGGAGGGCAGTGTGGCTCTCCAGCGCGAAGCAGGCGTGGTCGGTTGTACCGAGTCGCCACGTGATGTATGTCGGTTGTGTGTAACGAGCGGGTCGAGTTGACGGAAGAGCTCCCCGCCGGTTGGTTGTATACAGAAATGCCCCACGAGTAGTTGCTGTTCATTTCGCCTTGGTGGGACGTTAACAAGCTTCTTTAAGTCCTCCGTTTCAACACTGGAGTTTAAAAAGGAGACACCTAACATGAAGGAGCGGTCACTACCCGTCAACGTTGACAGAGAAGACGTGAACTCCGGTGACAGAGCGTGTTGTCGCGTGACCGTGGCGTGTTGGGTACGCTGGCGACGCGTGCGCGGTCGGATGTGTGGATCCTTGCCATCGGAGGTCGTGTACTGCCTGTTCGAGCATAATTGCAAGTTAAGTTCGTGGAAGGTTTAATCATTAAGTAATAATTTTGTGTAACCAGCGTCTCTTCTGCCTTGTGGCCTCCGGCGACCGGGTTTCCTGTCCCTGGCACCGGTGTAGTTGAAGACAGTGATCTTTCCTCCTCCTCTCGTTACTGTCCGGTGGGAGGTGTAGTTTTGGGCAGTTTAATTGTTTCGCTATTCTTTCGTGGGTTATGAGTGGATCCATGCTTCTTGTTGGTTGAGCATGTGGTCGCTCATTCAGGACTGTGTGGTGTAATATTTCCCTGCACGAGGTTAGCTCTAATTCTGTCAGCAAGTTAAGCCATCTTATTACAAGTTTTCGCTAGCTAAAAGTCGGTGCAGTGACCACCCTGAGAGTGGCAATTGTGTTTACGGGCGTATTTAAATTGGTCAGTATTCTGCCTAGCCTGAGCATCCCTGAGTGGGTGATTTGTGGACGCCTTACATGCGTCCGTCATGTCTGCTATGTTCTAATGATATTCCAGGATACTTTTGTTTAAAAACTTTTTAAATTCCTCCATTCCTTTATTGCCATTAATCGTGTGTTTGCTGAGACCTTTGATTTTTTTAATGGCGCTGTTGGTAGCTTCATTACCTCACCGTACCTTATTAACAAAGTTCTGTATTTACTTAGTAGCCTGTTTACTAATGTTCTTTAAATTTTTTAAACTGGTTCATTGCTATAAATTTCTTTGATTGCCGTTAGCAGAGTGTTTTGAAAGGTTGTTTATTGACGTACTGTTAGCTTCTGTGTTTTTTTAAGTTTTTAAACTGTTGTATTGCTTATAAGTGATTTGATTGCCGTTTTTTATAAAAGAAATTTTTAAACGGTTGCATTGCTGTAAATTACTAGATTGCCGTTAGCGGCGTGTTTTGAAAGGTTGTTTATTGCCATACTGTTACTTCCATTTTTTTAAAAAAAGAATTTTTTTAAAAAATTGTTGTATTGCTGTAAATTACTTGATTGCCGTTAGCGGCGTGTTAAAAAGGCTGTTTATTGCCGTACGGCTAGTTTCTGTAAGATATGAATAAAACATTTGTGTCTGAAAATCTCAACTCGACAGTAAACTACTAGAAATTTGGCCCCGTTTCCCAACTTGTGGTGTGGCTTGTAGTAACCGCAACCACTGTGTGTGTCACTAAGTGACCAGAAGACACGGCAAGATTTCAATTCAACTTCGTGCTCAAACACACCGTAGGCAGATACGTAAATGACTGGAGTTCCAATTCTCTGTGACAGGTGGAACGGCCACCAGACAAGATTACTGTTGTACGTGTTCAGTGGTGTCACCTGACCTGGTAGAGTACATAAGGGGCGTGAATAGCGTCAGATGCCGATCGTTGTGGAGAACAAACATGGAGATCCCAGAATGAAATTTTCACTCTGCAGCGGAGTGTGTGCTTGGGTAGCTGAGGTGGTAGAGTGCTTGCCCGCGAAAGGCAAAGTCCCGAGTTCGAGTCTCGGTCCGGTGCACAATTTTGATCTGCCAGGAAATTTCAAACATGGAGATGTCACGTACTCGTTTGAAACTGCGTTACAGCACCTGACAGTTGGAAAGTGGTCTCACTGCGGGTCACCACTTGGGCAGTTGGGTTGGGATGTTTGGGGGAAGAGGCCAAACAGCGAGGTCATCGGTCTCATCGGATTAGGGGAGGATGGGGAAGGAAGTCGGCCCTGCCCTTTCAAAGGAACCATCCCATCATTGGCCTGGAGCGATGTAGGGAAATCACGGAAAACCTAAATCAGGATGGCCGGACGCGGGATTGAACCGTCGTCCTACCGAATGCGAGTCCAGTGTGCTACCACTGCGCCACCTCGCTCGGTACCACTTGGGCAGCATCCATATTTGTGGCTCGTCTGTATCTGACAGTGGCCCGATGTTGGACCGCATGGAAACGTGAAAGCAGGCGTACTCATCGTCAGCATCTAACACCATAGCTCTACTACTCTACTGATTTATTTTGCCTTTTGTTTTATTTAATGTTATATCGTTGAGTTTCTGTAAATGTTCTTGGATTGAACCCATACCATGAGAGTGTTTATTCTTTTCTCTGTTATAAACTTGGATGTCTTTTAGAATGTGGGATGTTGCCGTATGTAATATGTACGATATGAGCAAATGATACGTTTGTCTTTATCACTTAATGTCTTTGGTTGTCTTTGAGATTGAATAATTTTGTTTAAATAATTTTTTTGTAGAAATGTTAATATGTGCAAATGTTCCGTTTTAATTAATATGTTTGGTTACTGTAACGTAAACTGCTGATCCACATTTAGGGTTCTTTGTTAATTTGTATGTAAAAGGTCTTGTGGTTCCCCTCGGGAACGGAACTGTGTAGCGCGTGCAAATTGTGGTTGGCCTAGGTACAAAAGGTGGAATTGAGAGGCAGTCGGGGACGAGCTACCAAACTATCAACTGCTCATGTAAAAGTTGTGTATTGTGTTGGTTCTGAGAGAGGCTTTTCCTGGCGCTTTCCAATGCCTCGGATGGATGGATAAAGAGCTGGAGCTATTCTGAAATTGGTATCTATCATCGCCACCAAGAAATGACAGAGTCCAGCAATTCTACCTGCAAATCCACCTACCAACATGCAATCGCCACAACATTGCGCAGTCACTGTAACGGAATGCTATAATAATGTACGGTGAAGGATCAGCTTATTGGATGTGTTAGTGTGCTCAAATATAAGGTAATTTATAACTGAATTTGTGAACCTACCTTGATCTTTTTTCCTTTCAGAACACCTCTCTCCATTTGAACCACGATTACCGAGCGTCCTAGTTTGTGGAAAAAATGAAAGCCTCAAAGCGAAATAGTTAATTAAATAATATTGTTTGATCTTTGGTAAGAAGGGAGTATTCAGATATACTGTGGATTTAGTGAAATTGTGGGAGATAGTAAATGTAGTTTTGTGAAAGCCTCCCAGTGATGGAAACAGTCCAATTTAAAGTTTTTTTTGGAGTTTCAAAGTCACCTATTTAATCATTTACTTGAAAGTAGAAGACTGTGGTAATAAAGACAATTTGCTGTTTCTTTTAAAGATTAAAAGTTCTTAAAACTGATGCTTATAAAGTTTTGCTTAGTTAATGATCATAGTGCTTGCTGCCTGTAGTAAATTTTAAAAGGTGGGTCAGTTTCTTGCAAATTTGTCAACATTGGGTCTCACTGTAGTAAAAGTAGAAAACTCCAATAGCGGAAAGTTATATACTCATTCTTACTAAGTATTTCTTTCTTTTGGGCAATGAAAGTGCATATTAATAGTGTAATGGGATCCACAGGTTATCCTTTATACTCATGATAAATAACAATTTATAGAAAGACCACTATTTATGAACACAATAATTTCTTTATTCAAAAGACAGTGAGAAGTAACCTGTTAGTCAATTCCAATTAACATTCATTCTAAATAGAATAGTATTTAGCCAAGAGAGACTTAACCTCTGATCAGTTCATAATTTTGCAGTGAACTACATTTATAATTTTATGTCAGCTAGGAAAATGTTTGAACAATAATGCTGAACCTTTGCCCAATTTATGAGTCTGCAGTGAATATTAATAGTAATGTTATAAAGACCATTCAGTTTGAATAAGCCCTGAAAGTAATAGTGTGTATTGTTATGTGTTATATTTATTCAAATAGTTTGTTCTGCTCTGTCAGCTCTAATCTTACCGTGAACACATGCAGGTGTCAGAGTTCATTGTACTCGCGTGTACCAAAGTATAGGTTGTGTTTGTCCGTTTAAAGCTACTCATACTTATTTTCTTGAACAAGAATGTCAATCATTCTCTTGCCTAATTAGGCTGGCGACCGTTTTCTTTATTCTTTAAACAGTGTAGCTAGGTAAAATATTGTTTGTTACTGTTTAAATATTTACGTAATTCTGACTTTCACAGCCGATAAGCCACCTCCGTTAGGTACAACACGGTCAACATAACAAAATTCCTCTCAGAGGGTAACACTGCTCTGTTGCGTTAAACCATAATTGCTTTAATTTCACGACCTGCCTCCAACTTTAAGGTCATGTTACAGCAGTAGCAGATGGTAGTGTTATAAGCACTGGAATGTTCATCAATGGCATCGCACTGCATTCAGCGACGAACCGCGGGTCCACGCTATCCACCCGATGATCGCGATCGGCGACTATGACGACAACCCGAGGAGAGTTTCCACACTTCTAGTGTTATGGAAAGGCGTAGTGGGGTTAATCCTCTAGTAATGGTTGGGGAACCACGGGTTATGACTTAAGGTCATGGCTGGTAGTGATTGAGGCAACTGATTACACAACGGTAAGTCACATACATTCTACGTCCTCGTACGTTACCTTTCATGCGACAATATTATGGACCCACTTTTCAACAGTCCATTGCTCCTCGTCCACACTCAGTGTGTACCTCTATGAATTGCCTGTGTACTGTTGAGGTATTCCCGATACCAACGAGCTCCCCAAATCTGTTGCTGCTAGAACATACGTGGGACCAGCCTGGAGGTCAACCGTGTCCCAATACCAGCACCCCAGATATAAACGATGTTAAAACAGCTACGGCCCATTTTGCCTCAGGAGATGCTACACCGGCCTTATGAAACCATCCCCAACCGAATCAGTGCGTGCAGCCAGTCCAGAGGGGGTGCAAAGTTATACACTACTGGCCATAAAAATGGCTACACCAAGAAGAAATGCAGATGATAAACGGGTAGTCATTGGACGAATATATTATACTAGAACTGACATGTGATTACATTTTCACGCAATTTTGGTGCACAGATCCTGAGAAATCAGTACCCAGAACAACCACCTCTGGCCGTAATAACGGCCTTGATACGCCTGGGCATTGAGTCAAACAGAGCATGGATGGCGTGTACAGCTATAGCTGCCCATACAGCTACAACTCGATACCAAATTTCATTAAGAGTAGTGACTGGTGTATTGTGACGAGCCAGTTGCTCGGCCACCATTGACAAGACGTCTTCAGTTGGAGAGAGATCTGTAGAACATGCTGGCCACAGCAGCAGTCGAACATTATCTGTATCCAGAAAGGTCCGTACAGGACATGCAACATGAGGTCGTGTATTATCCTGCTGAAATGTAGGGTTTCGCAGGGATCGAATGAAGGGTAGAGCCACGGGTCGTAACACATCTGAAATGTAGCGTCCACAGTTCAAAGTGCCGTCAATGCGAACAAGAGGTGACCGAGACGTGTAACCAATGGCACCCCATACCACCACGCCGGGTGATACGCCAGTATGGCGATGACGAATACACGCTTCCAATGTGCGTTCACCGCGATGTCGCCAAACACGGATGCGACCATCATGATGCTGTAAACACAATCTGGATTCATCCGAAAAAATGACGTTTTGCCATTCGTGCACCCAGGTTCGTCGTTGAGTACACCATCGTAGGCGCTCCTGTCTGTGATGCAGCGTTAAGTGTAACCGCAGCCATGGTCTCCGAGCTGATACAGTAGTCCATGCTGCTGCAAACGTCGTCGAACTGTTCGTGGAGATGGTTTATGTTTTGCAAACGTCCCAATCTCTTGATTCATCGAGACGTGGCTGCACGATCCGTTACAGCCATGCGGATAAGGTGCCTGTCATCTCGACTGCTAGTGACACGAGGCCATTGGGATCCAGCACGGCGTTCCGTATTACGCTACTGAACCCACCGATTCCATATTCTGCTAACAGTCATTGGCTCTGGACCAAGACGAGCAGCAATGTCGCGATACGATAAACCGCAATTGCGACTGGCTACAATCCGACCTTTAATAAAGTCAATAACGTGATGGTACGCATTCCCCTCGTTACACGAGGCATGAAAACAACGTTTCACCAGGCAACGCCGGTCAACTGCTGTTTTTGTATGAGAAACCGATTGGAAACTTTCCTCATGTCAGAACGTTGTAGGTGTCGCCACCGGCGCCAACCTCGTGTGAATGCTCTGAAAAGCTAATCATTTGCATATCACAGCATCTTCTTCCTGTCGGCTAAATTTCGCGTCTGTAGCACGTCATCTTCGTGGTGTAGCAATTTTAATGGCCAGTAGTGTAGTAACATATGAGCTCATGCTGCCAAGTTCTTTGCAAATTTAACTCGATATCGTCATCACTGAAATAACATAATATACTCTGGCATGTTTCATTTAGTTTCTTCTCCCCATTTGCGTGCTCTACTTTTTTTGTCAGGCAGTGTACCTGATCCTTAAATACCTAAGTAAACAATATTTTATATGTATAGACTGAAGCGGTGGCAAAAAATTTGTACCAAGGCCGGGAATCGAACCTGGCTCTCTGCACCTGCCTAGTAAGCAGGAGACCCGTGTTCGATTCCTGGCCTTGGTACAAATTTTCTCTCAGCGCTTCAGTCTATATAAATAAAACTGTATCTGTATGAGACCAACAAAGTCTCTGAATTTTGCCTGGATCTCAGGCCGGATCCCTCATTTGTGTTCAATGGTGTGGCGCTATTCCAGAACATGAAGAGCCTCAGCAACTTTGTTCGTGGGAAAGAGTGGATTTAAAGTAGACTGTGGCGGCAGTGAGAATTTGGATTGAGGACAGAGGCGTGCCAGGATAATCCATGTAGTTGTGTGAAATGGTTCAAATGGCTCTGAACGCTATGGGACTTAATATCTGAGGTCATCAGTCCCCTAGAACTTAGAACTACTTCAACCTAACTAACCTAAGGACATCACACACATCCATGCCCAGGGCAGGATTCGAACCTGCGACCGTAGCGCAGGACATTGCTGCTCGCCTTGGTCGAGATCCAATGACTGTTAGCAGAGTATGGAATCTGTGGGTTCAAGAGGGTAATACGGAACACCGTGCTGGATCCCAATGGCCTCGTATCACTAGCAGTCGAGATGATAGGCATCTTATCCGCATGGCTCTAAAGGATCGTGCAGCCACGTCTCGAACCCTGAGTCAACTGTTGGGGACGTTTGCAAGACAACAACCATCTGCACGAACAATTCGATGACGTTTGCAGCAGTATGGACTATTAGCTCGGAGACCGTGGCTGCGGTTACCCTTGACGCTGCATCACAGACAGGAGCACCTGCGATGGTGTACTCAACGACGAACCTGGGTGCACGAATGGCAAAACGTCATTTTTTTCGGAGGAATCCAGGTTCTGTTTACAGCATCATAATGGTCGCATCCGCGTTTAGCGACATCGCGGTGAACGCACATTGGAAGCGTGTATTCGCCATCGCCATACTGGCGTATCACCCGGCGTGATGGTATGGGGTGCCATTGGTTACGCGTCTCGGTCACCTCTTGTTCGCATTGACGGCACTTTGAACAGTGGACGTTACATTTCAGATGTGTTACGATCGATGGCTCTACCCTTCATTCGATCCCTGGGGAACCGTATGTTTCAGCAGGATAATGCACGACCGCACGTTGCAGGTCCTGCACGGGCCTTTCTGGATACAGAAAATGTTCGACTGCTGCCATGGATAGCACATTCTCCAGATCTCTCGCCAACTGAGAACGTCTGGTCAATGGTGGCCGAGCAACTGGCTCGTCACAATACGCTAGTCACTACTCTTGACGATCTGTGGTATCGTGTTGAAGCTGCATGGGCAGCTGTACCTGTACACGCCATCCAAGCTCCGTTTGACCCAATGCCCAGGCGTATCAAGGCCGTTACTACGGCCAGAGGTGGTTGTTCTGGGTACTGATTTCTCAGGATCTATGCACCCAAAATGCGTGAAAATGTAATCACATGCCAGTTTTAGTATAATATATTAGTCCAATGAATACCCATTTATCATCTGTATTTTTTCTTGGTGTAGCAATTTTAATGGCCAGTAGTGTAAATGACATTCGGAACTGTATCGCTCCTCTGATCGTCCCGAATGCCGGACATTTGCCACGCTGGACATTTGCCACGCCGGACATTTGCCACACTTGTCCCTTCGCCAGGTAGCTTGAGTTGCGATCCCTCAAGTAAGGGACGCTCTTCCTCGTACTTCATCTGTCCCTCTTTCAAACCACAGTCTCCACATCTTACTCGATACAACCAGTACGTAAGGGACCCTCTTCTTCGACATCTTGGCAAAATACAGAGCTTCCTTTCCGAAATCGAAATATTTATATCTTTTGGGAAACGAAAGCAATACCGACGGTTATGTCAGTGTGTAATTAGTTCCGCCAAGTATAAATACTGATTCCTCTGTCTGTACTGTAGCTTCCTTTCACGCTTACTGATTGCGATAGAAACAGTCCATCGGCATGGGAGCAACAAGAAAGGAACGATGAAACGAGAGTGCAAATGTACGCTAATCATTTCTTTTTATCACTGCATTTGTGCTTACTTTAATTACTACAATTGCATGCCTAAAAGACAACAAGGAAATGTTTGAAAAGAAGAACGACATACTCCATATTAATTTACTCTCTAAAAACATTAGTTAATAAAGTGTAGCGGGACAATGTTCAAAACATAACTGAAAACACGTTCTCTAAATAGAGATAAGAACATCTATGACTGACATATCTAAAGTCGACTTACAATTTTAAAATGTTAGAAATAAGGAAATGAAGTAATACAGAATGCTACGATTGTAAAGTACGTTGTTGTTCTACATTGTTTAGCTCTGGTATTTACAGGGTCACAGAGAAAGCGTCTTAGGTTCTGGAGAGAAAAGCCGTAATTGTAATGATCTGCACTACAACAGAAACAAGGACAACTTAAGGAAAAATAATGTAAACTGACAATTAACTTTGAAGCAGATAGTTCCTGTGACTTAGTATGGGCAGAGGTTATATTCGACAATCGGAGTAAATTAATAACTGGCTCCTTTTACCGACCCCCGGTCTCAGATGAAACAGTCGCTGAACAGTTCAAAGAAGGCTTGAGTCTCATCACAAATAGGTACACTACTCATACAATTATAGTTGGCAGTGACTTCAATCTACCTTCCGCATGTTGACAAAAATACATTTTCAGACCCTGTTGTGAATAGAAAACAACTTCCCTAATTGTTCTAAATGCTTTTTTAAAATTATTTTTAACAATTAATTGACTAGGTCATTCAAATTGTAAATGGTTACGAAAACACACTTGACCTCTTAGCCACAAATAATCCTGAGCATCACGACGGATACAGGGATTAGTGAACACGCAGTCGTAGAGAGGTTCACTTCCGTAACGAAGAAATTCACCAAAACTAAACACGAAATATATCTATTTACAGAAGCAGCTAAAAATTCGGGTGACGTCTTTCTAAGAGATAGTCTCCAATCCTTCCCAACTACGTAAATGAAGACCATATGAGGCTTAAGTTCAAAGAAATAGTATTAACAGCACTCGAGACATTCATACCAAATAAATTAATAAGAGACGGAACTGATCCCCCATGGTACACAATACACGACAGAAAGCTGCTGCAGGAGCACCGAAAAAGGCAAGTATAATTTAGACGAACGCAAAATCTCCAAGATTGGTGAAGTTTTACTGAGGCTCGAAATCTGGTGCGGATTTCAATGCGAGATGCATTTAATAGTTTCCACAATGAAACTCGCTCTAGAAAGGTGGCGGAAAATCCAAAGAGATACTGGTCCCATGTTAAGTAAACCAGCGGAAAGGCTATCTACTATAAATGTTTGCAGCTAAACTTAAATAAAAATATTTGAGGTGCCAAAATTGTCAACCTTAGCATCAGATCAGTTTTGAGATGTCAATTTTAGGTGCAATTCAAAGGTTCAGTTCCCATTTTCTTTTACGAAAGCGTATACTATCAGTTTAACAAACCATGATATTTTAGGTGATAGTTACGATTCTGAAGCTTCAGAAACTTATTTTAGAACTCACAATTATTTAATAGTATGGCCATAATATTGGAAGGTAGAAAAAAGTTATCTTAACGTGACAACAATAGGAATATTTTTGTGAGCCTTGAAACACTTTTTAATTCTTACATTGAAGTCTGATTCGTATCACACTTTGCACAGGCTTTGGACCGTGAAAATTATAAATGACCATATATCATTCTGGAGTGTGTAAAATCAGCCTAAACACGCTGAACTAATGTACACTCTATTTACAATCACAACTTAATATTAGCTCAGATAATGCTGCTTCAGTGTTTTAATAATTTTATCTCAGTAACTTGCGAGGACTCAGTGGTCTTCATAGTTTTTAATACATTATTTTTAACGTATTTTAGTCCAGTTTCTGAATATGGGCAATGGCTTTCAAGCAAAGCCTAATGTTGCCAGTCTCTTCATAATTCTTTACGATTCTCTCTATCCTGTCGTTCAGCTTCAAGTACTTTTTCTTCCTCTTCTTACCTTCAAGATTCATTTCCAATTTCCTGTACATGCAGTTTGTGAGCTCTGCTTCCTTTTTCAAGCACTCCACCAAATAGTTGATTTTAGGGTGAGGGTTTCCAATAATACTATTTATTTTGCTGTGCCACCCTTCAACAGCACTCGTCGTTCGGTGCCTTTTTCCTAACAGTCCCACATTTCTATTGGGATATCCTCATTCTCTAGCCAGTTATCCACAAAGTAGTCAAAAAATTGAGAGAACCTTCCGTTATCAGGAGCTTCTGCATGAATCTCAATCCATCCATTGCTTACGTCCTTCGGTTTTACAACTGCCAACGCTGCACACATGCTGACGTGAAGTCTTAAATCCTCGTTGTAGCGGTACTCCTTAGTTAGACCGAGAACTCGAATTCTTCTCCATAAACTCTTGTTCATATGGAAATAGAATCAATTTATTTCAGTTGTGGGAAAAACTTGACGAATGGCCGATATCGCAGCTGCCTCAAAGTCCACCATTACTTGTTTAGGACACCACTCAGAGACTGCCTGTTTTATCAGACGAAACAGACGAACGTATGCGTCTTTCTTCTTATTAGAGAGCAGTGCAAATACAGTAGGAAGAATGTTTTTTTCTTTAATCGGGCCCCCTAAGTCTACGTGTATGGTGTAGATCTGCGCAAACCTTGCTGCATCTCTTAAATGTTCCATCCATAAAAAAATGGGAACATGTTTTTAAACTTTCTTTTCCTTTTCTTCCACTAAAAACAATTATTCTCACCTCTAATCTATCGTCTTCCAGAAGAAAACTACTGCCATCTCCCATTTTAATAGATCTTCATGAAGATCAATTTCATAAGAGTTCTTAGGCTCTTGTTGGTTCCCCCACTCTTGACTCCATCGACGACGCATGGTTCTCTTCATAGATTCTGAATTAGACATCACTGTAACAAAGTCATAAACTTTATTATGTAGATTTCCCATTTCATCCGCGTATATCTCCGATAACTGTGTAGTTTCTTCTCGAGACTTTCTCTTTGCTCTTTCCACTTGCTTTCTCACTTTCAGAGCTGCATCGTCAGGTGGTCCACAGAGATGTTCTAATACGCTCAACACTTCTCCTTTCCTCGAAAGCAGCTTTCTCTTGCAATGATCCGCTTTTCGGCGTAAGCACATCCATGTAACAACGCCTTCTTTAGATTCCCTCTGTTTAAGATACGCGTAACCTTTGTAATGAGCAGGAGACCTGCCCTTGTTCGTTGTAATAACTTCCATACTGATGGTCACGTTAGGAACTTCGAAAGTAAACTGGGCGGGCGGGTGAGGAGGACGACGACGAGGAGGAGGAGGAGGAGGGGGGAGACTAGGGACCGAACCCTTCGGAGCAGGTAAAACCGTGGCAAATGTCCGGCGTGGCAAATGTCCGGACACCGCTCGTCCCTTTTTAAGTGTGAACTGCAGCTGGCCACGTCATTTCAGGCTAGCTGTACGAGCTGACCGGACAGTGCTGTCCACGTTAAATGTGTCGGTAAAGCTGTTATCCCGTATTACCGCCCAGTTGATGTGCGCGTAACGCACAGCACAACATGTACACTTATTATCGTACTTGGCAGTACTCGAGACAGCTTCGCTCCAGTCCCACGTGAAACGGAAATCCAATGAGGTTCCAGCAAACGCGCTAGAATACATAGTGCAATGTTTACACTACGTTTATTCTTATAATGAACGGATTATAGTAAGCAGAAGACCTGGTTTCGATTCCTGGCGTTGGTACAAATTTTTTCTCTCTACTTCAGTCTGCATACGTAAAATATACATCTACTTCATACTCCGCAAGCCACCTAATGGTATGTGGCGGTGGGTACTTTCGGAATCACTATTTGATCCCTCCAACCCTGTTCCACTCGCGAATAGTGCGTGGGAAGAATGATAGTCGGTAAGCCTCTGCATTGGCTCTAATTTCTAGAATTTTCTCCTCGTGATTAATACGTGAGATGTATGTGGTGGAAAGTAATATGTTGTCAGAAACCTGAAAAATGCTGTCCCGAAATTTCAATAGTAAGTCTCTCCTTGATGCACAACGTCTCACGTGTAACGTCTGCAAGTGGACTTGGTTTAGCATCTCCGTAACGCTCTCTCACCAGCTACACGATCCCGTGATTAAACTTGCCGCTCTTCGTTGGATCTTCCCTACCTCCTCTATCAGTCCTACGTGATAGGGATCCCAGATAGACGAACAGTACTCAAGAATCGGGCGAACAGGAGCCTTATATGCCACTTCTTCCGTAGATAAGTTATATTTCCTTAAGATTCTTCCGATGAATCTGAGTCTTGTGTCTGCTGTCCCCACTATCTGTTTTATATGGTCATTCCCACTTAAGGTCTCTCTGGAGAGTTACGGCTAGATATTTTACAGCCCGTACCGAGCTACAAGCGTCTCTCCTGCAAACTCTTCCACTGGAGTTTATCTATCATCTCCGTAACGCTTTCGCGATTACTAAATGATCCTGTAACGAAGCGCGCTGCTCTCCGTTGGATCTTCTCTATCTCTTCTATCAACCCTATCTGGTACGGATCCCACACTGCTGAGCAGTATTCAAGCAGTGGGCGAACAAGCGTACTGTAACCTACTTCCTTTGTTTTCGGATTGCATTTCCTTAGGATTCTTCCAATGAATCTGTCTGGCATCTGCTTTACCGACGATCAACTTTATATGATCATTCCATTTTAAATCACTCCTAATGCGTACTCCCAGATAATTTATGGAATTAACTGCTTCCAGTTGCTGACCTGCTATATTGTAGCTAAATGATAAAGGATCTTTCTTTCTATGTATTCGCAGCACATTACACTTGTTTACATTGAGATTCAATTGCCATTCCCTGCACCATGCGTCAATTCGCTGCAGATCCTCCTGCATTTCAGTACAATTTTCCAATGTTACAACCTCTCGATATACCACAGCATCATCCACAAAAAGCCTCAGTGAACTTCCGATGTCATTCACAAGGTCATTTATGTATATTGTGAATAGCAACGGTCCTACGACACTCCCCTGCGGCACACCTGAAATCACTCTTACTTCGGAAGTCTTCTCTCCATTGAGAATGACATGCTGCGTTCTATTATCTAGGAACTCTTCAATCCAATCACACAATTGGTCTGATAGTCCATATGCTCTTACTTTGTTCATTAAACGATTGTGGGGAACTGTATCGAACGCCTTGCGGAAGTCAAGAAACACGGCATCTACCTGTGAACCCGCGTCTATGGCCCTCTGAGTCTCGTGGACGAATAGCGCGAGCTGGGTTTCACACGATCGTATTTTTCGAAACCCATGCTGATTCCTACAGAGTAGATTTCTAGTCTCCAGAAAAGTCAGTCAGTCAGTGACACTCTGCAATCTAAATGAATTTGTAGCAAAACTTTTACAACGCATATCTTAAGAAGCATGCCAACAATTCGAAACAAACCCGCCAGCAAGTAGTTGATCTGTAGTGTCTTAGTGGCAAATATTACTATTTTTTTGTTATTTAATTAGTATCTTTTGGAAGGAGAAATTATTATTGTTATGGACACAAAGTATTTTTGCAAGTGGTGTACGTTATAAATATTTAAAGGCTGCACACTCTTTAAGATCAGAGAGTTTAATACTTTCTCTATAAACGCTAAAGTAATTGCGTGGATTCTTGTTAGTACACTTTTGCAATACACGTAGGCCACACAAATAATATCGATCCACTTTTGCACTCAGTACTTTACATATTGAAAGTAACTGAAACTTAAGTCTTTGAAAATATTCCGTTAGAAGTGCAAATAACTTAGTCTGTCTATGCAAGAAACACATTCTCGCATCGTTAAGTATCCGTATTTATATACACATAAAGTATGAATTAGACACCACGAAAACCCAGTTTCAGTACTGCAAAATATCATCCATAAATGAGCAATGTCGTTAAGGTTCAATATCTTCCACATTTACACCAGCATAAACTGAGAATCGATTATTTTGCCTTAAGCCTCGAGCCAAGCCGTTATCGATTCTAGACTTTTCACTGTTCTATATCTTTTGTAGGAAAACAGTTGTGATAGTCACATCTCAGAACTACTTTGGGATGATAATATAACGTCCTGAGCGCTTTAGGTTGCGCTGTTCCACAAATAATTACTGAAAATTAAAAGCTCCCCGTAATGGCGGTCAATAAGGAGGCCAGCAGCGTGTGCTAAAAATACTGAATACTAAAGGATAAGACAAATGGGAATTACATTTCTATAACCGCATTTACTGCTATGTCTGTGTTTGTGAAGAAATAAATTTTAACAGAATAGCAGACCTGAGTACAGCAATTCGCTATTACCCACATCGAGTACATTAGATCAATAGCAAGCGAACAAAACGACCAGAAAAATAGCAAGAGAGAGCAAAATGAACAGTACAGAGGGCGATAATCTTAGCGCAAGGTTATATATATTAAATGATAGCAGCCAATGATTACATGTTGGCTTCTTCTGTACACATCCCTGTCATAATCTTTAGCAATCACATGAGAAATATTTATTAAATGTACATAATTACAGATTTCATCACTGTTTATAGTATCAGAATGGTAATTCACTTCTAACCCATTACTGGCAATTGTCCCTTTTTTTGGGACGCGTATATTTTACTTATTTCTACGTAAGCAATGGAGCTTTTAGACTTTATTGTTGCACCTGTAGGTTCAACTAACTGCTATAATGCCTGCATATGTAAAATAAATAACTTTTTTTTCAGTACTTCACGTCAGGAAAATGATAAACTTGCCGATTTTTTGTTCTCGCACTTTACAGCACTGTATGTCTGCAGGTAGTTCTTGGACGACAATGAGCTGTGATTTAGTTGTCTGGGTGTATTTGTTATGAACATATGGATGTCCGTATAAGATTAAGTATACTTCAGATTTTTTCAAGTAAGTGCAATATCGGTGGTTCATGGTGTGGGTTCCTGTAGTCATGTCCTAGTTCATGAACCACGGGCAACGTATGAGTGGCCAAGTAAGTGGTCCCGACAGTCGGGATACCAGTTACTTTGGAATAAGGCTGGGCATCTCGGACATATTCTGAGTCGTGGTCACCTTTGTGCTCATACGGCAAAGACTACCAAATCCACCGGTTAGTCCCTCAACCGTTAGGGGTAAAACCCAATGGGACTCGAGGCAAGTAAGGCTAGCAACCTGCTTCCCCGATACTTTAAATATGATGCTGGCAACAATCAGAGCAAAATGCCTCGGACCTTTGGAGGTGACGGAGTCCCAACTCTAACTGACAAACCAGGGACTCCTAAGATACGACTTGGCAAACAAATGGTAATGAGATAGGGAGCTATTAATATCAATGGGGGCTACTCTGGGAAGAAGGTAGAGCTGGCAGAGACTGCAAGTAAGATGGGGCTGGACGTTTTAGCTGTTAGTGACATTCGGGTAAGGGGTGAGAAAGAAGAGGAAGTAGGAGAATACAAGGTCTACCTGTCAGGAGTCAAAGCAGGAATAGCACAATGGGGTGCAGGGCGTTACATCAGGAAAGAAATGGAACCCAGCGTAGTTGCAGTAAGGTATGTAAACGAACGACTGATGTGGATAGATCTGACAGTGTCTAGCAAGAAAATTAGGATTGTGTCAGTATATTCGCATTGTTAAGGGACAGATCAAGATAAGATGGATAGTTTTTATGAGCCACTCAGTGATGGGTGATTTTAATGCCAGAATTGGAAATCGAACAGAAGGGTATGAATAGGTTATGCGTAAATTTGGAGAGGATATGGAGGCCAACAGGAACGGGAAACAACTCTTGGATTTCTGTGCCAGTATGGGCTTAGTAATCACGAACTCCTTTTTTAAACATAAGAACATTCACCGATATACTTGGGAAGGCAGAGGAACCAGATCTGTCATTGACTATATAATAGCAGAGCAGGAATTCAGGAAGGCTGTGAGGGACACACGTGTATTCAGGGGATTCTTTGATGACACTGATCATTATTTAATCTGCAGTGAAATTGGGATTGTGAGGCCGAAAGTGCAGGAGGTTAGGTCCATATGTAGGAGGATAAGAGTGGAGAAACTTCAGGATAAGGAAATCAGGCATAAGTACATAACAGCGATCTCAGAAAGGTACCAGTTAGTTGAATGTAGTCAATTACAGTCATTGGAAAAGGAATGGACAAGGTACAGGGACACAGTACTAGAAGTGGCTAAAGAATGTCTTGGAACAGTAGTGTGTAAAAGTAGGATGAAGCAAACAGCTTGGTGGAATGACACAGTCAAGGCAGCCTGTAATAGGAAAAAGAAGGCGTATCAAAAATGGCTACATACTAGAACTCAGGTAGACAGAGAAAGTTATGTTGAAGAAAGAAACAAAGCCAAACAGATAATTGCAGCATCCCAGAAGAAACCTTGGGAAGACTTTGGAAACAGGTTGGAGACTAAGGGTCAAGCTGCTGGAAAACCATTCTGGAGTCTAATTAGCAGTCTTCGAAAGGGAGATAAGAAGGAAATGACAAGTCTTTTGGACAGGTCAGGAAAACTGCTGGTGAATCCTGTGGATGCCTTGGGCAGATGGAGGGAATATTTTGAAGAGTTGCTCAATGTAGGTGAAAATACGATCAGCAATGTTTCAGATTTCGAGATAGAATGGGATAGGAATGATGATGGAAATAGGATCACATTTGAGGAAGTGGAGAAAATGGTCAATAGATTGCAGTGCAATAAAGCAGCTGGGGTGGATGAAATTAAGTCGGAACTCATCAAATACAGTGGAATGTCAGGTCTTAAATGGCTACACAGGATAATTGAAATGGCCTGGGAGTCGGGACAGGTTCCATCAGACTGGACAAAAGCAGTAATTACACCAATTTTTAAACATGGAAACAGAAAAGATTGTAACAACTACAGAGGTATCTCTTTAATCAGCGTTGTGGGTAAAATCTTCTCAGGTATTGTTGAAAGGAAAGTGCGAGTATTAGTTGAGGACCAATTGGATGAAAATCAGTGTGGGTTTAGGCCTCTTAGAGGTTGTCACGACCAGATCTTTAACTTACGGCAAATAATGGAGAAGTGTTACGAGTGGAACAGGGAACTGTATCTATGCTTTATAGATCTAGAAAAGGCATATGACCGGGTTCCTAGGAGGAAGTTATTGTCTGTTCTACTAGATTATGGAATAGGAGGCAAACTTTTACAAGCAATTAAAGGTCTTTACATAGATAGTCAGGCAGCAGTTAGAGTTGACGGTAAATTGAGTTCATGGTTCAGAGTAGTTTCAAGGGTAAGACAAGGCTGCAACCTGTCTCCACTGTTGTTCGTATTATTTATGGATCATATGTTGAATACAATAGACTGGCTGGGTGAGATTAAGATATGTGAACACAAAATAAGCAGTCTTGCATATGCGGATGACTTAGTTGTGACGGCAGATTCGATTGAAAGTTTGCAAAGCAATATTTCAGAGCTAGATCAGAAATGTAAGGACTATGGTATGAAGATTAGCATCTCCAAAACGAAAGTAATGTCAGTGGGAAAGAAATATAAACGGATTGAGTGCCAAATAGGAGGAACAAAGTTAGAACAGGTGGACGGTTTCAAGTACTTAGGATGCATATTCTCACAGGATGGCAACATAGTGAAAGAACTGGAAGCGAGGTGTAGCAAAGCTTATGCAGTGAGCGCTCAGCTACGATCTACTCTCTTCTGCAAGAAGGAAGTCAGTACCAAGACTAAGTTATCTGTGCACCCTTCAATCTTTCGACCAACTTTGCTGTATGGGAGCGAAAGCTGGGTGGATTCAGGTTACCTTATCAACAAGGTTGAGGTTACGGATATGAAAGTAGCTAGGATGATTGCAGGTACTAGTAGATGGGAACAATGGCAGGAGGGTGTCCACAATGAGGAAATCAAAGAAAAACTGGGAATGAACTCTATAGATGTAGCAGTCAGGGCAAACAGGCTTAGATCGTGGGGTCATGTTTCACGCACGGGAGAAGCAAGGTTACCCAAGAGACTCATGGGTTCAGCAGTAGAGGGTAGGAGGAGTCGGAGCAGACCAAGGAGAAGGTACCTGGATTCGGTTAAGAATGATTTTGAAGTAATAGGCTTAACATCAGAAGAGGCACCAATGTTAGCACTGAATAGGGGATCATGGAGGAATTTTATAAGGGGGCTATGCTCCAGACTGAACGCTGAAAGGCATAATCAGTTTTAAATGATGATGATGATGATTATGATGAGTGCAATATCGATATATTTTATGCGTCCCAATAATGGGGCAATGGCATGTTACTCTATAATTTATTGTTGATGTGCCCTATTCTTGTATACGCGTATTATACAGAGAACAATTGCATTTTACGTTCTTTATATCTGCTTTTTTTCATATTCTATTCGAATTTTACGGTTCCAACAGGATAAAAACATGCCTCGTGGACTTACACTTGAAGAAATTCTAGCAGAACTAGCGAACCATCAAGAGAGTGACGATGAAGATGGTGACGTAGAATTGGCGATTATTTCACCCGGTGCAGATGTAATAACAGATGAAGAAGACATTGACGAAAATGTACTGAACAATGAGTCTATTGTACAAGGTGTAGCCGGTACTTTAGAGCCCATAACCAACCGAGATGAAGCTAATGCTACAGTTGTACCTCCAGAAGCCAAAAGAAGGAAAGCGTTAGGAGATGGAGCAGAAAGTGATACGTTATCTACAAAAAAATATAAATGTAAGTGTTATAATTGTCAACCAACGTACACAAACACTAGTGAACCAGGGAAGAGCAACGAACATTACGTTGCGGAATGTCTAGCAAATAAGACAGTTCCCCAGGTGTTTGAGGATTTTTTTCTGGGAAACTAATGGATACTATTATTGAACAAAGCGAAATCTATGCTTGCCAACGCAACAAAATAAATTTTCTGCTAACCAAAGAAGAATTAAAATCATTTATTGACATACTACTTCTGAGTGGTTATCATAAGCTTCCCTGTGAGAATATGTACTGGGAACAGGCTTCTGATGTCGGTGTTCCTTTAGTCTTCAACTCCTTGTCAAGAAATAGGTTTCGGGAAATAAAGAGATTCATTCATCTCAATGACAACTCCAAAATAGACAGAAACGACAAGATGTACAAACTGAGGTTGTACTTTGAAATGCTGAAAAAGGAATTCGGTAAATTTGGCGTATTTCATTCAGAACTCTTAATTGATGAAATGATGGTTCGTTAATATGGCAAACATTCAGCTAAAATGTTTCTGAGGGGAAAGCCTATCAAATTTGGATATAAAATTTGGTGTCTTACAAGTTCCAATGGCTTTCTTCATAATTTTTTGCCATACTGTGGCATGGCAAGACTGACAACAAACAGGAGCCTTTAGGTGCAAGGGTAATAAATGAACTAACCAGCATGATTCCAGAATCAGAGTATCCGAATTATAAGCTTTTCTTTGACAACTTTTTCACCAGTGTTGACACACTGATCGCACTCGGAAAGAGTAAAATGAAAGCTACAGGAACAGTAAGAGAGATCCGAACTAATGCATGTCTTTTGATTGACTCGAAAAGAATGGCAAAAGAAAAGAAACGATGGTTCTATGACTACATGTTTGACAAAGAGAACGAAGTTCTAGTTGTGAAATGGAGTGACAACAAACCAGTGTGTGTAGCGACAAATTACAGTACTATTACTCCTCTGAGTTCTACTAAAAGATACTCACGGGCAAAGAAAGAGGAAATACCTGTTACAGTGCCACATCTCATTGAAGAATACAATGGCCATATGGATGGCGTAGTTCTACAGGACAAGCAGATGTCAATTTATAGGATGAGGATAAGGTCAAAGAAATGGTGGGGGCAATTATTCAGACAGATGATAGATATCTGCGTAGTAAACACATGGCGTGCATACCAAATTGCTAACTCTCATAAGAAGCTCTCACTTTTGGATGTACGACGGAGAATAGTGATGTTTTACCTATCAAAGAAAAAAGGATCAGTACCAAAACGCAGAGGACCACAAGGAAGCAAATTGATGGGAGGACGGGTGAGCACAGATGTACGACTACATCCAGGAAATCATTTCATTGTGCCAAGTAAAACACAGAAGAGATGTGCTTACTGCAAGAAAAAAAAACAACAAAAATTTGTGATAGGTGCAATGTTGGTGTACACGACAAGTGTTTTGTTTCGTTTCATACTGAATAGACATTCAATTCTTTATTTATGGTTTGTGTTGTTTCTTACAATATTATCCATGGAGAATAAGATTGTGAATTCGGATAGCGCATTTAGCCAATGTCCCAAAAATGGGACGGTATGTAGTTTTCGTTCTTCTTACTCAATTAGTCACTGAATGTAACGTATTTATGTATAAAAGTTTGCAAAAAATGATCCGATAGAGTTTTGGCCAGTAATGAGTTAACAAAAATCCATATAGTTTCTATATTTTATATTTGTCACAGGTATCCGTGGGAATGCTACAGATTGTCTGTGGACGAAAGCTAAGCTGAAGGTCACAGACAAGACTCTCGTTAGTGATCGCATAAATCAAGAGATTGAAAAGCCAAGTAATGATGTGCATCAAAGGAAGGTACTAAGAAATGTTGCCTTTCGTCTACAAAGTAACTAGTTGTTCAATGACATTTAATGTATACTGGAGACCCAAAGAAACTGCTATTGGCTTCCGTACTCAAGTACAGAGATACACTATGTGATCAAAAGTATCCGGACACCCCCAAAAACATACGTTTTTTCATATGAGGTCCATTGTGCTGCCACCTACTGCCAGGTGCTAAATGTCAGCGACCTCAGTAGTCATTAGACATCGTGAGAGAGCAGAATGGGGCGCTCCGCGGAACTCACGGACTTCGAACGTGGTCAGGTGATTGGGTGTCACTTGTGTCATACGTCTGTATGAGACGTTTCCACACTCATAAAAATCCCTAGGTATACTGTTTCCGATGTTATAGTGAAGTGGAAACGTGAAGGGACACGTACAGCACAAAAGCGTACAGGCCGACCTTGTCTGTTGACTGACAGAGACTGCCGGCAGTTGAAGAGGGTCGTAATGTGTAATAGGCAGATATCTATCCAGACCATCACACAGGAATTCTAAACTGCATCAGGATCCATTGCAAGTACTATAACAGTTAGGCTGGAGGTGAGAAAACATGGATTTCATGGGTGAGCGGCTGCTCATAAGCCACACATCACGCCGGTAAATGCCAAACGACGGCCCGCTTGATGTAAGGACCGTAAAAATTGGACGATTAAACAGTGGATAAACGTTGTGTGGAGTGACGAATCACGGTGCACAATTTGGCGATCCGATGGCAGCGTGTGAGTATGGCGAATGTCCTGTGAACGACATCTGCCAGCGTGTGTAGTGCCAACAGTAAAACTCGGAGACGGTGGTGTTATGGTGTGGTCGTGTTTTTCATGGAGGAAATTCGCATCCCTTGTTGTTTTGCGTGGCGCTATCACAGCACAGGCCTACATTGATGTTTTAAGCATGTTATTGCTTCGGGGATAGCGATTGCATTTTTCAGCATGATCGAGCACCTGTTCAAAACGCAAGGCCTGTGGTGGAATGGTTATACAGTAACATCCTTGTAATGGACTGGTCTGCACAGAGTCTTGACCTGTATCCTATAGAAGACCTTTTGGATGTTTTGGAACGCCGAGTTCTTGCCAGGCCTTACCGACCGATATTGATACCTCTCCTCAGTGTAGCACTCGGTGAAGAATGGGCTGTCATTCCCCAGCAAACCTTCCAGCACCTGATTGAACGTACGCCTGCGAGAGTGGAAGCTGTCATCAGTGATAAGAGTGGTCTAGACCATTATGATTTGCAACATTAATGATGGAGGGCACCACGAAATTGTAAGTCATTTTCAGTCAGGTGTTCGGATACTTTTGATCACACAGTGTATGCAAGTAGGCAATACGCCGCTGCGGCCGGCAACGCCTATATAAGACGAGTGTCTGGCGCAGTTCTTAGATCGCTTATTGCTGCTACAATGCAGGTTATCAACATTTAAGTGAGTATGTATGTGATGTTATTGTTGGCGTTCGAGCGATGGGACACAGCATCTCCAAGGTAGCGATTAAGTGGGGATTTTCCAGCATGACAATTTCACGAGTGTACCGCGAATATCAGAAATCCGCTAAAACATCAAATCTCCGATAACGCTGCGGCCGGGAATAGATCCTGGAAGAACGGGACCAACGACGACTGAAGAGAATCGATATGGGCTTTCGGGGTCGAAGGCCCACTCGTATACCCTTGCTAACTTCACGACGCAAAGCTTTACGCCTCGCCTGGGACCGCCAACACCAACATTGGCCTGTTGATGTCTGGACACATGTTGCCTGGTCGGACGAGTCTCGTTTCACAAGGTATAGAGCGGATTAACGTGGTCGGATATGGAGAAAATCTCACGGATCCTAGAATCCTGCATATCAGCAGGGGACTGTTCAAGCTGATGGAGACTCTGTAATGGTGTAGGGCGTGTGCAGTTGTAGTGATATCGGACCCCCGATAAGTCTAGATACGACGCTGACAGGTGACACCATTCTGTCTGATCACCTGCATCCTTTCATGTCAATTGTGCACTCCGACGGACTTGCGCGATTCCAGCAGGACAATGCGACACCCCACATGTACCGAATTGTTACAGAGTGGCTTCAGCAACACTCTTCCGATTTTAAACACGTCCGCTGGCCACCAATCTCCCCAGACATGAACTCTATTAAGCATGTCTGCGGTGCCTTGCAACCTGCTGTTCAGAAGAGATCTCGACACCCTCGTTCCCCTACGGCTTTACGGACAACCCTGCAGGATTCACTGTGTCCATTTCCTTCAGCACCTCTTCAGACATTATTCGAGTCCATGTCACGTCGCGTTGGGACACTTCTGCATTCTCGCAGGGGCCTGCACGGCATTAGACAGGTGTACCAGTTTCTTTGGCTCTTCAGTGTATTTAACATACAGGGTGAAAAGTATTTAAACCGACGAACTCTGGGAGGTTGTAGGGAACATCAAAACAAATATTTTTCCCTAATTTCATTTTTTCTTAGGAGGATTATTTAAACCGGTGGAGGCCGTATTACGCTCTTCAGTTGTAGGCAACTGCTGTCCACCATTATAGTAGTGCATTGTCTCTGTTTACACCTGGAGTGAGTACACTGATATGGCTGGTGCGTACTACGAAGCGCACCACAACGGACGAGCTGCACAGCTGGTTTATCAACAACAATATCCTAATCGCCGTATCCCGCATCATACGACCTTTGATGCTGTGTACCAACGTCTGCGTGACACCGGGTCATTTAGCAGATTACCTGGACAGGGACGCCGTCGCACGGTAACAATGCTGCAATTTGAGGAAGCTGTCTTGCAGCATGTGGAGCGGGATCCTTCAATCAGCACTCGTGCAATTGCACGTAGCATGGGGACGAATCAGACGAATGTAAGAACAGTCCTTCGAGAGCAACTGCGACGTCCATTTCGCTTACAGCGTCTCCACAACCTAGAACCAGTTGATTATCCACCCAGAGCACAGTTTTCGCAGTGGTACCTGGAACAGTGTGAAATGCATCCTACATTTCCATCTTCTGTGTTGTTAACCGATGAAGCAACGTTCGGGCGTGAAAGAGTCTTCAACATGAACAATGCGCATGTTTGGAGTGAGGATAACCCACATCCCACAGTTACTAGCGCTCATCAAGTGCGGTTCTTCGTTAATGTGTGGGTCGTTGTTGTTGTGGACTGTTTAATTGGGCCGTATCTGCTACCTAGGCCAATAAATGGCAGGCAGTATTACAATTATCTCGCTAGAGCATTGCCAGAATTACTGGAAGACGTCCCGCTCCCTACAAGACAACGCATGTGGTTCCAACATGACGGGGCGCCGGCACATTTCAGTCGTCGTGTGCGTCGATTCCTGGACCGACGGTTCCCAGAAACGTGGATTGGCAGAGGTGGTCCTGTCCCATGGCCTGCTCGATGCCCAGATATGTCTCCTCTGGACTTTTTTGCGTGGGGAGAGATGCGCAACCTTGTTTACGCCACTCCTGTTTCGTCAGAAGAGGATCTGGTTGCCCGGATAGTAGCAGCAGCAGGAACAATTCAGGATACTCCTGTGGTTTTTGCCCATGTCAGACAGAACATGATCAGACGGTGTAACCTTTGTTTACGTGTCAATGGAGGCATTTTTTGAATCTACTGTAATTGAAATTGGGTTGTGTTAATATGTAGTCTCTTGGTCATAAAAAATGGAAAAGTGATTTTTGGTTTAATTAAATTGCCGCCAGAGAAATCTTCCTCTATCGGTTTAAATACTCCTCATAGGAAAAAATGACATTAGGGAAAAATATTTGTTTCGATGTCCGCTACAACCTCCCAGAGTTTGTCGGTTTAAATACTTTTCACCCTGTATAAATGAAAGGTTAACACTATTTTCACAGACCCTTATTGTCCTTCTGTCTCTGTCCAAATGCTACTCAATATTGGCATGTTTGAAATAACGTGTTTTCAATCGTGTATTAAATCCACTGTTGAATACAATTTCGAAATCTAGGTACTACATGTTTTCTGTGAAATTAGAGATAAAATATTATAATTACCTTCAAGGCACACTATGACGATTTTAATTGAATTAATTGTGGTGAAAGCGGGAAACTGGCAGAGAATATCCATTATTATAAAGGATAACATTTTGTTTTATAAAATAAATTGCGAACAACCTGTTTGGTATGAACCAAAAACACGAATATATCAAATAAACGTAATTATTTAAAAGTTATAAAGTAAATCTCACATGAGGGTGAGAGGCGAGGGTAGGCTCTCATCAGATGTTACCAAATCCCACCAAGGGCGGAGGGGTCCACCTTTTTTCTTTTTTAAATGCCTCATGTAATGAATGGACGTCCGCTTCTGTGAAACGATACACTGAGTACTGTGTTAGTCAGCCAGACAGAGAAAAAGTTCTCAACGAGCTTTGACACTGACAGACAAATTTCGTGAGTTAGTCTAGAGGGAGTCCGTGGTCAGCTTTTGCGAAGAGAGGCCACGTGGTCCGGAGCTCTAGGCATTTCCGATAATATCGAATGAGTTTTTCGCAGGCTTTGCTAAAAGTTCATGATGATTCATGGATGACATCTACACAAATTTCGGATTTCTTGTCCAGAATTGAAGCTCCCTTTCGGGGGTACACTACCGCTCATTAATTTCAATAAACCTAGTAACTGACACCTAATTCCCCCTAATCAGCAAGTAATATCATGCTTATGGTTGAGTAAATTAAGAAATAGTGCAACGTTGGTGAACACGTCAGATTTACGTCTTTATTTTCATCTTCACGCACCATTATCCCGTGCGGTGTTACGTACGTACATACTACGTAGTTGCAATTCATCCAATCAGACGTGTAGACAAGTGTAATGTGCTGCGAATACATAGAAAGAAAGATGCCTTATCATTTAGCTACAATATAGCAGGTCAGCAACCGGAAGCAGTTAATGTCATAAATTATCTGGGAGTACGCATTAGGAGTGATTGAAAATGGAATGCTCATATAAAGTTGATCGTCGGTAAAGCAGATGCCAGACTGAGATTCATTGGAAGAATCCTAAGGAAATGCAATCCGAAAACAGAGGAAGTAGGTTGCAGTACGCTTGTTCGCCCACTGCTTGAATACTGCTCAGCAGTGTGGGATCCGTACCAGGTAGGGTTGATAGAAGAGATAGAGAAGACCCGACGGAGAGCAGCGCGCTTCCTTACAGGATCATTTAGTAATCGCGAAAGCGTTACGGAGATGATAGATGAACTCCAGTGGAAGACTCTGCAGGAGAGACGCTCAGTAGCTCGGTACGGGCTTTTGTTGAAGTTTCGAGAACATACCTTCACCGAAGAGTCAAGCAGTATATTGCTCCCTCCTACGTATATCTCGCGAAGAGACCATGAGGATAAAGTCAGAGAGATTAGAGCCCACACAGAGGCATACCGACAATCCTTCTTTCCACGAACAATACGAGACTGGAATAGAAGGGCGAACCGATAGAGGTACTCAAGGTACCCTCCGCCACACACCGTCAGGTGGCTTGCGGAGTATGGATGTAGATGTAAATGAATGCTGTAATGTCCCTTGTAATGCAATATGATTGTAATATTCCGGCTACGAGTACCAGTGATGATGCTCTACCGGAATTTGATATGATAACGCTCTTTGTTGAAAAAAAAGAGGAGCGTATGTGTTTTGCTGTAATTGTTGGAAATAAGTAATGCCGATTGGTCATTGTGTTTCTTTGTTGAAGATAAGTTTGCATGTAGAAGTAATGTGAAGTGCAGAGGTCAACATGTAATCGAGATTATCAAGAGTAAAAATTGAATTTGGGAGAAACGTAAATATCATTTACGAACTTTTATTCGATGTTGGATGCCCGGACCTTAAAAAAAATGTTACTGTGTTTTGCAGTGCAGTTCATAGTGATTTCTTCGCGAATTATCAATACTGGGCGAATCTGCTACTATCACGATCCGAACGACGCGTAATATTTCGCCGTCAGCTCGTTTGTTCGAGACGTTCCCTAAGCGACCAATTGGATGTCAGAAGATACCACCTTCTCATTTTGAAAGTGTTTTCCAGAAAAACGGCGACTCTGAGTACTATTGTGGCCCGGGGCAGGGACGGGGTCTTCATCACGAGTTGTAGCAGTTTTCTCCAATCTTGCCTGGCGTTTTCTGAGAACTAGAGAAACAGAAACCTCCGACCGCCAATTCGTCCTGTGCCTAACCCGTTCTCTCCTTACAGCAGCCACAAAGAATACTTCGTTAGCGAACTGGGATGGTGTCATCGAGGTCGGTTCAGAAATTGTCGTATGTTTGTATTGTGGGTTGTCATGTGTGTATCAGTGTTGGTGCAGTGTGGACAGAGGAGGGTTTTTTTGGCTTAGACGGGTAAAACTTTTATATTGTATACGTCTAGGCAAAAAATTCAAGAGAGAGTTTTATTAAAGCATTTCCTTTCTTATCTTTGTCAAAGAGAAAAAGTCAAAGAGCAGGAAAGTTAATCAATTAATTTTTCTTTTACGACGTAGAGGAGTTCGTTTCAATACCGCAAACGTGATGCACGGCAGACGCCGCTCAGTCGTTCCCCAGTGTCACACGTGTTGCCGTGGAGTCAGGCGGAGCGCTCCACTACGAAACACTCTGGGTGAACACATTCTAAGTTGAAGATGCTACCAGTACAAAGCAAGTTAAGGAGCTAAGTCATTCATAGACAAACACGTAAAGTGGCTGCAATTGTCTACCAGTTTATGAAGAAAGAAGCTGTGCTAGGCTTCCCACAGAAATTAAACTCCACACTGAAACGAGTGGCAGAGGTAACTCGTGTATCGTTTCGTTCTGTTCGGTGAATCACAAGAGAACACGAAAAAAACCAGCCAGGTGAATTCTCGATATTTTAAAAAACCTCATCAGAAAATGAACAGAATTTTAATGAGCAAGTCGTTCGCTGCGTCGTGAAATATGTGATTACAACGTTATCTCCTACCTGAATGAGATTTTCACTCTGCAGCGGAGTGTGCGCTGATATGAAACTTCCTGGCAGATTAAAACTGTGTGCCAGACCAAGACTCGAACTCGGGACCTTTGCCTTTCGCGGGCAAGTGCTCTACCGACTGAGCTACCCACGCACGACTCACGCCCCCTCCTCACAGCTTTACTTCTGCCAGTAACTCGTCTCCTACCTTCCAATCTTTACAGAAGATCTCCTGCGAACCTAGCAGAACTAGCACTCCTGAAAGAAAGGATGTTGCGGAGACATGGCTTAGCCACAGCCTGGGGGATGTTTCCAGAATGAGATTTTCACTCTGCAGCGGAGTGTGCGCTGATATGAAACGGTAGGAGACGAGGTACTGGCAGAAGTAAAGCTGCGAGGACGGGGCGTGAGTCGTGCTTGGGTAGCTCAATTGGTAGAGCACTTACCCGCGAAAGGCAAAGGTCCCGAGTTCGAGTCTCGGTCCGACACACAGTTTTAATCTGCCAGGAAGTTTCATATCAGCGCACACTCCGGTGCAGAGTGAAAATCTCATTCTGAAAACATCCCCCAGGCTGTCGCTAAGCCATGTCTCCGCAATATCCTTTCTTTCAGGAGTGCTAGTTCTGCAAGGTTCGCAGTAGAGCTTCTGAAAAGTTTGGAAGGTAGGAGACGAGATACCGGCAGAAGTAAAGCTGTGAGGACGGGGCGTGAGTCGTGCTTGGGTAGCTCAGTTGGTAGAGCACTTGCCCGCGAAAGGCAAAGGTCCCGAGTTCGAGTCTCGGTCCAGCACGCAGTTTTAATCTGCCAGGAAGTTTAATCTCCTACCTCATAGTGCCCTAGCTATAGATAACGCCCCTCATCACAACAAACAACTGACTCGTCGTCCAGATTCAAAGTCCACGTAGGGAGAAATGATGTCTTGGTTTGGGCAAGTGTCAAGAACGGAGTTTCTGAACGTAATACGACGTTGAGAATGTATACGTTATTATCATTTACAGGTGAGGAAATTGCTTCCACAGCTAAAGATGAGTGGAAGAAACATTGTCAGGACGTAAATAAAACTGAAAAGCAGCATATTGAAAATGAAGGTTTACTCGACCAAGCGCTGGAGATGACCAAAAAGTTGGGTAGTGGTACAGATTCGAACAGTAATAGTCATGAAAGCAAAAGTGATTCACTGAAAGTGAAGATAAATGTGAATCAGTTTATACTACCGGTTGAATTGAACAAGGCTCAAGTATTGAAAATCAAGAAACGTAGGGTGAATATAGATAATAAATAAAATGCTTTCCATAACACATTTCTCATGCTCTTTGAGAGTTGCTTTCCATTAGAACATTCTAAACGAGGTACTATCAGTAATGGACAGCCCGGTTGGCTGACTAGTGGGATAAGGATATCATGTAGAACAAAGCGGGAATCATATCAAAATGTTAGAAGTAGTCACAATCAAGCTACAGTAGCCCATTACAAACAGTATTGTAAGGTGCTTAAAATGTTATTAGGAAGGCAAAGAGTATGTGGTATGCAAATAGAATAGCTAATTCACAGGATAAAATTAAAGCCGTATGGTCAGTTGTGAAGGAAGTGTCTGGTCAGCAGCAAAAGGTCGCTGATATAAAGTCAGTTCGCAGTAATAACAATTCTGTTACTGATAAATCAGATATATGTACAGTATTTAACAATCACATTCTGAGCAGTGCTGGTGAATTAAATAAAAATTTAGTTTCTACAGGAAATCATATAAATTTCTTAGCAAATACCTTTCCGGGATTGATGTCTGAAATACTCCTCTGTGATACAGAAAAGAGGGAGATTGAGTTAATAATTAAATCACTGAAGACTCTCACGGCTATGATGGAGTGTTTAGCAGAATATTAAAGTTCTGTCCTGCACATGTTAGCCCTGTATTTAGCCATATTTGTAATTTTTCCTTCAGCAATGGTCAGTTTCCTGAGCAATTAAAGTACTCAGTAGTAAAGCCGCTTTATAAAAAGGGTGAAAGGGATAAGGTAGATAATTTTAGACCTATCTCTATGCCATCAGTGTTTGCAAAAGTTATCGAAAAGGCTGTGTATGTAAGGTTAATTGATCATTTTATATCAGACGATTTGCTATCAAATGTACAGTTCGGCTTTAGAAGTCGTTTGACAACTGAAAATGCTATATTCTCTTTTCTCTGTGAGGTACTGGATGGGCTAAACAAAAAGTTTCGAACGCTTGGCACAGTTTTTGATTTAACTAAGGCATTTGACTGTGTTGATCTCACAATATTGCTCCAGAAGTTGGACCATTACGGAATACAGGGAGTAGCTCACAATTGGTTCACCTCTTACTTTAGCAACAGGCAGAAAAAGGTCATTATTCACAACATTGACTCGGTTTCAAATAGTGCAGTACATGACCTCAGTTCATGGCTTGTAGAAAATAAACTAAGGTTAAAGCACAGTAAGACTCAGTTTTTACAGTTTCTAACACACAATTCAACAAAACCTGACGTTTTAATCTCACAGAACGGGAATATGATTTGTGAAACTAAACAGTTCAAATTTCTAGGTGTTCAGATAGATAGTAAGCTGTCGTGGAAAGCCCACGTTCAGGATCTTGTTCAAAGACTTAATACTGTCATTTTTACTATTCGAATGGTATCAAAGGTGAGTGATACTTCGACACGTAAATTAGTGTACTTTGCTTATTTTCATTCACTTACGTCGTATGGTATTACATTTTGAGGTAACTCTTCCCATTCTAAAAGGATATATTTGGCTCAGAAACGGGCGGTTCGGGTAATAAGTGGTGTGAGTTCAGGAACCTCTTGTCGACCTTTGTTCATGAGTCTGGGTATTTTGACATTGGCCTCTCAATATGCATATTCCTTATTGTCGTTTCTTGTTACCAATATTAATTTATTCCCAAGAATAAGCACTTTCACTCGGTTAATACTCGGCAGAAATCAAACGTCCATTTGGATCGGACTTTCTTAACTCTTGTGCAAAAAGGTGTGCAGTATACTGCTGCATCCATTTTCAATAAGCTGCCACTCGAATTCAAAATCTTAGCAGTAATCCACGCGCTTTCAAATCGAAACTGAAGTTTCCTGATGGTCACTCCTTCTATTCTGTCTAGGAGTTCCTTGAAAAATTATGCTAATTCTTATTGCATTGCTGATAGCGTTTACCTAAACTTATGGACTGACTTTTTTCGGGTTCATGAACATTTATTTTTATCTGTTATTACTTTTATGTTGTAAGTTCATGTACTTACACGTTCCATGTCCTTGGAGATTTGCTCCTCAATTCGGTCCTACGGAACTTGAAGTGTAAATAAATAAATAAATAAAGCATTTTGCAAATGTGTATGATGTGTCAAATTAGTACCAGTGGTAAGGACTATGGGACCAAACTGCTGAGGTCATCGGTCCCTAGGCTTACGCACTACTTACTCTGACTTAAACTAACCTACGCTAAGTATAAGGACAACACAAACATTCATGCCCGAGGGAGGACTCGAACCTCGAACGGGGGGAGACCCTCGAACCGTGAGAAGACGCCCCTGACCATACGGCTACCCCCCGCGGCTGACAGTGGAAGATCCACAGTAGTATCTCAAACGATGAATTCTGTTATTTGCAATGTGCAGTTGTGTCTGCAGATACTCTATAGATCTGTGAACGTCGTCTTAAGAATGAAGCTGCTGTTTACTACAAAACTGTACGATCCACATGTGTATGCCTGTAAAATGAACCCGCTTACATTTCCTTATGTACGCTCGTGCCGTCTCTTACCTCTTCGCTCGTTCGCCACACTGTAATACCCCTTCCCTTCCCTTTCTCTCCCCCTTCAACGGATACAAGTGCCCTCGTCTGTTTGCATGACTTGTACCTGAAGTCGCATGTTTGTCTACCTGTGTGACGAATGCATGCTAATTCCATACTGGCCTGTTATTCTTTGTAGCGTTCGCTGAATAATTTAAGCGGAGCTACGATACGATACGATACTCCAGTTTCTTAGTGACCACTCCTATTTCGTTGGCGCCCAACACTTTTTCACAGCCGGCTCTGGAACATCTCTTCCGCCACCGTCCGAAGGCAACAAAGCCGTTTGGCATCCGTGCAAAGCAGAGTCTCGAGTCAGTACACCTGGAGGGCATTAAGGTCCTCAGCCAGGGATGGAATAGGGGATTTCCCTGGCTACTACAGCGGCCGAGATTACTTCTTGATCTGGCTGCTTACAAGAAGTATTGTACCCCGTACCACCTTTTTAAAATTAAATTTAATGAGATTTTAGACCACCATTGAGATTTTCTTACTGTTTACGCGGATGTGTCTAAACAGGGGGATTTTATGGGCTGCTCTGCTTGTTTCCCGATACTGTCCGTAGGATAGGGCTCCCAGAACAGTTGTCAGTTTACTATGCAGAACTGTTTGCCATTCTGCAAGCATTAGAGCATATGCGACGACATCGTGGCACGAAATTCATCATCTGCTCCGATTCCCAAAGTGCTCTACACGCTCTTGAACAGATGCACCCAGCAGTTCGGATGGTGCAAGAAGTGCAGGACGCACTCCTGATCTTGCAAAAGCAGGGTAAGGATGCAATTTTCTGCCGGGTTCCAGGGCACATAGGGATCCCTGGAAATGAACTTGCAGGCGCGGCTGCCGAGGAGGATTGCTCCATCCCACCTCCTGCTCGCTGTTCCGTCCCCCTGCAGGCCATTACGTCATTCGTGACTCGGAAGGTCATGCGTTGGTGGGAGGCTCAGTGGCTGGAAGTGAGGGATAATAAGTTGCGAGCGGTGAAGGATTCTGTCCGACCGTGGCTCACCTCCTTCCGACAGCGACGAGCTGAGGAAGTAACCCTTAGAATAGGACATTGTCCTTTGACACATGGTTTTCTGTTACGTCGTGAGGAGCCACCAACGTGTCAGACACGTGGGACACAGCTGTCGATACGACATATTTTAACTGAGTGTGTTTTATATGCGGGTTTGAGGGAAGATTTCAGTTTCCCACCAGACCTGCCCTCTATTTTAACTAATAATGAGGCGAGTGTGGCTAGAGTTTTACATTTTTGTGTGATGTCTGGACTTCTTCCCAAAATATTGGAATTGAGATCTTAATGTGTTGTTAAGTGGTTTAGTCACCCATTATTTGTAAGTGGTCACGCAGCCACCTGTTTTGTACTGGTATTTTATTTTTAGTTTTATCTACCTGTTTTGATGTGCTGTGTCCAATCTTGAAATTTGAGCATTCACAATTATCGCGAACATCGGCTCTGAATTGATCCTTGTTTAACAGATATTGGCTGCACTCGTCAACATTTATTTTGGGAACGGGCGCTGATAACCTCGTTGTTGTGCACCCTAAAACACTAACCATCATGATCATCTTCTTAGTGACAGTTGACAGTGTACACATCATTAAATGGCTCCAACAGAGAAGGTATCCGCTGAAATGGTAGCACTCGGAGAAGCAGGTTTATCTGTGCCTCAAATTAGGGGATAATGTGTCGTGTCTGTAGGGGGAGTGCAAACAACTCTTCACCGTGAGAAGACAAGAACTAGCAATAAGGACCTAGCACGATCATGAAAAGTTCACAACACAAATAAAAGTGATGACAAATTCATCAGATATGCCAGTAAGAGACATAGGTTCAAAACGGCAGCAAAACTTCACGTATAATTGGTAGAAATGAACAAGAAAACATATTTGTTGCAACAGAAAAAAAAGAAGAATGATGCCGGCTTGAAGGGACATGCGGCATTGAGGAAACCCTTTTACATCCCGTAAGTAAAAAAGAAGAGATTCAAATGGGCTAGGAAACACATGAGCGAAACGAAAGCTGAAATTTTAAATTTAGCATTTGAGAAATCTTTCACGCAGTAGGATCGTGCAAACATACCGCCGTTTGAGTCTCGTACAGGTTCTCGTATGGAGGACATGGTGGTAGACATCCCTGGGGTTGTGAAGCAGCTGAATGGGTTGAAAATAAATAAACCGCCAGGTCCTGATAGGATTCCAATTCGGTTTTACAGAGGGTACTCTACTGTATTGGCTCCTTACTTAGCTTGCATTTATCGCGAATCTCTTGCCCAACGTAAAGTCCCGAGCGACTGGAAAAAAGCGCAGGTGACGCCTGTATATTAGAGGGGTAGAAGGACGGATCCTCAAAATTACAGACCAATATCCTTAACATCGGTTTGTTGCAGGATTCTCGAACATATTCTCAGTTCGAATATAATGAATTTCCTTTAGACAGATAAGTTGCTGTCCATGCATCAGCACGGCTGTAGAAAGCATCGCACCTGCGAAACGAAACTCGACCTTTTTTCACATGATATCTTGCGAACCATGGATGAAGGGTATAAGACGGATGTCATATTCCTTGACTTCCGGAAAGCGTTTGACTCGGTGCCCCACTGCAGACTCCTAACTAACGTGCGAGCATATGGGATTGGTTCCCAAGTATGTGGGTGGCTCGAAGACTTCTTAAGTAATAGAACCCAGTACGTTGCCCTCGATGGTGAGTGTTCATCTGAAGTGAGGGTATCACCTGGAGTGCCCCAGGGAAGTATGGTAGGTCCGCTGTTGTTTTCTATCTACATAAATGATCTTTTGGATAGGGTGGATAGCAATATGCGGCTGTTTGCTGATGATGCTGTGGTGTACGGGAAGGTGTCGTCGTCGAGTGAATGTGGGACAATAAAAGATGACTTGGACAGGATTTGTGATTGGTGTAAAGAATGGCAGCTAACTCTAAATATAGGTAAATGTAAATTAATGGAGATGAATAGGAAAAAGAATCCTGTAATGTTTGAATACTCCATTAGTAGTGTAGCGCTTGACACAGTCACGTCGATTAAATATCTGAGCGTAACATTGCAGAGCGATATGAAGTGGAACAAGCATGTAATGGCAGTTGTGGGGTAGGCGGATAGTCGTCTTCGGTTCATTGGTAGAATTTTGGGAAGATGTGGTTCATCTGTAAAGGAGACAGCTTATAAAACACTAATACGACCTATTCTTGAGTACTGCTCCAGCGTTTGGGATCCCTATCAGGTTGGATTGAGGGAGGACATAGAAGCAATTCAGAGTCGGGCTGCTAGATTTGTTACTGGTAGGTTTGATCATCACGCAAGTGTTACGGAAATGCTTCAGGAACTCGGGTGGGAGTCTCTAGAGGAAAGGAGGCGTTCTTTTCGTGAATCGCTACTGATGAAATTTATAGAACCAGCATTTGAGGCTGACTGCAGTACAATTTTACTGCCGCCAACTTACATTTCGCGGAAAGACCACAAAGATAAGATAAGAGAGATTAGGGCTCGTACAGAGGCATATAGGGAGTCACTTTTCCCTCGTTCTGTTTGGGAGTGGAACAGGGAGAGAAGATGTTAGTTGTGGTACAAGGTACCATTCGCCACGTACTGTATGGTGGATTGCGGAGTATGTATTTAGATGTACATGAAGAGTGGAAAAATGTCTTATTCACACGTGAATGAAAATTCGAGACTTTCGGTACCAGGAGGAGGACCTCTGAAGAAGAAAGAGTGTCCCAGCAGTCATTTTTCAACGATAATACGCCATGCCAAAAGGACAGGAGTGTAGTGAAGTGGTTCGAGCAACACAGTACGGAGCTCCCCCCCCCCTCCAACTCGCTCTATCTCAACCCGATCCAACACATCTGGGTTGTGATTGAATGTGACGTCAGAGCTCATCGCCCCCCTCCCCGAAACTAGGTTACTTGTGTGCGCAGATGTGGTGCCAATCACTCCAGTTGCCTACCAAGATACCATTGCTTCAGTGCTACGACGCGAATGCCGGACATTTGCCACGCCGGACATTTGCCACACTTGCCCCTTCGCCAGGTAGCTTGAGTAGCGATCCCTCAGGTAAGGGACGCCCTTCCTCGTACTTCTTCTGTCCGCTTTCAAACCGCCGTCTCCACATCTTACTCGATACAACCAGTACGTAAGGGGCCTTCTTCTTCGACATCTTGGCCAAATACAGAGCTTATTTTCCGAAATCGAAATATTTTCATCTTTTGGGAAACGAAAGCAATTCCGACGATTATGTCAGTATGTAATTAGTTCTGCCAAGTATAAATATAGATCCCTCTGTCTGTACGGTAGCTTCCTTTCACGCTTACTGATTGCGATAGAAACAGTCCATCACCACGGGAGCAACAAGAAAGGAACGCTGTAAAGAGAATGCGAATGTACAATAATCATTTCTTTTTGATCGCTGCATTTGCGCCTACTTTAGTTACTACAACTGCATGCCCGAAAGAAAATAAGGAAAGAAGAAATGGGTATGTGTATTTTTGAAAAGAACGACATACTTCATATTAATTTACTCTAAAATCCGATATCCCTTGCGGCGAAAGATTAGTTAATAAAGTGTAGCGGGACAATGTTCAAAACATGACTGAAAGTACGTTCATAAACAGAGATAAGAACATCTATGATTGACATGTCATCTAAAGTCGATGTACAATTTTAAAATGTTAGAAATAAGGAAATGAAGTAATACAGAATGAAATGCTTGTAACGTACGTTGTTGTTCTACATTGTTTAGCTCTGGTATTTACAGGGTCACGAACTAAGCATCCTAGGTTTTGGAGGGAAAAGCCGTAATTGTAATGATCTCCACTACAACAGAAACAAGAAGCACGACTTAAGGAAAAATAATGTAATGTGTGTTCCAGTTCACAAGCGACATTGAAACAGTTAGTTCCCGTGACTTAGTATGGACAGAGGTTATATTCGACAACCGGAATAAATTAGTAACTGGCTCCTTTTACCAACCCCCGGTCTCAGATGAAACAGTTGCTGAACATTTCAAAGAAAACTCGAGTTTCATCGCAAATAGGTACCCTACTCATACAATTATAGTTGGCAGTGACTTCAATCTACCTTCCGTATGTCGACAAAAATACATTTTCAGACCCTACTGTAGATAGAAAACAACTTCCATAATTGTTCTAAATGCTTTTTATAAAATTATTTTGAACAATTAGTTCACGAGGCCATTCAAATTGTAAATGTTTACGAAAACACACTTGACCTCTTAGCCACAAATAATCCTGAGCATCATGACGGGTACAGGAATTAGAGAACACACAGTCGTAGCGAGGCTCAATTCCGTAACAAATAAATTCCCCAAAACTAAACACGAAGTATATACATTTGTAAAAGCAGCTAAAATTTCGGTTGACGTCTTCCTAAGAGACAGTCTCCAAACCTTCCAAACTATGTAACTGAAGACCATATGTGGCTTGAGTTCAAATAAATAGTATCAACAGCACTCGAAAGATTCATATCAAATAAATTAATAAGAGAAGGAACTGATCCCCCATGGTACACAAAACACGACAGAAAGCTGCTGCAGTAGCACCGAAAAAGGCACGCATAATTTAGACGAACGCAAAATCTCCAAGGGTGGCGAAGTTTTACTGAGGCTCGAAACTTGGCGCAGATTTCAATGCGGGATGCATTTAATAGTTTCCACAACGAAACTCTCTCTAGAAATGTGGCGAAAAATCCATAGAGATTCTGGTCCTGTGTTAAGAAAAGCAGCGGAAAGGCTCAGTAAGTACATGTACTGCGGGTCGGGTGGCGAGTGAGGAGGAGGAGGAGGAGGAGGGGGAGGATGAGGGGGAGGGGGACATGAGGGACCCAACCCTTCGGAGCAGGTAAAATCGTGGCAAATGTCCGGCGTGGCAAATGTCCGCACACCCCACGACGCATCGACGCACTTATCCGTGCAGAAGGTGAGCATATCGGCTGTTAGGCAGGTGGTCATAATGTTCTGTCTGATTAATGTATTATGGATTGAGTGTTTTGTAGTAGGCAGATTTCGTGATACTGTGAAAATAGTATGTATCAGAAGCACTACCACGGCACACTTCACTATACCATTTCATGTGTGTTGCGCTTAGTGAGAAAAAGAGTTACAACAGGATAATGGCTAAAATATCGGTTGGCGCTCTGTAAGAAGCACATTGCATCTAAGAAAAAGCTGAAGGTACTGAAAAATGTGATGTGACGTCCCGAGGTCTGGGATGAAGTGGACAGAAATATCCGGAAAGTTCACGTAAGAAGCAATAAACATTTCTGGAATGTCGTTAAGGATGTGTGGAATCACATAGACTCGCAATACCTACAAAAACATTGACTGCATGATGACATTTTCACTCTGCAGCCGAGTGTGCGCTGATATGAAACTTCCTGACAGATGAAAACTGTGTGCTGGACCGAGACTCGAACTCGGGACCTTTGCGTTTCGCGGGCAAGTGCTCAGTTGGTAGAGCACTTGCCCGTGAAAGTCAAAGGTCCCGAGTTCGAGTCTCGGTACGGCACACAGTTTTAATCTGCCAGGAAGTATCATTGACTGCATGCCTCGAGTTTGTGATGCACTCATTAATTACAAGGGAGGATGCTTTGATGAGCTAGCGGGTATCTATTGAAATCAGTGGGAAAGTTGAAAATTTGTGCCAGACTGGGATTCGAGTCCAGCTCTCCTGCTTGCTAGGCAGATGCTCTGACTATTGAGCCAATCGGGCACAGCGGTCATCGTAAGTGCACGGACTTCCCTAGCGCGGCATCCTGTCAGACCCAAATTCTCAACTTACTCTCGCACTACTAACGTAGTGCCCCTTGCCCATTATCCTCGTTACTCGCGGCATTTCGCCGATTCCCGTAAGAGTTCGCGCCTGTTGTTCATCGGCACTGAAGAGATCATTGGTCATCTCGCCTTAATTATGTATGTATGTATGTGGCGTCTAAAAAAAAAAAAAAGCTCTGAGCACTATGAGACTTAACATCTGAGGTCATCAGTCCCCTAGACTTAGAATTACGTAAACCTAACTAACCTAAGGACACCACATACACATCCATGCCCGAGGCAGGATTCGAACCTGTGACCGTAGCGGTCGCGCGGTTCCGGACTGAAGCGCCTAGAACCGCTCGGTCACTCCGGCCGGCATATGGCGTCTGTTCTTTCTTTAAATGCCGTGTGTCATTACAAACTGTTCATTATACGACATAAGGTGTCGGGTCTGAGCTCAAACCTTAAATTGGCTACTAGACAGAGAGAAAATGTACTGTATGAAAAAGCTTATTTTCGTTATTTATTTTCTGGAGCTGTATGTTATAACATACTTGGTACCACATCTGAATGTATATACACTGAAGGGCCAAAGAAATTGGTACATCTGCTTAATATCGTGTAGGGCCCCCGCGAGCACGCAGAAGGGGCGCAACACGACTTTCCATGGACTTGACTAATTTCTGAAGTAGTGCTCGAGGGAAGTGACACCATTAATGCTGCATAGACGTCCATAAGTACGTTAAGAGTACGAGGGTGTGGAGATCTGTTCTAAACAGCATGTAGCAAGGCATCGCAGATATGCTCAATAATGTTCACGTCTTAGGAGTCTGGTGACCAGCGGAAGTGTTTAAACTCAGAAGAGTCTTCCTGGAACCACTCTGTAGCAATTCTGGACGTGTGGGGTGCCGCACTGTCCTGCTGGAATTTCCAAAGTACGTCGGAATGTACAATGGACATGAATGGATGCAGGTGATCAGACAGGATGCTTACGTACGTGTCACCTGTCAGAGTCGTATCTAGACGTATCATAGGTTCCATATCACTCCATCCGCCCACTCCCCACGCCATTACACAGCCTCCACTACCTCTAACAGTCTCCTGCTGACATGCAGGGGCCATAGATTCATGAGGTTGTCTCCGTACCCATACACGTCCATCCACTTCATACAATTTTAAACGAGACTCGTCCGACCAGGCAGCATGTTTCCAGTCGTCAAAAGCCCAATATCGCCGTCGACGGACGCAAGCGAGGCGCAAAGCATTGTGTCGTGAAGTCATGGTGATGTTTCGTTGAACGGTTCGCACGCTGACACTTGTTATGGGCCAGCATTGAAATCTGCAGCAATTCGCGGAATCATTGTACTTCTGTCAAGCTGAGCGATTCTCTTCAGTCGTCGTTAGTCCCGTTTTTGCAGGATCTTTTTGCGGCCTCACCGATATCGGAGATTTGATGTTTTAGCGGATTCCTGATATTCACGGTACACTCGTGAAACGGTCGTACTGGAAAATCCCAAATTCATCGCTACCTCGGAGATGCTGTGTCCCATCGCTCGTACGCCGACTGTAACACCCCGTTCAACACACTCAAATCTCGATAGACTAACATTGTAGCAGCAGTAACCGATTTAAAAACTGCGTCAGACACTTGTCTCCTATAGTCGTCGCTGACCGCTGCGCCGTATTCTGCCTGCTTACGTATCCTTGTATTTGAATACGCATGCCTACACCACTTTCTTTGCCGCTTCAGTGTATAAAAGGCCTGTGCATGTTCAGACTGCCAGATTTTTCTCCATGACCACAGAGTGTCACCCACCGGTGGCTGTGGTGGAAGATAGCCCTTGGACTCGTGCTGTTACTAAGGGAGTTTGGTCGCGGTGCGTGGCAGTGGGTGATTGTGGCGAGCAAACATTTGTTACATATGCAGCAATAAATACTCTTAGGAAAAGCTATAAACTCTGCTACTTACGAACCTCGTCGTACAAATACAACTGGCCGTTAAAATTGCTACAGCAAGAAGAAATGCAGATGATAAACGGGTATTCATTGGACAATTACATTATACTAGAACTGACATGTGATTATATTTTAATGTAATTTGGGTGCATAGATCCTGAGAAATCAGTACCCAGAACAACCACCTCTGGCCATAATAACGGCCTTGATACACCTGGGCATTGAGTCAGACTGAGATGGATAGCGTGTACAGGTACAGCTGCCCATGCAGCTACAACACGACACCATAGTTCATCAAGAGTATTGACTAGCATATTGTGACGAGCCAGTTCCTCGGCCACCATTGACCAGACGTTTTCAGTTGGTGAGAGATCTGGAGAGTGTGCTGGCCAGGGCAGCAGTCGAACATTTTCTGTATCCAGAAAGGCCCGTACAGTAGCTGCAACATGCGGCCGTGCATCATCCTGCTGCAATGTAGGGTTTCTCAGGGATCGAATGAACGGTAGAGCCACGGGTCGTAACACATCTGAAATGTAACGTCCACTGTTCAAAGTGCCGTCAATGCGAACAAGAGGTGACCGTGACGTGTAACCAATGGCACCCCGTACCATCACGCCAGCTGATACGTCAGTATACACGCTTCAAATGTGCGTTCACCGCGATGTCGCCAAACATGGATGCGACCATCATGATGCTGTAAACAGAACCTGGATTCATCCGAAAAAATGACGTTTTGCCATTCGTGCACCCAGGTTCGTCGTTGAGTACACCATCGCAGGCGCTCCTGTCTGTGATGCAGCGTCAAGGTAACCGCAGCCATGGTCTCCGACCTGATTGTCGATGATGCTGCAAACGTCGTCGAACTGCTCGTGGAGGTGGTTGTTGTCTTGCAGACGTCCCCATCTGCTGACTCAGGGATCGAGACGTGGCTGCACGATACGTTACAGCCATGCGGATAAGATGCCTGTCATCTCGACTGCTAGTGATACGAGGCCGTTGGGATCCAGTACGGCGTTCCGTATGACCCTCCTGAATCCACCGATTACATATTCTGCTAACAGTCACTGGATCTCCACCAACGCGAGCAGCAATGTCGCGATACGATAAACCGCAATAGCGATAGGCTACAATCCGACCTTTATCAAAGTCGGAAACGTGACGGTACGCATTTCTCCTCCTTACACGAGGCATCACAACAACGTTTCACCAGGCAACGCCGGTCAACTGCTGTTTGTGTGTGAGAAATCGGTTGGAAACTTTCCTCATGTCAGCACGTTGTAGGTGTCACTGGCGCCAACCGTGTGTGAATGCTCCTACTCATTTGCATATCACAGTATCTTCATCCTGTTTGTTAAATTTCGTGCCTGTAGCACGTCATCTTCGTTGTGTAGCAATTTTAATGGCCAGTATGTATGAAAATGCGTTTATTGTTTCATTCTTCCGACGTAATAAGATGCTTTAACGGTTTCGGCATTATGGCTTAAATAACGGCGTGTAACATCAAATAAATCAATTTTTAATCTCTCAACGCGTTTTCATCAACCTCACTGTACCTGCAATCAACAGACACATAGAAAACATCCAGGTAGACTTGGAGATAAAAATAGTCTTAAGTAATAAATGAATAATCGAACGGTACACTTCACTGGTTTTGGGTAAATATTTTGCTTATTCTTCGTGAGTTTATCCTTTTCATAATCTAGGTCGTTTTCGTCTATCAGTTCATTTATTCTTCTTTTTCGTATTCTTCACTACTTCGGAGATGCTGTGACCCATGGCTGGTGTGCCGACTAGTACACCATGTTCAAACTCACTTAAATCTTGATAACCTGCCATTTTAGCAGCAGTAACCGATCTAACAACCGCGCTAGATAATCGTTGCTTTACAGGCGTGGCCGACCGCAGCGCAATATCTGCCTGTTTACATATATCTGTATTTGAATACGCTTGCCAATACCAGTTTGGTTCAAATGGCTCTGAGCACTATGGGACTTAACTTGTAAGGTCATCAGTCCCCTAGAACTTAGAACTACTTAAACCTAACTAACCTAAGGACATCACACACATCCATGCCCGAGGCAGGATTCGAACCTGCGACCGTAGCAGCCACGCGGTTCCGGACTGAGCGTCTAGAACCGCGAGACCACAGCGGCCGGCCAATACCAGTTTCTTCGGCGCTTCAGTGTATGTCTTACCAGTTTGTAATTTAGATCCAATTAAAGACAAGATTTTTTTGTTGAGCCACATATTTGGAATATATCACCAAAATTTATTGTTCAGTTTTTTTCTATTAACAACTATGGTAATTTGTTTATAGTTCATTAATTAAAGTGTCAAAGTTATTCGTTGAATAACCTTACATCACTCTTACACTGAAAGAATCCCTCTTGTTTTATTCCAAAATCTAACAATAACATTCTTCATCTCTGGGAATGGAGAGAGCCGGCCGCTGTGGCCGAGCGGTTCTAGGCGCTTCAGTCCGGAACCGCGCTGCTGCTACGGTCGCAGGTTCGAATCCTGCCTCTGGGATGGATGTGTGTGATGTCCTCAGATTAGTTAGGTTTAAATAGTTGTAAGTCTTAGGGACTGATGACCTCAGATATTAAGTCCCACAGTGCCTAGAACCATTTCAATGAAGAGACTCTGTAGATGCATTAGTTTAAAACCTTTAATCCAACAGAATTTCACTGTACCACGCAAAGCCGAAAACCTGTTGTGAAAAGAAATAGTAAATACTGTAGAGTATTGCACTAGTGCTTTGTGTGTTGTCATTCATACTGTGTAAAATATTCTACCAAAAACCGACAGAACAATCAGTCAATGCATTTGCTTTGTTGTTGTTGTGGTCTTCAGTCCTGAGACTGGCTTGTTGCAGCTCTCCATGGTGCTCTATCCTGTACAAGCTTCTTCATCTCCCAGTACCTACTGCAGCCTACATCCTTCTGAATCTGATTAGTGTATTCATCTATTGGTCTCCCTCTACGATTTTTACCCTCCACGCTGCCCTCCAGTACTAAATTGGTGATCCCTAGATGCCTCAGAACATGTCCTACCAACCGATCCCTTCTTCTAGTCAAGTTGTGCCACAAATTCCTCTTCTCCCCAATTCTATTCATCACATCCTCATTAGTTATGTGATCTACCCATCTTCAGCATTCTTCTGTAGCACCACATTTCGAAAGCTTCTAGTCTCTTCTTGTCTAAACTAGTTATCGTCCACGTTTCACTTCCATACATGGCTACACTCCATAAAAATTCTTTCAGAAACGACTTCCTGGAACTCAACATGTGTGCATGAGCCAGGCACCTGCACTGAAGGCCCACAAGCAGCGACGTTCATCGAACGGTCGTTGAGGAGACAGTGTTGGTAGCCTCTGATTTCATCTGGGCGGTCACTTGGTCAACAGTTGGAGGTGTATTGGACTGCACACATCTCCGCAGCTGTCGTTCGCCCCTATCACCCACGGCCCGTAGCGCATCACACTTCCCGTGGCCGCAGTTTTCAATAGTGCCATTTTGCTACGCACGGTATAGTTGAATCGAGACAGCACGTAAACAGCTTACAGACTTCGCCGTTTCGGAAATGCTTTCTCCCTTGGCCCGAAAGCCAGTGGTTGTGCCCTTTTGGACGCCGGATAAATCTCTCCGCTACCGCATCACAATAATGTCTGCACTGTTTTCTCCGTCCCCAGACGTGCTTTATACAGGGTGGTCCATTCATCGTGACTGGGCCAAATATCTCACGAAATAAGCGTCAAACGAAAAAACTACACACAACCAAACTCGTCTAGCTTGAAGGGGGAAACCAGATGGCGTTATGGTTGGCCCGCTAGATGGCGCTGCCATAGGTCAAACGGACATCTACAGCGCTTTTTAAATAGGAGCCCCCATTTTTTATTACATATTCGCGTAGTACGTAAAGAAAAATGGATGTTTTAGTTGTACCATTTTTTTCGCTTTGTGATAGATGGCGCTGTAATAGTCACAGACATATGGCTCACAATTTTAGACGAACGGTTGGTAACAGGTAGGTTTTTTAAATTAAAATACAGAACGTAGGTACGTTTGAACATTTTATTTCGGTTGTTCTAATGTGATACATGCACCTTTCTGAACTTATCGTTCCTGAGAACGCATGCTGTTGCAGCGTGATTACCTGTAAATACCACATTAATGTAATAAATGCTCAAAATGATGTCCGCCAACCTCAGTGCATTTGGAAATACGTGTAACGACATTCGTCTTAACAGAGAGTAGTTCGCCTTCCGTAATGTTCGCATAAGCATTGACAATGTGCTGACGCATGTTGTCAGGCGCTGTCGGTGGATCACGATAGCAAATATCCTTCAACTTTCCCCACAGAAATAAATCCGGGGAAGTCAAATCCACCTGTCACGAAATACGCTATTCAATACCGCTTCAACCGCACGCGAGCTATGTGCCAGACATCCGTCATGTTGGAAGTACATCGCCATTCTGTCATGCAGTAAAACGTCTTGTAGTAACATCGGTAGAACATTACGTAGGAAATCATAATACAATGCATCATTTAGATTGCCATCGATAAAATGGGGCCAATTATCCTTCCTCCCATAATGCCGCACCATACATTAACCCGCCAAGGTCGCTGATTTTCGACTTGTCGCAGCCATCGTGGATTTTCCGTTGCCCAATAGTGCATATTAGGCCCGTTTACGTTACCGCTGTTGGTCAATGACGCTTCGTCGCTAAATTGAACGGGTGCAAAAAATCTGTCATCGTCCCGTAATTTCTCTTGTGCCCAGTGTCAGAACTGTACACGACGTGCAAAGTCGTCGCCATGCAATTCCTGGTGCATAGAAACATGGTACGGGTGCAGTCGATGTTGATGTAGCATTCTCAACACCGACGTTTTTGAGATTCCCGATTCTCGCGCAATTGTCTGCTACTGATGTGCGGGTTAGCCGCGACAGCAGCTAGAACACCTACTTCGGCATCATCATTTGTTGCAGGTCGTGGTTGACGTTTCACATGTGGCTGAACACTTCCTCTTTTCTTAAATAACGTAACTATCCACCGAACGGTCCGGACACTTGGATGATGTCGTCCAGGATACCGAGCAGCATACATAGCACACGCCTGTTGGGCATTTTGATCACAGTAGCCATACATCAATACGATATCGATCTTTCCAGCAAATGGTAAACGGTGCATTTTAACACGGGTAATGTATCACGAAGCAAATACCATCCGCACTGACGGAATGTTACGTGACACCACGTACTTATACGTTTGTGACTATTGCAGCGTCACCTATCACAAAGGGATAAAAGTGGTCCAACTAAAACATTCATATTTCTTTGCGTCCTACACGAATATGTAACCAAATGTGGGGTTTCCCGTTTAAAAAAAAAGCGCAGTTCATATCCGTTTGACCTGTGGCAGCGCCATCTAGCGGGCCAACCATAGCGCCATCTGGTTTCCCCCTTCAAGGTAGACGAGGTTCGTTCTTTGTAATTTTTTTTGTTTGATGCTTATTTCGTGAGATATTTGTCCCGGTCACTATCAATGGACCACCCTGTATACCCTCCACTGCTAGTGCTGCCATCTGTCGTCTGTGAGTGGTTATTACACGTTGATGCTCAACATAGACGGTGGTCACAGCAGTGTCACTGGGCCGTGTATAAGTAACATCACGAGACTAATACACGGTGATTCAAGTGCAACTGCTGCTGTGTTTCGTGAAGCCCACACCTTCAAATCCAAGAGGAGATTTTCGTATTCTCCCTCTCACTACAAGCAAACTATTAGTCCTACAGAGCAAATGAATAGGTCCTTTTTACGGAAATTTAATCTAGTAAAATTTTGTACGGGTACATATTTTTGCTGGGGGCTACAGCTTTCCAGTTACTCAAGAAAAATGCGTCTGAAGATCATTTTTGTTCGTTTTTCTCGAATAATTCGAAAACTACAGCTCATATGAAAGCGCATCACAGTAAAAGATTTAACCGCATTAAATGTCCTACAAAAAAGTCCTGTTCAATTTTTCTGTCAGACTAATGGTTCACACGTAGTGAGTGAGGGAATACGAAAATCTAGCATATGGTATTTGGAGGCGCGGAAGGTTGCATAAAACTCAGTGGTAGGAGCAGCTGATTCACCCTGTATAAATGACATCAGACGACTGAAAATCATAAAAATTTTAAGACAATAATGGAAAAAGCTGTCTCTTTGAATATCACTGGTAACAATGACGGTGTGAAATAGGACTAGTTTGGCCACAGAATGTGAGTAGTCTGTGTTCTGCGGTTTCAAACCTGTCTCGACAGTCAGCAGCATCGTACAGGTTAAAAAAAATGCAGTGGCCACTTTTCCCGTCCTGGCTACCTTACCCTAATTTCCTCTACAAATAAACAAACACACGCATTTTAATTCGAAGGCAAGTATAAAAATAAGTAGAAAGTACAGGAGGGTAGGTTCTAATTATGAGAGCTTGCAGCAATGGGCATGAGACGAAGGGATGCAAGAGGGAGAGGGAGAGGAACTTTGATGAATATAAGACAAAAGAAAAGTGGCGCGAATGTTAAAAAATATATCGGCTCAACCACTTGTTTATAGTGTAAAACACTAAGATTGACGCGTTTCGGAAGTCAAGCTCCCATCGCCAGAATAATAAAAAGTAAAAGAACCTTTTAAAACTCACTAAAATGGAACATGCATCAGGCACAATAAAATTGATAATAAAATTAAAGCCGGCCGGAGTTGCCGTGCGGTTCTAGGCGCTACAGTCTGGAGCCGAGCGACCGCTATGGTTGCAGGTTCGAATCCTGCCTCGGGCATGGATGTGTGTGATGTCCTTAGGTTAGTTAGGTTTAATTAGTTCTAAGTTCTAGGGGACTGATGACCTCAGAAGTTAAGTCACATAGTGCTCAGAACCATTTGAACCATTTGAATCAATAAAATTAAAACTTCGTGGCTACTTCCCTTGTTGCAGCCGTGTCTTCCAAGGTGCATCTCCACATAGTCGTCAAAATATGAAAAAACTCTAAAATGGTGTCGCCTATGGTGTTCAACATCTAACCACATGGCTCTCTCCTCTATCGTCGTAAACCGCCCGTGCGTCTTCGTTGATAGCACACACCACGTAGCCAAACACGTCACTGAAACGCGAGTGAGCTCACATCCCTGTATGCCACGCATATTTGGGAAACGGGACACCCCATGTTGGGAATAGATCAGGATCTCATTATTTTACATAGACAGGACAAAGGCAAAAAGCTGGATCTACTTGAACAGCTAGAAATTACGATACATAGCGTGGATAATCAGAACACACTGAATGAACAGCTATCTGGTGATACAAATAACTTTTTCAAACATTTCACTGGTTTCTTTTTGTAACTACATTTTTAGCAATTGGCAGGATACCATCATTTCATGGCGTCCTTGGAACATGTATACGTTATCTGTCTGTATAGACATCTCTGTGACTTCCTTGTTTACTTGCGCGTGAGCTCACTCGCGTTGCAGTGTCGTGTTTGGCTACGTGGTGTGTGGTATCGACGAAGACGCACGGGCGGTTTACAACAATAGAGGGGAGAGCCATGTGGTTAGATGTTGAACACGACAGGCGACACCATTTTATATTTTTTTAATATTTTGACGGCTATGTGGAGATGCACCTTGGAAGACACGGCTGCAACAAGGGAAGTAGCCACGATGTTTTAATTCTATTATCTATTTTATTGTGCCTGGTGCATGTTCCATTTTAGCGAGTTTTAACAGGTTCTTTTACTTTTTATTATTCTGATGATGGAAGCTTGACTTCCGGAACGCGTCAATCATAGTGTTTTACACTATAAGCAAGTGGTTGAGCCGACATATTTTTTAACATTGACATTCACAACCACGACCTCTCATCCAGTATGGATAAAATCAAAGTGGCGGGACTCATAGAGGAAGGAAAGGACAAAGCGTAACAGCGAGAAGATAAGAGCATTCGCAGACAACGGAGAGTTGGCCGTGTACGTTGATTTTTGGAGTGACACCACGAAATGCTTCAACTTCTTCTTAAAAGTAACAATGCAATGAATTGTGCAAAGGCTGTAGGCGAACTAGTTCTAGAGGCGGAAAGCAGCGACAGCGGAGGAGTATGCCAATGTTTCTGTTTTATGGGCCGGCGTAGGCAGCATCGATAGGGTCATATTGGCCAGTGTTGCAGACGAGACGTTCACGAGCATTCGTGGTCAGTTCTAACCACGCAACCCACTACCCCTTGCGTGTTCACACTACTGTAGTGGGGATCCGGTAGAACGAGTGAGCGCACGAGTTCAGGTTTCACATCGTGTGGTGAAAGGTATGTGCTAAGGTATGATGAGGGTAGCTCCAGAAAATAGTCGGTAGTTGCCAACCGCAAGGTGAAACGAGTATAATTGAGTAGGCGGCTCTTTGATGGTTAAGAGAGCCGGGCGCATGTAGTAAAAAAAAAAATATAAAAAAAAGCGGTGAGTCGCAGCTGGGTGCCCGTAGGAAGCAGACGTGTGGTGACAGCTGTAAGGTAGGTCGCGCTCGTTGCCCCAGACCAAACCTTAGCACGTAAATGAGAGAAGATACATAATGATTTTAAATTGGTTTTGTTAGGTAACATTCAGAGTAAGGTTCAAATGGTTCAAATGGTTCAAATGGCTCTGAGCACTATGCGACTCAACTGCTGAGGTCAATAGTCCCCTAGAACTTATAACTAGCTAAACCTAACTAACCTAAGGACATCACAAACATCCATGCCCGAGGCAGGATTCGAACCTGCGACCGTAGCGGTCTTGCGGTTCCAGACTGCAGCGCCTTTAACCGCACGGCCACTTCGGCCGGCTTTAGAGTAAGGATTTGCATGTCCAAGGTTTGACACAGTAAGCGTTTGGTAAAGGTTTTTGTAAGATTGTTTCGTGCTACAAAAATGTTGGAAATGTAGGTTTTGTGTATGACTTAAAATTTTAACAATATGTGTATATTGAGATCAACATTGTATCCTTTGCTTAAATTGATTATGAAAATGAGTAGTAAAGTTACCCACCAATGAAAGAACCAAGTAAACATCAGGGCCAAAAGTTAATTTTCCAGTACCATCTTAATGCCATTGCACAAACGGAATTATTCTCTTAAATTTTATTGCTGAGTCAAATACATGTTGCATTTCTGGCAAAATGGAGGAGTGCAAGAAACAAGTTCACAGACGCAGTCAGGTGCAGGTTTGCTGAATAATTAATTTAGAACAATCTTATCAATGATACATTCACTGAATAAAAGGATACAATTTTGGTTAGATACTTTCAGTGTAAACAAGTTCCGAAACTTTTCGAGGGCACAGAGACAAGCGAAAGTATTCCTGCACGTGGTGACGATATTTTCTCCTCGTTTGAGGTGCAGATTCGAGGTTCTTAAGTGTTTTCTCAAAAGAACAGGGGGCAATTAAAGCTTTTTCCAACACATGGCAGGTATCGTACAGCAACCACTAATACATGATGGAGAGACAGTCAGCCTTGGTTGCAGGGATGTATTTATTTACCAATAACGCGTTTTGCCTCATTCAGGCATCTTCCAACTGGCCTACTCTGAAAAGTATTTAAACCGGCAAACTCTGGGAGGTTGTAGGGGACATCTAAACAAATATTTTTACCTAATGTCATTTTCTCCTATGAGGAGTATTTAAGCCGGTAGAGGAAGATTTCTCTAGCGGCAAATTAATTAAACCAACAAACATTTTTCCATTTTTTTATGACCAAGAGATAACACATTAACACAACCCAATTTGAATTACAGTAGATTTTCAAAAATGCCTTCATTGACACGTAAACAAAGCTTACACCGTCGGATCATGTTCTGTCTGACACGGGCAAAAACCCCAGGAGTATCCTGAATTGTTCCTGCTGCTGCTACTATCCGGGCAACCAGATCCTCTTCTGATGCAACAGGAGTTGCGCAAACAAGGTTGCGCATCTCTCCCCACACAAAAAAGTCCAGAGGGGACATATCTGGAAATCGAGCAGGCCATGGGACAGGACCAACTCTGCCAATCCACGTTTCTGGGAACCGTCGACTGAAATGTGCCGGCGCCCCGTCATGTTTGAGCCACATGCTTTGTCTTGAACGGAGCGGGACATCTTCCAGCAATTCTGGCAATGCTCTGGCGATAAAACTGTAATAGTGCCTGCCATTTAATGGCCTAGGTAGCAGATACGGCCCAATTAAACAGTCCACAACAACACCGACCCACATATTAACGAAGAACCGCACTTGATGAGCGCTAGTAACTGTGGCATGTGGGTTATCCTCACTCCAAACATGCGGATTGTTCATGTTGAAGACTCTATCACGCCCGAACGTTGCTTCATCGGTAAACAACACAGAGGATGGAAATGTAGGATGCATTTCACACTGTTCCAGGTACCACTGCGAAAACTGTGCTCTGGGTGGATAATCAACTGGTTCCAGGTTGTGGACACGCTGTAAGTGAAATGGACGAAACATTTCCTCTCGAAGGACTGTTCTTACATTCGTCTGATTCGTCCCATGTTACGTGCAATTGCACGAGTGCTGATTGAAGGATCCCGCTCAACATGCTGCAAGACAGCTTCCTCAAATTGCGGCGTTCTTACCGTGCGACGGCGTCCCTGTCCAGGTAATCTGCTAAACGACCCGGTCTCACGCAGACGTTGGTACACAGCAGCAAAGGTCGTATGATGCGGGATACGGTGATTAGGATATTGTTGTTGATAAACCCGCTGTGCAGTTCGTCCGTTGTGGTGCGCTACGTAGTACGCACCCACCACATCAGTGTACTCACTCCAGGTGTATCGCTCCATTAGTAAACAGAGACAATGCAGTACCACACTGGTGGACAGCAGTTGCCTACAACTGAAGATCGTAATACGGCCTCCACCGGTTTAAATAATCCTCATAGGAAAAAATGATATTAGGAAAAAGTATTTGTTTTGAGGTCCAATAGCCGCGCAGGATTAGCCGAGCGGTCTAAAGCGCTGCAGCCGTGGACTGCGAGGCTGGTCCCGGCGGAGGTTCGAGTCCTCCCTCGGGCATGGGTGTGTGTGTTTGTCCTTAGGATAATTTAGGTTAAGTAGTGTGTAAGCTTAGGGACTGATGACCTTAGCAGTTAAGTCCCATAAGATTTCACACACATTTGAACATTTTTTGAGGTCCAATACAACCTCCCAGAGTTTGTCGGTTTAAATACTTTTCCCCCTGTATATAGAGAAGTGGCATTAGAAGCGGCATGACCCCATTTTGCAAAACTGGAGTTACTAGCAAGTAATTGTAATACGACTTATTGAATATTAGACGGCGTTAGATACAAGGGAACTGAGAGTACAGAAAAGCAAAGCAAATAACTGGCCTCATTAAATAGCTGCAAACATTAGACGGTGTCCTATAAATAAACAGAACGGAATCCAGTCGAAAAAATCACACCCGCTGACCAGCTTTGTCCTAAATATATATTCTACACATCATGAAATCAAATGAGTAAAGGAGACAACAGATTACCTTGTTGAGGTACACGACGTAGACCAGTAAATGAAAAACAGGATCAGGCATACGTCTATCTGTCACGACGCAAACATGTCGGAGGCTTAGTCGCTCACGTGTGCGCTTTGCCCGTAGTACTGGGCACCGGAACACACTGAGGCATCTCACGGCAGATGGCGTTAGCGAGATGTGAGCTATAGAGAGACTGCATAGGGAGAGAGTGACCATAGATACTAAATTATACAGGCTGATTCAAAAAGAATACCATAACTTTAAAAATGTGTATTTAATGAAAGAAACATAATATAACCTTCTGTTATACATCATTACAAAGAGTATTTAAAAAGGTTTTTTTTTTTCACTCAAAAACAAGTTCAGAGATGTCCAATATGGCCCCCTCCAGACACTCGAGCAATATCAATCCGATACTCCAACTCGTTCCACACTCTCTGTAGCATATCAGGCGTAACAGTTTGGATAGCTGCTGTTATTTCTCGTTTCAAATCATCAATGGTGGCTGGGAGAGGTGGCCGAAACACCATATCCTTAACATACCCCCATAAGAAAAAATCGCAGGGGGTAAGATCAGGGCTTCTTGGAGGCCGTCCAGAACTTTTCCCTTTGCACAAACACCCATTCTCTGTAAACTGTTTATACCAACGTTTAATACACCACCTATCAGGAGGTTTAACACCATACTTCGTTCGAAATGCACGCTGAACAACTGTCGTCGATTCACTTCTGCCGTACTCAATAACACAAAAAGCTTTCTGTTGAGTGGTCGCCATCTTAGCATCAACTGACGCTGACGCCTAGTCAACAGAGCCTCAAGAGAACAAATGTACAACTAAATGAAACTTTATAGCTCCCTTAATTCGCCGACAGATAGTGCTTAGCTCTGCCTTTTGTCGTTGCAGAGTTTTAAATTCCTAAAGTTGTGGTATTCTTTTTGAATCACCCTGTAGTAGACTGGCCTTGCTGTGCAGAAGCTATAGGGCTGGTGTGGCTCCAACATAAACCACGTGACTGTTGGCCAAACGTGGCGGGATTTCAAATCAGCGGTCTGCCATCCTGTTTGTATCGTATTTTACCCACATTTCTCAATTGACTGCCAAACGCTTCCAAGAAAAATTACTTTTTTATTTGCGAAAAATTATGCCAGAACTACATTTGACCTGGATTTACTCACAGTACAATTTATAAAATCTAACAAATACATCGAACGCCCCTCTGGTGGGCAGCGGGACGAAATTACTATAAACTATCAATTAAAGTAAAATTTCGTTAAAATTCTTTTAAACAGTAAGAGTGGGCTCGTGTCAAAACTTTAAATATTGGATTCACCGCGTTTTGAGCTCTAGTCACTCATAAAAGAAAATGGGATATGGGAATTATGTCAACTATAGATGCCAAAATTGTCGACTTTAGGAGCAGGTCCATTTTATAGTATCAATTTTAGGTGCACTACGAAGGTTCAGTTCCTACCATTTTTACAAAAGTTTAAACTATCACTTTAAAAAAATGATATTTTAGACGAAAGGTGAGACTTTGAAGTTTCAGAAAATAATTTTGGAGCCTACATTTATTTAATAGTATTAGAAGATAGAAAAAAATTCTCTTCATGTGTCGACTATAGGTGCTCTTACCTTATTATAATCTCACTTGTATATACAAAAAGGCGCGTATGTGCTTAAAGTATTTCCGTTTCAGGACCTGTATCCAAAGCTGCCTTCGGTTTTCATCTTTAGGGAACCTATGAGTAGGAACGAGAAACAATTATACTTACTTCTGTAACCAAATTATCCCAGATACTTTCCAAAATGTAATATGAGTCTGACTTTACAGGCATCACTTTCAACACTTTAATTTACGTGATACTCTATTTCAAGTGTAAAAAACATATAAAAGTCACTTCAGCAGATTTCAATAAACGCATCTGCACTATCATAGAAACACTTACACGTGAAATGTAATGCCATTTCCCCCGACAAATTAAGTACAGCCATAGGCGCAACACGAAACAACCATGTTTCGGCAACATTCCCGTGGCTTTACCCCAGAGATGTTGGAGCCACAAAAATGACGTCAGGGCCAGTCTATTATATTTATGGTCGAAGATAGGGAGAGAGTGGCCAACCGGACGATACGGCGGTCATTTTCCTGCCAAACTGCGGGCGGGAGTTTTGAATGGCCAGCAGTGGAGTAGTGGAGTACACACTCACCGAATCAAAAGCACAAGACAATATGGCGAAATCATTCATTAAATGCCTTTCTTTACAGCTATAATATACTCATAGTAGCCTACTACGTACAGCACAGGAAAACTTGATACAGTGGCTGTAAGAATTATTCGTTACTTGCAATTATCTGCTTTAAAGTTCGTTGACTAGACATATTGCAATGAAACTAAGGTAAATAAAAAAAATATATAGTGTATAGCATTTGTTTTCTATCGGAAGTGCATAATTCTAAAGATTTAACGTACCTGTATTACGTCAGATGAATGAAAGTCGTAAGCAGTTGTTTACTTGTGCCATGCAAAAAGTGTGAGACGTATCAGTACTTCTTGTCACGTCTTCAAACTTTTTGCATGTCACAAGTAAACAACTGCTTACGACTCTCTTAGACATTAGATACACAGTCCCATTTTCATTCTATGTTTATAAGAGTAATGTGTTACAATAATTTTCACACAGCCAATTTACAGGTCTGTTTTCAAATTTAACTATGTATATTGCAAGTTGTTTTATATGCAGTAAAAAGCAAAAACGACTTACTTCGCACAGATGGGAGTACTTGGTTGGTTTCCACAAGACTCCTGTTTGACTTATGTCAGCCCTGTTGACTGCGACTGCACACTACTTTCGTCTTTCTTCATTGCGTGGAAATGCTAACACGCGAAATCCACCTCCGCCTCTATCGGAACAACCAAATGCAGCAGAACCTGGCATTGTTTACGAACGTCTGCAGAACGAATTACGGATGTCAAAAACAATACTGTACAATTACTAACGTGTTTACTTCAAACATGTAGGCGTACCGACTTCATCGCAAAACGCTTCATTACTTCAACTCGTATTTAAGATAGCAAACGCTAATTACGTACTAAAAACGAGATACAATTAAATCGAACATGCATGCACAACTCATAACAAGTCTCTCAATAATTCAAATACCTTTTAATCGTTTCCAAAAGTCCTCTGAACTTCAATTCAACTCAAAAACACGGCGAACATACGAAGCGCGAGAGACGTTTGGCAGAAAAATGGCGCCAAAGCTAATCAACCAATCACGGGCAACTTCACCTATGACCACTCTCTCTGTATACAGGCTCTGTAGTGAGCTACGGAGTATTGTTTAACTGCCAAATACAGGCGAGGACTACATAGCACAATATGAGAGCTATTGCAAGTCATTACAAAACTGATATAAAAACTGTTGTTGTTGTCTGCAATCCTGAGAGTGGTTTCATGCAGCTCTCCATGCTACTCTATCCTCTGCAAGCTTCTCCATCACCCAGTACTTACTGCAACCTACATTCTCTGCCTCGTGATGACTGGGTGTTGTGTGATGTCCGTAGGTTAGTTAGGGTTAAGTAGTTCTAAGTTCTAGGGAACTGATGACCATAGATGTCCTATAGTGCTCAGAGCCATTTGAACCATTTTTTGCAACCTACATCCTTCTGAATCTGCTTAGTGTATTCATCTCTTGGTCTCCCTCTTCGATTTTTACCCTCCACGGCGCCCTCCAATGCTAAATTTGTGATCCCTTGATGCCTCAGAACATGTCCTACCAACCGGTCCTTTCTTCTTGTCAAGTTGTGCCACAAACGTCTCTTCTCCCCAATTCTATTCAATACCTCCTGGTTAGTTATGTGATCTACCCATCTAATACTCAGCATTCTTCTGTAGCACCACATTTCGAAAGTTTCTATTCTCTTCTTGTCCAAAATGTTTATCGTCCATGTTTCACTTCCATACATGGCTACACTCCATACATATACTTTCAGAAACGACTTCCTGACACTTAAATCAATACTCGATGTTAACAAATTTCTCTTCTTCAGAAACGCTTTCCTTGCCATTGCCAGTCTACATTTTATATCCTCTCTGTTTCGACCATCATCAGTTATTTTGCTCCCCAAATAGCAAAACTCCTTTTGTTACTTTAAGTGTCTCATCTCCTAATCTAATCCCCTCAGCATCAACCGACTTAATTCGACTACATTCCATTATCTTCGTTTTGCTTTTGTTGATGTTCATCTTATATCCTCCATTCAAGACAATGTCCATTCCGTTCGCCTGCTCTTCCAAGTCCTTTGCTGTCTCAGATAGAATTACAATGCCATCAACATTTTAATTTCTTCCCTATGGATTTTAATACCTTCTCCGAATGTTTCTTTTGTGTCCTTTACTGCTTGCTCAATATAGAGATTGAAAAACATCGGGGAGAGGCTACAACCCTGTCTCACTCCCTTCCTAACCACTGCTTCCCTTTCGTGTCCCTCGACTCTTATAACTGCCATCTGGTTTCTGTACAAATTGTAAATAGCCTTTCGCTCCCTGCATTTTACCCCTGCCACCTTTAGAATTTGAAAGAGAGTATTCCAGCACGCAGTTTTATTTATTACATTTGTCTATCCGCGCTGTCGAGAGCGCCTTGTCAGAGTCTGTGCGGCTCCCCTCGTGATATAACAACTAATCCTACTAAAATTCAGGGTAATACATTTTCATATCTGGGCCAAAGCAACTAGATAAATGTAAAGTTCTGGACATTTGTGGTAAGGTGTTATGGGACCAAGCTGCGGAGGTCATCGGTCCCAAAGCTTACACACTACTTAATCTAACTTAAATTAAGTTACGTTAAGGACAACACACACACCCATGCCCGAGGTAAAAATACAAGAACATATGAAAATGAAAAAGTTAAAATTCAGAGCTAATAAACGTGAAGCATTAAGTAAGAAGGATACGCGGAGCCAAGTGCCAGAAATAGTGGGCGACCCATAATTTCGGAAGAACAAGTCAAAATCTACGGCTAATAAGTAATATATAAACGTGAGTCACCTTACAGTAAGACATGAAGTACAGTATGGCTAGATCGTGTCATGTTATGAACAGTTCCACACTACCTTAGGCTTCATCACAACAGTAATCGATCCTATGCTTGTGGGATAACCTGCATGCTGTGTAGAGTACAAAGGCTGTATCCAATTACAAAGCTCTAAGGGATCAATTGTTCGCGGAATTTTGAACTTAAATATTTCTGATGGGATGCTAAAATTACTTGCGACTTTTTTGCATTCTACATCTACATCTACATTTATACTCCGCAAGCCACCCAACGGTGTGTGGCGGAGGGCACTTTACGTGCCACTGTCATTACCTCCCTTTCCTGTTCCAGTCGCGTATGGTTCGGGGGAAGAACGACTGTCTGAAAGCCTCCGTGCGCGCTCTAATCTCTCTAATTTTACATTCGTGATCTCCTCGGGAGGTATAAGTAGGGGGAAGCAATATATTCGATACCTCATCCAGAAACGCACCCTCTCGAAACCTGGACAGCAAGCTACACCGCGATGCAGAGCGCCTCTCTTGCAGAGTCTGCCACTTGAGTTTATTAAACATCTCCGTAACGCTATCACGGTTACCAAATAACCCAGTGACGAAACGCGCCGCTCTTCTTTGGATCTTCTCTATCTCCTCCGCCAACCCGATCTGGCATGGATCCCATACTGATTAGCAAAGTATAGGTCGAACGAGTGTTTTGTAAGCCACCTCCTTTGTTGATGGACTACATTTTCTAAGCACTCTCCCAATTAATCTCAACCTGGTACCCGCCTTACCAACAATTAATTTTATATGATCATTCCACTTCAAATCGTTCCGCACGCATACTCCCAGATATTTTACAGAAGTAACTGCTACCAGTGTTTGTTCCGCTATCATGTAATCATACAATAAAGGATCCTTCTTTCATTTAGTTTAAGTCCCAGGTTTTGCGCTCATCTTTCCGCTAAAGACATATCATCAATCATCTGGATCACTGAAGCATTTACATCTTCACGTATGGCACTTGGTTAAAACTGGAGGTCGTCGGCATAGCAGTCGTGTTTACAGAAGCAAAAGCAAAAGTCGACCTTGGATTGACTGCTACGACACTCATGTGAGGACGTGCTTCCAAGACGACTTTCATTCCTGTGGGATCCTGCCCACTCTTATCTTATAGGGTGCCTAGGAAGCTGTTTTCTCGTGTTGCTAGGCAACGTACAAGCAAATCATATTAATGGTGTTTATTACAGTAATTGAACTGACAATACTTAACTTTGATTTACTATGACGTGTCGCAAGCAATTGGCGACATGCAAATAACACAAGCTAACGATGTAAAAAAATTTTTTGCTGAAAATACCTTATTCTTATCTTTTTTAGGGTGGGAAATCCAAATATGATACTTAAAAAACTGTATCCCCCAACATTAGTTCACATTTTACAGTTAAATTTATTAAATTAAGCGAGGATGTACAGAGTTTCAGGGAGAACATAAGGGAACAATTGACAGGAATGGGGGAAAGATATACAGTAGAAGAAGAATGGGTAGCTTTGAGGAATGAAATAGTGAAGGCAGCAGAGGATCAAGTAGGTAAAAAGACGAGGGCTACTAGAAATCCTTGGGTAACGGAAGAGATACTGAATTTAATTGATGAAAGGAGAAAATACAAAAATGCAGTGAGTGAAACAGGCAAAAAGGAATACAAACGTCTCAAAAATGAGATCGACAGGAAGTGTAAAATGGCTAAGCAGGGATCGCTAGCGGACAAATGTAAGAGATGTAGAGGCTTATCTCACGAGGGGTAAGACAGATACTGCCTACAGGAAAATTAAAGAGACCTTTGGAGAAAAGATAACCACTTGCATGAATATCAAGAGCTCAGATGGAAACCCAGTTTTAAGCAAAAAAGGGAAAGCAGAAAGGTGGAAGGAGTATATAAAGGGACTACACAAGGTCGATGTTCTTGAGGACAATATTATGGAAGAAGAGGTAGATGAAGATGAAATGGGAGATATGATACCGCGTGAAGAGTTTGACAGAGCACTGAATGACCTAAGTCGAAACAAGGCCCCGAGAATAGACAACATTCAATTAGAACTACTCACAGCCGTGGGAGAGCCAGTCCTGACAAAATTCTACCATCTGGTGAGCAAGATGTATAAGACAGGTGAAATCCCCTCAGACTTCAAGATTATAATAATTCCAATCCCAAAGAAAGCAAGTGTTGACAAATGTGAAAATTATCGCACTATCAGTTAAATAAGTTACGGCTGGAAAATACTAACGCGAATTCTTTACAGACGAATGGAAAAAGTGGTAGAAGCCGACCTCGGCGAACATCAGTTTGGATTCCCTAGAAATGTTGGAATACGTAAGGCAATACTGACCTTACGACTTATCTTAGAAGAAAGATTAAGGAAAGGCAAACCTAAGTTTTTAGCATTTGTAGACTTAGAGAAAGCCTTAGACAATGTTGCCTGGAATACCCTCTTTCAAATTCTCGAAGTGGCAGGGGTAAAATACGGGGAGCGAAAGGCTATTTACAATTTGTACAGAAACCAAATGGCAGTTATAAGAGTCGAGGGAGATGAAAGGGAAGCAGTGGTTGGGAAGGGAGCGAGACAGGGTTGTAGCCTCTCCCCGATGATATTCAATTTGTATATTGAGCAAGCAGTAAAGGAAACAAAAGAAAAGTTCGGAGTAGATATTAAAATCCATGGAGAAGAAATAAAAACTTTGAGGTTCGCCGATGACATTGTAATTCTGTCAGAGACAGCAAAGGACTTGGAAGAGCAATTGAACGGAATGGACAGTGTCTTGAAAGGAGGGTATAAGATGAACATCAACAAAAGCAAAACAAGGATAATTGAATGTAGTCGAATTAAGTCGGGTGATGCTGAGGGTATTAGATTAGGAAATGATACACTTAAAGTAGTAAAGGAGTTCTGCTGTTTGGGGAGCAAAATAAGTGATGATGCTCGAAGTAGAAAGGATCTAAAAAGTAGACTGACAATGGCAAGGAAAGCATTTCTGAAGAAGAGAAATTTGTTGACATCGAGTATAAATTTAAGTGTCAGGAAGTCGTTTCTGAAAGTATTTGTATGGAGTGTAGCCATGTATAGAAGTGAAACATGGACGATAAATAGTTTGGACAAGAAGAGAATAGAAGCTTTCGAAATGTGGTGCTACAGAAGAATGCTGAAGATTAGATGGGTAGATCACATAACTAATGACGAGATATTGAATAGAACTGGGGAGAAGAGGAGTTTGTGGCACAACTTGACTAGAAGAAGGGATCGGTTGGTAGGACATGTTCTGAAGCATCAAGGGATCACCAATTTAGCATTGGAGGGCAGCGTGAAGGGTAAAAATCGTAGAGGGAGACCAAGAGATGAATACACTAAGCAGAGACAGAAGGATGTAGGCTGCAGTAGGTACTGGGAGATGAAGAAGCTTGTACAGGATAGAGTAGCATGGAGAGCTGCATCAAACCAGTCTCAGGACTGAAGACCACAACAACAACAACAAGCGATTTTTTAAAGAATTTAACAGCTTTTATATAGTTAAAATAATTTAAAAAGGAGGTGTAATGAATGTAGATGACGTTGGTAGCACTGCTGAAAAACATTTGCTGTCAAAAAAAAGGTCGATTCTAGTTTTGTGTTAACAGATGGTGTTTTGTTTACTGTCAACCTAATCTGACTTTCCCGTTTCCTGTACATGTGCTCAGTGCAATGTCTAATCATGGTTGTAAAACTCTGCCGAAAGTTTTTGTTATACATGTGGTGAATTTGTGATTAAAAACACCAAAGAAGCATTACAAACTTTGTGAAAAAGGTTTATCTATCATACTTTGGATCTAAACTTGGTGGTCAAGATAAATCTTGGGTTACACATAATGTATGTTACGTGTGTCTTGAAGATCTGAAAAAAAATGGTCCAAAAAGGAGAAAAAAGCCTTTAGATTTGTTGTTCCTATGATATGGAGGGAGCCAAGGAATCATTCCGATGATTACTACTTTTGCAGTGTTGATATTACTAGTCATAATTCGAAAAACAAGAAGGTAATAAGCTACCCTAACCTTCCGTCCGCCATTCGACCAGTAGGGCATAGTGTAGATTTGCCGGTTCCTGAACCATCAGATGACTTAAATTCTGTTCCAGCAGAAGTATTTTCTGATGCACATTCTGGTTTAGATGAACCAGATGGTGATGAATTCCATTGTAATACAGAATGTCTGGATCCCAAATTGTTTACTGAGACCGAGCTTACCGATTTGGTTAGGCATCTGGGCTTAATGAAAGAAAAAGCTGAAATGCTTGGCTCAAATGGCTCTGAGCACCATGGGACTTAAATTCTGAGGTCATCAGCCCCCTAGAACTCAGAACTACTTAAACCTAACTAAGCTAAGGACATTACACACATCCATGCCCGAGGCTGGATTCGAACCTGCGACAGTTGCAGTCGCGCGGTTCCAGATTGTATCGCCTAGAACCGCTCGGTCACCCTGGCCGGCGGATTACTTGGCTCTAGATTAAAAGAAAGGAACTTATTGGCAGTTGGAACCAGCATATACATGTATAGAAAGTGAGAGCAGCAATTTTCCAAGTTTTTTCAACAAGAAGGTAATTTGGTGTACTGCTCACAAATTCCCGGTCTGATGAATGAGTTTGGTATTGGATACAAAAAGAAAGACTGGCGGCTATTTACTGATTCATCCACAAGTAGTGATGGAGAAACGCTACCGATGTCGCTGGAACACCAACATGATGGGGGACTAGGTCACTTCACCGACAAGTTCACCAAGCGACTTATTGTAGAAAAAGCTAAACAAGAAGCTTCAAAGAAAAAAGATAAAAAAAATACAAACCATTTCCAGCTGACAAGTGAACCTCTATTAACACATATCATTGTTTTAAGTAGCTATCTGTAAGTCCACACCATCCTTATGTTGTAACAAAGCGCGTTTAATTAATTTCTCCATTTACCGTATAGCATAGGATTTTTATACTATATAACAAAAAGCATATTTCTTGAAAAGTATGGGTGATACAAAATCACTCAGACTAGATTTCGATTCAGCTCATAAAAATCTATAAAATCAAAGTAAAATAAGTTAAAAAAAACTTTCGTTTTCCTGTGATAATGTCCTTGAATGTGTACAATTACGCTATTGGCCATTAAAAATTGCTAAACCACAAAGATGACGTGCTAGAGAAGTGAAATTTAAACGACAGGAAGAAGATTCTGTGATATGCAAATGATTAGTTTTTCAGAGCATTCACACAAGGTTGGCACCGGTGGCGACACCTACAACCTGCTGACATGAGGAAAGTTTCCAACCGATTTCTCATACACAAACAGCAGTTGACCGGCGTTGCCTGGTGAAACGTTGTTGTGATGCCTCTTGTAAGGAGGACAAATGCGTACCATCACGTTTCTCACTTTGATAAAGGTCGCATTGTAGCCCATCGCGATTGCGGTTTATCGTATCGGGACATTGCTACTCGCGTTCGTCGAGATCCAATGACTGTTAGCAGAATATGGAATCGGTGGGTTCAGGAGGGTAATACGGAACGCCGTGATGGATCCCAACGGCCTCGTATCACTAACAGTCGAGATGACAGGCATCTTATCCGCATGGCTGTAACAGATCGTGCAGCCACGTCTCGATCCCTGAGTCAACAGATGGGGAATTTTACAAGACAACAATCATGTCTTGTTGGACTATCAGCTCAGAGACCGTGTCTGTGGTTACCCTTGACACTGCATCACAGACAAGAGCACCTGCGATGGTGTACTCAATGACGAACCTGGGTGCACGAGTGGCAAAACGTCATTTTTTCTGATGAATCCAGGTTCTGTTTACAGCATCATGATGGTCGTATCCGTGTTTGGCGACATCACGGTGAACGCACATTGGAAGCGTGTATTCGTCATCGCCATACTGCCGTATCACCCGGCGTGATGGTGTGGGGTGCCATTGGTTACACGTCTCGGTCACCTCTTGTTCGCATTGACGGCACTTTGAACAGTGGACGTTACATTTCAGATGTGTTACGACCCGTGGCTTTACCCTGCATTTGATCCCTGTGAAACTCTACATTTCAGCAGGATAATGCACGATCGCATGTTGCAGGCCCTGTACGGGCCTTTCTGGATACAGGAAATGTTCGACTGCTGCCCTGGCCGGCACAATCTCCAGATCTCTTCAGAATACGGCATTCAGTACTCTTGATGAACTCTGGTATCGTGTTGAAGCTGCATGGGCAGCTGTACCAGTACACGGTATCCAAACTCTGTTTGACTCAATGCCCAGGCATATCAAGGCCGTTATTACGGCCAGAGGTGGTTGTTCTGGGTACTGATTTCTCAGGATCTAAGCACCCAAATTGTGTGAAAATTTAATCGCATGTCAGTTCTAGTATACTATATTTGTCCAATGAATACCCGTTTATGTTCTGCATTTCTTCTTGGTGTAGCAATTTTAATGGCCAGTGGTGTAGCACTTAAGTAACTGATATGTACATATCAGTCACGACTCTTCTGGTGCGGCTCATCTAGCGCCTCTCTTCTTCTAGAGGCCGTTGCTGTCACAGTGACCTCCTGTTGTGTACATAGTTCCGCATAGTCAGCGTGTACACAACTTTCCCACTAGAGCGCACCCCGCTAAGCACAACAGCACAGGCGCAGCGCTCGTCTGTCTCCGCACTACGAGATGGCGCTGCCTTAGAGACGGAGCACATTATGCTTCCGCCGATCCACGTATTGATATGTAACGCAGCCAATGAGATTCCTGCTAACGTAGAACCTTTTCTTCTCGCGGATCACACTCGTGCAGTGATACCTGAACGCGTGAGTTATTATAACGAGTGTACAGACCTCCGATTAGTCACCACTCGCTCCTTTCGCCTCCATGATTTCTACCTCACCCTTAATGGTCGTCCCATCCAGCTCACCCCCACCCTGAAATACCTTGGCCTCACCCTCGACCGACACCTCACCTGGACCCCTCATCTGCAGACCATCCAGCAGAAAGCCCATTCCCGCCTCTTGCCGGACATGGGGATTGCATCCTTCTACCATCCTCCACACCTACAAATACCTCATCCGTCCTATCCTCTGTTATGCCAGCATTGCCCGGATCTCCGCCCCCACCCGCTTTTACAAGGCCCTCCAAATCGTTGAACGCCATGCGCTCCGCCTTGCCTACCGTATCCGCCTTCCTTCCCCCACACGGCTCCTGTATGAACTGATCCCCTTCCCCCACCTCCTCCTGTTCCTCTAACATCTCCGCATCTTTTACATTGCCCGCAGGCTTGATCCCCCACACCCTCTGGTTTCCTCCTTCCTCTCCACCGCCCACCCATTTCCGCACCTCTATCGCTGTATCCCTCCCTCTCTCCACCTCCACACCCTCCATCTCCTTCATCAGGGCAATTTCCAACACCTCCCCCTCCCGGATGTCGAACTTCGCTGTGACATCTACCCTTCCTTCCAACTATAACCTGGCCTTGTTCTCCCCCCCCCCCCTCCCCAGGGCCCCCTTCTCCTCTTTCCTCCTTCTCCCAGAGCGGATTTTCCTCCGTCCCCCCCTCCCCTGAGACCCTGCACCCCATACTTGCCTCTCTCCTTCCCACATCCCTCCCTACCTGGCCCTCTTCCGCGCGCCCCCCACTCCCCTCCCCCATCTCTTCCCCTCCCTCCCTTCTTCACGTCTCCCTCATCTCCTAGAACCTGGCAGATCCTCTGTGTTGATCATCATCAGTGTGCCACATCAGTGTTGTGTTTAGTGCTGTTTCTTGTGTGCGTCAAGAGGTGTGATTTTAATTGTGTACTGCCTTGAGGTTCGCCGTCAGTGTTTATGTGGTACCCCGTCCTTCGATACCTTTTATGCTTCAGTCATACTGTGCCTTGTGTTCTTTTAATTGTCGCAGTGTGTGGCTTTTTGTGTGTGCTACTTTTAAACAGTTTTTTATCTCCATTTTACAGTCACCCCGTTTTTTGTCTATTGCCTTCCATGATGTTCCCCCTTTTTTTATATCTATGTTCACCATATTCTCTCCTTTGTTATTTTTAAATGTCTTCTATTGTTTGTTCTATGTCTTTCGGCTGAAGAGCAGCGCATATGCTGCTGCCAGCCCGCCCCGATGGGGAATTGAAATACAATAAAGAAAAAAAAAAACTCCGATTAGTCAGTCTGCATTTGCCTGCACCAGTCTGTACGAGTTCTACCTTTGTCTGTACCAGTCTATAGTCAAGTTTCAGTCTGCGCCTAATAAGATTACCATATTACTGTACATAGCCATGAAGATAAATGTATAGACACTTTTGGCAAGTATCAGAGATATATGTGAGAATAAGATTAACGTACCAATACCAAAGAAACTTCAGATTGTCAAGTGTAAATAGCATCCAGAACCAAGTTAAGTAATTTTTTTGTTTGTTGATATTTTAATAAATGTGTGTGAAAATTAAACAAGTTCTGTTTAATGTTGGTCACCGTCAATCTGCTACTCTAAGTGTGCAAGTGGCATTTCTATCGTCTGACCTAACGGCAGAATATAAACACGCCACGATAAGACCACGAGACATATTGCTGACACTCGCCTACTTCGTTAGAGCGACAAGTCAAATAAACTGATGGAGTGTGTACCGAGGGTCTTACAGTACGCACACCACACGTCCTGGTCAGCTTACCATTCTCTGACGTCGTCTCACAGCCTTCACTGCTGTATTGTTCTTGATCTTCGTGCCGCCGCTTGTCGTTACGCCGGAACAATTCCCATAGATTGCTGTCTGTTTATCGAGTAGCTATCAGATCTCCTCAGCGCCGTATCTGACAAATTTAGCTGTCTACTTTTTCCCTGCAGCATATCAAAGTTGACAGTATCAAAAACTTTGCTGAAGACTGGCAGTGTCAAGATTTTAGCTTCACAGGCACAAATGGCATATTTCAGGTCATCAGTCACCTTAATCAGTGTTCAGTAATTTGGTCGTCAATAATACAGGGTTATTCGAAAAGAAAGAACAGATTTCAGTTCGTTATTGCTGACAAACTACACTACTGGCCATTAAAATTCCTACACCAAGAAGAAATGCAGATGTTAAACGGGTATTCATTGGACAAACATATTATACTAGAACTGACATGTGATTACATTTTCACGCAGTTTGGGTGGATAAATCCTGAGAAAACAGTACCCAGAACAACCACCTCTGGCCGTAATAACGCCCTTGATCCGCCTGGGCATTGAGTCAAACAGAGCTTGGATGGCGTGTACAGGTACAGCTGCCCATGCAGCTTCAACACGATACCACAGTTCATCAAGAGTAGTGACTGGATATTGTGTTGAGCCAGTTGCGCTGCCACCATGGACCAGACGTTTTCAGTTGGTCAGAGATCTGAAGAATGTGCTGGCCAGGCCAGCAGTTGAACATTTTCTGTACCCGGAAAGGCCTGTACAGGACCTGCAACATGCGGTCGTGCATTATCCTGCTGAAATGTAGGGTTTCGCAGGGATCAAATGATCGGTAGAGCCACGGGTCATAACACATCTGAAATATAACGTCCACTGTTCAAAGTGCCGTCAATACGAACAAGAGGTGACCGACACCTGTAACCAATGGCACCCCATTCCACCACGCCAGTATGGCGATGACGAATACACGCTTCCAGTGTGCGTTCACCGCGATGTTGCCAAACACGGATACGACCATCATGATGCTGTAAACAGAATCTTGATTCATCCGAAAAAATGACGTTTTGCCATTCGTGCACCCAGGTTCGTCATTGAGTACACCATCGCAGGCGCTCCTGCCTGTGATGCAGCGTTAAGTGCAATCGCAGCCATGGTCTCCGAGCTGATACAGTAGTCCATGCTGCTCCAAACGTCGTCGAACTGTTCGTGCAGATGGTTTTTGTCTTGCAAACGTCCCAATCTCTTAATTCATCGAGACGTGGCTGCACGATCCGTTACAGCTATGCGGATAAGATGCCTGTCATCTCGACTGCTAGTGACACGAGGCCGTTGGGATCCAGCACGGCGTTCCGTATTACCCTCCTGAACCCACAGATTCCATATTCTGCTAACAGCCATTGGATCTTAACCAACGCGAGCAGCAATGCCGCGATACGATAAACCGCAATCGCGATAGGCTACAATCCGACCTTTATCAAAGTCGGAAACGTGATGGTACGCATTTCTCCTCCATACACGAGGCATCACAACAACGTTTCAGCAGGCAACGCCTGTCAACTGCTATTTTTGTGTGAGAAATCGGTTTCAAACTTTCCTCATGTCAGCACGTTGTAGGTGTCGCCACCGGCATATCACAGTATCTTCTTCCTGTCGGTTAAGTTTCGCGTCCTTAGCACGTCATCTTCGTGGTGTAGCAATTTTAATGGCCAATAGTGTATAAAAGATAGGAACACGCTGTGCATGTCACTGGACAGAGGGAGGTTCCAAGTATTCACACAACTGCACTGTGTGAGAAATCATTTTGTGTATTGGAATTTGCGCTTAGTCAATCCATTATTCGAGTGCAGCGTGCATTCTGTCCTGTATTCAACAAGACGCCGCCTCTGCACAATCAGTTTTATGACCGGCATAAAAAAATACTGGCAAGTTGGCTGCTTATGCGAAAGAGAGAGCTCTGGTCGGCTACGCACGTCTGATGAAAATGTCGAGCGTGCCACAAAAAGTGCAGGCCGAACACAGGAAGAACATAGGTACAGGAACCACCGGCATAACAGTTGTAAATTGTCGTAACTGTGTTGGGAAAGTACCAGAGCTCCAAGCGGTAACAGAAAGCACTGATGCTCAGATCGTTATAGGCACTGAAAGCCGGCTAAAGCCGGATGTAAGGTCAGGCGAAATTTTTGCGGAGAACCTAACAATGTTCCGCAATGATAGTCTAAACAAGGTTTGCGGTGGCGTGTTTGTTGCTGTTAGAAGTAGTTTATCTTGTCGCGAAACTGAAGTGTATAGTTCCTGAGGGTTAGTATGGGCCGAGGTCATTGTTGGCAACCGGAATAAAATAATAATTGGGTCCTTTTACCGATCTCCCAATTCAGATGATACAATTGCTGAAAGGTTCAAACAAAATTGACTTTGATTTCAAACACGTACCCGACTCATACGATTATCATACGATTACAGTCAGTGATGACTTTAATTTGCTCTCGATATGTTGCCGAAAATACATGTTTAATTCCGGAGGTACGCACAAAACATCATCCGAAATTGTGTTAAACGCATTCTCTGAAAATTATTTCAAACGGTTATTTCATGAGCCCACGCGAATAGTAAACGGTTGTGAAAACACACTTCTTAGTAACAAATAGTCCTGAGTTAATAACGAGCATCAAAACGGATATAGGGATTAGTGAACACAAGGTTGTCGTAGCGAGATTGAATATTGTAACCCCCAATTCCTTCAAAAATAAACTAAAAATATACCTATTCAAAAAAGCAGATAAAAATTTACTTGACGCCTTCCTGAGAGACAATCTCCACTTCTTCCAAATTAATAAGTGTAGACCAGATGTGGCTCGAATTCAGAGAAATAGTATCGGCAGCAATTGAGAGATTTACGCCAAAAAAATTAACAAACGACGGAGCTGATCCTCCTTGGTACACAAAACTGGTCAGAACACTGTTGCACAAACAACAGAACAAACATGCCAAATTTAAACAGACGCAAAATCCGCAAGATTGGCGATCTTTTACAGAAGCTCGAAATTTAGCGCGGACTTCAATGAGAGATGCTTATAATAGTTTCCCCTACGAAACTTTGTCTCGAAACCTGGCAGAAAATTCAAAGAGATTCTGGTCGTACTTGAAGTATGTTACCGGCAAGAAACAATCAATGCCTTCTCTGCGCGATAGTAATGGAGATACTACAGAAGACAGTGCTGCCAAAGCAGAGTTACTTAACACAGCCTTCCGAAATGCCTTGACAAAAGAAGACGAAGTAAATATTCCAGAATTCGAATCACGAACAGCTGACAACATGAGTAACGTAGAAGTAAATATCCTCGGAGTAGTGAAGCAACTTAAATCATTTAATAAAAGCAAGTCTTCTGGTCCAGACTGTATACCAATTAGGTTCCTTTCGGAGTATGCTGATGCATTAGCTCCATATTTGACAATCATATACAACCGTTCGCTCTACGAAAGATCCGTACCCAAAGACTGGAAAGTTGCACAGGTCACAGCAATATTTAAGAAAGTTAATAGGAGTAATCCACTAAATTACAGGCCCATATCGTTAACGTCGATATGCAGCACGGTTTTGGAACATACATTGTGTTCGAACATTATGAATTACCTCGCAGAAAACGGTCTTTTGACACAGAGTCAGCACGGGTTTAGAAAACATCGTTCTTGTGAATCACAACTAGCTCTTTATTCACATGAAGTGCTGAGTGCTATTGACAAAGGATTTCAGATCGATTCCGTATTTCTGGATTTCCAGAAGTCTTTTGACACTATACCACACAAGAGTTTTATAGTGAAACTCCGTGCTTATGGAATATCGTCTCAGTAATGTGACTCGATTTGTGACTTCCTGTCAGAGAGGTCACAGTTCGTAGTAATTAACGGAAAGTCATCAAGTAAAACAGAAGTGATTTCTAGCGTTCCCGAACGTAGTGTTATAGGCCCTTTGCTGTTCCTTATCTATATGAACGATTTGGGAGACAACCTGAGTAGCCGTCTTCGGTTGTTTGCAGATGACGCTGTCGTTTATCGACTGATAAAGTCATCATAAGATCAAAATCAATTGCTAAACGATTTAGATAAAATATCTGAATGGTGCGAAAATTTGCACTTGACCCTAAATAACGAAAAGTGTGAGGTCATCCACATGATTGCTAAAAGGAATCCGTTAAACTATGGCTACACGATAAATGAGTCAAATATAAAGGCCGCAAATTCCACAAAATACCTAGGTATTACAATTACGAACAACTTAAATTGGAAAGAACACATAGAAAATGTTGTGGGGAAGACTAACCAAAGACTCCGTTTCATTGGCAGGACACTTAGAAAATGTAAAAGATCTACTAAGGAGACTGTCTACACTACGCTTGTCCGTCCTCTTTTAGATTATTGCTGCGCGGTGTGGGATCCTTACCAGGTAAGACTGACGGAGTACATCGAAAAAGTTCAAAGAAGGGCAGCACATTTTGTATTATCGCGAAATATGGGAGAGAGTGTCACTTAAATGATACAGTATTTGGGCTGGACATCATTGAAAAGAAAGGCGTTTTTCGTTGCGACGGAATCTTCTCACGAAATTCCAATCACCAACTTTCCCCTCCGAATGCGAAAATATTTTATTGAAACCGACCTACTTGCCGACCTATTTGCCAACAATTCAACCACAAAAGGATGTCTTCCCACTATAGGAAAATACCATTTCTCAGGTAACATGCTTGGCTACCAGGTGCAAGCTGCTGACGTTTGCCTTTCTAGACTCGCTGAAAGCCAGAATTTTTTATTCTTTTGTAGTAGAGCTACAAGCAGGCAGATACAAACTCAATAAGGGAATCGTAAGATAACACTCGAGCAAAATTCGGCTTGCTACTTACAGTAACCCTTAGTGTCAGAGCGGAAACCTTACGGTACTGCCAATTTCATAATGCCACTTTTGTTTTCTGCCGACATATTTTTTGTTGTTGTGAATACGTAATTTTATCTATGAAATGCCACATTTTCATAATACTTGTGAATGATACAGGAAATGAAGTAAACACAGATCTTTTTGAAGTCAAAAGTCGGTAATATCCTACTAATTCGTGTTAAAATAGGCTCAATCGTCTTACAGACACAGACATATAAAGAAACACATTGACCAGTACTCACAAAACAGATCTATACCCCAACACTGGACTAGATCCTGCCACCATTTGCATCTCATACGAAAAAACAAAACAAAAACCCAGAATAGTTTATTATTTAATGGATTAAAAATGTATAATAGACTTCCAGAGGAGATCAAAGCTGAAACTGGAATACATGCCTTTAGGAAAGCTGTAAAAAATTATTTAGCAGATAAATGTTACTATACTGTCAAAGAATACTGTAAATGACATGTGTTCACCTCAATTCATGCAAGAGTACCTTTGTAAATTTATATTTATCTGTAATTAAGTTTGGTGTGTATTTGTTTTGTGTAATCCATGCAAGAATACATTTGTAAATTTATATTTATTTGTAACTAAGATTGGTGTGTATTTGTTTTGTGTACAAACGATAAAGTTGCACCATAGAAATATGTACTACCAGAAGTACTATTATGTATATAATCATTCCATGCATACAGTTGACGACATCCATACAACACAAGTTGTCTACGGATGAATAAATAAATAAATGCTTTATTAAGATAGATTGCCGTCGTGAGGTCTCTGTAGTAAGAGGAATTTAATTTGTGTTGGCACAGTGAATATTTTAATTGCATTTTCCATTAGTTTTCTAATCGCAACATCAATCATCAAAGAGAAATTAATCAGCAGCTGAATTTTCTTTCACGATAACTACAACAATCTTAATATGCTAAAGTTGTTTGCAAATTCTACGTTTGTAGAAAACCACTGGTCCTAACGATGTCATTAAACCAGTGTAGTTTTAAGAGTATTTTCGTCTAGAAATGAATTGCCTTGACGATTGATCGATCAAGAGTGGGAAAGGTAAAATTTTACGAATATATGACGAGAGGGACAAGTGCTTGAGAGATGACTTCCCTATCAATACAAATGCCTGAGAGACGACTTTCCTATCAATCTCCTAGATAGTTTTGTTTCTCAAAGCAACAGAGTGAGTTATCCTGCAGTAGCACAGGTGAAGTAGTTTTGTTGCTCGACTTTCTTACACTGCGACCGAAAGGTGTCTCAGTTGTTGACAACAAATTCCAGCTGTGTTGCACACACCCCTTGGGGCAGAATTCGTAGTCCAAAACGCACTTATGGAGCTATCAAATGTAAAATATTATGTCCACACTACTCTTTCCGCTCTGACACTAAGGATTACTGCAAGTAGCAAGCCGAATTTTGCTCGAGCGTTATCTTACGATTCCCTTATTGAGTTTGTATCTGAACGCTGAAAGGCATAATCAGTCTTAAATGATGATGATACTCTTTGCTCTAGTCTACGTCTTTTGGTGGGGCTCAGCCTTTCATTTCTTCTTAGGAAGTTAACGATAAAGGCATCATAACACGTCACCAGTAACAGTACTACAAAGGAATGCTAATGAGCGACCTGATAATAGTCACTTCGTTGATTTCTGTTGTTTCGAATTAGAGCATGCAGTACTCCTACACCAGACTTCTGAACTTCGCCTGTTGAATGCAAATGTCACATGATGGTAAAATGTCACATATATCAGTAGTCGAGACTTCCTTAATGTGGAAAATCATTCATGCCACAACGATCTTTGTTGAAACAAGAATATCTTTTTCTGGCGTATTTTTCCCAAAAGCACTCGCTCCACACACAGTTCAAATATTTCTAGCTGCCTCCTCTACATTCACCCCTCTGTTATACCAAAAGTAAACGTTGTGTTGCAGATGTTACACCTTTTTCCACTTGCGACTCAATTTTACAATGCTTAACTGTAGTTCATGATTTTCAAGTATGGAAAATCCAATGCTTAACTGCAAGATGATAACTAGAATTTCAAATTCGAAAATGGCATTGATACTGTCCTGCGGAATTGTTTCTGGAATACTTGTTATTGCCGGAGGATAGAATGTTAAGCGAATTGTCTTTGATGTTCAATCAGACTTATAACTTTACACCGAAATGTGTTAAAAAAAAAAAAAAAAAAGAAAGAAAGAAAGTTGGACGAGAACATGCGACTCTAATTTTAGAATGCACGACGATTGCCGCAACACCACGGGCTCACTCCGTCCACATCAACTCGGAAGTAGACTACACTTCCTCCTAACACTTCCGCATCTTACAGTGTTGCCAGATTGTGCAGATGGCCGGACTTAGCGTTGTCAGGGGCGGTCAGTTTTATTGGCCACCTTAAGTGAACGTCTCGGACTTAGTCTCTGTGGCGGCCGGCCGGCGGTCAGTTTTTATGTCTAAGACTGTACATTCCCATAAACTTCTTATGGCGTATGCTTGGTACTAGTAGACTTATCTTGGTCAGGAATGCCCTTTTTGCCACTTCTGCTCTGCTTTTTATGTCGTTCTTGCCCCGTCCATCATAGGTTATTTTGCCGCTTAAATAGCAGAACTGCTTAACTTCATCTACTTCGTGACCAGCAATCCTGATGTTAACCATCATGCTGTTCTTATTTCAGCAACCTCTTTCTTTTCCCTGTTTACTCCCAATCCATATTCTGTACTCAGTAGCCTGTTTGTTCCACCCATTAGATCCTGTAATTCTTCTTTGCCTTCAATGAGGATAGCAACATCATCAGCGAATCTTATTGACATCCTTTCACCTCGAATTTTAATACCACTCTTGAACCTTTCTTGTATTTCCGCCATTGCTTTTTCGATGTATCGATTCAACAGTATGGGTGAAAGACTACATCGATGTCTTACACCTTTTTAATGCGTTTGCTTCGTTCTTGATCTTCCATTCTTATTGTTCTGTCTTGGTTCTTGTGCATATTGTGTACCCTATTACCTGTCTTTCGCTATAGTGTGCTCCTATTTTTCTCAGGATTTCGAACATCTTGCACCATTTTACATTTCTTCCTTAACACTTTCGGTCAAAACATCGCCACCTTCGTATCCACCAGCAGCTGTCTTTGAATTTGTTCATCCATATTATTTATATAACACGCCATCTAAAAATGAAATATCTATAATAAGAAATTACTCTGACTGCAAAAATGCGTTTAAACAAACGACAGATACTATGTTAGTAATGTACCAATGTGTATAAAATTTTCTACCATTGTAACAGGGATTGTATCATACTCACCTTAGTTTAACAGAAATTACTTCGGCGAACGCTCGCGCGGGCCACCGACGTAGTTCACAAAATTCAACAACAGTTTATTTAGACGTCTTTGCCCCGCTGGAGTCGGCACGCTACTAGCGGAAGAAGGGGCGGAAGGAATTTATACCTGAGAAATACGCGCATCATCGACCCTGTGGCGCGCTAATTTTTGAAAACAAACGATCGCTCGCGCGTGTTTCCTAGTGTTACCGTAACGGAGAGAACAGAGAAATCTTCAGATGTAAAAGAATTCAGGCGTACATCAAGGGAGTGTTAGAGGACGATTACTTTTCGCAATGTATAGGGTGTATAAAAAAGAATCATCCAATTTGGCGCGTCTGTGTTACTGAAACTAATAAACATATACAATGAATTTTGTTTTTTGGTGAATGGGAAACTCAAAAAGTTTTTTTTCTTTCATAAGTATTAAACATGCGCCCCTTGAGATGCATTGCATATGTCAGTCAGGTCTCCAGATTGTTCCAACAGTGCAGGGAGCATGTCTTGAGTTACAGCTGCCATACACACACACAAGAATCATATACAGTCAAGTCCGGTGACTGTGGAGGCCAGTAATGTAAGGCTGAATCGTTTAGTCCATTGCGACCAATCCATCGTTAAGTAATTGATTTGAAAATTCCTGCACTTCCAGATACCAGTGTGATGGCGCCCATCCTGTTGGTAAATGAAGTCGTTCGAATCAGTCTCCAACCATCAGAGAAGAAAGTTCTGAAGCAAATCGAGATATGTGCTTCCTGTAACACTGTTCTCGGCAAAGAAAAATGGACCATACTCCTTTTGCTGTGAAACTCCACAGTACACATTAAATTTCGGAGAGTCCCTCTCATGTTGTACAACTTCACGTGGCTGTTCCGTACCCCACATTCCCACACTATGACGGTTCACCTTTTTATTTGAATGGAATGTTCCCTCGTCACTAAACACTATGCGTGGAAGAAAACTGTCATCCTCCATCTTGCCAAGAACGAAATTACAGAACTCCACACCTTGTTGTTTGTCACCTTCACGAAGAGCTTGCAGCAGCTGAATATTTTTATGGTTGCGAACGTAAACTTGGACGCAGCACAAGCCAGACGGACATCAGGGGCATGTCGAGCTGCGCGGCGAACGGATTTCTGTGGACTCCATATGAAACTATGGCGGATGTGTTCGACGTCTGTGTCAGACACTCGGGCAGGACCCGGCGATTTGCCTCTACACAAACAACCTGTTTCTCGGAATTGTTCACGCCATCGTCTAATGCTCTGTGCTGTAGAAGGATCCACACCATACCTAGTACGAAAGTCACGCTAAACACTTATTACTGACTCGAATTGCGCAAAACGTAGAACACAAAGCGCTTGCTATTGTCCTGACACCATTTTTACTAGAACAGAAGTGAACGCACACTGCTGCTACCTAGCGGGAACCATGTAAAACTTGAGAGTTCGCTCTATCCAACAGTACGTTGTTTGTATACATATATCAAATAACACAATATTAATAATTCTGTTATCGGATGATTCTTTTTTATACACCCTGTATATAAATTACCGAACTGCAACGCTACAAAATTGTAGCAGGGACTGGCAGTTGACCCTCCACATATGACGTACAAGCGATCCAGGCGATGCTTCACAATTACTTAATATGTATGGGATTTGGATATACACTTTAAGCTGGGGTATCCTTGAGAATTGTGCCTGGAAGCAAATTTCGGTTCCTCGTGACTTCACCCACTTTTAAGGTATAGAACTTGAAACTGTAATAAATTATATGCAATATGAATGAAAAGACTTCTTTCTTTCCGTTTTTTGGTTTATATATTTCAATGTTTTTTTCTTGTTTTTTTTTCTTTTTCAAAACTTGAGAATATACAACATTTTTCGTTGCTTAGACACTGTGTGCTGAGAGTACAAACTGTTTTTCTCAACTACCAGTTCATAAAAGCTAAGATACAATTAGCTAGGAGAAAAAAAAATGCAAGGAAGAAAACAAAACATCACATTTTCACAGCACATCTATCGTATTAAATTGGGTGATGAAAAATTCCACCCATCGCAGTAGGCATGTGATTCTTCATCCAAATTCAAGAGAAACCCTCGTGCAGCCAATAGGTTTAACAGAAAAACAAAACTCCGCCCGAACTGACCATGACTGCATTAGACTTTCTGTCACGTTATGAGGACGAAGGAGAACCATTGTTAAACAGAATCGTGACCGGTGACAAAACCTGGATTAAGTACGTGAACCCTGAGACAAAAGAACAATCAAAGATGTGGGCACATTCAAATTCGCCTACCAAACCAAGAAAAGCCTCGCAAGAATTTTCTGCCAGAAAACTGATGGCAACGGTGTTTTGGGATGCCAAAGGGGTGTTGTTGGTTGAATTCGTGGAATGTGGTACGACCATTAATCAAGACGTGTACTGTGAAACAATAAAATAGTTACGACGGGCTATACAGAACAAACGCCGTGGTATGCTGACTTCCGGTATCGTTTTTTTGCACGATAACGCCCGTCCTCACTCTGCTCGCAGAACAACGGCCCTTCTTGAGTCCTTCAAGTGGGACGTTATCAAGCATCCACCTTGCAGCCCAGACCTGACGCCAAGTGATTATCACCTCTTCATGCATTTGAAGAAATGGCTCGGGTCACAGCGGTTTGATGACGACGAAGAGCTCAAAGATGCGGTCCCAGGCTGGCTCCAGGCACAAGCGGGTGATTTTTGTGCAGAAGGAATTTCAAAGCTTGTGAAGAGATACGATAAGTGCCTCAATCGCTATGGAGACAATGTAGAAAAATAGTGCAAAGATGTAGTTGTAAGATGTATATATTAAAATATTTTTATTTAACTTGGTGTATTTTTTTAAATCAACCGGAGGTTACTTTCTGAACGGCCCTCGTATGTTATGTGGACATGTGTCCGGAAACGCTTACGTTCCATGTTAGAGCCCATTTTATTACTTCTCTTCAAATCACATTAATCATGGAATGGAAACACACAGCAACAGAACGTACCAGCGTGACTTCAAACAATTTGTTACAGGAAATGTTCAAAATGTCCTCTGTTAGCGAGGATACATGCATCCACCCTCCGTCGCATGGAATCCCTGATGCGCTGATGGAGCCCTAGAGAATGGCGTATTGTATCACAGCTGTCCACAATACGAGCACGAAGAGTCTCTACATTTGGTACCGGGGTTGCGGAGACAAGAGCTTTCAAATGCCCCCATAGATGAAAGTCAAGAGGGTTGAGGTCAGGAGAGCGTGGAGGCCATGGAATTGGTCCGCCTCTACCAATCCATCGGTCACCCAATCTGTTGTTGAGAAGCGTACGAACACTTCGACTGAAATATGCAGGAGCTCCATCGTGCATGAACCAGATGTTGTGTCGTACTTGTAGAGGTACATGTTCTAGCAGCACAGGTAGAGTATCCCGTATGAAATCATGATAACGTGCTCCATTGAGCATAGGTGGAAGAACATGGGGCCCAATCAAGACGTCACCAACAATGCCTGCCCAAACGTTCATGGAAAATCTGTGTTGATGACGTGATTGCACAATTGCGTGCGGATTCTCGTCAGCCCACACATTTTGATTGTGAAAATTTACAATTTGATCAAGCGGGAATGAAGCCTCATCCGTAAAGAGAACATTTGCACTAAAATGAGGATTGACACATTGTTGGATGAACCATTCGCAGAAGTGTACCCGTGGAGCAAACAACTGCTTCTCCCGTAGAACTCTCCATACAGAGACGTGGTCAACTTTACCTTGTACAGCAACATCTCTGACTCTGACATTAGGGTTATCGTCAACTGCACGAACAATTGCCTCGTCCATTGCAGGTGTCCCCGTCGTTCTAGGTCTTCCCTAGTCGCGAGTCATAGGCTGGAATGTTCCGTGCTCCCTAAGACACCGATCAATTGCTTCGAACGTCTTCCTGTCTGGACACCTTCGTTCTGAAATTTCTCTCGATACAAACGTACCGCGCCACGGCTATTGCCCCGTGCTAATCCATACATCTAATGGGCATCTGCCAACTCCGCATTTGTAAACATTGCACTGACTGCAAAACCACGGTCGTGATGAACACTAACCTGTTCATGCTACGTACTGATGTGCTTGATGCTAGTACTGTAGAGCAATGAGTCGCATGTCAACACAAGCACCGAAGTCAGCATTACCTTCCTTCAATTGGGCCAACTGGCGGTGAATCGAGGAAACACAGTACATACTGACGAAACTAAAATGAGCTCTAACATGGAAATTAAGCGTTTCCGGACACATGTCCACATAACATCTTTTCTTTATTTGTGTGTGAGGAATGTTTCCTGAAAGTTTGGCCGTATCTTTTTGTAACACCCTGTAAATGTGGAAGCAGAAGTCTTCTCACAGTTAAAGTGAAGAAGTTAATTTTTTTTATTACTTTGCTTTTGGGAGCACGTTAGTGAAAATAAGTTGCCCGATGGTGACAGTGAGTTCTATGTTGAGCAACACTAGAAGGTACGTAAAAAGATCTGACATACAGTCTAGTTAGAGATTTCCTTTTTGTAACGTTTCTAAGATTTGTTAACACAGGTATACGTGATTTGAAGATTTGTCTTTACGCTTTGTAATAATGTTATATAACACGTGCTGAACAAATCTCATTGTTTCTGACTACGTCAGCAAAGAAAGGTAAAAAGGATGTAATTTTTCGGAGTATTGTAATTTCAATTGTCACATGTTTTGGGAAGCCAAACTTAACTTCTCGAACACAACTTCATTATTGAAAAAGTCAGTGTTAATAATTCACCCAAGTCACTACCGCTTCCCTGTCCAGGCCACATATATACACTACTGGCCATTAAAATTGCTACACCAAGAAGAAATGCAGATGATAAATGGGTATTCATTGGACAAATATATTATACTAGAATTGACATGTGATTATATTTTCATGCAATTTGGGTTCATAGATCCTGAGGAATCAGTACCCAGAACGACCACCTCTGGCCGTAATAACGGCCTTGATACGCCTGGGCATTGAGTCAAACACAGCTTGGATGGCGTGTACAGGTAGAGCTGCCCATGCAGCTTCTACACGATACCACAGTTCATCAAGAGTAGTGACTGGCGTATTGTGACGAGCCAGTTGCTCGGCGACCATCGACCAGACGATTTCAGTTGGTGAGAGATCCGGAGAGTGTGCTGGCCAGGGCAGCAGTCGAGCATTTTCTGTATCCAGAAAGGCCCGTACAGCACCTGCAACATGCGGTCGTGCATTATCCTGCTGAAAAGTAGGGTTTCACAAAAAAATTGTTCAAATTGCTCTGAGCACTATGGGACTTAACAGCTATGGTCATCAGTCTCCTAGAACTTAGGACTACGTAAACCTAACTAACCTAAGGACAGCACACAACACCCAGGCATCACGAGGCAGAGAAAATCCCTGACCCTGCCGGGAATCGAACCCGGGAACCCGGGCGTGGGAAGCAAGAACGCTACCGCACGACCACGAGCTGCGGACTAGGGTTTCACAGGGATAGAATGAAGGGTAGAGCCACGGGTCGTAACACATGTGAAATGTAACGTCCACTGTTCAAAGTGCCGTCAATGCGAACTAGAGGTGACCGAGACGTGTAACCAATGGCACCCCATACCATCACGTCGGCTGTATGCCAATGACGAATACACGCTTCCAATGTGCGTTCACCGCGATGTCGCCAAACACGGATGCGACCATCATGATGCTGTAAACTGAACCTGGATTCATCCGAAAAAACTACGTTTTGCCATTCGTGCACTCAGGTTCGTCGTTGAGAACACCATCGCAGGCGCTCCTGTCTGTGATGCAGCGTCAAGGGTAACCGCAGCCGTGGTCTCCGAGCTGATAGTCCGTGCTGCTGTAAACGTCGTCGAACTGTTCATGCAGATGGTTGTTGTCTTGCAAACGCCCCAATCTCTTCATTCATCGAGACGTGGCTAACGATCCGTTACAGCTATACGGATAAGATGCCTGTCATCTCGACTGCTAGTGACACGAGGCCGTTGGGATCCAGCACGGCGTTCCGTATTACCCTCCTGAACCCACAGATTCCATATTCTGCTAACAATCATTGGATACCGACCAACGCGAGCAGCAATGTCGCGATATGATAAACCGCAATCGCGATAAGCTACAATCCGACCTTTATGAAAGTCGGAAACGTGATGGTACGCATTTCTCCTCCTTACTCGAGGCATCACAACAACGTTTCACCAGGCAACGCCGGTCACCTGCTGTTTGTGTATGAGAAATCAGTTGGAAACTTTCCTCACGTCAGCACGTTGTAGGTGTCACTACCGGCGCCAACCTTGTTTGAATGATCTGAAAAGCTAATCATTGGCATAGCACAGCATCTTCTTCCTGTTGGTTAAATTTCGCGTCTGTAACACGACATCTTCGCGGTATAGCAACTTTAATGGCCAGTAGTGTATACGTAAAATTTAAGACATCAATTTTCCTTAAATGTTTTCATTTATTAGCCAAAAGAATTTGTTGTATATTTCAAAGTATTACGGCCACCATAGCACGCCGCTGAGGCTGTAGCTAGTGTATTTTACTCTTTTTCATGAGAGAGCAGAATATAACACTATCCAGCATTGATGCTTCAGGGGTATGAGAATTTTATTTGTTACCTGCATGCGGATCAAAGTTATCAGTTGAACAGGGCCAGAGGATTCAGTACCTAAGGGGCTGAATGTATTTTGCAGTGACTATATTTCTTTATTAGTACTGGGAATTACATTGTCCAATCAGTTCATATAAAGTTTTGGTAACAATAACACAGAGTAAGCACACCACTTGCAGTTACAACACGCTACACGAAAACTCCAGTTTTGTACGCATTCCCAGTTCAGGCATTCATTTAAATATTTCAGTAATTTTAAAGAACATTACAACTGGTTTAGATACGGATTTTCAGCTGCAATTTATTTTTCCCGTCTATACCGAAAAATATTGGAGAATTACGGATTCGAAGAGAGAAATAAACTGCAGATGGAAACCCTTGTCAGAAACTGTGATCCATCAGGGTGACAGAGCATCACATTCGGAGACAAGAGCTTTCTACACGGCAGCTATCTCCACTCTTCTGCACTTGCGACCTCGGCAGTCAGTCGTAACCACTGAATAACAAACAACATTGCGAGACATTCTGTGTACGGTACGTCAGCGTGCAAAGTCATGTTTGCTGTCCAAGGGGGTTGTCTAGTGGCAGGTACTGGTGCCTGTAGCTTCGAAGCTATGCACTGTCATTGGATGACGTTTCCAGACGCCGATTCCTATCCTCGGTTTGTTCTTCATGACTCTATCTACAGCCTCATCATCATTTAACCATACAGTAAAGCTGCATGCCCTCGGGAAAAATTACGGCTGTAGTTTCCCCTTGCTTTCGGCCGTTCGCAGTACCACCACAGCAAGGCCGTTTTGGTTAGTGTTACAAGGCCAGATCAGTCAATCATTCAGACTGTTGCCCCTGCAACTACTGAAAAGGCTGCTGCCCCTCTTCAGGAACCACGCGTTTGTCTGGCCCCTCAACAGATACCCCTCCGTCGTGGTTGCACCTACGGTACGGCTGTCTGTATGGCTGAGGCACGCGGTTCTCCTCATCAACAGCAAGGTCCATGGTTCATGCGGTTCAGATGTACAGAATGGAGTAATTGTCCCTAGCATAATGTACAGCCTAGTGTAGCCTAGCTGTTGTGCTTTTGCATGTCTTTGAATACAGATGATGTTACCGTGGTAGCCGTTGTTTTCCATTGGCTTTATTCGTGCCATGGACGAAACCAACTGGTTGTTTACGTCTACAAGTAGTTCATGTTATGCCTCGGTGTTTAAAGAAAGGTAACAGTAACAGAAAGAAATACGCAAGATACCGGACTGTGAGGGTGTAAATTTGATACAGTTTGGCGTGAATGCGACACGAACATTGGCAAGTCTGCATAACCATTCCCCATAGCATTGCCTCGTCTCCCTGAACTGATTGAACAGTTATGGCACAGTGCAGAGTTCGTGCTGCCTGTTCTTGGCCCTGCTGTGCGCAGTTACAGCGTTGCCTGATTCTCGATTTTTTTTTTAATCGCATTTCTGTTAAACAGACGTTAAACACTGCTGGGCTGGGTTAGCACTTGGATGGGTGACCATACGGTCTGCCGTAGACTGTTGGCAAGCGGGGTGCACTGAGCCCTTGTGAAGCAAACTGAGGAGCTGCTTGGCTGAGAAGTGGCAGTTCCTGCCTCGTAAACTGACATACGCCCGGGAGAGCAGTGCGCTGACCACTTGGCCCTCTATATCTGCATCCAGTGACGCCTGTGGGCTGAGGATGACACGGCGGCCGGTCTTTGTGCATTCATGGCCAGTTCGGGCGGAGTTTTGTTTTTCTGTTAAACCTATTGGCTGCACGAGGGTTTCTCTTGAATTTGGATGAAGAATCACATGCCTACTGCGATGGGTGGAATTTTTCATCACCCAATTTAATACGATAGATGTGCTGTGAAAATGTGATGTTTTGTTTTCTTCCTTGCATTTTTTTTCTCCTAGCTAATTGTATCTTAGCTTTTATGAACTGGTAGTTCAGAAAAACAGTTTGTACTCTCAGCACACAGTGTCCAAGCAACGAAAAATGTTGTATATTCTCAAGTTTTGAAAAAGAAAAAAAAAACAAGAAAAAAACATTGAAATATATAAACCAAAAACGGAAAGAAAGAAGTCTTTTCATTCATATTGCATATAATTTATTATAGTTTCAAGTTCTATACCTTAAAAGTGGGTGAAGTCACGAGGAACCGAAATTTGCTTCCAGGCACAATTCTCAAGGATACCCCAGCTTAAAGTGTATATCCAAATCCCATACATACTAAGTAATTGTGCAGCATCGCCAGGATCGCTTGTACGTCATATGTGGAGGGTCAACTGCCAGTCCCTGCTACAATTTTGTAGCGTTGCAGTTCGGTAATTTATATACAGGGTGTATAAAAAAGAATCATCCGATTTAACAGAAGTATTAATATTGTGTTATTTGATATATGTATACAAACAACGTACTGTTGGAAAGAGCGAACTCTCAAGTTGTACATGGTTCCCGCTAGGTAGCAGCAGTGTGCGTTCACTTCTGTTCTAGTAAAAATGGTGTCGGGACAACAGCAAGCGCTTTGTGTTCTACGTTTTGCGCAATTCGAGTCAGTAATAAGTGTTTAGCGTGACTTTCGTACTAGGTATGGTGTGGATCCTTCTACAGCACAGAGCATTAGACGATGGCGTGAACAATTCCGAGAAACAGGTTGTTTGTGTAGAGGCAAATCGCCGGGTCCTCCCCGCGTGTCTGACACAGACGTGCAACACATCCGCCATAGTTTCATATGGAGTCCACAGAAATCCGTTCGCCGCGCAGCTCGACATGCCCCTGATGTCCGTCTGGCTTGTGCTGCGTCCAAGTTTACGTTCGCAACCATAAAAATATTCAGCTGCTGCAAGCTCTTCGTGAAGGTGACAAACAACAAGGTGCGGAGTTCTGTAATTTCGTTCTTGGCAAGATGGAGGATGACAGTTTTCTTCCACGCATAGTGTTTAGTGACGAGGGAACATTCCATTCAAATCAAAAGGTGAACCGTCATAGTGTGGGAATATGGGGTACGGAACAACCACATGAAGTTATACAACATTAGAGGGACTCTCCGAAATTTAATGTGTACTATGGAGTTTCACAGGAAAAGGTGTATGGTCCATTTTTCTTTGCCGAGTACAGTGTTAAAGGAAGCACATATCTCGATTTGTCTCAGAACTTTCTTCTCTGATGGTTGGAGACTGATTCGAACGACTTCATTTACCAACAGGATAAGCACCATCACACTGGCATCTGGAAGTGCAGGAATTTTCAAATCAATTACTTAACGATGGATTGGTCGCAATGGACTAAACGATTCAGCCTTACATTACTGGCCTCCACAGTCACCGGACTTGACTGTATATGATTCTTGTGTGTGTGTGTGTGTGTGTGTGTGTGAAAAGAAAAGGGACCTAACTGCTGAGGTGATCGGTCCCTACACTTACGCACTACTTAAACTAAAGTAAGCAAAGAACAACACACACGCGCACGTGCCCGAGGAAGGACTCGAACCTCCAGCGGGAGGGGACTGTTTACGTGCCTCCATTACCAACAACGAGTAAATGAACTGAGACATCGCATACAGCAGGTATGGAAGCTGTAACTCAAGACATGCTCCCTGCACTGTTGGAACAATCTGGAAACCTGACTGACGTATGCAATGCATCTCAAGGGGCGCATGTTGAATACTTATGAAAAAAAAAAAAAACTTTTTGAGTTTCCCATTCACCAAAAAACAAAATTCATTGTATATGTTTATTAGTTTCAGAAACACAGACGCGCCAAATTGGATGATTCTTTTTTATACACCCTATATATTGCGAAAAGTAATCGTCCTCTAACACTCCCTTGATGTACGCCCGAATTCTTTTACATTTGAAGATTTCTCTCTTCTCTCCGTTACGGTAACACTAGGAAACACGCGCGAGCGATCGATTGTTTTCAAAAATTAGCGCGCCACACGGCCGATGATCCGCGTATTTCTCAGGTATAAATTCCTTCCGCCCCTTCTTCCGCTAGTAGCGTGCCGACTCCAGCGGGGCAAAGACGTCTAAATAAACTGTTGTTGAATTCTGTGAACTACGTCGGTGGCCCGCGCGAGCGTTCGCCGAAGTAATTTCTGTGAAACTAAGGTGAGTATGATACAATCACTGTTACAATGGTAGAAAATTTTATACACATTGGTACATTACTAACTTAGTATCTGTCGTTTGTTTAAACGCATTTTTGCAGTCAGAGTAATTTCTTATTATAGATATTTCATTTTTAGATGGCGTGTTATATAAATAATATGGATGAACAAATTCAAAGAGAGCTGCTGGTGGATACGAAGGTGGCGATGTTTTGACCGAAAGTGTTAAGGAAGAAATGTAAAATGGTGCAAGATGTTCGAAATCCTGAGAAAAATAGGAGCACACTATAGCGAAAGACGGGTAATAGGGTACACAATATGCACAAGGACCAAAACAGAACAATAAGAATGGAAGATCAAGAACGAAGCAAACGCATTAAAAAGGTGTAAGACATCGATGTAGTCTTTCACCCGTACTGTTGAATCGATACATCGAAAAAGCAATGGCGGAAATACAAGAAAGGTTCAAGAGTGGTATTAAAATTCGAGGTGAAAGGATGTCAATAAGATTCGCTGATGATGTTGCTATCCTCATTGAAGGCAAAGAAGAATTACAGGATCTAATGGGTGGAACAAACAGGCTACTGAGTACAGAATATGGATTGGGAGTAAACAGGGAAAAGAAAGAAAGAGGTTGCTGAAATGAGAACAGCATGATGGTTAACATCAGGATTGCTGGTCACGAAGTAGATGAAGTTAAGCAGTTCTGCTATTTAAGCGGCAAAATAACCCATGATGGACGGGGCAAGAACGACATAAAAAGCAGAGCAGAAGCGGCAAAAAGGGCATTCCTGACCAAGATAAGTCTACTAGTTACAAGCATACGCCATAAGAAGTTTCTGGGAATGTATGTTCGAAGCACAGCATTGTAGGGTAGTGAAACATGGACTGTGGGAAAACTAGAAGAGAAGAGAACGAAGCAGTTGAGAGGTGGTGCTACAGATGATTGTTGAAAGTTAGGTGGACTGATAAGGTAAGGAATGAGGAGGTTCTCTGCAGAATCGGAGAGGAAAGGAATGTATGGAAAACACTGACAAGAAGAAGGGACAGGGTGAAAGGACATCTGTTAAGACATCAGGGAACAACATCCATGGCACTAGAGGGAGCTGCAGAGGGTAAAAATCGTAGATGAAGGCAGAGATTGGGACACATACAGCAAATAATTGAGAACGTAGTGCTACTCTGGTATCAAAAGGCCGGCACAGGAGAAGAATTCGTTGTGGGGTTCGTCAGAAGACTGATGACTCAAAAAAAAAATCATGTAGGCATGCAAGCAGTGACCACTTAGAGAATCAAATAAAGTGCCCGATATCGCCCACTGGATTTTGAGTCCATTACACGGCCTGGCATTCAGTATCACTTTAGACAAGAGGTTTACTACTGTGCCTGCATAGAAAGAACTGTTGAATCACGCGATTACCAGCATAGGAAGTATAAACCAGACATGTCTGAATTTCTCAAAACAGAGAAATAAACGACGCCATTTTCAGGTTTCAAACTTACCACATGGTAGTCAGCTATGCGCCAAAGCGGAATAAGCAGATTTGTTGTTATCTACATTCCACTATGATCATAAGATCGATGATGCTAGTGGTGACGCTAGAAAACTAGGATTCATCACATTTTATTACCACACAAAGTATGGCATCAATATTTTTGATGAAATTTGTAGACGGAATGGCGTCAGTTGAAACACTCGTCCGCGGCTCGTGGTCGTGCGGTAGCGTTCTCGCTTCCCGCGCCCGGGTTCGATTCCCGGCGGAGTCAGGGATTTTCTCTGCCTCGTGATGACTTGGTGTTGTGTGATGTCCTTAGGATAGTTAGGTTTAAGCAGTTCTAAGTTATAGGGGACTGATGACCATAGAAGTTAAGTCCCATAGCGCTCAGAGCCATCTGAAACACTCACTAATGACCTCTCATGTTGTTTTACAGTTTTTTCACTGTAGCGGGCATAAATGGTCTTGTGATATATCAGACGAATAACTCTGAAACGGAAGTCGTATGGCAGTATTACAAGTCGGATTCGTGCAAACAAGACATTTTATTGCACGTCACATATCACAGTAAGACAAAACCCAGACGTATCAAACTCATAGGGAGACTAGGTACTTCTTGTGTGTGTGTGAAATCTTATGGGACTTAACTGCTTAGGTCATCAGTCCCTAAGCTTACACACTACTTAACCTAAATTATCCTGAGGACAAACACACACACCCATGCCTGAGGGAGGACTCGAACCCCCGCCGGGACCAGTCGTACAGGTACTTCTTGTGTTTTCAGAACAACCTTTGCAACCTGTTACGCCTATTCCTGGAGGATCTGGCCGTAGTTCCTTTCGTAGGAGGGCTGGCGCTCGCAGCAGGTGTAAGCAATGCAGGAAAATGTTAGAGACGCATTTGTGGTGGTCATCAAGCAGTTGTGTGTACTGAACACATGCCAATAGAGTGAAGATGATTATGAAAAATTGATTACTGGTTCAATTAGATGATCAGAAAGCAGCAAACTTACAAGTATTACTTTCGAAATTACAAATACCTTTGCTTGACTTCATAAAAGAGATTTTTAGTTGTTTAAAACAAAAATAAAAAAGGTTATATTTTGCTTATATTATGTGAAAATGTGATAAAAATAAACATGTTTTGTTAAATCTATGAAATGTTTTACTTAAATTATGTTCTTTTGGAAAAATTTTCTTGTTGGGCTACACAGGTAGTCCACACATGCACTCTGGTGTTAAGAAAGACATGATGTGCTCTGTTTGTTGCTTGGCGCTCTTCAATCATGTCACAGAGTTGGTATGATAGTCCGTACCTTCGTACTTTGTTCATCAGGTGGCAGTGTGGGTCTGTACTGAACGCCTTCTGGAAATCAAGTAACACGGTATCAATCTGGGGGCCAGTATCTACTTCTTTCTGGGTCTCGTAGATGAACAGAACACGCTCGGTTCACCTGGTCATTGTTTTTGAAATCTATGTTGAATCCTGCAGAGGAAATTTTTTGTCTCCGGAAGTGTGTCTATACCAGAATGAGATTTTCACTCTGCAGCGGAGTGTGCGCTGATATGAAACTTCCTGGCAGATTAAAACTGTGTGCCCGACCGTGACTCGAACTCGGGACCTTTGCATTTCGCGGGCAAGTGCTCTACCATCTGAGCTACCGAAGCACGACTCACGCCCGGTGCTCACAGCTTTACTTCTGCCAGTACCTCGTCTCCTACCTTCCAAACTTTACAGAAGCTCTCCTGCGAACCTTGCAGAACTAGCACTCCTGAAAGAAAGGATACTGCAGAGACATGGCTTAGCCACAGCCTGGGGGACGTTTCCTGAATGAGATTTTCACTCTGCAGCGGAGTGTGCGCTGATATGAAACTTTCTGGCAGATTAAAACTGTGTGCCCGACCGAGACTCGAACTCGGGACCTCAGTGTCTCTATATGAGCATGAAACGTGTTCGAAAATTCGACAACAGACCGACGTCAGAGATATACGACGTGATCTGATACGTCTAGCAAATGACCAGGAAAGAATGAAACATTTCTGTTGCACCTTCATGGTTGGCAAGCTTGATTGCTCCAAGAATTTCAACTATGTACAGCATGCAGTGTCGACTGTGAATGAAAATGGAGAAAACTGAGTATCGTGCTGAACAGAATTGGATGATTTCATGTGGACCCTGCACAATCACTGAATACCATTTACTTTCGGATAAACGGCTTTAAAAGTAGTCAGACAGGCACTGAAGATGAAGTACGCTCTGCCCATTCAATTGAGATCACCATGAAGGAATCCACTGGCAAAAGCCTGGATATGGTAATGCAAGACCGCCGAATTAAACTTCATGAGACTGCTGAGACAGTAGGCATCTCAGCTGCGTGAGTGCGTAACATCCTGCATGGAGAATTTGCTGTAGAAGCTTTACGTGACGTGGGTACCGATACGGTTCACAGTTGATTAAAAATGCATTCGGCATGACAATTCAACACAATATCTGGCAATGTTTAATCGCAGTCTGTGAAACGTTTTGACTGTTGATGAAACGTGGATCCGTCATTACACACCAGAGAAAAACAATAGACAAGGCTGGTGAAACTGCACGGAATACGGCAAAGAATATTTTGTCAGCTGGTAAGGTGATGTATACTGTGTTTTTTTTTTCTTTTTTTTTGGGGGGGAGGGGGAATTCCCGTAGAATAGTTCTCATAGATTACTTGGAAACAGACAGAACCATAACTGGACTCTGTTATGTTTCGTTGTTGGATCGTTTGAAAATTTAGTTGGCTGAAAGAAGCCTAAGGTTGGCACGCAAAAATGTATTCCTTCAGCAGGATAATGCATAGTCCCATTCATTAGCGATAACAATGGCGAAAGTGCATGAATTGGGCTTTTAGTTGGTTCCTCATACGCCTTATTCACCAGTCTAGCCCCAAGTGACTTCTTTCTGTTCTGTAACATTAAGCTTTGGCAGGCCAGGAAGAAATGTTCATGAAATGAGGAAGTGATATTTCAGAGTTTTGTAGAACCTGATTTTTGATGACATGAAAAAGCTGAAGGATCGCTGGATCAAGTGTATATCCCTCAAAGGAGACTATGTTGAGAAGCAAGCTGAGTTGTTTATGAAACAAACATTTTTTCCTCGACATTTTACCAGACTTCCCAAACCACCCTAATGAGCCCTGGGTTTTTGTGACCCTTCTTGAAAAAGGGAATGACCAGTGCAGTTTTCCAATCACTGAGAACGCTTCACTCCTCCAGTGACCTATGGAACATTGCTGCCATCCCTTTGTTGAGCAATTTTAGTCAATTTTCTATCTCGCAGTCACTTATTTCTGTACCTTTCAATTTTACATTCGTGTGACGATTCAAAGAAGAAACTGCAGCGTGATCTTACTGAGTGAAACAATTTTGGAAAAATGAATTTAGTATTTTGATCTTCTCACAGACAACCTCTGTTTCGATGCCATTCTATTCAGTGAGAAGACAGGCATACTGTTTGCTCAGCTGTGCAGGATCATAAAGTCATATCACGTACCTTAATGGGCTCGCTTGAGGCAAGAAAATCATGTAAACAGACACTGTAACGATGTCTAGAGTACCAAAAACTGTTAGAAAAGTGACCACTGCTGTGGCTTCCCTTGATGCAACAACAGCAGCAGCAAAAGGAGTAACGACAGAGTGGTGCCCTCAGTGACAACACGAGAGACAGGAATGGGACCACCTTAACTTTTCAAATGAGACCCTGTTTGGGTACAGGGGTGCCACTGGATACATTCTCCAGGTCTCTCACCAACTGAAAAAAAAACCCCAAGATCCTATGACAAAATAAGTGCAGCGATATTATACTACTTTTTGTCTTAATATTGCTACAACACAGAATAGTAAGGGGTAGAATACGAACAATTTTTATTCGTATGTCCACAGGTAATTTCCAGCTACACCAGAGACAGAGGTTGAAGCAGGAAGCATGCCAGTATGTTGCAAGTAGGTCAGGCCATTGGTGGCACATTATAACACCATCCACCCAATGAGAACACACAAAGTAGGTCAGGCCATCGGTGGCACATTATAACACCATCCACCCAATGAGAACACACAAAGTAGGTCAGGCCATCGGTGGCACATTATAACACCATCCACCCAATGAGAACACACAAAGTAGGTCAGGCCATTGGTGGCACATTATAACACCATCCACCCAATGAGAACACACAAAGTAGGTCAGGCCATTGGTGACACATTATAACACCATCCACCCAATGAGAACACACAAAGTAGGTCAGGCCATCGGTGGCACATTATAACACCATCCACCCAATGAGAACACACAAAGTAGGTCAGGCCATCGGTGGCACATTATAACACCATCCACCCAATGAGAACACACAAAGTAGGTCAGGCCATCGGTGGCACATTATAACACCATCCACCCAATGAGAACACACAAAGTAGGTCAGGCCATTGGTGACACATTATAACACCATCCACCCAATGAGAACACACAAAGTAGGTCAGGCCATCGGTGGCACATTATAACACCATCCACCCAATGAGAACACACAAAGTAGGTCAGGCCATCGGTGGCACATTATAACACCATCCACCCAATGAGAACACACAAAGTAGGTCAGGCCATCGGTGGCACATTATAACACCATCCACCCAATGAGAACACACAAAGTAGGTCAGGCCATTGGTGACACATTATAACACCATCCACCCAATGAGAACACACAAAGTAGGTCAGGCCATCGGTGGCACATTATAACACCATCCACCCAATGAGAATACACATTCAGAAGAAAGAAGATGGTGACAGAAAATCATGAGAAGTGAGACGAGCATATTTGATAGCTCATAAAGCATGGTGCAAGAAATACTATCACTTACACAAGAACTCGTGGCAAGGAACTGATGCGGCAGTTAACAACTTGCTAAGTGATATGGCAGGATAAGAAGGACACGTGCAGTCATTAAGAACTGAGCCTCAAGTAATAGCCTCACACTAGCTACCTTTTAATATTCTAGCTTTCCAGGGCTCATCCATTGCTCAATGGGATCAATGACATTCACAGTAATAGCACTCAATTCTGTGTCCATGGTACATCACAGTCTATGAGCTAGCGAACAATGTGTTTGGGATGATGGTCTTCACCCTGTGAACTTCATGCTGCTCACCACCAAGCATCCACTCTTCGAGTAACTGACTGTCTTCCAATTACTCCACATCACAGAGGACTGACAGCACTAAACATCAACGTGGAAACTAGCAATAAGGCCTCTTGGGGTCCACGTCCCTGTTCAACACTCACACATCTATGGGTGCTGCAACCCACGTGCCGGTAGGGAAGAGTTCAACCAATCACACAACTACCAAGACTGGGTACATCGCGAATGGGTCAACAGGGGTCATGATCAAATCTGGAGAGGGACTGAGGATACTCAAGCAGCCAGTTTGATGTCACTTCGTTCTGGGCAACACCCGTGCCTGCTCGCTAATACCTGCACTCACTTATTCAGGGTGAGCAGATGCGGGCTAACTGGGATGATGTCAGCTATAATCCAACATGTAGCTGAAAGAACAACAGCCAAACCTGGTGCAGGAGAGCAATGAATTGTAAACACAGTTAATAAAAGATTGATCTCTAATCACGTTTTACTAGTGTTGAAGACACTTCACAGGTTCCCAACAGCTATCTTGACTCCACACAAAGGTACCTCAGCTTGGGCCCCTCAGTAATATGTTGTTATTGACAATTTAGCAAAAAAAAAAAAAAAAACAAAAAACAAAAAAAAGCCTACAAACAAGACTGTTTGGATTCTTTACCTTCAAACAAGTCATAAAATGTAATGTTTGAGAACTACCTTAAGCCACCTAAAATTTTTTTATGCATTATTCGCAACATAAATTTTTGATACAGCAAGGCAGTAAGCACTTGACTGAGACTGACACACTGGCAATGTTCCAAAGGCGTTTAAAAAATGTACATGGTGCAACCATTTGATACTCTTTGAAACTATGTCTTTTGCTTTACTTCTCATAATATTTTTATAGAAAAATTAGAAAATAGAATTTTTTGGGGGTTCGGACAGCCAGCAATAGTGAAAGTAAAACTCTGTGTGGGACACATGCCATGCCTGTTTTTTAATTTATAAAGCACTTTTCTCAAGTTTGATTGTTTATAGTATCTACAATAAACAAAAATCTATTGTTAATACAAGATTATTTTTTAATATTTACATTTCAGTATTCCTATTATTAACAGCATTCGTTACAGCTCATATTATTTGAACAGAACATGGTTTGCTGACTCTTTCTGTCAACAATTTATATCGCTAATAATGCCTAAGTTCACCACTCGTGTTCTCGTAGTAATGTCCTTGCTTCCTAAGTATAGGGTACTGGGTTCGATTCCCGACAGGGTCAGGGACTTTTCCTGCCCCGAGGTGACTGTGTGTTGTGTCACCTTCATCATCATCATTCATCCCCATTATGGTCAGAGGAAGGCAACGGCAAACCACCTCCATTAGGACCTTGCCTAGTACGGCGGTGCGAGTCTCCTGCATTGTTCCCCTACACTCTATCAAGCAGCACGGGACTTCATTTCCAATAAAGGATAAAAGTCTTTTAGCTGTAGTCGAGTTGGCATAAGGTGATCCCTGACAGCTGGCAATTTTGTTGCCAGCTTTCAGCTGTGAAGTGCAAATGAATGAAGGTGAAACAATAGTCCTCAACTGACGTGTCGCCACAGTGGTGTTTATAGAATGATGTTACGAATAGCTGAGATAGGCATGCGAAAAGGCTGTGACATATCTTCTTTAGCCATCTCAACTACAGTGTAAGATAGTTTCCAGACATTACATTTTATGACGTGTTTCAAAGTGTGTGTGTGTGTGTCACATGTTCCAGAATTTAAATTTTTTGATAATAGGCTTTTGTTTGTTAAGTCATCAATAACAGCATATTAAAGCACCAAGTAGTACAAAACAGTTGCACTTTCTTGTCATGCCCTTGCTGAGTGACTGGCATACCACTTCTCACCAGCCACTATGGTTGATGAATTCTAATATAGACCTGAAGCAATAGGGAATTATGTACTTATAGCTGTCACCTGAGAACAGTTTGAATCAATGTACAACTATGTTAGAGCTGTTGTTGCTGCCAGAAGTATAACCACAAATTTAACACCTTTTTCCCACCATTCTTCATACACAGCATAAGTAAAATCATTATTTGCTTAGATGCAGACTCTTTACAGCAATACACTACCATTCCCACCTCAGCCTTCACTAGACATAATTACCCCACCAGCCCAGTTCAAAAGCAGATTTACCAGGCCATCACATCCAACCCTGGTATTGACGATACCTTCAAAAAACAACTTACGCATGCACCACTTGTCAGGCAGTATTATCCTGGTCTTTAATGTATTAATCAGCAACTTCGACAAGGCTATGACTTCCTAAAATCATGCCCTGAAATGAAATCCAATCTGTCTGAGATTTTACACACCACAACTAGAATAACTTTCCATCGCCCTCCCAATCCCCGCAACATCCTTGTCAGACCTTCTCCTTCTGTATCCATATCCCTGATGAGTCCTACCCTGTGACCATCCCCACTGCAAGACTTGCCCTATACACACTCCTACAACCACCTATACCATACCTGTAACTGGAAAACATACAGGGTGGGTCACCTAACATTACCGCTGGGTATATTTCGTAAACCACATCAAATACTAACGAATCGATTCCACAGACCGAACGTGAGGAGAGGGGCTAGTGTAATTGATTAATACAAACCATAAAAAAATGCATGGAAGTATGTTTTTTAACACAAACCTACGTTTTTTTAAATGGAACCCCGTTAGTTTTGCTAGCACATCTGAACATATAAACAAATACGTAATCAGTGCCGTTTGTTGCATTGTAAAATGTTAATTACATCCGGAGATATTGTAACCTAAAGTTGATGCTTGAGTACCACCCCTCTGCTGTTCGATCGTGTGTATCGGAGAGCACCGAATTATGTACGGATCCAAAGGGAACGGTAATGGACCTTAGGTACAGAAGAGACTGGAACAGCACATTACGTCCACATGCTAACACCTTTTTAGTGGCCTTTTTCGCTGATGCACATGTACATTACCATGAGGGGTGAGGTACACGTACACACGTGGTTTCCGTTTTCAATTACGGAGTGGAATAGAGTGTGTCCCGACATAATAGGCCAATAGATGTTCAATGTGGCGGCCATCATTTGCTGCACACAATTGCAATCTCTGGCATAATAAATGTCGTACACGCCGCAGTACATCTGGTGTAATGTCGCCGCAGGCTGCCACAATACGTTGTTTCATATCCTCTGGGGTTGTAGGCACATCATGGAACACATTCTCCTTTAAAGTACCCCACAGAAAGGAGTCCAGAGGTGTAAGATCAGGAGAACGGGCTGGCCAATTTATGCGTCCTCCACGTCCTATGAAACGCCCGTCGAACATCCTGTCAAGGGTCAGCCTAGTGTTAATTGCGGAATGTGCAGGTGCACCATCATGCTGATACCACATACGTCGACGCGTTTCCAGTGGGACATTTTCGAGCAACGTTGGCAGATCATTCTGTAGAAACGCGATGTATATTGCAGCTGTTTGGGCCCCTGCAATGAAGTGAGGACCAATGAGATGGTCGCCAATGATTCTGCACCATACATTTACAGTCCACGGTCGCTGTCGCTCTACCTGTCTGAGCCAGCGAGGATTGTCCACAGAACAGTAATGCATGTTCCGTAGATTCACTGCCCCGTGGGTTGTGAAACCCGCTTCATCGGTAAACGGGTAGAACTGCAACGCATTCTCTGTTAATGCCCATTGACAGAATTGCACTCGATGATTAAAGTCATCACCATGTAATTGCTGATGTAGCGACACATGAAACGGGTCAAAGCGGTGACGATGCAGTATGCACATGACACTACTTTGACTCAGTCCACCGGCTCTCGCAATGTCCCGTGTACTCATGTGTGGGTTGATGGCAACAGCAGCTAACACACCAACTGCACCCGCTTCTCCTGTGACGGGCCTGTTACGGACCCGTTTGCGTGCTACGACCATACCTGTTGCATACAATTGGTGGTAGATGTTTTGCAATGTGCGGCACGTTGGATGCTCTCTGTACGAGTACCATTCTGCATACACTCAGCAGGCTTCAGCTGCATTTCATCGACACTCGCCATAGATGAGTATCATCTCCGCCTTTTCACAGTTCGAATACACCATGGTCACAGTTCCTACAACACTACACTATCACAGACATCTGTTAACACTGTGTACCGCAGTTGGTCTGCGTGCGGAGACGAATGCAGAATAACAATAGCAGCAAGCGCTACTTGCGGACAATGCGACAGCTAGACCAAACCACAACAGTGCACTACAGCCACACTCGTAAACACGGTCATCATCGTAAACATGTCACTTCAGATGCTGCTCGCCGACCGTGGCCCGTGTTTGTTACAACACGCAACTGAACGTCGGAGGGTTCAAGCGTCAACTTTAGGTTACAATATCTCTGGATGTAATTAACATTTTACAATGCAACAAACGGCACTGATTACGTATTTGTTTATATATTCAGATGTGCTAACAAAACTAACGTGGTTCCATTTAAAAAAACGTAGGTTTGTGTTAAAAAACATACTTCCGTGCATTTTTGTATGGTTTGTATTAAACAATTACACTAGCCCCTCTCCTCACGTTCGGTCTGTGGAATCGGTTCGTCAGTATTTGATGTGGTTTATGAAATATATCCAGCGGTAACGTTAGGTGACTCACCGTGTATACCATCGAAGGGAGAGACATGTGAAATGACACGCCATATATCAGCTGTTGTGTAAACACTGTTTGGCCTTTTACATCAGTATGACCACCACTAAGTTATCAGTTAGGATGAATGGGCACAGGCAGAGGATGTATACAATATTGTGTTGCAGAGTATGCTCTACAACATGGCAGTTGTGACTTCACTGCTTGTTTCACCCCATTTTCCAACTGGATTCTTCTCCCAGACATCAGTTTCTCAGATCTCCATTGGTGGGAACTGGCACTACAACATGTCCCTGCTTCCCACCACCCACCTGGTTTTAGTTTACATTAATTTCTTTAGACTCAGTTTTCTTCACAGAAACTATTCCTTCCTTCACTCCCTTTTAGTATTTTACATCATTAGGGATGGATGGCATTTTAATTTGATACTTTTTTACTACTAACTCTATTCATGACACATTTTGCAGACAGTTTCCGAATATACCACCAAATGTACCTGTACAACCATATCATTTTACGGCACATAGTTCAGAAGACATGACATCACAAACATTGAGATGCAAGAAAAACCAGCTTTTAAGTAGTGCAAATTATGGCGAGTATAATCGTCTGTGCTTGATAATGAGAGCTTTTAGCAAATTAAAATAAACTTTAAACATAATTTCAAAACCTCTTTCTCACTTACACCCTTCATGTCAAATATGATGGCTATCCATAAAGCAATAGATGTTTTGAAATAAAAAATTAACAATATGGAAAAACTAAATGTTATTATATGTATTTTAAGGGTACACTTTTAAGCTGTTTTTCTACATAATCATTGAAATTGAAGCATTTACATACCATAGCACAAGCTTTTCAACACTGTCTCTGTAGAAATCTGCGGCCTGTGATTCACCCAAGAGTTTATACCAGCATGTACTTCGGTGTCAGTAACAAAGCAGTGTGTAGTGAGCCATGTCTTATCGGTTGGAAAAAGGTGGTGATCGCTTGGAACCAAATCTGGGCTGTGTGGTGGATGATCAAACACCTCCAATCCAAAACCTTGTAGGAGCTCTTGGTACAAATGGCCACATGTGGACATGTTGTTGTTGTTGTGGTCTTCAGTCCTGAGACTGGTTTGATGCAGCTCTCCATGCTACTCTATCCTGTGCAAGCTTTTTCATCTCCCAGTACCTACTGCAACCTACATCCTTCTGATTCTGCTTAGTGTATTCATCTCTTGGTCTCCCTCTACGATTTTTACCCTCCACCCTGCCCTCCAATACTAAATTGGTGATCCCTTGATGCCTCAGAACATGTCCTACCAACCGATCCCTTCTTCTGGTCAAGTTGTGCCACAAACTTCTCTTCTCCCCAATTCTATTCAATACTTCCTCATTAGTTATGTGATCTACCCATCTAATCTTCAGCATTCTTCTGTAGCACCACATTTCAAAAGCTTCTATTCTCTTCTTGTCCAAACTATTTATCGTCCATGTTTCACTTCCATACATGGCTACACTCCATACGAATACTTTCAGAAATGACTTCCTGACACTTAAATCTATACTCGATGTTAACAAATTTCTCTTCTTCAGAAACGCTTTCCTTGCCATTGCCAGCCTACATTTTATATCCTCTCTACTTCGACCATCATCAGTTATTTTGCTCCCCAAATAGCAAAACTCCTTTACTACTTTAAGTGCCTCATTTCCTAATCTAATTCCCTCAGCATCACCCGACTTAATTAGACTACATTCCATTATCCTTGTTTTGCTTTTGTTGATGTTCATCTTATATCCTCCTTTCAAGACACTGTCCATTCCATTCAACTGCTCTTCCAAGTCCTTTGCTGTCTCTGACAGAATTACAATGTCATCGGCGAACCTCAAAGTTTTTATTTCTTCTCCATGAATTCTAATACCTACTCCGAATTTTTCTTTTGTTTCCTTTACTGCTTGCTCAATATACAGATTGAACAACATCGGGGAGAGGCTACAACCCTGTCTTACTCCCTTCCCAACCACTGCTTCCCTTTCGACTCTTATAACTGCCATCTGGTTTCTGTACAAATTGTAAATAGTCTTTCGTTCCCTGTATTTTACCCCTGCCACCTTTAGAATTTGAAAGAGAGTATTCCAGTCAACATTGTCAAAAGCTTTCTCTAAGTCTACAAATGCTAGAAACGTAGGTTTGCCTTTCCTTAATCTTTCTTCTAAGATAAGTCGTAAGGTCAGTATTGCCTCACGTGTTCCAGTGTTTCTACGGAATCCAAACTGATCTTCCCCGAGGTTGGCTTCTACTAGTTTTTCCATTCGTCTGTAAAGAATTCGTGTTAGTATTTTGCAGCTGTGACTTATTAAGCTGATAGTTCGGTAATTTTCACATCTGTCAACACCTGCTTTCTTTGGGATTGGAATTATTATATTCTTCTTGAAGTCTGAGGGTATTTCGCCTGTTTCATACATCTTGCTCACCAGATGGTAGAGTTTTGTCAGGACTGGCTCTCCCAAGGCCGTCAGTAGTTCCAATGGAATATTGTCTACTCCGGGGGCCTTGTTTCGACTCAGGTCTTTCAGTGCTCTGTCAAACTCTTCACGCAGTATCATATCTCCCATTTCATCTTCATCTACATCCTCTTCCATTTCCATAATATTGTCCTCAAGTACATCGCCCTTGTATAGACCCTCTATATACTCCTTCCACCTTTCTGCTTTCCCTTCTTTGCTTAGAACTGGGTTTCCATCTGAGCTCTTCATATTCATACAAGTCGTTCTCTTATCTCCAAAGGCCTCTTTAATTTTCCTGTAGGCGGTATCTATCTTACCCCTAGTGAGATAGGCCTCTACATCCTTACATTTGTCCTCTAGCCATCCCTGCTTAGCCATTTTGCACTTCCTGTCGATCTCATTTTTGAGACGTTTGTATTCCTTTTTGCCTGTTTCACTTACTGCATTTTTATATTTTCTCCTTTCATCAATTAAATTCAGTATTTCTTCTGTTACCCAAGGATTTCTACTAGCCCTCGTCTTTTTACCTACTTGATCCTCTGCTGCCTTCACTACTTCATCCCTCAAAGCTACCCATTCTTCTTCTACTGTATTTATTTCCCCCATTCCTGTCAATTGCTCCCTTATGCTCTCCCTGAATCTCTGTACAACCTCTGGTTCTTTTAGTTTATCCAGGTCCCATCTCCTTAAATTCCCACCTTTTTGCAGTTTCTTCAGTTTTAATCTACAGGTCATAACCAATAGATTGTGGTCAGAGTCCACATCTGCCCCTGGAAATGTCTTACAATTTAAAACCTGGTTCCTAAATCTCTGTCTTACCATTATATAATCTATCTGATACCTTTTAGTATCTCCAGGGTTCTTCCATGTATACAACCTTCTTTCATGATTCTTAAACCAAGTGTTAGTTATGATTATGTTGTGCTCTGTGCAAAATTCTACAAGGCGGCTTCCTCTTTCATTTCTGTCCCCCAATCCATATTCACCTACTATGTTTCCTTCTCTCCCTTTTCCTACACTCGAATTCCAGTCACCCATGACTATTAAATTTTCGTCTCCCTTCACAATCTGAATAATTTCTTTTATTTCATCATACATTTCTTCAATTTCTTCGTCATCTGCAGAGCTAGTTGGCATATAAACTTGTACTACTGTAGTAGGTGTGGGCTTCGTATCTATCTTGGCCACAATAATGCGTTCACTATGCTGTTTGTAGTAGCTTACCCGCATTCCTATTTTCCTATTCATTATTAAACCTACTCCTGCATTACCCCTATTTGATTTTGTGTTTATAACCCTGTAGTCACCTGACCAGAAGTCTTGTTCCTCCTGCCACCGAACTTCACTAATTCCCACTATATCTAACTTCAACCTATCCATTTCCCTTTTTAAATTTTCTAACCTACCTGCCCGATTAAGGGATCTGACATTCCACGCTCCGATCCGTAGAACGCCAGTTTTCTTTCTCCTGATAACGACATCCTCTTGAGTAGTCCCCGCCCGGAGATCCGAATGGGGGACTATTTTACCTCCGGAATATTTTACCCAAGAGGACGCCATCATCATGTAATCATACAGTAAAGCTGCATGCCCTCGGGAAAAATTACGGCTGTAGTTTCCCCTTGCTTTCAGCCGTTCGCAGTACCAGCACATGTGGACATGAGCTGCCATGAAAAAACAAAACTTTGGTGCTAGGATTTCCGCGACACATTTCGTATCACCTGTCTTAACTTTGTCAGTGTTTGAAAAATTTCAATTTCATTGCAGTTTTTTGCCAACAAAAATCTAATCACAGAACACATCTCACAAGTTATGGGATTTTCTACTGCAGTGCACATTTTAACATGTCACAAAAAGCAAAGAAGTAGAGACACAGACCAAACACTACCACTGTTAGACGTGTACTGAGTGCAGGAATGTTGTGGCATCAAGTTGGTGGCTGTAGCCCCCCCCCCCCCCCCCACTGTGATGGACCAAAATGTCTGTTACTTTCTGTATAGCATTTGTCTTTAACATATTAACTGGTTACATGTAGAGGATCCAGAAGTTTGAAGCTCTTTTACACCATTTCATTCGTTAAAGAATTGAGCTGCTCGGGGGAACAAAATGGTAAGCGCCAATATCACAGTTTCTAGATACAGCGCATCTTAAGTTTCAATTGATCTGCAAATCTGAATAATTTTTTTTGAACAGTCCTTTTATTCTGTAGTGATTCTAACATCTATCTTCTACTATACAGACATAAATGAAACTCAGAACTGACTAAAACAAATGAAATATACAAAAATTATTACATTACCATACAACACATAGTGATAGAACATTACATATTAAATTTTACAGTAAGTCTTCAACACTTTACTGAAACTGCAAAATCATTCATCACTCTCATTACTAATGTCTTTTTCATCCAAAACTGTTGGCTTCAGTGACAGGAAAAATCCATGGTGGACAGGAGGTATGTAATTTAGGAGCGACAGGATGTCAGCAACTTTCTTCTTTTCAATAAGCCTTGGCCCATTGTATTTAAGTCGAAGCATAGGAACTAGTCCTTGCCTTCCACATTTCCTGAAGGTTATTTCATGCCAAATGTCATGACAAAATGTCTCGCTGATGAATAAAGATGATAGATATTCGTAGGTCACCTTCCACCTACACACTTTCCTTAGGTTGACAACTCGACCATAAACTGTCTTCTTTCTGAAGACAAATGCTTCTTTAGAGTGTCGTATTTGATAGAAATCCTCTCTTTTCATATTATATACAAGCAATGGATTCTTCTTAGCCGACTTCTTGATGATCTTGCACCACTGATCTGGATTGTACACATCTTGTGCTTGTCGGCAAACGTAATTTTCAATTGTCGCGAAATCTCTATTGGATGGCAACACTGTGAGCCTGCTCACAGGGAAGTGGTGTTCAATCACACGAAATATACTAGTTGAAATTAGATATTGCCAGAACAGTACCGTGTTCCAGTTCTTATTTTGGCCACAGCAGTTATCAGATATTGCAATGAGAGTCTCTCCTTTTACGTCGTTTTCCTCAAAGTAACGTAAAAGGCAGCTCAAAATTTCCTCTGATCCACGGACAGCAGTAGTCTCATTCCACAAAAAGCAGTGCCCTTTCTTCTTGACACAATCATGAAGATTGAGATTATACAACCAAATCTTCCTTTTGTAAAAAGCTGGACCACAACTTAACTTAGGAACTGGGAGAGTCTGCTGCAAGTCAAAAGTCACAACATGTAGATTACTGTCTGCTTTTGCTCGTTTTGTCTGGATGGCAATGTTAGCTTGCCCTGCTTCTGCCCGATGGTGGTGTAATTCCAACTGATGCTCCAGACTTACTTTCAGTTGGGAGGCATCAGTGCTCTCAATTTGCACTTTGAGCATGTCACAAGTCTTACACATATCATTCTTTGGTGACTTTACTCCTATGTTATACTCTTCAGTGAAAATTCACCTGTACTTGTCTGCAGATACAGGCTCATACGACATTTACTTGCAGAAAACATTCTCATAGTGCTCGTAACAGGAGGCGATTGTTGCATCTGTGCCCAGGTACAATCCGGCACGACTGTTTGAGCGTCTGTAATGACTCTCGTATTTCGGTATTTTGTCGATGTCTTCCCTGACATGGTTAACACTAGTTTCAGAGTAAGCATGCGGATGTACGGTATGCTTGCCCCATTTGTCCTGGGGTGTGGTAGTCTATCCGGATGCGATTTTCTTCTGTATATTTTCGACACGACCATGATTGTTATGTCGACCATGAGTGGCAAGAAAAGCTTTCTTGCATACTTTTATATCACTGCCACTAACTTTTACCCTGTAGGAAATAGTACAGTTTCTCCGGGAATTTTCTCCAGCTGCTCTTCGGCAACGTGCAACAGTATTAGATTTCATTGCACCAAATAAGTATGTATTTTGAATGTTAAAATCACCTACTTCCCAAAATGTTTTGAATAGTTTCATCACATTCAAATCTCCTACTTTTTAGAAACATTTACAAGGGCACTGGCAATTAGGTCCCACAGTTGTTTTACTTCCTGTTGCTACTGTATGAGAAACATACTCTTCGCCCAAATTACGCCTCTTCTGGCATTGAGAAGCGACTCTCAGCCTTTTCCGAGACGACCTCTTTGTCTGTTCGAGGGCCCTTTCCTGAATGGTTTCTGCAGGAGCGATGCACTGTTAGTTGTTTTGGGCAATATGATCTGATTCGCTATTAACCTATATAACAACATGTGGTGTGCGTACTGTAAGACCTTCAGTACACACACCATCAGATTATTTGACATATCGCTCTAATGAAGTAGGCGAGTGTCAGCAATATGTCTCGTGGTCTTATTGTGGCGTGTTTATCTTCTGCCGTTAGGTCAGACGATAGAAATACCACTTGCACGCTTACAGTAGCAGACTGACGGTGACCAACTTTAAAACAGAACTTGATTAATTTTCACACACATTTATTAAAATAATAACAACATAAAATTACTTAACTTGATTCTGGATGCTATTTACAATTGACAATCTGAAGTTCCTTTGGTCTTGGTACATTAATCTTATTCTCACATATCTCTGATACGTGACAAAGTGTCTATACATTTATCTTCATGGCTATGTACAGTAATATGATAATCTTACTAGGCGCAGACTGAAACTTGACTACAGACTAATGCAGACTGGCTAATCAGCGGTCTGTACACTCGTTATAATACCTCGAGCGTTCAGGTATCACTGCACGAGTGTGATCCGCGAGGAGAAAAGGTTCTACGTTAGCAGCAATCTCATTGGTTGCGTTACATATTAATACACGGATTGGCGGAAGCAGAATTTGGTCCGTCTTTATGGCAGCACCATCTCGTAGTGCGGAGACGGATGAGCGCTGCCCCTGTGCTGTTGTGCTTAGCGGGGTGCGCTCTAGTGGGAAAGTTGTGTACGCGCTGACTACGCGGAACTATGTACACAACACAACAAAATCTGCTGTTACCGTTACCATTATTATTATTATTATTATTATTATTATTATTATTATTATTATTACATGTAACAACATAAATGAGAAATGCGCATTCACACACCACTTAGCCAAAAAAATGTAGCCATTCTAAAATAACCTCAAAATTAACGTACTTCAGGAACATAATGGTATGTACATGCACTTACCATTATGTTCGTGAAACTTACTAAAGACAATATATTTACAAAATAACATACCTCTGAGTCATCTGAATCGTTAGGAATGTATTCTGGATCCCTCTTGAAGATATTAGTATCATTGGAAGTATATTCCTCGTTTTCTGCCATGTTCACTGTTGCCATAATCTCGGAGATGTTTTTACTTGCTGCCATTGTCTCTGTCACTTACCATTATGTTTCCGCAACAGACGGACAGTGGCGCTTACCATTAAGCTCCGCCCTGACATCTGTTGAGTGAATTTGTAACTACTAGTAAGTTTACCGCGTTGTGCATCCCACAGGTGGTGTCATTAGCCATCTACCACAAAATACACAACAATGGCGCTTTACCATTGTGTTCCCCCGAGCAGCTCAATTAAGGATTTACTAGTAAGGACAGGATTGAGAATGTTGCAGAGAAGAGGGAAATCATACAGGCCTCATGTTGATAAGGTCCTATCTGTTCTGAGAATGAGTGAAAACAAAGATAATTTACTCTACTTATCAAGATTTTAAACATGGCTGCAACAGCAACTGTTAAAATTCTTCACGATAAAGGATGACAGCCAAAAACAGTTGCAGGATCAAATTTTTTATCCTGCAACTGTTTTTGGCTGTCGTACTCTACTTATAAATGTCTGATAGCATTGGTAAGCACTGGACCAATGAAGTTTGTCACTCCACTCTTTTCTTATAGTTAGAAGAATCAATCTCACCTTGAGTCAAGAAAGATTTGACTTTCTGTCTGGTATCGCTGCTATTGTGACCATATCAGCCCTGCTACAAACAAGTAAAATGGTTTAGTGCCAAAAATGGTAGAAGATACTGAACCCTGAGTTTACTCTATCGCCTTGTCAGTAATTGCACTCCCCCTTATTTATCTAATATCTGAACAGCACAGCAGGAACACTCATTCTCGACGAAATAAAGTCCACTATATACCACTGCATAACACAATTATCCCTGAGAACAATTTTCCGTATCCTTAACCTCTACAGTCATCTACAGAAAGTCTGTTCTTTTTAAAGAGTTCTTGTCACCATCATTTCACTCTTCTTCTCCTTCATTATCACTTTTTTTCTGATAACACTAAACACACCTTCAAATTTGCTAAAATAATATTATTGTTATTCTTAATGCCATTTATTATTACTATTATTATTATTCATTTTTGTTATTTGTGTTGGTAATTTTAACTGTTCTCATAATAATTTCTCAGAGGTATATGACTGAACAAGAAGTATGAATAGAATTTTGAGAATGTTTTGTACTGTTTTTTGATATATTTTGTTCCTGGTCCCAAATAGGTGAGGGTCTTAGGGACCTAATCTGGGCAGGGTAATGCACAATATAAAAATAGATTTTCTTATAAAATTATTTATAACAATTACTAATAAACAAACACAAATAAATTTTGAACTTCATTACAACATTTAGCACACATGGAGTTACATTTACACATTTCGTTGCTACTGTGCTGTACTGTGCATTACAGCTTTTGTCACACTCAACAGTTTTCTCCTTTGTGCAATTCACAAGTGTTCAATACCAAGCACTGAAGGAGATTTCACAGTTAACAATGCTTTTAAACCTCATACAAATAAATTAATACTTAAAAGTTAATGGCAATTTTTCAGCAAAGTGTAATACTTAGTACCACCAAAGAGACGTGCAGAGTTTTCTGAAAAACATCCACCAGTAAATCTATGACAAAGCAATCTGTGAGTCACATGAAACAGTAGAGTTCAAACAGATCATGGAGATATCAAAAGAAGTAAACACAAGCTGATAAAAAATAGACAGGTGTGACTACAGATGACGTTGCCTATCTTCAGTAATAATGCCTCTCTGCTTTCTGATACACATTTTGACCCTTTAATTTTCACTTGTTGCTGATTTACTAGCACTTCCTCTGTCCTAACACTCGCAACTTGACAAAGAGGATCAAGGACTGGAAAGGAGGACTCAATAGGCAACTGCTGAAAGAGCAACTATTGGTGCTGAGATTATGGAGGCTCTAGCAGGAGAACACGGTGAATTTCAGGGTTTGCAAACTGGATGTTATGCTATACGTGAAGAAAGATAAATCTGTAATCAACCTAATGGTTAGTTTGAACAAAACAGTGCTTTAATAGAGTTGGTGCCATTGGCAGTGGTGTAACCTTGCCTTCCTCTAATCTTTCAACTAACTTACCTAGCCAGTTATGAAAGGATCCAAGTTAAATGCAAACACCAAACCTTAGTGAAAAAAAAGGTAAATATGAAATGAGAAAGTTTAAGAAAATACTAATGGATGATATAGGGATCCCAGGTACATGTACCAGTGGCGTGAAATAGTATACACATTAGCTTCAGAATACTTATTCTGAACAACAAACAATCTGTGAGTTAAAAAGCTAAAATATGGGCATGGGCATGGAATGAAAACAATTGGGGACAAGAAGGATCAGGGACAAGAGTGGTGGAAGAACAAGTTTTGCCAACGAAGTGGTTTATTCATCTAGAAAGTACTGAGGAGCAGAAATAATGAGACTATTGGGACAACATAGCAGACAAACTGCTATATTGTGAACAGAATAAAGCATGGTAGATGAAGCAAGGAGGGCATAAGAATCAGGAGACCACATGCAGAGACAGAATTTCTTACAAAAACCCCAAGCCCCCGTTTAAGAAAGAAATTGACGAGAATGTAAGTGCGTTGGACAAAAATATGGAACAGCATGAGAAAAGCGTACTTGAAGATAAATGCAGATGCTAGCCCAGTCTACAGGCTGCCCTGTTGTATTTGAATACAATGGCACCTGTGCAATATCCTCAATATGTAGGAAGTGTCAGTCATGGCCAGAACACTATTTTGTATAGTTGTGTGTGTATTATGTCAGAGCTACACAAATTTGAACACATGCAAATTTTTGGTGATCAAATGGGTGTTTTTCTGTAACCAAGGTAACCAAAGCATTCGGTGTTACGAGAAGCACTGTACCGGAGATTTGTACCGCACACAGGGAAAATGGAAAAAGAGGAAGTGGTTGCAAAAGCCACTGTAAAACTGAATGTTGTACTCGCGAATCCTGTCAGCACAAAAACAACGTACAGGGAGCTTCAAAGAGGGAATTGCAGAGTGAGATGGAATTTCAAAACCACTCACCACTGATGGAAATGCCCCTAACAGGAAAACATGGCACCAAAGCCGTAAAACCAGGGTTACAGAGCAACAGAATAAAGTAATTTGGTCAGTAGACTGTTTTATACTGTTTCCAACTTCTGGCCAAGCTTACATCCCAAGAGTAAAATGTGGCATGGGTTTGGAGATGATATGGGCAGTCTTGTTCTGATTTTTCATCTGCTCCACGGCTGCTGTGCAAGGTCACATTACTGCCAACGACTATGTAACCATTTTGTCTGATCATGTGCATCACATGGTATAATGTTTGTTTCTCAGTGGTGATGCCGTGTTACAAGATGTCAGGGTCCCTGCTCCCACAGCTTCCATTGTCCAAGACTGTTTTGTGAGCGTGAAAATTAATTTTCACATCTCACCTCAACACCGCAGTCACCAGTATTACTGAGCCTTTGTGGTCTGCTTTGGAGAGAAGGGTGCACGATCACCATCCACCTAGATCGTCGCTACCTGAAGTTGCGACTAATTTGCAGAAAGAATGGCATAAGATTACTTTAAAAACCCACGCACGAGCTGTATTTATTTATTCTGAAATAACTTATTTATTCATTCCGAGATAAGTGGTAGCCATTTTGAAAGCCAGCAGATTTCCTACACCACATTAAGCATTGAAATGTGTTGCATTTTTGGTTTTTCCAATAATTTTCATCCATCCCCTGTATATATGGAGCACAATACTGAATGAAAGTGAGTTACAGACAGTGGGAATCTGCAGGATAGAAGAGAAGATATCAGCAGCTTTTTTATTTAGCCTCTTGAATTACACAATGCATTTTGTTGTGCGCGCTAATGGGTGCCAGAACGCAATCGTATTACTAAAAAATAACTACCCAAATTCTCTAGACCTTTAAACTCACTGAATATTTATGGAAACATAAATTTTACTGTGAGAAGTTTCTGATAAAAACTGCTGAATAGTTGTGGGGAGCACTACAGACGTAATGGCTCCAGATATGCTGTCCACCTCCCCCTTTTGTCCTCTCCCTACATTTCTTTTGACCTTCCCTATTTCCGCTCCTTATCAAGAGCAAAAGAGATAATAACAAAAAATTTAAATGAAAACTATCTGATACTGTTTAAGTTAGTGAAGAAATACTTACAAGTTGATCACATCAGCTCAGCATAAGATAACATATTCATACAACCTGTGTCAGTCAGATTTTTCTCACAAGTGAGTCTGTGCCGTGAAAACTGTGCAGTAGCAGAAAACCAGCAGAAAGGCATATCACTCCCCCCCCTCAAGGGCAGATAGATCACATCAGGCTAGAATCCCACACTGCATATCAGTGCTAATACAGCTCATTCTGGCATTATCATCTGTACCTGTAGGTCTCTCCTCTTTGCTGACCCTAGATTTGCAAACCCCACCTGAGAATGTCACATCTACGTCCTTGTGGAATACTAAGACACTTTCTTGTGTTTACCTCGCTTAGTAAAAACACTTACAGATGCGTTACAAGTATTGCAATAAACACGTTCATGTTGCACGATGCCATTGGAACCCTTCTTTGTAACTGTAAGATCATGGTTATGATGATGATCATAATGATCCACCCGCTTAACGTCTGTCGCAGGTGGGGGCGGAAGCATAAACTGATTATTTTGCCGAATACGTGAGACAGTCTTCACAGTTGTCGTTTGGGATCCCGAGGAATTTTCCGGCCAAACACAGTGGACGGTCTTCACAGATGTTGCCTGGGATCGGAAAGAACTTTCCAGCTGATCACGTGGGGCAGTCTCCACAGTTGTCATCTGTGATCCCGAGAAATTTCCCGGTTGAACACATGAAACAGTCTTCACAGTTGTCATCTGGGATCCTGTGAAATTTTCAGTCTTCCCAGTTGCTATTTGCGATCCAGAGGAATTTTCCAGCCGCTCATCAGTAACAGTACTAACAGGTGCAGACTGAAACCCAATCTGATGTTGCGATTGACTGGGTGTGGCATTCCCAAGAACTAGAGTCTGTGGAGTTACTGCTGGTGTGACCATAGGCTGCGATGAATTAGAATTTGGGACACCATTTGAAATCGGTGGTACAAATACAGGAAGTAGAAATGTCTCTTGACTGGGAATATTATGGGAACTCACGGGTTGGACTGCCGTCTGGACTGGTGAGGGGTTACTTACAACTGACAACTGGGAAGGTGTCGGAGCCGGTATTGCGTAGCACATTTGTCCATTTATGATCAGAGGAATGCAGAACATTTCACCTCCAGTTTGCTCGGGCATAAAATTGTTCGCAAACCCTGTGTTGGGGGCAGTTGCTGCTGAGTTTACATTATTTTGCACCACATTAGTAGGCAATTGGACAGGAGAGAGAAGAGTTGTGCCCAAGTTTGCATCATTCTGAGAACTCACTGAGAACATCCCTGGCTGCTTGTAAATATTTTTCTTCACTGTCAGCTGTTTACCTGCAGAACTGGACGCAGGTATGGCAGTATCTTGCAATGCAACAGTGTTATTAGTGCACTGTGGGTTCACTGAATTCATCACTGGTTGTGTGTATACAGCTTTCTCCATTCTAATCTGGTTGCTAGACAAGTTTCCCGCATTAAATGCTTCTTGCTTCTGTCGTTCTCCATTATTCGACGGTGACGGGCAAGGTTGTACTTCACTGTCTTCTTCGTGGAACGACCCGACAACTTCAGTGATGACAGGTGCAAAAGGTGGAGGCGAATCGTGAAGTGCATTTGTTGGAGATTCAGTCTGCGAATCATCAGTTATCGAGTTTCCATTCGCACGTGCCATCGATGATGGGGGAGACAATACGTAAGGGCTCGTACGACACAGAATGTGTGGCACTCGCGATGCTGCGCCTCGAGAAAATACCTTTGCCGTAGATGGATTGCGTACTTTCACATTTCGCTTCGACAAATTTGACTCTGTGATTTCTAGAAGATCCTTTGCGCTTTGCAGTATCTGCTGTGACCTGTAATGAGCAATGCAGTGTTTGTTCAAGTCTGTCTTCTGATAGAAAGACCTGGGGCATACTTTACATGTATACGGTTTGTACCCCGTATGAATCCTCCTGTGTATCTTCAGAGAATAAGCGGAGGTAAACATCTTGAAGCACAGAACACAGCTGTATGGCTTTTCTCCAGAGTGGGTGCGCATATGCCTCTTGAGATTGGAAGCCAAGGTGTCCGTCTTCAAGCACACCCTGCAGATGAACGGCTTTCTCCTCGGCGGGTGAGACCTCACGTGTTTGCTCACTTCTGCAGTGCAGGAGAAGGACATGGAGCAACTGCTGCAGCCATACACATCCTGCACCACACTCTCGATAACAGTCGGCTGGGGAGGAGCTACAGAAACAGTGAGTGGATTGCCACCATCGTCCTGTGCATTATACCTGAAAAGAGAGGACCCATTGTGAAAAATACAAACATTTCAAAGAGTAAGTCTGCAGGCTATCAAAGCTCATGTCAAAATGGTTCAAATGGCTCTGAGCACTATGGGACTTAACTTCCAAGGTCATCAGTCCCCTAGAACTTAGAACTAATTAAACCTAACTAACATAAGGACAGCACACACATGCATGCCCAACGTAGGATTCGAACCTGCGACCGTAGCGGTCGCACAGTTCCATCTGTAGCGCCTAGAACCGCTCCGCCACCCTGGCCGGCAAACCTGATGTCATTGAAAGTATAACTTTCTAGATTTTTTAGGCTGCATCACTCCACTTCAAAGTTCTTCGTCACAATTGACACTTCATCCCCTCTGCTAGGATCTCACTCAGAGACCTTGTGGTGTCCACCGTCAGCTGAACGTTGTGCAAGACCAGTGTCACACTCATTTACAAAAGGGAATTTTCCTGCACTTGTTCTGAAGAAGTGGAGTTATTGAGGGCAATTTTTAGGCTGCTATTGGCAGGCCATCATCATCAGACAAGTATAGCACGAACACTACAATGTGGCAGTATTATGCTGGGACGTGTTTCAGACTACGGTTGGGTAATATACCGGTAGAAGTCAGGCCTGCACTACCACGTTTACAACACTGCCAACCTTAGCAAGTATTTGTGCCACAGTCATTACCAAATGATTTGTGTACTCAGCTTTACTTTGTGCTATGTGGTACTCACTGTTTCCTTTTCTAATTTTGAAACGAGTGTCGAGGTTAATCCTGGTTCATCACAGGGTTTTAATATGATTCCCACGACAGCAGAAGTGATTGGCAATCCCTATGACTGTGCATAAGTCATGCTTTTGTAGAATGGGGTTGAGGAAGGCCGGATTTCTTCCCCTGCACCTCTCCTTCCTCTCAGGTGGTCTAAGTTTCCATTTGTCTATGCTTACGGCTGAATGACACATTAAAGTGTCCCACATTTTAGTGATGAAAGGCAGAGAAAGGGAAGTGGAGTGTTTATCAAAATATTACCATTGTGCCGCACAAGCTGGCTTCTGGTAGTTATTTGTATTCCTCACACATTTAAAACTGAGACTGAAAACTGCAGTAGCGCAGCAAGAGGACTGCAGCTACAATGTGTATTTCAACAACATACGAATGGTAGCCAAAGCAGGTAACCTCTACAGATAGTGTGTGAGAAGCAGTTGATACTTGGAAAAAAAGAAAGAAAAAAGAAAGAAATGATCCACAGAGATGATGACTATAGGCTTCCAGCTTCATGCTTTCCCACTGTCCAAGAACCAAGGAATACTAACACGTCCAAGGCAACAATAATATGTTGGTAAACGTTTCTCCTCTCTTTTTCTGCCAGATGACAATGGTCCACCAATATAGCAAGCTGTAAAATTTTACCCAATAACTCTTGCTTTTCAGAAAAGTGCAAGAAAGCTCCCTTTACTAAGTGAACGTGAAACTGTTCCTATATTATGTTCAGCTTACAGGTGACACCAGAGTAGTCCTGAACGACATCTCAGGAGAGGGGTTGAAACAACTTATGAAGAAGAAATCTGAAGAGGAACTGACATGGCCTAGCAAACTAGAAGATTTTACCTTCATGCTCAAAGACTGTCATAACATAAATGATCACAAATTGCCAAATGCAGACGGAGTTGCCATTCCGTCAGGTTCAGTCTTTTCATATCAATAAACTCTATTCTACATTATTTTATGGATTTATTTCTTCATTATGGGTGGATAGCCTCTATGAATTATTCAATACAATTTTCCACTTCTGGCTTTTACTGCACTATTTTAACATCAGCTTATGCGCCATTGTCAAGCATAAGATTCGATGTCATATTTGGGCATGGAAGTAGCCTGAAAATGCTGAAATATGACATAACATTCAATAGTTTTTAAATATCTTTGGAAAATGATGATTTGGCACAATATCTGCATGTCACTTTATTAATAAAACTACCAATTTCAGTCAACCAACAGACCATTCTCAGGCACATACATGCAATTAAAAAGACCATAACTAGGCAATTATTACAAACAAAAATCAATCAGCATATATCCATAAAACATTTGTCACGTAACCTATACTTATTTACAGGGCACGTGTCTAACGATGATGATTTGTATCTAGATAAATATTATACATTAATTGCATAAAAATTTCAGAATGCAGGGAAGTTCCCAATTTATCCATTAATCAATATATTAAAGGACTAAAGTGGTATACATTACCTGATCAAGAGTATCACGACACTTTAACCTGGAGTGTGTCCACGATTTGCCTTTATGAGGGCTCGAATGCTGCTGGAGGCACTTTCAGTGAGGTGTCTGAATGTCTCCGGAGCAATGTAAGTCCATTCTTCCTCAAGAGCCAAAGCGAGAGAAGATAGTGAGGTCAGATGCCAGGCTCCTGAGCGAAGTCGATATTCTTACTCGTACTGACTGTGCACCACGGATTCAGGTCACAACTCTGTGCCAGACAGTCCATCGCAGGAATGTTACTGTCCACCTCACAGATACTGCTTTATGGTGCGATCATTGTTATGCTAATACAGTCAGTCATTGTTCCCAAACTGCTCCTCGACTGCACGCAGTGAACAATGCTGTAAAATACGTTAATATCCTTCTTCATTTAGCATTTTCTTAACTGTGATAAGGGACAGCAGCCTAAACATGAAAAATAAACCATTACATCACCTCCTCCATACTTTACTGTCGGCATTACGCACGACAGCAGGTAACGTTCTCCAAGCATTCACCAACCCCGGACACTTTTACTCATTTGCCATAAGTACAGTGTGATTCATAACTCCCGAGTCATTTATTTCCAGTCATTCGCTGTCCAGTGGTGTTGCTCTTTAGATAACCTCAAATGTCACTTAGCACTGACTACAAAAATTTGTGGCTTATGAGAAGCTTCTCAAACATTGTATCCATTCTTTGTAACTCCCCATGCACAGTCATTGTGCTAACTGGACTACTGGCAGCACAGGTGATACCTTCTGCTGATTTCATGCAGTGTTTTACAATCACCCTCAACAATGCTCGACAGTCCTCGTCCGCAAGTATATGAAGTCTGCCCGGTTTCGGTTGAGCTGTGGTTGTTCTTTCGTTTCCCACTCTGCGATCACACCGTCGACACACGATTTGGGGAGGTTCACGAGGATTGAAATGCCCCTCATAGATTTGTTACTCAGGCGACATTCGAGGACTAGTCCACATTAAAAATCACTGAGCTCTCCTGATTCATCCGTTCTGTACAGTTTCTCTACTGCCAACACAATTTTTATATTGGCAAGCCCCACTCTCATGACACCTAGTGGTCAATTTTGCATTACATAATAGTGTCCAGATACTTTTGATCAGATAATGTGCTGCATTATGCAGGAGTAATCTTTAATGCTGCTACAATTAATCAGAAAAAATATGTTTAATCTCATTAGGCACTAAGAGGTGACTTTGGGCAACAAATTAAAAGCAGTGGATGAACTGTGATGCATACAGTGGCATGTAAGAACATCGGTCACAAGCAGTTACAGAATTGCAAGATACCCTGTAAAAGCCGCTGGGATTCAGTAACCGTGAAGCTGTGGAACTGCCAATACCGTGCTTTCAACCAAAAACACATTTTATTAAAACTTTTATCCATTCTGGATTTGGAACACTGTGACTGTCTTGTTAAAGGTTTCAGGAATTACTGCAGCCAATCGCCATTTTTTCTTCAATTCTTTATCTATTCGTGACCATCTTCGAACTGCCTAGCGATTCGTCGTCAGATGATACAATTTAGTTTGGAGTATTGTGGGGGTCGTGCATCTGTGGCAAATACAGAGATGAAAAAGTGAGCACTGCATGTGCAAAGAATATTATGATTGTAAGATTAATTTGACGGTATTACTGTTTTTATTCTTGCGGCAGGCACTGCTCTGGAAAACATAATGTGTGCTTACCACTATCGTTAAATATCCAGTGAAACAGGCACTTTTCCACTGATGGCGACTCCCACATACTTTACAAAATATAAACGAACCGACGAGTGTGGCCGTTGTTGTCTCCAAAGAGTTTTGTGGAGACAGAGAATTTTCTTTGCTCATTTTTCGTTTTGTGTGGCATTCGTAATAAAATATATATTTACTACATTACCTTCTTTATAAAAAATATTATTACTATGTTTTTACACTGCAAAATTTTCTTATGGTATTTACAAAAATCTACAACAAAGTGTTTAGGACAATATTTCTGGTAGTGAAGTTATGTTTGGCATGTTTCTCATTGCTCAATAAACAAGATTGTATACATATGGGGAGGGAAGGGGGGTCGGGAGGAAGGCAGGTGGAATGGTAGGGAGGAAGGGAGAGAGGGGGGGAGAGGGGGGGAGAGAGGGGAGAGAGGGAGGAGAGAGGGGGGAGAGGGGGGAGAGGAGAGGGGGGGGGAGAGAGAGAGAGAGAGAGAGAGAGAGAGAGAGAGAGAGAGAGAGAGAGAGAGAGAGAGAGAGAGAGACCGGGGGGGGGGGGGGTTGTGTGTGTGTGTGTGTGTAAAAAAAGAGGATGGGAGAGGATGGTGTTTAGCTGCGGTATGTGAGAGGTGGAGAATGGGTACGGCAGTGGATGAGTACAGTATTTATTAGTTTTTCAAATTTAAGTACTCTTTAAAATTTTGGAAGAATGGGTTGTTTGCTAAATCAATGTGCTCATTTAAGATGGTGTGGGGTGTTTTACTGTTATGTATGAAAATTTCTAATTCTTCCATGAGGTCCATTTTTATTCCTTTGTCTACAGTGTGTAGAATGTGGAAGTTGGTTTTTACATCTGTGATTGAATGACTATTTTGGGCTAGATGGGCTGCAAAAGTGGATCCATTTAAATTTTTTAAACGGAGTGCGTCAGTATGCTCTTTGTATCGGATTCAAAATTTCTTCCTGTCTGCCCTATCTACATCTACATGGTTACTCTGCAATTCACACTTAAGTGCCTGGCAGAGGGTTCATCAAACCATTTTCATACTACTTCTTTACCATTACACTCTTGAATGGTGCGTGGGAAAAAGGAACACCTAAATCTTTCCGTTCAAACTCTGATTTCTCTTATTTTATTATAATGTTCATTTCTCTCTATGTAGATGGGTGTCAACAAAATATTTTCGAACTTGGAAGAGAAAGTTAGTGATTGAAACCTCGCAAATAGGTCTCGCTGTGAAGGAAACCACCTTTGTTTCAGTGACTGCCACCCCAACTTGTGTATCATATCAGTGACACTCTCACCCCTATTGCGTGATAACACGAAATGAGCTGCCCTTCTTTGCACTTTTTCGATGTCCTCTGTCAATATACCTGGTAAGGATCCCATACCATGCAGAAATATCCCAGCAGAAGACGGACAAGTGTAATGTAGGCTGTCTCTTTAGTGGATTTGTCGCATCTTCTAAGTGTTTTGCCAACAAAGCGCAGTCTTTGTTTCGCCTTCCCCACAATATTATCTATGTGGTCTTTCCAATTTAAGTTGCTCATAACTGTAATTCCTAGGTATTTAGCCAAATTGACAGCCCTTAGATTTGTGCGATTTATCATTTACCCAAAATTTATCAGATTTCTTTTAGTACCCATGTGGATGACCTCACACTTTTCTTTGTTTAGTGCCAATTGCCACTTTTCACACCATATAGAAATTCTCTCTAGATCATTTTGTTATTGGAATTGATCATCTGATGATTTTACTAGACGGTAAATTAAAGCATCATCTGCAAACAATCTAAGGGGGCTGCTCAGATTATCACCTAGATCATTTATGTAAATCAGGAACAGCAGAGGGCCTTTGGAACGCCAGATGTCACTTCTGTTCTGCTCAATGATTTACCGTCTATCACTACGAACTGTGACCTCTCTCAGAGGAAATCACAAATCCAGTCAGACAACTGAGATGATACTCCATATTCACGCACTTTGATTAATAGTCGCTTGTGAGAAACGCTATCAAAAACCTTCTGGAAATCTAGGAATATGGAATCGATCTGAGGTCCCTTATCGACAGCACTCATTACTTCATGGGAATATAGAGCTAGCTGTGTTGCACAAGAAGGATATTTTCTGAATCCGTGTTGGTTATGTATCAATAAGTCATTTTCTTCAAGGTGACTCATAATGTTTGAGTACAGTATATGCTCCAAAATCCTGCTGCAAATTGAGGTCAGTGATTTGGGTCTGTAATTCAATGGGTTACTCCTATTTGCTTTCTTAAATATTGGTGTAACCTGTGCTACTTTCCAGTCTTTAGGAACAGACCTTTCGTCAAGTGAGTGGTTGTATATGATTGCTAAGAAAGACGCTATTGTGTCTGCATATTCTGAAAGGAACCTCATTGGTATGCCATCTGGAACGGAAGACTTGCCTTTCTTAAGTGATTTGAGTTGTTAAGCAACATTAAGATATCTACTTTTGTCACTCATGCTAACAGCTGTTCTGGTTTTGAATTCTGGAATATTTACTTCTTCCTTCGTGAAGGAATTACGGGAAACTGTATTTAGTGACTCTGCTTTAGTGGCACTATCATCGGTAACATTTCCATCGCTATCGTGCAGTAATGGTATTGACTGTTTTTTTGCCACTTGTGTACTTTACATATGACCAGAATCTCTTTGGGTTTTGTACAATATTTTGAGACAATGTTTCATTGTGGAAACTATTAAAAGCATCTCTCATTGATGTCTGCACTAAATTTTGAACTTCTGTGAAACTTAGCCAATCTTGGGGATTTTGCATTATTCTGAATTTGGTAAGCTTTTTTCATTGCTTCTGCAACAGTGTTCTGATGTGTTTTGTGTACCATGGTGGATCAGTCCCATTTCTTATTAACTTATGTGGTATGAAACTATCTATTGCTGTTGATACTGTATCTCTGAATTTGAGCCATATATGGTCTAAACTTACACAATCAGCTTGGAAGGAGTGGAGATTCTCTCTTAGGAAGGCATCAAATGAATTTTTATCTGCTGTTTTAAATAGATATATTTTGCATTTATTTTTAGTGGTTTTGGTTGATATGGTTTTAAGCCTCGCTACAAGAAGTGGAGTTATTGAGGGCAATTTTTAGGCTGCTATTGGCAGGCCATCATCATCAGACAAGTATAGCACGAACACTACAATGTGGCAGTATTATGCTGGGACGTGTTTCAGACTACGGTTGGGTAATATACCGGTAGAAGTCAGGCCTGCACTACCACGTTTACAACACTGCCAACCTTAGCAAGTATTTGTGCCACAGTCATTACCAAATGATTTGTGTACTCAGCTTTACTTTGTGCTATGTGGTACTCACTGTTTCCTTTTCTAATTTTGAAACGAGTGTCGAGGTTAATCCTGGTTCATCACAGGGTTTTAATATGATTCCCACGACAGCAGAAGTGATTGGCAATCCCTATGACTGTGCATAAGTCAAGCTTTTGCAGATTGGGGTTGAGGAAGGCAGGATTTCATCCCCTGCACCTTTCTTTCCTCTCAGGTGGTCTAAGTTTCCATTTGTCTATGCTCACGGCTGAATGACACATTAAACTGTCCCACATTTTAGCGATGAAAGGCAGAGAAAGGGAAGTGGAGCGTTTATCAAAATATTACCATTGTGCCGCACAAGCTGGCTTCTGGTAGTTATTTGTATTCCCCACACATTTAAAACTGAGACTGAAAACTGCAGTAGTGCAGCAAGAGGACTGCAGCTACAATATGTATTTCAACAACATACGAATGGTAGCCAAAGCAGGTAACCTCTACAGATAGTGTGTGAGAAGCAGTTGATACTTGGAAAAAAAGAAAGAAATGATCCACATAGATGATGACTATAGGCTTCCAGCTTCATGCTTTCCCACTGTCCAAGAAGCAAGGAATACTAACACCTCCAAGGCAACAATAATATGTTGGTAAACGTTTCTCCTCTCTTTTTCTGCCAGATGACAATGGTCCACCAATATAGCAAGCTGTAAAATTTTACCCAATAACTCTTGCTTTTCAGAAAAGTGCAAGAAAGCTCCCTTCTTCTCTCTCCTGTCCAGTTGCCTTGTGTTCACTAATCCCAGTATCCGACATGATGCTCTCTATTAGATCAGGATTATTTGTGGCTAAGAGGTCAAGTGTGTTTTTGCAACCATTTACAGTTCGTGTGGGCTCATGAACTAATTGTTCGAAGTAATTCTCAGAGAAAGCATTTAGTACAATTTCGGAAGATGTTTTCTGTCTTCCACTGGCTTTGAACAACATGTATTTTCGCCTACAAATCAAGAGTAGATTGAAGTCTCCACCAATTATAACTTTATGACTGGGGTACTTATTTGTAATGAGATTCAAGTTTTCTTTGAACCGTTCAGCTATTGTATCATCTGAGTCAGGGGGATCAGTAGAAGGAGCCAATTATTACTTTGGTACAGCTGTTGAGTATAGCCTCTACCCATAGTAATGTGCAGGAACTATCTATTTCAACTTCACTACAAGATAAACTACTACCAACAGACACAAACACACCACCACCTACTTTATTTAATCTATCCTTTCCGAACACAGTTTACGCCTCTGTAAAAATTTCGGCAGAATTTATCTCCAGCTTTAGCCAGCTTTCTGTTCCTATAACGATTTCAGCTTCAGTGCTTTCTATCAGCACTTGAAGCTCTGGTACTTTTCCAACACAGCTACGATAATTTACAACTACAATACCGACTATTGCTTGGTCGATTCTCATCGTTTCTTTGCCCAGTACCCTTTGAGACTGGAGCCCTTTTTGATTTTTCCCGAGACTGTCTAACCTAAAAAACTGCCCAGTCCATGCCACACTGTCCCTGCTACCCGTGTAGCTGCCTCCTGTGTGTAGTGGACACCTGACCTATTTAGCCGAACCTGAAACCCCACCACCCTATGGCACAAGTCGAGGAATCTGCAGCCTACATGATCGAAGAACCGTCTGTAGCAGCAAGAATAGCTATTACAAGTTAATTTGCATATACCTGATTTGTGATATAGTGGGCTGGTTGTTTTAATGTTGTAAATTATTTTGTTTTGTATTTTGTTGTTTGTGTGGAAACTGATTTTGACTTTGTGTGGTTAAATAGTTTTGCAAATTGATATGATTCATTACCAAGGAAAGGCATACAGATATATTTAGTTTCTTCTGGTACTGAGGAAACGTTTGTTGATGGTTTTTGCTTAGTTTTCATTTTTGCATCTAGTCTGTCAACTATGGTTAGGCCATAAGCATTATTGTGGGCTATTGTTTTTAAAATGTTTAGTTCCTTGGTTTTTACAGCAGGTTCAGCATGAATTTTGTTTGCACGGTTGAGTGCTGATCTGAAAAATGCTAGTCCATGCTGATTTGGGTGGCATGGTGTATTATTTCTAACAACATCTGTTGTGGTGGGTTTCCTGTAAATTTTGAATTTGTATTTGGTGTTGTGACATGTTATGTTTAAGCCAAGAAAATTAATTCCCTGTTGTGTTTGGTGTTCAACAGTAAACTGTATTTTGGGATGTATATTATTTAGTTTAGTGGCTAAGTTTTCTATATCAGTTGTTCCACGGTATATTATCAATGTGTCATCAACATAGCATTTGTAATAAATGACTCTGTCTTTTTCCATTGGATTATCTTTAAAGAATTTGTTTTCCAGGTCCTTAATATAGATGTCAGCTAGTAGGCCAGCTAAACTATTGCCCATTGCTAAACCGTCTTTCTGAATATAGATTTTGTTATTAAAGGAAGAGTAATTGTGAGATAACACTAATTCAAGTAAATCCATCAGTTCATAGATTTCTACATTACTTAGCTTATTATAATGCAATAAGTTGTCTTTGATTGTTTGGAGTGTTTCTGTTACAGCATAGCAAGTAGAAGTCTACTCGCTATGGTTACAGGTATGTTGGTGTACAGGTTTATTATGTAGAATGATGTACATTTTGCTGTTGTGGGAATAGTGATATCTTTTACGCAGTCACTTAGTTCATAGCTGTTCAATATGAAGTAGTTGTTTGTAATGTGTAGGATTTACTGAGAATTTCATGAAGTTTTTTGTTTATTTTGTATCCAGAACTGTTATAGAGTTGTTTATTGTGTGTAGTGGGTGGGCTTGTTTATGAACCTTGGGTTGTGATCTGGGCTTTTGAGCTGTTGGGTTCATTATTACGCAGTGTTTGGCTTCAGTAGTTGTTAGGAGGAGGTTGCAGATCTTTAATAAGTTTTTTATTTTATTTTGGTATTTTGGGGTAGGATCAGATTCTAGTTCAGTTATGTTGTTATTTTTAAAAAATTCTGATGTTTTGTTAATGTACTCTGATTCATACATTAATACAGCTGTATTGCTTTTTTCAGCTTTAACCACAAAAGCATTATTATCAACTAGTTTTTTATTAATTTGTTTTAATGTTGTAACCTCATTACGAGTAATATTGTGGAGTTTTTTTGTTTTCATGATTTTCTTTATTATTTTGGTCATTTTCATTTAGTTTTGCTGATAGGCAGGCTACCTTAATGTCAGTTATTAGGTCTTTGACAGTGTTTTCATCAAGTTTGGTGGAAATATCGTGTTTTTGTCCTTTATTTAGCAAATTTAGTTGTGTGTTGTTGAAATGAAAGTTTGATGTGTTTACCACTCTCTCAGAAAAATTATGTTTTCCATCAGGTAAGTTGGAGTAAGAGTTGGTGGATTTTTTGGCAATGAGCTTTGAGAGCTTTTCCTTTTGCTTAGATGAACTTTTCAACATTTCTTTATCAACAGATTGTTGAACTAACTCTATGAATGTTACCATTTGGGACAGCATAAGGTGATTGCTTAACTCTAAGTGCAGCCTGTAGATGTCTTTGTTGAGTAAGTCTTTTAGTTTATAATGAGACCTAATTACATTTTTGATCTATGTGCCTTCACATCTGCTTTTAGCTGCCTGAGCTGATTTACTCTGGTCATTGATTACAACTTTGACAAAATTAGGTGTAATGTTTTGTAATATGCACTGCTTATTGAATTGAATAGCAAGAATAGTTTTCAATAACTTCAGTTTACATTTTCTGTATGTGTTCGTTGTTCCTTTTACCAGGATAGGTAGCAAAATACAACTATTATCCATTCTGGATTTGGAACACTGTGACTGTTCTGTTAGAGGTTTCAGGAATTACTGCAACCAATCGCCATTTCTTCTTCAATTTTTTATTTTTTCATGACCGGTTTTGAATCGCCTGGGGATTCATCATCAGATGATAAAATTTAGTTTGGAGTATTGTGGGGGTCGTGCATCTGTGCCGAATACAGAGACAAAAAAGTGAGCACTGTATGTGGAAAGAATATTACGATTGTAAGATTAATTTGATGGAATTAGTCACTGTTTTTTATTCTTGTGGGAGGTACTGCTGTGGAAAACACAATTGGTGCTTACCACTATAGTTAAATATCAAGTGAAACAGGCACTTTTCCACTGACGGCGACACACACATATTTTACAAAATATAAACAAACCAAAGAGTGTGGCCGTTGTCTCCAAAGAGTTTTGTGGAGGCAGAGAATTTTCTTTGCTCAAATTTTCGTTTTGTGTGGCATTCATAATAAAATATTTATTTATTACATTACTTTCTTTATAAAAATTATTATGTTTTTACCCTGCAAAAGCTTCTTATGCTATTTACAAAACCTACAACAAAGTGTTTAGGACAATACTTGTGGTAGGGAAGTTATGTTTGGCATGTTTCTCACTGCTCAATAAACAGGATAGTATACATATGGGAAGGGAGGAAGGCGGGATGGAGGGATGGGAGGGGAGGAGGGGAAAGGGTGGGGGGAGAGAAGGGGGGCGGGAGAGAGAGAGAGAGAGAGAGAGAGAGAGAGAGAGAGAGAGAGAGGTAGAGGTAGGGTGTGTGTGTGTGTGTGTGTGTGTGTGTGTGTGTGTGTGTGTGTGTAAAAAGAGGTAGAGAGGATGGTGTTTAGGTGTGGTATGAGTGAGGCAGGGAATGGTTACAGAAGTGGATGAGTACAGTATTTATTAGTTTTTCAAATTTCTTGACTTAAACATAACATGTAACAACACCAAACACAAATTCAAAATTTACAGAAAACCCACCACAACAGATGTTGTTATACCACCCAAATCAGTATAAAATAGCATTTTT